>NC_090935.1:1068467705-1069138107 GCF_040938575.1 Ambystoma mexicanum
GAACATGGCTGAACCAAGTCTATCCACCAGCTCATCTGTCCTTGGCAAAGGATGGGCATCAGTCTTAGTGACTGCATTCAGAGCTCTTTAATCCACGCAGAATCTCAACTCCTTGGATCCTGCTTTTGGTACTAACACAACTGGGATAGACCATGGACTAGTAGAGGGCTCTATTACCCTGAGATCAAGCATCTTGTTGACCTCTCCTTTGATGTGGGTTCTTAAATTTTCTGACATCCTGTAGCCCCTGCTTTTGACAGGTAAACAGTCACCAGTTTTGGTATCATGTTGGCCCCAAGAGGTCAAGCCTGGTGCTAGAGAAAACAGGGAGGCTCAGGTGTCAGATTAGAAGAGAGATTAACTCCTTCTATTTTCTCATCTAAAGGTTTGCCTCTGAGGAGGTCAGGTAAAGGTTCACTCTCCTCCTCCTCTTGACCTGAAGCTAGAAGCAGAGCTCCCAGTTCTGGTCTCAGGACATAGGCTTTTAGACAGTTGATGTGAAAGACTCTAGGAGCCTCCTTAGGATTGCCTAAGTCCACCAGATAGTTCACCTCTCCAAGTTTTCCCACAACCTTGAAGGGTCCCATCCATTTGTCCTGTAAGGCCCTCTGCCTTGTTGGTACCATAACAAGAACTAGCTGGTCTTGAGCAAACTCAACCATTTTGGCCTTCTGGTCATGCCAATGCTTGACCAGAGCCTGACCTGCTTTCAAGTTATCACTTGCCTCAGCCATCATGTGTGACATTCTCCTCCAGAGTCCTTTCACATAGTCAGTGACTCTGACTGGCGTAGGGGAAGGAGCACTCTCCAACCCCTCCTTGATCAGGGCCAATGGACCTCTGACCGGATGGCCATAGAGAAGTTCAAAGGGACTGTAACCCACTCCCTCCTGAGGGACTTCTCTCTATATGCAAAGAGAAGGCATGGCAGTAGAAGATCCCACTTTTTCTTAAGAGGCACCATTAAAGCTCATATCATGCTCTTCATGGTTCTGTTAAACCTTTCTACTAATCCATTTGTCCGAGGGTGGTAGGCTGTTGAGAACTTGAAGGTAACGCCTCAGTTTTTCCACATGGCCTTCTTGTAGTGGGACATACAATTTGACTCCCTGTAGGATATTACCTCCTTAGGAAAGCCAACCCTGGTAAAAATACCAAGGTGGTCCTTAGCCACAGCCAGAGCTGTAACAGTCCTCATAGGAATTGCTTCAGGGAACCTAGTAGTATGGTATACTACAACAAGTATAAACCTGTTGCCTGAAGAAGTTGGAGGATCAAGGGAACCAACAATGTTGATTCCTACCCTCTCAAATGGTACTCCCACCACAGGGAGAGGCACTAGAGGTGCCACGTTCTTGGAGCCACTTTTACCAAAGGTTTGGTAAGTGTGGCAACTCTTACAATACATATCTACTTCAGCCCCATTTTAGGCCAATAAAAGTAGAAAGACGGCCTTTCCTTGGTTTTCTTGAAGCTCAAGTGACCAGCTAAAGGTATCTCATGGGCTAGTTTCAAGAATTGGAGTTGGTTTTCTTGCGGCACTACAAGTCTTTTGTAGTCCCCAGGGAGGGACTCTATTGGCTCACTATAGAAGAGGCCATCTTCCCAGTGTAACCTATACTTCCCAGGCTCTTGCCCTTCAAGCTGAAAAGCTGCCTGGTGGCGAAGACCTTCCAGAGTTGGACATTCTTTTTGTTCCTTACTGAAGTCTGCCCTTTGGGGTCCACCTTCTGCAAGTAAAGACTGCAGCTCAGGATGGTCCAGAGGGTCAAGCTCTCCAATGAGTTCCTGGCCTCCTACTAGATCTGAGTCTTCAGGCTCTAGTTCAACCACACAGGGTTGTACCTCACTCTCAGCCTCAGCTGGAGGAGGAATCACAGGTGTGATTTTTGACAACCTAGGTGATTTCCTGGTTGGCAGCACTGGAGTGCTTTCTGCTGGTTTCTTCTTGGAAGTCTTGGGTTTCCCCTTTGCTTCTGGTTTCTTGGAAATAGCAGTCAGTAACTCCAGTGGAGTAGGAGTGATTTCTTTTTCTATCATCTCCTGAGGAGAGCCCCTCAGGGTCCTCTCCCTTGCAGGTCTGGTAAGCTCCTGTAATCTCTCCCTTGGAGGACTGGGGGTACTTGACACTACTCCCAGGTCTTTCAGATCATTGCCCAACAGCACCCTTCCTGGTACTTCAGATTGTACACTCACAGGTATCCTGACAGTCATTTCATTGCACTGGATGAGAGCTGGTAATTGGGGAAGCATCTGCACAGACCCTCCAGCTAACTTGGTGAGGCGTTTGGGTGCCTTAGCAACAACCTCCACCTTGAAAAAAGATGTGTCCACCACAGTTATGCTGGCCCCAGTGTCTCTAATGGCAGGGGTCTCCTGACCATTGACTAGGACACTGTCTTTATAATACTCTTTAGTATTAGGAGGGATAGAATTATACACATCTAAATTCTGTTGTTCCCACAACCCTAGAGATACTAAAGATAGACTAGCTGAGACTCCAATGGGATCTTCAGCTAGCAGTTGAAAGTTTCCACTGGCCATATGTACTTCCTCCTCTGGAGCGAAGGGTAAGGAGACAGTGTGGACCCCTGAAGGTTTACCCTTACATCTGGGATCCCCTTTCACATGTTCAGTAGAGCCATAAACATAACATTTCCCAAATGTCTTTATGAATGGTGGCTTGTTCTGACCCCCTTCTGGTCTAGGACCAGAAGGTGCACTAGCCTGATTAGGTTTCCCTTGTAGCTTACCCTTAGAATTTTGTTTGGGGCCCTCTTTGGAATTGGAATTATTTGAATTCTCCTTGTTGTCTTTCTTTGGCTGCTTTCCCTCATCCGTTTTCTGAGTGACCCCTGAATCCTTCTGAGTAGCCCTGTTGACAACCCACAAGTCAGCAGCGTTAGCTAGCTTCTTAAAATCCATTTATTTTGAATCAGCCAAGTGCTGTCTGAGGTCAGTAGAGCAGGCATCATAGATAAACTCCATCATAACAAGATTTCTCATTCCTTCATAAGTGTTAACTCTATAACCCTTAATCCATCTCTCTAAATTCTTCAAACACTCATTCACCCAAGTAGCCCAAGGGGTACTATCATGCTTTTTGAGGGTCCTAAACCTCTTAAGGTACTGGGAAGGAGTCTTCCCAAATCTAGCTATCAAAGCTAGCTTTACACATCCATAATCCACCTCCCCCAACTCCATTACCACATCAGATGCAACAGGGAGGAGCCTAGAGAATAACCAGGGGATCAACGGATTCCCTGTGATATCCTGGAGCCCATAATTATATTCAAACATAGCAAGCCAATCTAATTCATCCAACTTAGGTTCATACATACCCACAATCTCTTTAGGTATCCGGGGTCTTTTTGGACTGGAAGATCTAGAGGATTCGGGGAGAGAAGCATTTTCCAAAGACAATTTCTTCATCTCAAGCTCATGGTTGAGTTCCATTTCTTTGAGCCTTAGTTCTCGATGTCTCTGTTCAGTTTGGGCACTAATTATTTTGAATTCAAGTTCAAGTCTCATTTTTATTTTCTAGTGAGATAAATTCAGGACTTAATGTGGGACCTGGTAAGGGTCCAGTAGCCACAGGTTGAGGCCTTTGAGCAGGTAGAGGGCCAGAGGGGGTGACATTGTTATCCTCCTCTTCCTCATCTGTTTCAACAATAACATCTTCAACATTATTTTCCTCAAGATTTTCTACATTTGCTACATTTGCTGGAGTAGGGGCCACTACAGCACCACTATCCAGACTTTGTTTCTCTAACAGTCTATCAATCATTTCTAATGTCTTGCCTTTGACAGGAAGACCTTTCTGTCTACACAGATCCCTTAAATAATCAGCAGTATTAGTAAGGAGGGTCTCCTGGCTGTAACTTTCCATAATTTTGACTTTTGTTTAAAATAAACTTGTTGTGATAGTTAGCCTTGTGGTTATTTGAACCAAAGCACTAGCTGAACTCTAAAATGTAAATCCAATAATTTTATCCCACCGCTGTACACCAGTGTTAGGCAGAATCCTGTGCAGTTCCCTTAGGGAGCACTACACAAGATTAGGACTACAGGTGAGAGCAATAAATCCCCTTTTGATATCAGTCTGTACCACAAAGATTTAGTTGGTAGCTGTGGCTGAGCAGTCAGACCTATCTCAAGAGGGAGATGAGCAGTATTCAGGGTTTACACAATAAGTCCACTAGACTATGGTACAAGGAAACACTGACCAAAGCTTTGTATTTAAAAAGTATATATATATATTTATTTTATACACTTCTAATAAAACACATGTATTACAGTCACCAAGCAAGTTAAATTAAGTCAAAGGAAAAATATACACACTCGCAAGTTAAATTGTAGACCAAGTGAACCAGAGTGAAAACTGAGCAAAACGGCACAGTGACAACTACACACAAGGGATCCTCTAACAATTCCTCACAAGGGAGGGAAAGCACAAGTTATAAAGAAATAAGTTCTTACACACCCTAGCAACACTTCCCGTCAGTTTGTGAACCAGTTTAAGCAAGGCAGTGTATCAGTATAAGCAATACTTAAATGAAATCTGAGCAAAATGGCATTTCACAAGGTTAGATAATGGGAAGGAAAGGGTAGTTAAAAGAAAATAGGAGCACCACACAGTTCTAGTTAAGAATCTAAAGAAGGCAGATCTAACAAATGTGACCAGAGTCAGTAGGCCTGTGCCAAAGTCAGTTGGTACAGAGCAAGGGCCCAGGAGCAAAAATGTTCTTGTAGCTGAGTCAAGTCTTTGGTTAACGAAGTGGAAAAGGCGGATGCACCGAATAGGTAGGTAAAGGATTTAAAACACCTTTAGTGCTACCGTGAAGAAAGGGCGGCCTGGCGGAACAATGTGCCGACCTGGGTTAGGAGTTTAGAGAAAGACACGAGAAAGAAGTTACATTAAAGTTCTGGCAATAAAGCCTACCGGAGTAAAGTTAACATTAAAATACACCAGCGGTATGTTAGAGGCTGTCAGTAAAAGTGCTAGCCTCGAACAATGGGAAAATTCCATAGGGCAATATTTACGGTCGAATATTTACAGTAGTAACCACTGCCACCAGCCAGAAACTTTTGAGAGAAGGACTGTACGGTACCTTCTCGAAACTGAACATAGGGGAAAAACTATTAACCCCTTCCAATACCTCCATAGTAAGATGGGTTGTACTGGTTTAGTTCATAGGATTCGACTAGTAAAGTCAATGGGGACTTTACATGCACTGGGAGACAGTAGTCGGTCCCAGGGTATGGAGTCTATGTTTGGGGGTCGCTACGACAACCCTGTGTCACTGCACTGAGGGTGCTGTGTAACACATGTGAATAAAGATGGTTCCTTTGGGGTTGAGAGAGATCCCATAGGTATTAAACACAAAAAACAGCCTAGAACACACATAGTAAAAATGCCTAGGAGTGGGAAAAAGAGTCTCACTCTTAGCAGAAAAAGAGAAACAAACCCTTCAAATCCAGCAAAGCTGTGGGGGACTCTATAGGTAAGGGAAAGTAGCCATAGAATGAGAATTCTCCCTAACAGGTTAATATGAGATCTTGGCAGCCGAACAACAGTTTGTTTGCATGAGTTGTTATGGTGACGAAGCAGGAAGGAACTCGTGTGCACTGCGCTTTTAATAGGTTGATGTAAGGTTTACGGATCATGCGACCCACGGCACAACAGTAATGTGAAGATCAAATGTGCTGCGATTAGTGTTCTAAATCCTAGATGTAAACAAAGGTGATTTGAGCCGCTGCACCAAATATCTTATTTGAGTTGGTAATTTTTGTTTTGCACAGGAGTTCCACAGCCAGGGATGCGACCAGGTTTTTCTTTGTTAAGGACCAAAAGAAAATATGTGGGTGGCCTGAGCAGTCTAAATTATGTTAAGTTTGGATTTAGACTGATAGATGAATCTTGCATCCAGGTGTATACAACAGCTGTAAGACCGTTCATATGAGGTCCGTTATCTCGCAGTAGTGAATATTTAACTCCGGAATACAAAGCCTTTCTTGTAAGTTGAGCGCAGCCACAATTTGGGTTGAAAAGTGCAACCTTCACTTTGGGTCTCCCTTGCGATATTCTTTATTACACTTGTGTCGGGCCTGGAGTTGTTAATGATGCATGATGCCACAGCCTAACTTTTCACAATGGTGTGGGTACAGTGGTTAGTGTTAGGTATTGGACACTTTGCGTAATGGTTTTATTAATATTTTGAGATTTGGCATCACAGTGCAAAATGTAATTGACATGTACTCTGCTTGATTTTTAGATAGAGATATGACTGTAGGAACAACTACCTAAGATCTGTCTGGAAAGGATTGTTTTCCGAGTTTACAAAAGAGGCCCCCAGCACTAACCTAAAAGCTATCGCCTTCGGGCTCTGCTTGATGCACCAGACAATTTATTTATGAAGGATCTGCTTGCAGATCTGAATGCGTGCGCTACAGAATACAAGATTTTTCCTATTTAGTCAAATAGGCTTCCGTAAAGCACACCGCACACTTGATAACACTATGGCCTTGACAAAGAGCGTGGAAAACACAGGAGTATCTATGAAGTCCTCATACATGTGCCCTCTGTTTAATTTAGTGCAGCCTTTGATACCATAAAAAAGAATTTACTTCTGCAAAACAAAGCTGCGTCGGGCATTCCTAGATGTTTCTTAATGATGCTTATTACTTTACACCTTACTACCACAGTTAAAGTAAGACGAGACCTGAAGGGAACGTTATCTGATACCCGCTTAAACATAGGGACTTGGAGCAAGGCTGTACTTTGGGCTTGAAAGCTACGTTGATGTTATTAAACCACCGCATACCCACGCGTTGTTTTTTAACTTTAGGTCCCACATACTCAGAGTAGCTACTTTCACAAAATCTTGGGGTTTGAATGGCTTCGGTGTTTGCCCCCTCTGTGGCCATGGTGATGAAACAGTTATTCATTTCATATTCATTTGCGATGATCTTAAACTCTTGAGAGCACACTATTCGAAACCCATGTTCAGGGTAGCAAGCATCTGTTCAAGTTTAGAAGCCCTGGCATACTGCAAGGGGAATATTGAGCCAAATACCATTTTTTGTGTTGCTCGTTTCTTTCACCGAGCATGGGTGCGTAGGATAAAGATGCTGAAACACCTGGACAGTGAAACCTTAATGGCTATCTAACTTGGTTGACTAGCGAGGGGCATTACAGAAACCAATGTTCTTCTCGTCTTTATCTCTCCCCATGGATTGAGAGGTTATTCTCTCCCTTGTGATCCTTATTAGATTCTAAGGGTTGCAAAGTTGCTCTCCCCTTTTTTATAGTTTGATATGTATGCCATACAAATATGTTATGCTGTTTCTATGATGCTCTTATATTGTGTTATGTACGACATGTTTGTAGCTGGTTTTGCATGAATTTTATATAGTGGTCAATTTTTAACGTTATGTTTTTTATACAGAATAAAGTGATTAATGCTGATGAATATTCAACCTATGTATGGCTCATCTCACTGCACACCTTCCCAATTCAGACTCCCACCTTCCAAAACTGGGTACTACTAAAATCTCATGGCTGGACTACACTGACGATTTCATACTTATAGATCAGACCCAGAGGGCCCTTATAGCATTTTGAAATCGCATATCTGTTTATGATAAAAGTGTGGATTTAGTGATTACCATCTTTAAACCTAAGGTAATGTCGTTCCTACCGAGCAGGAGAAAAGAGAAACATAGTTATATTTGGGAGGTAACGGATCAGCGGATAAAGAGAGTCACATATTAATCTATTTCAGATAATCATCGACCAACATCCCAACTGGTCTGGACAATTGGATAAAAGAGGGGTCACAGTGTAGAGGAGCAGGTGGGTGCATTTTCCCTAACTTCTACCCCTTTACCACCGTCATACTGGAACAGCAGTATAAGGGCCCTATGTGAGACCATAGCCCATCGAGTGTATGAAAGATGATATGCACTCAGACAACCGTATCGAATGTACCCTTGCACTGAAAGTGTGGAAGGATCCCGTATGGAAGGATGTCATCACGCACCATTGGACATCATGGAACGCTGATTGAAAAATGACGAGGGCAGAGTGATGTCATAAAGAAGATATACAAAGCAATGCTCAAATGATATGGAAATACTCAAGAGTGATAGTGAAAATGAATCGATAAGAGAAACATATATGAAAAGATAAAGTAATCATGAATGCAAAAGAAGACAACGCAGCTTGCTGACCAATAGTGAAAATACACAGTAACGCAAGTTAGAAAAGATAAATAAAAGCTTTCTATAGAAGAACATATAACGTGGCAAGGATGGCCATAGTTGGAAAATGGCTGCTGGCTTGTGTAACTATTCAATGTAACTACCTCAGAAGCCAATAAGGGTTGCAGAGTCAGGAGATGCTGAAAGGACAGCTTTGTGTGCAAAACAAGGAGGAGTCAATGTTGGCTTGGGAACAAGGATGCTATTTTTAAGGAATAGCTGCAAAGTACAGAGGGAGAGAGACAGATAAGCCATGAATGACACATATTTCTTTTAGAATAAAGAAGAAGAAAACATCTGCAAGGGCCCAGCATTGGACAATTAAAATTGTATAAAGTCACGGTAGAGTGAGCAAGTCTGTAGAGGCCAAGAGGAGCAATGACACCCAGTATAATTAAATCAAATTGCAGTAAATACGAGGCTGAAATTGACACATTTGTGGTCTCTTCACATGTAACTCAGAAGTCAAAAGCAAGGGCAATTTATTAAGCCTCGGATAAAGATAGTGATGTGATTTCACGCCCTTGTTTGCCCTAGAACAGAGGACAGGCTGCAAGGTCAACCACAGACAGGAAACGTTGGCTCATGACCAGACTGATGAGAGATGATGGACCTATTGGGAAAGTAGGGGGTAATCTGACGTGATCCAAGCACATGGGTTTCAGTTTCCTTACATGCTGCTAGCTGAGTCGAAAGTCCAAGATTGGGTGAGAATGCCAACCAATCAGTGGCTCTATGGGGCACCCTGCTATACAATGTTGCATAGACCAATCAGCTGCCATTTTGTTCTCTATTATCAGTATTATTGTATTTAGAGGTAGTTTGAGGGTTGTTTTACAGGTAAGGGACAGCAAATGAAGTACTAACCCATATATATCCTATAAGTAGAAATGTTCCCCTAACCAATTCCTCACGCTTATATATTTTATGGTTTGCCGTGTAGGATGACATTATAGATGACACAATTTGGCGTATAAGACCCCTGTGCAATCAAGTTTGTGAATGATTGTGCAAGCTTCCATCTGATGTTTGCCAGTTGATCCTGCTTTATTAAACTAAGAATACAGTAGTAATTTGACATATTCCTCGAGTCTGTCTGGTTATTTGGTATGAGATATTTATTGGTAATTCTATCTAGCGCAAGAGATGCTTCAAGGTGCTAGAGCACATGCTGGTAGTGGTGTGGATGGTTCTGGTCTGGTAGGCCTAGGCCCAGATACAGATGCTCAGAGTTTTGGCTGCTCCAGTCATTAGCCAGAAGACCACAGAGCTTCCTGTGGGGAACGTCGCACACCAATACATGTGTAAAGGATATGGTTGGCAGGTCCCCCTTTGATAACATTCTTGTCCATCCCCGCAGGTGCCCCTTGGACGGAAGGCGAACTGGTTGGTTAAGGGAGAGTCGATGCAGAGGGACTCGAGCTGAGCATGGATGGAATTAGAACAGTGAAAATGGTAAAAATAGGGGGGGGACTGTGTTGTAAATATTGTATGTATAAAATACCATGATATTTGGGGGATTCTAAAAAAGAGAAGTAGATATCTCGATTCCCGGTTCCAAGGGGATGGAAGGGTATGCACTAAAAAGACTCCAAATACGGGTGTTAAAGGTTCCTGAGGCAAAGCCAACAAGAAGAGAGCGTGTCAATCTTCAAAATAGGGCAAAAATTAGATCAGATACATGTAATAAAGACAGTAAAGGAAGGGGTACGCAGGGGGACGTTTAATAAAGTGCTCATGTGTGGGGTTATACATATGTCAGTATAAAGCTTTTTGTTGTGTTCAAACTAGTAGACATAAAACAATAGTAAAATATTAAGGTGACAAATGTCAATCAGAAGGATGAGACTCAAAGGCAAATAATAAATAAAGTAGAGACTCTTAAAATATCAATGATAGGACAAGAGATTAAAAATTGATAGAAATGGTAAACGAAGGAACAAAAAGAACATCATTGTGTAGAGTTTTAAAAGCGGATACAATGTTTTTATTTTCGGATACTCAAGCAGCAATTGATGGTGCTTGCTCAAATTGATCAGTTTGGTATATTTGATAACATAAGGAGAAGAATACAAAAATTGGGTAAGTAAAAACAGTTGAGATTGACTTGTCATCATGGGACACACACCTCTTCTACACGTATTGACAAGATACAAGGTTAATATAAGGGAATATCATTCAGATTGGGTCAGAGGCACGACTAATAAAACACTCATGCTGTGGCCTCAGGAGGGTTTGTTGTCAAAAACAGTACTGCAACATATGACTATGTATTTGCATGCTATATATATGGGAAATAAGTTACAGAAAAGGTTGGGCGTTTTAGAGCTATGGAAGATGTATCAGAGTGAGAAAGAAGAAAAATTGGCAAGCTCCATGAGGGGGGACGGGCTATGTTCCACAATATAATATAGAACAATGAGAATACTATGCCCAAGATCACATGCAAGTTCAGATATATGGGCTGCAACAACAACAAATACAGCAAGCACCATTACAAATGTGTTTGCCACAAGGGCAATAGCAGCAAGTACCCATGCAAGCACAACAGGTACAAACACAGCAAGCACATACACAGCAGGTCATGGCGCCACAATGGAATATAAGCACCTGCACCCACATTAGGGAGTGTGACTGTGGAAATCATTTCACTGGTACAGGGATGAATTCATATCCACAATAGGACAGCCCACAGAGCAACCTGATGTGTTCAGTACTATCAGTAACACCATACCCCCTACAGCAGGGGTGCACAACTGATTTTGCCAGAGGGCCAAATGTACCCTACATGCTGCCTAAAGTTGGCCAAAAAGTAAATGCAGGAGGAGCGGTAGGCGGATGAGTGGCAGGAGTGTTTTTCAACCCTCAATTTCTATTAAACACATGGAAAAAGAATACATTTTTAGTTGTGCCGGTCTTTATTTGTATTTCAAACGTACATTTTGTACTACAGATTTTCCATTTTTATAATTAATTTCTTTTATAAGGATATATTGGCAATAGTGGACAAAGTAGACCAATCATTCAGGAGAAAAAACACTGCACTCAAACAGTTCACACATTATGCCGCTTTAGATCTGCAAGGCACAAGCTCAGTATTTTGGACTGCTATTTGGACTGCTATACTTTGCTGTTTGAGTTGGCCATACTCTTGGGAGTATGGCCTTAGTTGAGTCAGGTTTCCACAAAAGGCAAAGGAGGTACATCTCTTAACTGTGCCTAATTTAGCTTTATGATTGGGTTCACTCTTGAGTGTGACACTAAGCCCCATGGCTTCCACCCTCCAACCAAACACCATGCCCCATGGCCACCACCCCCCAGACAAACTCCATGCCCCATTACTCCCACACCCCCAACCAAACACTATGCCCCATGCCTACCAAACACTATGCCCCATGGCATCCACCCCCCAACCAAACACTATGCCCAATGGCCTCCACTCTCCAATCAGACACTATGCCCCATGGCTTCCAACCTCCAACCAAACACTATGCCCAATGGCCCCCAATCTCCAACCAAACACTATACCCAATGGCCGCTACCTACCAACCAAACACTATGCACTATGGCCACAATGCCACAACTAAAACTGTTGCCCCATGGCCTGAACCCCCTCACAAAGATGGTGAGCTAAATAACATTGGCATCAACAAATGAAACTGTCTGCATCTCGGTTTCACTACTAACCAAAGTGTGTGATCCTGGAAAAATCATGTAATCGCACTGTGCCTTATCTGCAGTGATTCACTTCATAGCTTGTGTTAACATATCATGCTGTTATAAAAGAAATTCAAATGACTATAGAGTTGCTGCATATATAATAAGAATGCAATTTAAGTATTTTGCACCACAAAGTTATTTGCCACTTGGCTTACTTATGGCGACCTATTCTAAAGTCGCTTCCATGCTGCCACCAAGTACCAAAGACTGATGATGCTCCTTGCAACGTCCTTTTCTGTGAGGTCACTTCTGTTGGTTCAATCCGTATGCAAGTGTAGGTTTTAAAATGCCATCTGCCACTAATGTTACCAAACAAATGTTGATGGGAGGGGAAGCTGCTTAAATGAGGCCGTATGTATTGAACTGTGCACACTGCATTTGGGGGGAAAGTAGCAGGACTTTTTTTTGCGTCTCACCCGACCCACTGTTGCAATGCTGGATACTCCACCACCCACCCCCAAACTCCCAGCACACACACACACCAAAAAAGAACACGAGAGCGCCCCACTTAGCACTGTGGATGTTGTTGTGCTGCAGCTGGCCTGGCAAGGCTGAAATGCCTTCCAGTAACAGTCCACGCCATGCCAGTCGCAGTGCTGACCCTCTATTGTTGGACCACATGCACTAAGTGACTTGTGAGAGCCACATAGTAAATGCAGTCCACCAATAGAGGGTCAGCATTTCCCGGCCCGGCAAGTAAAAAAAAGACTTTCCTAACAGAGGATGGCCGTAGCTGCTTGTGGGGGCCCTCCATTAGGAAAGTCTTTCATATGGCGGACCCGGAAAATCAACATGCCGGGCCGTATTTGGCCCACGGGCAGCATGTTGTGCACCCATACCCTAGAGGAACCAAGGGTCAAGGTGACAATAGAAGGTCATACATTTTCATTTCTTATAGACACCGGCGCAACATGTTCATATGGATAATGAAGACGGGCAGATTATCCCCTTGGAGTTAGAAACAACAGAGGTAAGAGAGGAAAGGGTTGTTCTTTATGGGACAGATGATGAGGGAAGAGGGTGGAGAACAGTGATAGCCCTCGGTGAAGGATACAGGCTGTCAGATCTGAGAGACGAGGAGTCGTTTAAGCATGAGTGCTTAGATGATGAATTAGTATTGTTCATAATTCTCACTTATTAGATAAAAGTAGAGTATAGAGAAATAGAGAAATACCACAGAGAATGGCTTTGGTAGAAAAGAAGCCGTCATTTTTACAGGAAGATTTAGAGGAAGTGCCAAAGATTTTATGTATCACAAGTTTAAATAATGTGGGTCTATTAAATGGAGTAGGAACAGTTAAAATCAAGCTTAAACCTGCAGCACTTTTGCCATGTGCAAAGCAATATCCCATGTCCAGAGAGTCAGATGAAGGTATATGCAAGACTTTCCACTTTGCTGAAGCAAGGAATATTAGTACCATCCTATTCTCCAAGTAACACAGATGTGTACCCAGTGAGAAAATCGTTGTTGGGGGTCATGGAGATTTATTCAGGACATTTGCCCGCTAAACAATATAGTCAAAGCTGACTTTCCTTTAGTTCCAAATTCTGCAACAATATTGTGCAACAACGCATCCAAGGCCAATTCCCCTCCATAAAGACTGACAGGATTTGACTTCCTTTTCATATAGAAAGATCATCCAGAAACATACTTGATTATCCCAGGGGTACTGTGAGGCCCCTTCAATCTTTAATAGAGTCTTCCATATGGACTTAGGCAATGTTCAGCTCAAAAGCGCAATAGTTCAATGTGTGGATGACATTTTGGTGTGCAGTAAGACAAAAGGAAGATGTAGAGAAGATTCCATTAAGCTTATGACTATCCTATCAGAGAGTGGATAAAAAGTAGACAAAGAGAAGTTACAATACTGTCAGGAAGAGGTCTTGTATATAGGACAGTTGATTTCTCAAAAAGGGTGGAAAGTGACGCCTGAAAGAGCAGAAGCAATTATGAAGAACTCAGAACCTAAAACAGTGAGGGAAATGCAAAAATGTTTAGGCCTATGTAGTTATTGCAGGGCCTGGGTTTTGGATTACAGTACTTATATTTGAACCACTTTTAAAAGGTCGTAAATAAGCACTGGTGTGTAAGAGTAAACTAATATGGACAGATTAAATGACTGTAGGATTTGAAGAATTAAAAAAGGCGATCAGAACAGTCCCTGTGTTGGGGATTCCAGATTATCATGTAGAATAGTATTTATTTTATCATTCAAATGGAGAAGTTGTGACAGCAGTCCATACACAAACCATTAGACCTATTATTGTAGAATTTTAGATTCAGTTATGAAAGGGCATTAGCCTTGTGAGCAGTCTTTAGCTGCTGCAGCTTTTACGATTGAAAAAGCTTCAAGCATAACAATGGGGTGTTCAGTAACATTATTTGTTGAGCATGCATTATTCGCGGTTTTAGAGAAACCCAAAAGTATATTGATCATAGAGAGAGCATCAGGTAATAATATCAAATCCTGTGATTAAAATGGTCAGATGTAAGACAGTGAACCCAGCAACGTGCATAGCTGAACAAGTAGGAGAGGATGATTATGTACATGATTGCACAATTTATACTGAGAATTATAATGAAATTCCCCAAGCTAGAGAAAATGCCCTGTGGAGGGGGGGGAGAGTGTTTTTATTAAAAATGTATCAAATGTCTTACTGGATCAGTACTAAAAAAGCTGAACCGGAAGGGTGAATATGAAGTAGTGACAAGCGCAAGATTGCATTTGTGTTGCTGAGCACAGGCTCCAGATTTAGTGACTCTTATCAACGTGCTTCAGAGATTTGAAGGTGAGAAAGTGACAGTTTACTCTGACTCCACCTATGTGAAATCAACTGTACATGCAGGTCTGTCTCGGTGGAAAAGGAGAAGGAGGGTCTTCCTCCCCCCGGACGGCACACCAGTGCAACATGCGGTCCTATTGGATAAACACATAAATAAAAGGGTTGGCCCCTACTGTGTAAGGGACTGGGGTATATAGAACTAAAGTCAAGGGGGGTGTCCAGAGAGGGAAAAACATACGGTTTAACAGTGGATTAAGTGACTGTAAATGTTTAAAGGGAGCTGTATACACTGTGTTTATTATTTACACATTTTGTAGAGTCTGCATGTTTAATCTGTACTTGGTTAGAGCAAAAAACACACTGCGCTGGATCCTAGCCTTTGTGTGGATTTCACCTTTATTGATTACAATATAAAATATGTACAAATGTATGCCAAAATTAAAGCACATATCAAGAAATAAATAAATAAAAAGTACAAAGTTTCCCTAAGAGAACAGGACTCTGTGTGTTGTCTTAAGCTTCATTGATTGAATAATGTGTCTTTTGTTGTTATGAGATAAGGTTATGGTAAAAAAAATGTCCTGCTCATAAGAAGTGAAGACAACGGGCCTCATTACAAGTCAGCCGGTCCGGAAAGAACGGTAGTAGTAAATCCGCCACCACCATTCTTTCCGGACCGGCTGATTAAGAGTCCTGCTGGCAGAAAGTGTCACTTCTGCCAGGTCCGACCTGACGGGTTTAACATCACCCGCCTGCAGGCAGACATGGAAACACCGGCACCATTACAGCATGGTGCCGGTGTTTCCACTTCCCCATTCCCACGGAATCCTCTGGGACTCCGTGGGAATGGGGATTAACAGAATTCCGCCTCTGGAATTACCGGGTCACTGGGGTTGTAATGCCCCAGTGATTTCGGCAATCACAGAGGTGGAATGGTAATACGAGTCCGGCGGTAACCTGCCAGAAATTCCGGCACAGTTACGGCCAGACTCCTAATGAGGCCCGATGTTTTATTTGCACTACTGCTCAAATATTCTTTCTGAATACTAGCACATATTGTCTAGAATGTACATGCCATAAGCATTTTTTCTTTCACTTTTGTACTTTTAACTTATTTCTTTCTTGATATGTGCTTTAATTTTTGTCATACATTTGTACACATTATATATTGGAATCAATAAATGTGAAATCCACACAAGTGCTAGGATCCAGCGGCATGGTGTGTTTTTTGCAAGTGAGTGTAGCTGCTATAATAGCAGAAGAGTGTTTCTCATCAAACCTGTTAGAGCATCTGACACAGTTTATTGTAAATTGCATTGTGTGACAGAAATGTACTGCAGGGCACACTTTGCGAACAGTGAGAGGAGCAATTCCTAGACCTAATGTCCCATTTCAGCATCAACATATAGATTATGTAGATATGCTGCAGATATGCAATGATTACAGGTATATGCTGGTCGTGCTATGTCCTTTTTCTAGATGGATCGAGGCAGGTCCATGCACACACCCTGAGGCCACATGCGCTGCCACGTTCCTTGTGTGTGAAGTGTTTCCAAGATGAGGCGTGTGTAAGGTTTTGCGGTCTGACAATGGACCGCATTTTGTAAATGAGTTCTTCGAGCAAAGAATTCTTCAATTAGACATTAAGCATAAATTGTCTTCTGCTTATCACCGAAAGGTGAATGGTTTTTGTGAACGATTAAATGGATTATCGAAGGAAAGCATTGCAAAGATCAAGATGACTCTAAAGAAGGGATGACTATATTGCCTAACTCTTGCCCTATATGCTATAAGGAATCAGCCTGGCTCAGATCACCATCTAACTTCTCAAGAGTTCGTGAATGGATGCCACATGAGAAGCCCCCCCACTCCTCCAACAAGGTTAAAAACTGATACCCATATTGTAGCAAAGACATTAGGTGACAGGATGCATGATTACCTAACAACAATGCCTGCAAGTGTTTTTTCATGTCTCAACAGGTCAATAATTGAACTGAGGGGTCAAAGAGAAACATCAGGACGATCAGCCCATTGAAGCAGAGGATTTGTTAAAAGAACCCAGTCTATACCAAGGAGACCAGGTGCTGGTACACACTTGAAGCACTCCCCTCTTTGAAGGTCCATACAAGGTGGAAGAAGTCACACCAACAGCAGCCAAGCTAAAAGGACGAAGAGCTTGGCTTCATTTGCACAACATCAAGCCATATAAAGGAGAAACACCAACCCCGCCTGCAACTATCCACAGTGAAGCAATAGAAGAATGTCCCTGTATGCAGATTCATTCAATGGCCAAGGATAAGAAAAGTGAAGGACACAGCTGCACCCTAGACTAAGGGCCATTATCGTTTAACATTTGACAAGGAGTAAACAGACTTGCAGTTATCCTAAAACATTTTATATAGGTTCAAGAGACAATGCTTTGAACTACCAGAGCTGAAAGAAGAAAAAACACACTTCATCTTTATGTTATCTATTGCAATAACATTACACACATTCTTGTATTCTATTTCTATCTACATATCACAGTCTTATCCAACTCTAATAGGAAGACAAGTCAATGTCATAACATATTTTGGAAATCATAAGAACAATCATATTATTTTTAGGATAATTGTTGCAATCATCTTGCAGTTCTTGATATAAAGGTGTGATTCATAGAGACTTACAGTTACATAGTAAAAATATGAGCAAAAAATAGGAGGTTTCAGGATATGCGAGGCTCATTGCCATCAAGACAATCAATACAATACGTTTCCATGGAATAATAATTCATTCTGCATAATGATTTGCGTTTGCCTCCTCATTATTATGACATTTAAACAAGCTATAAGAAAGAATACAGATATGGTGGATGACAATTAAACATTTACTGTTGTCCCTTATGAAATCGCAAACAGCCTGTTTTATAATCTTACTAGGAATTTATTTTGATTTAAAAGGGATGTTCGGGAAAATCAAGAAGGTATAAATACATATCTTGACAATTTAAAGAATGACCTATGGTACCAGCACATGAAAAAGGTAGGAAGGAGCACGTCAGATGAAAGCTGCTATTTGTGTGCCTTATTCATTATGCTTTGGGAACCTCTAAAATATCCATAGCAACAGAAGTATTAGTAAAGAAGGCACATTACCTGACACATCTTTGACTTTGCCTAATCAAAGGAGAGTTCAAGGCAGAACAGAATCCATAGTGAGGGTGAATAAAGTGACATCTCAGAGAGAAAACAACTATGTACAAGATATAAAGTCAAGAGAGAAGCCAGAAACAATGCATCAAATAGTACAATCTGAACATCCTGGAATAAATGGAGCAGGAATCAAGGTTGAAGAAAACAAGATGTTACAATGCAAGGATGAGAATGGGAAGGAAATACAAGAATGCTGGGAAAGAGGTCAGCTACAAATTAAAGGAACTGTGCTTACTCCTGAAGGAAGGGCTGAAGGTTTGGTTGTGTGCAAAGCAAGGGCATTAACCGGACAATGTGAAGCAGTTGTGGCAAATGCAGAAAAGAAATGCAAAAAACCAATGGCCTACAGTTGTAAGATTGTTGACATGGGTCGACGATGACGGAGGACCATTGCAGATGAATAATGCGTCTTTATGCTTCAGAAATAATGGCACAGTGAAAGTTTGAGAGAACCGTAAGTTGGGACGAGTTTTTCATGTACCATGCATAAAGGAAGGAACAGCAGTCCAGATGGACCATTATTGGGCCTACGGGTCAAGAGCATATATAAAGTTGCTACCAAAATGGTGAGGAGTTTGTTCATTGGTGATGATAAGCATACCAGCCATAGTGTTACCACAAAGTGACCTGCAGATTACAGACTTCGGAAAAATGGACAAACACCTGAGGAAGAAAAGTTTGTTTTATTGAAGCAGAGGAAAGATAATTACTTCTAAGCAAAATCAATAGAAGGCTATTATGACATTCCAGATTAGCATGAGTTTAGCAGAACAGCAGTGATATTTTTAGCTATATTACTGCCAGGAATTCAGACTGCAGAGAAAGCAAAGTTGCTGCAAATCAGCAGGTGGGAGCTGTTGTAAACTATCAACATGACAATAAAAATATTTAATGCGATCAAAGAAGAGTTGATGGCAATCAGACTCATGGCCCTCCAGAACAAGTATTGCCTGGATTTAATCACAGCAATAGAAGGAGGCATGTGTGCCAATATCAGGCCTTCTTGGTGTACATTTACACCTGCTGATGATGAAGATAATGGGACTTTGACAGAAGCAATAATGATGTTGTCAACCATGAATACAAAGATGGAGGACAAAGTTAACAAGACCGAAGAGGACAAATGGTTTTAGTCTCTGTTATCATGAATTCCACCCTCGTTGGCTAATGCCTTCCAATCACTCACAGCACTTCTAGTGTTGTTAATGCTAGGATTTTGTTTTCTAAGGATCATCTTGGGACAATGCCAGAAGATAGCCAAGAAGGCTATTGGGACAAAGATCATGATTGATATAGATGCTGCTGAGCAGATGCAAATAGATGAAAGTCCCTGTTACTTTGGGGTTGGTGGTCAAAGGGCACCTGGTGCCATGGAATTCATAGATCTTAAGTTTTAGTCAGTTATATGGGCTATAAGTCATGGTCGCCTGGGGATGGTCTGGGGGATGGTGATTGTCTGGGGTGGTCTTGGTCATGCTTTGGCCACTGTGAGATAACATACACACCAGGCGCCTATCTGTGATCGTGGCCTTGTAGGGCACATTCCTCTCAAACACCTTTGCGACATTGTTAGAAAAATGAATAGGTGTTGTGACGGTTGGGGTGTGGGCTGTCCTCATGGGAGCTCGGGCATAGCTGGGGATTTCTCTTGTCTCACGATTTGGGACTAGTTCATGCAATGCTGCATTTACAGTGCAGACTTTTCCTTTTACCTATGGCTACTAATATCTATGCAAAATAGCAATGCTGATCACACCTTAGGCTGTACTATGTGGATAGACTATATTTTATTAAACTGGAGGAGGATCCTGTCAAACTGGGAGGTGGTCCTCTCACCGTTCCCCTGCCCCCTGGCCCATCTATTGCTTTGAATGCCTCTCGCCTCACTCTAAAGCGCCTAGTGGGGTAGGGCGGGGCTGCACCCTTCCCAACATTCCCCCCTTTCATTACTTCTACAGTAACAAACTCTGCTATACCTCTGTGCTCCCGTCTCCTCCTCTCGGCTTCCACATAGGGATGAGTTCCCTTTATCGGCACCCAAGCACTACACACTGACCGCAAACTCTCCCCCCTACTCAGGTGAGAAAAACATACAGATGCAGCCCCTCTACCCCGCCATGTCCACCTAAACTTCTGAGTCATTTTCTAGATTAGGAGGTCGAGAAATGATAGTGGGAAATAGATGATCAACTTCATCTTCTTACGGGATGGGTGCATTTCATGTTTAGGGACACTCTGTGGGACATCAGTTTTTACTTCAATATTTGTGTCTTGTGAGGTGCTTTTAGAACCCCAATTGATACCATCATTCTTGCGCTATTAGCTGTCATATTGGCACAACATTGAAGGGCCAGCTGGCAAGTGCAGAAAATAACTAGGATGAACACAGTGATGGGCATTAACATCTGTATAACTGTTCCGAGCCACAAAGGGGCCCAACTAAATTCTACAGTAAACCAATCATTGTCCTGTACTCTCGCTCCTTCTTCATTCAAACATCCAAGCCATGGACAGCTGTCATGATGTGGGATAATGATGCATTCTCTGCATCCTCTGGAGACACGAATGTGCAGTAGGAATTGCCAAACCTTTTGCAAACCCCACCTTCCATTCCTGTTAACATGTCCGACACATAGCGGTTTTGTATCGTCATAAGTCTCAATGCCCACAACTCAACCTTGATCACATTGAACTCATTCTCTGTGTCGTTCTCGAGCTTTACCAGCTCTCATCTCACGATCTGCAACCTTTTGGCATTTGCTGTGACCTGCACTCCTGGCAAAAGTAAGGATGCAAAAAAGGCTCAGCTGATCTTAATAATCTGTATTCTTCTGGTATTTCAGCAAGCAATATAGAAGAGTCTTTGGATATATGAGTCGATCTTGTCATCCTTTGTGCTTTTTGGTACTGGCCTGTCCTGGCAGGATATGGAACTTTTGTGTGGGAAACAGGCCCTTATCTTCGTTTTCGACTTTGGGGAGAATAGTTGGTACCTTGGCAGGCAGTACTTCCCCCCTTCAGGTGTTCTTCTGGGATTACTAATAGAGTGCAATGTGGCTAGCGAACAACAGCCCCTCCATGATGGTGGGAGGTGCAAGTAAGCTTGTTGGACACAGACCGAGTAGTAATCCATCATCGCTGCTGTTCCTTTCTTCGTGTCTGTGATCAAGAGAGTCTTATCGCAACATTCATTTTTGCCAATGAACACTGTACCCTTGCTCCGGAAACAAAGTCTATATTCTTCTTCCATTGTTGCGATCCACGTCAACTTTGTGATATGCTCTGTCAAGGTTTGCACACAGAAGTTGTCCACTCGTGCTATCCTTTCCTTGCTATATGTTACCTGTTTTTTTTTCCAAGCAAGGTAGTGTGATGTCCTGCCACTTATTGACATGCTTATGTCCTTTCACCATCAGATATGGCAGCTCCACACACTTGATATCTTTTGAATCTCTGCTGCACTGTAAAAGATCTGGACCCACAATTTTCATATGGGCCTAATTACAACCCAGGCGTTAAGGGGTTAACGGCGCCGTAAAAGGTGTCAGCACCGTTAAACCCTTAAGACCTGATGACAAGGTCCTTTTGCGGGTTGCACTTTAACGCCTGCTTTTAGCAGGCGTTAAAAAACCAACCCGCAAAGGGACCTAGGAGCTAATTACGGCACCATAATTTACAGTGCCTTAATTAGCGCCTTCCCCATTCCCATTGAGCCATATGGGGCAAAAATGGGAATGGGGAAGGGCCCATGGTGAATGGGGAATTACCGCCCCGCCAACCTTGGAATGGGGCGGTAATTCCACCATTCACCATGGCGGACCCCGTGCTAATAGCACCATGGTTTAGCGCCGGGGTCGTAATGAGGCCCTATGTGTCTGGAACATGGCTTTTATGGTGCATAGCGCAAACTGAACTAGGCATTGTGCTTCTATAATTGGGACTGCTTGTGATACTAACAACTTGGAAGCCCCCGGCTTGTGTGGAATAAGTGAACACACATAAGAGCTTCCATTCACAGTGTTTTTCCCCACATCACTCATGTCAGAATACCATGAGTTGGTGAACACGGGATGATGCATATCCTCAATCACATACAAACCTAGGCCTTGCTACGTGTCATACTTTCATTGTACTTTTCTAATCATTATTCTATAATTGCTTTCAAGGATGGCAGCTTTACTAGTGTTGTCGGAAATAACATTATATATTTCCTCAGTGGTAGATAATCTCCTACTTGCTGAAAACAACCTTTTCAGTGCTTCCACCACTATTGTATTGTACTTATTAAATCAATTACATTAATTTCCATTATTATTGTTAGGGTTCAGATTGGTGCTAATATATGTAGCTCTACTCATATTATTAATGTGTATATATATATATAGTTGCCCTCATTACAACTCAGGCGTTAAGGGTTTAACGGCGCCGTCGGCGCCGTTAACCCTTAACGCCTGATTACAAGTGTCCCTTTGCGGGTTGGTGTTTAACGCCTGCTTTTAGCAGGCGTTAAAAATCCAACCCGCAAAGGGACTTTGGAGCTAATTACGGCACCGTAATTTATGGTGCCGTAATTAGCTCCTTCCCCATTCCCATTATGCCCTATGGGCGCAAAAATGGGAATGGGGAAGGGCAAATGGTGAATGGGGAATTACCGCCCCACTCACCTTGGAATGGGGCGGTAATTCCGCCATCCACCATGGCGGAATCGTAACCTTAGCGGCATGGATCATGGTGCTAATAGCACCATGGTCCTCCGCCAAGGTTGTAATGAGGGCCATTGTCCCAATTGGATAATACACATTCCTATTCCCCTCACTCACCCTTTTATAGGAACTATCCCTATAACACCCTCCCCAATGCAATCCCGACAGTACTATCACTATCAAACAGAGACTTACGATAATAGTCAAACCACAATAATAAACATAGGTCCATATTCTCTCATTTGTGCATCTACACCTCGGGTTCCTACTTAGAAAAGTATGGACATTAGTCACATCCATCTTCTTCTTTCCTGAAATGAAAACACAGACACACAAGCCAATGAAAAGGAGAAACATACAAGGTGTACTTTGCAGACAAAAAAAAGAAAAGAGAAACAAAAGAAAGAAGGAGAAAGAAAGAGAAAGAAAGGGAAGGAAACAGATAAAGAGAGCAAAAAGAAAGAATGAAGAAAGGGTGCCTAAAAAAGAAAGATGCTAAGCTTTAGCCAGCCACTGGAATGTGCTACTGCACACATATCGCCCCAGTACAGGCCGGTGCGACCCCTTGTTTCAAATTAATGGCCTATCAGTGTACTCTCTGAAGGTACCCTACGGACGTCAGAGAGGTGGACCCAATATCGCAATTCCTTGACTTTCACCGCAGGAGGAATACAAAACACCACCTTGTAGGGCCCTTGAAACCGAGGGTTATTCCATCTGCACACAAAATTGTGGATGTATATGAGGTCCCCAGGCAGCAGTGCTTGTGTGGTCATACGCACAAGGTCTGTCACCATAGCAGTCTTGACATCCAGTGTCTGTCATCACAATCCTGGGAGGTGCAATCTGTTGGGAGACACATTTAATGACCCTAGTAAGTGTGGTCAAATATTCTTTGAACTCATCACCTAGCACCACTGCTGCCCTATGCGCGTCTAAAGCCATTCTTACGGGGGATATGGGAGTATGCATACACCGGCCAGTGACCACTTCCTGAGGTAACAAATGATGGTCTTTGCTTGGCTGCGTGCATAAACTGAAGAGGGCTAGGGGCAAACTGTGCACCCAGTTTTTCTTCAACGTGGTACACAGTTAGGATAAATTGCTTTTAAGGAGCCTGTTTATTGTCTCCACAACACCAAATCGAACACATCCGTGCTTGATGCCAAGTAGTGTTGTAATGTGCTGAAATAATGCATTAAGAAAATGTGTGCCATCGTCTGACCATAAAACCTCACACTCAACCCATCGTTGGAAAACTTCCCACACTAAAATTCGAGCAGCACACTTGGCATCCAGTTTTGCACACAGCCCTGCTTTCGTCCACCTTGAGAAAGGACAAACCACTACAATGAGGTACATAGATCCATTACAACGCTATCCATATCAGTGTAATCTATGGCCCTCATTACGACCCAGGCGGTAAGTATACGACATTACCGGCATGGCGTAACTAACGTTTACGTGCTGGGTCAAAGCCGTAAAAAGCGGGACATTACGACCCATCGTGCACGAGCATTACGCCATGCCGGTAATGTAAACTGCGCCATGGCGTTAATGCCCCCAAAACGGCACCTACCGGCATCGTATGCCGCGCAAGGTGAACTACCGCCACCCCGACCACCATTCATAGCGGTGACCATAGTTAGCGGTCACCGCAATTAGCGGTCACCGCAATTAGCGGTGACCGTAAATAAGCGGAACCGGAAGTAGCGTCATCGTGGCGGAACGGGAAAGAGCACGGCGGCTATCTTTAAAAACACAATCCATTGGCATCCTCCTCAACTAGTGGACATCCGAGCCTGAGACCCGGCAAATACCATCAGCAACCTTCTTCCTGCAAGAAAATACCTAAAGTTGTTAAAAAATCCTGTGACCGCCAGCGGCAAGACCGTTTCACCAGGGAGGAGCTTAACATGCTGGTGGAGACCCTCCAGGAGAACGCCGCAGTGGTATTCTCAAACCAAATGACCAGACCGGCCATAGCAAAGAAGAAGGCCATATGGGCCCTAGTAGCTGAGCGGGTCAGTGCTGTGGGAACAGTACCCCGCAACGTGAGACAGTGCCGCAAGCGGTGGGACGATCTCCGGCTCCGCGTCAGGAGCATCCTATCGGCAAACAGGAACCTGGGCATGGCAACCGGGGGAGGATCGGAGTCCCCAATTAAATTGCAGGCCTGGGGGGAAATCTGTGCCTCCACAATCGGCATGGAGAGCATAGAAGGAGTAGGAGGAATGGAGAGAGGAGCCCCGACATCAGGCGATGCAGGTAGGTGGCTCAAATCAAGCCATGCAAAAGTCACCAAAGTCCGTTCATGTGAAGTACAATGTTGCCCTATAGTGTAAATGCAACACATCAGCAGGAGACTGCCCACAGACACATCCGATCTCCACCCTGTACACATGCAGTATGCACACCCTAACTGCAGGCACCCACATACCTCCATGCTACTTCCACACAAAAGGGAGACAACCTGTATGCCCCTGCCTCAAATGTGCTGCATGTACTAACTGATAAGATGTCAGTCGTCACAATGCCCGCCCAATGTCCGCAGACCCATCAATAACACTTTCCCTCCTTTGCTCCACCACAGGCTCAAATTCCGACCTTGAGGATGAGGACACCACTGCCTCCACACCTGCCAAGAGGGCCAGGACAACAGTGCCAACACCACAACCCTCCACCTCTGCCGTACCGAGGAAAACCCCACAGCAGCCAAAATCCGTGACAAGAAAACAGGACAGGGCACTGACAGCCACCCCAGCAGGCATCACGGTAGCAGCAGCAGCAGCAGACATTATCCAAATGGTGGCCACAGAAGGGACAGGCTCTGCTGCAAGCAGCACTATTGGGGAAACTGCTGCCATTGCAGCCTCCTCCGACAGCGATACAGGGATTATTGAGGAGATTGATGTCGGAAGCCCCACTGCCCACCCTCATTCCCTCTACCTGTCCCAAAGCCCCACTGCCATTATCCATGGGCCAGAGAAACCAACAAACGCTGGAGGAGATCGTCACCCGGCAGCAGCAACTCTCCTCGCTCCTTACTGAGCATGTTGCCGAATGTGGGGGGGCAAGGGCAACAAAGGACATCTGCGCAGAACTCGCCGCAGTGCGGCACGTCATCTCTGAACTAGTTCAGACAATTCGGGACATGCGTCCAAATGAGCAGGCAGGAACCTCCTCGGGTGCCAGTTCGACAACAAGCAGCCCCATCCGCTGATTGGGCAGGAACCTGCGTAGCACAGGCAGGGGTGCCCCGGGGGCCGGGGGAGGGACTGCCAATAGTGGCCGCACAGTGGAGAAATCCAACATCAGACACTGCATCACAGACTTTCTCACACCTTTGTAGGGATTCCAGGGGGGAAGGGTGAGGGGGGAGTGGGTGTGTTGGGGAGTTCAGGGGGGAGGGGTGAGGGGGGAGTGGGTGTGTTGGGGAGTTCAGGGGGGGGAGTGGGTGTGTTAGGGAGTTCAGGGGGGAGGGGGGAGCGGGTGTGTTGGGGAGTTCAGGGGGGAGGGGGGAGTTGGTGTGTTCAACAAAATCACTTTTACAATACACTTTTCCTATTTGCACAAATCACATGTGTGGACATTGCTCATTGCGTATGTGTGATTTATTGGTAAACAGTCCCCAGTGTCCATATAACAGATGCACACAGTGCCACAATCGTCATCTCCAGGTGACACCCCCATCCGCGTGTGCTAGAATAATTGTTTGATCAGAGTACTACGCATTTCACGCCCCTCCTGTGCATTGTCGCCTCCATGAGGTGCTGCCCCATCCCCACCCTCATCATCCTCATCGTCAGGTGGTTGCAGTTCTGCGTCAGGGGCACATTTCGTCTGACGCACATATTGTGTAGCATGACACATGCCATGACGATCTTTGCCACCTTCTCATGGCGGTACAGGAGTGCCCCACCAGACCTGCTGAGGCAGCGAAACCGTGCCTTCAATAGGCCGAATGCCTGCTCAATCACCACACGGGTACGTGTATGTGCACATTTGAAGTCCTCCTCGTGCTGGTTCTGGACTGGTGTAAGGAGCCACCTCTTCAGGGGATAGCCTGCATCACCTGTATGTGGGCGAGAATGTATGTGTCAGTCATGACGTCTATTTCAAAACATGACGTGCCACCATGGCTTGCATCCAACTGTTACTTCGGACCTCTTTTAAATGCACTAATTGATTCACACTATGCAACCAGCATATGCTCATGGCTCTTATGGACTGTTGTGCATGCCATCAACCAATGTATGCAGGGGGGTCAAGTGCATTGTGAGTGCCCATCCACTGTGTTCATTCATGCCGTTTGTTTTGGTGGCCTGGCAGATGTCCTGTGATATCAACGTTCACATCATTGCAACATTGCTGTCAGCCTCATCATGACCCCAGTGAGCAATACTGATGTTGATAGGGACATTTTGTGGGCCTTGCTGTCTGTGTGATGGTGTGTTGATGTTTCTGTCCGTCATGTGCCTCCTTCGTGCACAGTTATGGGGGACAGGCCTTTCAGTTGATGGTGTTTGGTGACGTGCATGTAGGTGCATTTCGTTGAAGTCAATGTGGTCTGAATTGGTACAATGCACTTGCAGATGGTTGTGTCATGGTTGGGACACACCTTCATTCACGTGGTAGGGCTGCATAAATCGGGCATTAGGTTAAGTGGTGTCAGTTGAAGTTTGTGCTGCTTTAGGGTATGATCTGGCTCTGTTGTCTCTGCTACTCACAGCCAGGTGAAGTATGCATCATTCCCCCCCCCTTCCAGCCAGGTGGAGTATGCATCATTCCCCTCCCCTTCCAGCCAGGTGGAGTATGCATCATTCCCCCCCCTTCCAGCCAGGTGGAGTATGCATCATTCCCCCCTTCCAGCCAGGTGGAGTATGCATCATTCCCCCCCCTTCCAGCCAGGTGGAGTATGAATCATTCCCCCCCCTTCCAGCCAGGTGGAGTATGCATCATTCTCCCCGCCACTTCCAGCCAGGTGGAGTATGCATCATTACCCCCCCCCCTTCCAGCCAGG
Source organism: Ambystoma mexicanum (assembly GCF_040938575.1). Lineage (NCBI taxonomy): Eukaryota > Metazoa > Chordata > Amphibia > Caudata > Ambystomatidae > Ambystoma > Ambystoma mexicanum. The sequence goes on from NC_090935.1 coordinate 1,068,495,389, forward strand.
TGGAGTATGCATCATTCCCCCCCCCTTCCAGCCAGGTGGAGTATGCATCATTCCCCTCCCCTTCCAGCCAGGTGGAGTATGCATCATTCCCCCCCCTTCCAGCCAGGTGGAGTATGCATCATTCCCCCCTTCCAGCCAGGTGGAGTATGCATCATTCCCCCCCCTTCCAGCCAGGTGGAGTATGCATCATTCCCCCCCCTTCCAGCCAGGTGGAGTATGCATCATTCTCCCCGCCACTTCCAGCCAGGTGGAGTATGCATCATTACCCCCCCCCCCTTCCAGCCAGGTGGAGTATGCATCATCCCCCCCCCCTTTCAGCCAGGTGGAGTATGCATTGGTACGTCGTTCACCTACCCACTTCATATTTCCATGGTCATGACATGAGACTCACCGAGTAGCCAGGATCTTGGCCCTGCATGTCGCTCCATGTAGCGTGGTATTGTGGAGTTCCGAAGGACCATTGAATCATGGGTTGCTCCGGGGAATCGGGCACAGCAATGTGTGATGATCCTGTTGGAGTCACAGACCATTTGCACGTTGATTGAGTGAAATAGTTTAGGGTTGCGGTACGGTACCTCCATGGCATGTGGGACCACCAATTCCACATGGGTGCAGTCGAGGGCACCAATGCAACCAGGTATGCCGGCTAGTGCATGGAAACCCACCTTGGTGTTTGCAATCTCCTGGGCAGACCGTGGTAATGAGATGTAGTCGTCTGTGTGCTTGAGGAGGGCATTGAGCACTTGGATCAGTGTACGTGAGAATAATGATTGTGAAATGCCATGCAAGTGTCCCACTGTGTGCTGGTAGGTGCCTGTGGCCAGGAAGTGGAGTACAGACACTACCTTCAGTAGGGGTGGGATGGCGGTTGGTGTTTCTATCATGCTGACGATGTCGTTGTGTGTCATGTCTACGATGGCGGTGATGGTGTCCCGGTCCAAACGGTACAGGGTGTGGATCTGCTCAGTGGTGAGGTTGAATGGACTGGCTCTGATGCGTGGGATTGTGGGCTGCCTGCGTGGTGCCACTGGCTCTGCTGGTGGGGCTTGCTGGCCCTGCCTTGCCCTCCTTCTCCTCCTGCGTCTCCTCTGTGCAGCCTGTTGTTGTTGTTGTTGTAGTTGAAGTTGTAGCACTTGCATTGCTATCAGGTCCTCCAGCCCCAACATTGCTAGTCCTATTGGAATCATTGTGGAGTGTGACTGGGTGTGGGAAGGGGTGGTGTGTGCTCTTTTTGTACTTCCTGAGACTGTATTGCCTCCACCTGTGCTGATTCTGTGCACTTGTGGCAGCTGGATTCACTGCACAAGGCCCTTTACGGTTGGTTTGTGATGGCGTAATTAGCACCATGGCGGTAAGGTACTTAACGGGCTGGGTGATGGCGTTAGGTGCATGTCCGCTTGGGTCGTCATTCGCGTAGCTTTGCGCCATGCCGGTATTTACGGTGTGGCAGGTCGCGTGCGTGCATCCTTGGTGCAGTTAGCGGCAGCGTTAACTACGATGCCGCTAATGGCATTGTAGTTAACAGTCACGGGAAATGATCGGACCTAGCGAAAAACGATGCCGGTAATCATTTACCGGCATCGTTTTTCACTTACCGCCTGGGTCGTAATGAGGGCCTATGTGTAGTTCACTGAACAGGCCAGTAAGGTGGGGCAAGGTGCCCATAAAGTCTGTAGCGTCATCCCTGCACTGAAATGTTGACATGTGGTGCAATGTATGACCATTTCTGTAATGCTTTGCTGGATGTTTGGTACAAACCAGTCCCCCTGTATAGCTGCTGCTATGTGTTGCGTCAAACTGTGTGATGGGTAATGTAACTGTTCAAAGGCTACTGCTAGCAGCTCCTGGGGCATTACTGTCTACCCAGAGCTCTCTTGCCTCTATAACAGATCTGTTGTTGCTTGCTTACAACCTCTCCGTGACCACAACTCTTTCTCCCTTTCAGGTGCTCTTCCTTGCAATTTGATAATCTGGGAGATGGTCAATGCTGTGTAAGGTACTGGATGCTTGCTTGCCGGTGGGTCAGTCATAACATACTCAGTAGGTATTTCCTTTGGCAGATATGCCACCATTGTGGCTGCCACATCAACAGCTGTGTTCCCCATTAATATTTTGTCAGTCCCGTTAGTGTGGGTGGTGCACTTAACGACCGCCACAACAGATGGCTGGGAAAATGCTTCTATTAGTATTTCTAGCAGTGCTGCATGCTGCACTGGGGATCCATCCGCTCTCCCAAATCCCCTCCTCTTCCAGCGGACAAACAGGCGTGTACCGTTGGTGTGATGTACGCTGAGTCTGAACATATTGTGACATAGCACCCTTTAGACAATCGTAATGCTTTGATGAGTGCTATGAGTTCTGCCGCCTGTGCAGAATAATGCATGGGTAACCTTTTCATGACCACCGTCTTATACTCTCCTTCCTCAAGTCGTATCAATGCTGCCCCTGTCCGTCTTTGCCCAACCTCCTGATCAATTGTGGAAGACCTGTCAACGAAAAGGACCTCACCCTCTGTCAATGCACTGTCCCTTGCTTTGGGAATGTCGTCCTCCTCCCCTTCAAATGTGGCTCATTCACAGTTTGTTAAGTCCTCTGTAGTAGGCGTATCCATTAAAAAGGTGGCAGGGTTCACTGTTTTGCATCTAACCACATGAATATGGGGTTTAGAAATGATGATCTCATATGCCGAAGATCTTTTTATAGTCTATATAGAGTATATTTTGACCTTTCTAGAATGGGAAACAAAGAATGTTCCACATACAACATGACTGAATACCTCATTACAATTGTAGAATGTTTCTCTATTGTGAAAGCAGCAGCTGCTAAAGCTTCTTTGCACACAAACTGCCATTGCATCACTGTATCTAAAGTGCTGCTACAATAGCCCAATGGCTTATGGCCCACAGTGCTTTCTGAGTCAATACCGTTGTCATAGGCTGGCCATTTGATTGTGAAAATAAGTACAATTCCTGCGTGCAATCCGGGGTGGCCAATACGGGTGCCAAACTAATGACTTATTTTAAGTCGTTGAACTGCTTGATCATGTCTGCCGTCCACTGTAACTTGCATTCCTTTGTTTTTTGTGCTTCCCTAAGGGCCTGTAAAAGTGGGCTTGTGTATGTCAGGTAATCTAAAATCCAGGCCCTGCAGTAATAACACAGGACCAGAATCCTCTGCATTTCTTTAACTGAGACGGGTCTGGGGGTGGCGAGTACTGATTCTTCCCTGTCTGGTAGTATTCTTTTAATGTTCACTGATATGAATGGCCCCATATAAAGCACTTCCTGTTCACAACATTGCAATTTCGCCTTGTCGACCTTGTGCCCCTTAAAGGCCAGCAATTGTAGGAGTGCTATGTAGTCCCTTCAGCGGCGCTGTTAACTGTCACTACACACTAGCATGTCATCCACATACTGGATAATCATGCTGGGCAACTGAAATTTCCTTAGATCGGCATGTAGTATTCTGTTGAATATGCTTGGGCTCTTAGTTCCACTGAGGTTACCTAGTAAATGCTGTGAGGTACCTCGACTCAGGATGCAGTGGAAACGAGAAGAATGAATTTTTTAAGTCCACTACTGTAAAATACATGGCATCTTTGGGTATGCTACATAAAATTGTTGCAGGATTCAGAAGTACTGGAAATTCTTACTGTACCGCCTCATTTAGGGGGTGCAAGTCCTGAATAATTCTCCAGTTGCCCCCCTGTTGTTTTTTTGACAGGGTATATCGCCGTATTACACAGGGGCGTAGATTGCACAATGATCTCCTGGTCCAATAGGGCATGTATTGTCTTTCTTTCTTTTTTTAATTTGAATTTTACTAAGTTTTTCAAAACAGAGGAAAAAGCAATACTGAACAGCGTTCATAACTCCTCAAAGTGGTATACAAATGGTCAAAACCTTTCCCCCAACAATGCGTATACTAAATGTCCAAAAATAATGTTCTCCCTCCCACCCCCACCCTCCCCGGAAGATTTTCTTCCCAGTCAATCGTGATAAATATATTACTAATTGACACAATTGGTGCACAGTGTGATTTCTCTAGCAGCTGCAATAGGCTTGGTTGACCCTATATGGCTCCCCCTGGGCCATGGTGTCTGTCTCCTTCCACTCAATAGGTCGGTATGCTCCCGCCGGGGGGAGAGTACAGTTATGTGGTCTTCTTCCGTGTCCTAATGATTGGTCTCAGGTATATATTTGCGCACAAAGTCTCCCCAAACCATGTCACATTGCGCAGATTTTGCATGTAAGGTTGAGGTTTTTTTCCATGACACAAATATTTATTGCTGCGTTAATCCATTGACCCTTGCTTGGTGTACTATCAGACTTCCACTTCATTACCAGGGTGGCACATGCTGCTAGTAAAAGGTGAGCTGCTAGACCTCTGATTCTATACCGTTCATCATTGCATTGTTAAATCCAAAAAGAACAAGGAGAGGATATGCGGTTCTCTGAATTCCATCCAGATCTTTTATCCACCCTAGGACTTCAACCCAGTAAACTCTGATCCGGGGGCAGCCCGACCACATACGCCAATAATCAGCCACTTCACCACACTTATGCCTGCACAATGGGCTCATTGACTGAAACATCCTAGAGAGTCTAAGCGGGTCATGTTGCCACCTATTTAATCATTTGATTGCATGAAGTTTATATTGGCTGGAAATGGAAACTTGAGGAGCGGCCCTACACATCCTCCCACACATGTCTGGGTCGACTTCTTCGCTCAGATCTTTTTCCCATCAACTCCTCAGGGGCAACATGGAGCCTTTCCCAGCCTCGATCAGTGTCCTATACATTGCATATATTAACCCTTTCATTTCTGTCCTGGAATTCAATAGCTGTTCAAAGAGGGTGAGTTCTCTACACATGGTGTCTTTTCACTCCTCCCTTGTCAGGGCGCCTTTGACCTGCAAGAACTGGAAGACAGGCAAGAGACCCAAACCTAAGGCCTCCCCCAATTCCGAGATCATAATAAAGGAGCCATTCTTCCATAGCTGACCCGCTCTCTCCAGCCACCCTCAAACCAGGTTTGGAATCTCTCCGAATTGGGAATGGCGTCCCTAACGCCAGGGGCCCATAGGTGGCTCAAGGGGGACGGCCATGTGGTGATTTTGTGCATGTCAACTTTCTTCCTCCATATTTCCCATATACTTCCCAGTATCGGGTGATCCCTCAATCTTCCTATCAGTTTGTTTCTCGGTACCCGTAGCCACTCAGAAACAGTCGCCGGTGCCAGGTAATGATTATCTATTGCAATCCATTGGGGTTTTATATGGTTCCGTAAGTGAGGGATCAGGATTTGCAGTTGGGCAGCTTGATGGTATTTCCATAAATCTGGTAGTCCCACTCCACCTTTATCTTTAGGTAGTGCCAGACTGTCATAGGAAACCCTCGGTCTTTTACCCTGCCAAAGAAACCTTACAATAGCTCTTTTAACCTCATCAAAGAAAAGTTTTGGCATTTTAAAAGGGAGCATCTGAAAAGGGTAGGGTAAACGGGGGGAGGCAGACCATTTTGATCGCATTGAGCCTAACCAATAAAGATATCGTCAGTTTTTCCTATTTGGCGAGATCAGTATGAAACCTTTGTAGAGTTTATCTATGTCCCCCATGACCTGCATGCCTAAATATTTAACTGGACCCTTTCCATCACAAGGCCTAGCAGTGAGAATCTATCTATGTCTGCTTGTGTGGGTTCGTGCAGGGGGAATAGTATTAATTTGGCCTCGCTGATTTTGAAACCGGAGAGCACCCCATAATCTTTGATGAGTTGGATCGCTCTGGTTATAGAGGATGTGAGGTTCGAAACATGCAGAAGAAGGTCATCTGCATACAGAGCCACTTTGTATCCAGTTTTCCCTATTTTAAGTCCCTCCACCTGATGGTCTTCCCTTAATTTCTGGGCTAGGGGTTCCAATGAGAGGGCAAAAAGTATTGCCGAGAGGGGGAACCCTTATCGCGTTCCCCTTCCCAAGTCGAACCAGTGGGAGTATTCTCCATGAACAAAAACAGATGCCCTGGGGGATGTGTACACCTCCTGTATCCCACCCCTAAACTTTGAGCCTATCCTCACTTTTGCAGAGGACTGTCAATAGGAAGCTCCATTCGACCCTGTTGAAGGCCTTTTCTGCATCAACCGACAGAAGGGCAGTGTCATTGGTCATGTTCTGAGATGCGTTAATGAAGTGTAGGGTCTTATGGTGTCAGCTCCCTGTCTACCTAAAATAAAGCCAACCTGATCAGCGTGTATTAGGCATGGCATACATTTCTCAAGTTGATCAGCGAAGAGTCTGGTATAAATTTTGGCATCCACATTCTACAAACATATGGGACGGTATGAGCCACATTGTCTGGGGTCCCTTCCTTCCTTCGGAAATACCGAGACCAGAGCCCGAACAAAAGACTCCAGGGCACTTCCCGTGTCAAGGATCTCATTAAAGAGTTCCACCATAAAAGGGAAGAGGGAGGAAAGGAAGGATTTGTAGAACCCGGCGGTATAGCCGCCTTCCCCGGGGACTTTGCCCAGTGTAGAGACGATTCCTCTCAAGAAAGCTTCAGCATCTTGACAGATGACAGATAACCTTCAGTTCCTATCAGGTTGTGCTGCATTTCCGACCTATATAGAGTTTCATAGAAGGTGGCAAAGGCTTCGGGTATGTCCGCATTAGTTGCAGTCTCCCCGTTCTCTATTTCTAAGACTTTCCACTCAGCTCATTGTTCACACAACCTGGTGGCCAACAGTGCGTCTTCCTTATCCCCTTTCTCATAGAATTTCTGCCTTAGGAGTTGCAACCTGCGGGCAATTAGTCTGTGCTCTAAAGACAGAGTTCTTCCCTCTTTTTGGCTCCAGGATCTTCTCTGCTCTCCCATTTTGGTCCCTTCTTGCTCAATCATCTAACAGACAGATCTCCTTTCTGAGCTTATTCTCAACCAGAGTACTTTCTCTCTTCTTGCTCGAGCCCTCTCGTATCAGCACCCCACACCAAGTCGCCTTACCCGCTTCCCACATTGTCATTTTGGAAACTTCCCCAGTATTATTTATCTTGAAATATTCGCTAATCTCGTTCTCCATCTCTGCCTTAAAAACAGGATCTTTCCAGAGAGCCTCATTACATCCCCATCAACCCCCGTTTGTGGGCAAATTGTCCCATTGGACATCAATTGTAACCATATCATGATCAGACAAGGTGACTGGAATGATCTCTGATCCTGTCGTGGTATCATATAGTTCCTCTGATAGATATATGTAATCAATCCTAGTGAAAGTATTTTGGGGGCAGAATAGAAGGTATATCCCTGCTCACCGTATGCAGCTCCCGCCATGCGTCTCGTAGTCTATATATGTTGAACATGGCAGCAACCTCAGCCGGCATTCCCTCAGCTGGTCCTCTCGAATCAGGATTGCCTGCTTTCCTGTCAGAACAGGGATCTGCCCATAAGTTGAAGTCCCTTCCGAGGAGGACATGACCCGTAGCTTCAAGCATGATTTTGGGTATAGCCTTAGCCAGAAACCAGGACTGCCCTGAGTTGGGGGAGTATACTGTGGCAAATGTGACATTCACTTTTCCTATATTACCTGCCACTAGCAAAGCATGCCCATCTACATCTGTCCAGATCTTGGTGGTTGTGAAGCCCAGTCCTTTTCTGATGAGTATACCTACTCCTCCTTTTCTTAAATGTCCAGAACCCAATACTCTGACACCGTACGCACCCCTAGAAGTCCTTGTTCTTCCCCACTGGCGTATTTTGTTTCTTCTAGAAGGAGGGCATCGAGCCTTGACCTGCGGAATTCCTGACATACCAAGGATCTTTTGGTTGGAGAGTTGAGACCCTTGACATTTAATGTTCCCACCATAATGAGGCCTCTCGTCTGTAGGTCCGTATTATACGCCATTTATATATACATATATCAAGTGGCCTTTCAACCAGGATCGACAACCTAGCATTCCACCTGTCAGCATAGTGTGCCCCAATACGTGTTTTGCTGGGGATTCTGTTCCTAACCCACCCCCCTTGCTCCACTTCTTTCCCCTCCTTCCTCCATTTTCAATCCCGTTTGAAGGCGTCCGACCATCATCAGTTGAAAACACTAATTTGGTAGCGGACCACCAGTGGAGACTGTTACTTCACGGTCCCATCTCACAGAACATTCTTCATAACGTTTGAGCGCCCATTTTACGTTCTCCCCCTAAACATATCAAACATTAACTCTTAGAAACTCTTAGAAAAGATTGAAAACTCGGTTCTCACATGAGATCGTCTTCTGCAACATTTTCGTCCTCCCTCGGCAAGGAATTGATCAAGCGAATAGTGTTTTCACCCACACCCATGCTGGTTAGAGTCCTGGCCATAAAGGGCCGGTCACATATTCTGCCGTCGCACCACACATCCCTCGCATCATCCGCATGCAGAAGTTCTTCTTTTACTGTTACCCAGGCAGGGGTGGAGTTCCACATGGGTGGAATCCCTCTGCCAGGCTGCTCCCCAAAAGGGCACATTCACAAGTGTCTCAGGTATTGCAAGGGTGGGTGATAGTGAGTATCCACTGAACTTAATTATCACCCTCTGGTGAGGCGTTGCCTATCCGGAACTTCCTCGATCCCTTGACCCCTCGTCTCCTTGGGCCTTGGAGATGCCATTGATTTCCATTTTGTCCTGCTCCTTCTTGGTCTCCTCCATCATCACTTGTATCCAAAAGTTCTGAAGTACAGGTTTGAAACTCTTTTTCAGATCTTAGCCGCACTTTCTTGCCTTCATGTTCAAAAGAAAGGGAGAATGGGTACCCCCATCTGTACCGAGTTCCGCGTTCTTTGAGCCATCTTGTGAGAGGACCACACATTCGCCTCAGGGCCAAAGTCAAGGAGGATAGGTCCTGAAAAATAGTGATTCGTGCTCCATCGAGGGTGATGGATCCGCTAGTTTTGGCTTTTTCCAGGATCCTGGCCTTGTCCTGATGCCTGTTGAAGCAGGCAAGGACCGATCTGGGTCCGCCTGCTGGACCTCCTGTCCTGTGTGTCCTCTCTGTTTTAGGTTCATCAATCGCCTCATCAGCGACCAATAGCTTAATTATATCATGGATCGTCTTCCTAAGGTCTCCTTCCATTTCTCCATCTTGATCCGGGATGCCGAAGAAGCGATTTTCCAAGTCATCCATTTTAAGACGGAACTCTTCTTCCCTCTGCTCTATCTCAGCTATTCAGAGTTCCATTTGGGTTTCGAGAGTGTCTATGGAGGCTTGGTTATTCTCAACTCCTTTAAGTATCTCTTCAATCTTATCCATTCGCTGTTTGATCTTGTCGATCTTCCAGCCTATATTGGCCCCATGTTCTTTATTTCGCTCACGGGAGCTGCAATATCTCATTTGGTGGCGGCCAGCTCCGTTCCAGGGATTTCCATGGCCGGGCTTTGAGAGTTCTCAACAGCGGGAATGAGGGTGTAGTAGGCGAACTGGGCTAGTTTCAGTTTTATGGCCATATACGCACAGGTAGTCCTTCCATTGTGCTCTTAGGGCAACTGCTCTGTGGCGAGAGGAGTATCTTCTGCCTCTAGAGTGAGGCTCAAGGGTGGGCAGGAGGTCATCACTGGCTGGGAGATGACAATTGGAGTCTGTTGAAGTAACTTAAAGGGGTTGGCTGAGGATCACCTGGGTGGTCTTGAGATCTGGGATCAGTAAAGGGCCCCCTGAGATCTACGAGGGAAAGCAAGCACGTTCTAATGCAGTTCATTGATTGAAGGAGGGCCCAACCCCTCAGAAGAGAGGGGGATTTGTTCCCATCACGTATGGACGGCGGGCATAGTTCAAGTGAGGCACCGATGTGATCCCAGTATTGTTGTAGGTGGGCTCCTAGTAGATGCTGACTTTAATCAATGTCTGAGGAGGTCTGCCAGTCCATCCACTGATTGATGCTAGTGGGGCTGAGGTAAGGTCCCTGGTTCTGCTCCGTAATAAGAGTCTTTATGAGGATGGACTATGACCATACTTCAGCTGACCAAGGGGATCCCCTTTTCACAAATGCACTGCTTTAGAATTGGCAGGTTGTAATCTGTGGGGGCAACAAGTGATGAGGGTTGGCAGGGCTTCCCTTCAGGTCAGGCTCTCTTCCGGCAGTGCTCCTGTGCTTAAGTGATGAAGAATTTACGTCGGCGCACATGTGAAAAGCTCAGCGTTAGTGGGAGTTTCGCTACCTGGCTTTCTCTTGGTGCCAGTACCCCACTGCGTGTGGTGAAAGGGTCAAGAACCTGCTCAGTGTTGACGGAGCAGCCTGAACTGCAGTGGCAGGGTTGGTAGTGCTACCAAGGGGGGATTCTTTGTGGTTCACTTGTCTGGATTGCCTGCAAATTCGGGAGCGCATGCAGGGACAGGCAGTCATATGGTAGGTTTATGTCACCTCATAGGAGTGGGGGCAAGCACTGGTGAAGCCTCAATTGGGTCAGCAGAAGTGATTTAGAACCCTGTTTGTGGCCTTTGGTGCACAGCGGAGTATCCAGCAGCGGTGTTTGCAGCTTGCTTCACCGCGGGGCACCATTCATTCCGCTGCGAGTCCTGATGATGGAGGCCTGGCGGAGAGCAGCTTGTCTGCTCACCTCCTGCTCGCTGCTGGAGTGCTCTGTTGGGATCACGATCCGCCCACAAGCCGTCTCATCTCCGTCTTCCCCGGCGGGGTGTGGGACACCAAGGAAAGGCTGACGCTGGCCCCAAGGGGTCCACTCCAACGGCCTCGTTCCCCACTGACTCAGGATGTTGTGTATCCCCGTCTGTCTGTTGTTGTGTACACAGGCAGCCCCAGGGCTTGCACACAGCTATGAACTCTGTTCACCGTGTGTGCCCATGGGCCAAACCTGTGGCAGGAGGGCACTGCTCCCACACAGTGTTTCTCTGTGATTGCTGCACCGATTCACTTGGTTGTTGGTTCACCTGGAGGGGAGTCACTTGCTACATCTAGTTCACTATACATTTCTGGGCAGGGGGGTCCGCTAGTGGGGGCTCAGTCCACTTGTGGGACCATGGGGTGCAGAGCTCACGCTAAGAGAGAGCACATCCGCGCACCCCCTGGTGGCCAGTCTGTATTGTCTTTCTAATACCCTCCTCCGCCTCCCTCGAAGATGGATATTGTTTTACCCTGGGTAGCACCGTACCTGGCATCAGTGTTATACACACACAGGTGTCATGTCTTTCAGTAGTGCTACATTGTGTGGAGTGGTAGTCCACAACTGTAAAGGCACATGTTGTAAGTCGACATCAAAAAATAGGGGTGGAGTTAACACTGCCATCAGGGGGGAATGCCCTCTGCGGTACTGTATCATTATTTCAAAGGGGATACAGATCTCTAGTATTATTTCCTCATTTTTTTTGGTAATTTTAAAATAATTAATAATCTGTCATTTCCATTACATCTACCAGTGGATCTACACAGAGCGTTGTACGCTACTTACATCTGTCCTTGTCAATTCCTAACATGACATCCCTCTTGTTGGAAACCAACAACCCCTGCAAATCCAGCGATAATGTTGTTCCCAACACCACCTCAGGGGACACTGCAGGGACGAAAGATAAAATCAGTGGCCACTCGCCAAAACTGTTTGGCCATCTGGGGCACCGCCTTCATGAGCACAATAATACCATAGATCAACAGGTCCATGGGAGTCCCATGGACCAGCACTTCCCTTGTCATTGTGTGTATTATCAACATCACTCTTATAGCATATATCGCAGGTGTGGAGCAAGCTATACCACAATCTGTAAATGATGTTGTCATGTTTAATTTCCTAGCAGGTCTCTGCCTAGCACATTAATAGGGGAGCTTTGAGAATATAGTAAGGGTGCACGCACTACCTTCCCTCCCACCTTTACATCTAGCTCCTCCATGTATGGAACCTTGGAAATAGCCCGAGAGAATCCCTGCATGTCAAGATACTTTCCTGATAAGGGAACATTTCCCTCCATGAGTCCACCGTAAATATGAACTGTTTATTTACATCCCTGCCCCCATCAAAGATTCATCTTCATGGTGGTTGGTCGTTGACAAGACCTGTCACACAAGTGCTCTCTGTGGTCTGTCCTAATCAGGGTAGGTGTTCATTCCAGGAAATGAGAAGGGATTATCTCCCATCACAGATGCTCCTCCAAAGGTAGCGGTAGCCCCACTTGGTACCGTGCTCACCAGGGCAGCACCTCCCTCCTTTTGCAGTTGCAGATGCCGCACTTGCATTTCAGCTGCTTGAGGCTGCTGGTTATATGTTTGGTGTTGCCCATGTGGATACCCTAGGCTCTGATATGCTTGACCCTGTTGTGGATACCCTAGCCTTTGGGGCCCTTGGGGCCCTTGGCCCTGTTGCTATGATCCTTATTTTCACCCCACTGCAGACCTGCTCCTGCATTCCCTTGTGAAATGCCCCAACCTCAAACACTTCCACCATTGGGATGGTCCAAACCCAGTCCCCCATGGGTCCAAAACCCCCTCCTCTTGCTCCTCAAAATCCCCCTCTTTATTGATGCAGCCCTCTTTGTTGCCACTGTGGGCCAGAGTACTGTTGTCCCCCGTTCCACGGTCCTTATCCTCCTTCAGCCCAGAGTGCAGCAATGGTTGCGCTCAAAACTTGTTGAGTACTTTCTGTTCCCTCTACCTTTTACATGCCGTTCCTTAATCTTTTTGCAATGATGCACTATTCTGCTCTGTATTTCCAGCCACCCCTTTGCTTCAATACCCACAATTTTATCTACAACCTTCTGCACTTCCTTTGGCAATCCCCTCTTAACAATGTAATAGAAGAATAATATTGAACAGTCCCATGGTCCTCCCGTCTCAGCCCTCTACATCTCTTGCAATTAAGAATTAATTTAGCTGGATCCTCATAATCCCCCACTGTAAACTGCATCAGGGGTATCTGGGAAAGCCTTTCATAACGTGTTCCACACTTGTTCTCTAATTCCATTAAACAGTGCTCCATCATGCTGATTTTCCGCCAGGGTTATACCTGGATATACATCCTTAACCCTTACATCCCCAGGCTGGTCCCCAATAATAGCAACTATCAAGCTCTTAAATTTCCCTATTGCCAGGGGCACTGCTGCTGTTTGCTTTAAAAATGTGTAAATGTGTATATCCACTTGCTTGCCCCCACTGTGAGCTGCAGGAGGGCCTTAATTATATTATTCTTATCCACCTGGGGCCAGGGCACATACTGTGTTCATCCCACCCTCTTATGTATCAGTAGCATCTGCATATTTACCCTACTTCTTATGCCCTTCTTTCCGCGTTCTCTTTTTCTTACTGTTTCCATTCGGCGGGTCCTATTCCTCAACAGTGCCTTCCCCACGCGTCTACGGCTCGGGGATAATCTCAGCCGCCACTTCACCACTTTCTCCTTCTTCACCCTGGTCCTCGTTGAACGAGTCACTACCATCCTCCCCCTAGTCATCTCCCACCACTGTATCTGATCCGAAATATGTCCACTTGCCCTCGCCCCTTTCCTTTTTGACACGTTCATTTTGTATTCCTCACTGATCTATTGTAAACAAAAATTCTTGTGATCTCCATTCTCCTGATCTGTCTGCCGATGCCCCTACATCCCTCACCACTCTTGAGGATTCTGTTGTCCTGTTCAATTCTGTCAACAACCCTGATAACCTGTTTTCAAACTCTCTTGACCGAAAATCAGCAGATGCTGATACTTCAGGTAGATCTGAATATGCGGGTGGGGAGGGAGCCTGTGGTGTTACCGGGGCTGTAGAGAACCTTACCACAGCAGAAGTGGTTACTATCGCAACAGGCAGATAGATTGAATTGGTGTACCCTTCTGCAGGATATCCTTCTGTGGGATATGCTGTCATGGGATATAATGCCCTGCACTCCACTGGCAGCCCATCCTCTCCTTCTCCCTTACTACACTTTCCATCTTTCTGTCTCTGCGGCTCTACTCCACTCCCTTGATCTTCTGCATCTTCAAACATACACCAGGGATCTAAAATTTCTTGTTTCTTCTGTGACTGTTTCCCCTTATAATTAGTTACTAAAAATGTGGACATGTTTTCCAAGATGCTCTTGTTGTGTGAGCCCTGCCCTGGCCATGGGCAGGGCATCCCCCCTCCTCCTGTCTCCTCAATCCACTGCTTATGATATTTCTCTGCCCTGTCACGATAGAGTGGCAGGGCCTTATACATATGTTCTGTTGGTGTTCTACCCCCATGCTAGTGATTTCTATCTCTTACTGGCTCTGCAAAGTCCGGCTAACGCACCACGCACGCTGACGCTTGCTTGTAACAGGAAAAGAAAATCAACTCTCACTCTTTTCTCTCCCCCCTTCCTTGCACAGATACACCACTCCATGAAGGCATCCAATGCCACACCACACCGTGGTGCACACCATTACTGCCCCTTCTAGGGTCTGTTCTTTATTCAATAAAACACAAGTATAAAGCAATAAAATAACAAGCTAAAATAACAACCACTACTTATTCCAGGCCTATTATGAGACTGCTCATTTTATTTCTATAGTCCTCCTTTAAATAATATACTGTCTTGTGGTACCACTTTCCCTTCCCTTCCGAAGGGGGGGGCTCCATGCCTTACCTTTGCCTTTACCCTATAATGCCTTACTGAAATTCTCTCCTCCTAATAACACATTTTAACAACGAATAACCCAGACCTCACCCATGTCACATCAACGACCTCGCTCTCCACGAGTTCACACCTTTCACACTTCCCATGCATCCATCCCCTACTTGTTGTCACTTACAAGAGTCTACTCACATGTGTGTGCTCACCTGGACTCCTCCATCATGGGGTTCCAACACACACTCCTCGGAGCTGCGCACCGCTTCAAAGAGCAGAACGGATTTCTCTCAAAATGGCTCCTGCTAAACCACTCAGAAAACACATGTTTTTTCAGAACCAGTCACTGTAGGTGGGCATGGCTCCTTCTGGAGAAGCAGCCTGGAACCCTCTGCAAATACGGGGACGCTGAGATCATGTTGGGGTCACCAATTGAAGGCAAGTCCCTGAATGCTCACACCAGAGAGAATACAGCCTGCTAGGGAAGAAAGGCCAAAATCGATCTTGTAAGGATTCCAAGTTTTAATCTCACACGCAGATTTGGGCAACAGCAAATAACTCTGCTGCTAAGAGCATTCTGCCGAAAAGTAGTACAAGCAGAATATTATAAAGCAAAACATCATCACTCATGAAACAATACATAGGGTACAATCCTGTGCGGCTGGTTGGTGTGTGCCTATACAGGATCTGCCTGCCCCATAGGGGATGCCAGGCCATTGGTACCAGCCAGATTTGTCCCTTTTCCATTATGTGGGTGCTGCAGTGATCATCTTCTTATCACGTAGAAGGTCAGAAACCAAATTAATTATACTCTTACCATACAACTATTTTATCGGTGATACTGTGAACTTGGCAGGCAGGAGGTTCTGGGGCACTCTTACCTTCACACACACATTTCTCTCACTCCTTTCCACACAATCTGGCTCCAAGGTCTCCACCCTCCTTTTGAACTAAAATGTATCCCTTCCAGCACATCACAATACAAATCACCCGATTGTCACTTCAACAATGTCCCCTGTCTGTCCGCTATGAACATTTCAGGACTTGTTACTTTGTGGTTGGTGGTCAAAGGGCCCCTGGTGCCATGGAATTCAGGGATCTTAGATTTTAGTCAGTTATATGGGCAATAAATCGTGGTCACCTGGGGATGGGCCAGGTCATGCTTTGGCCAGTGTGAGATAAGATACACACCGGTATGGCCATCATGGCCTTGATGGGGACATCCCTCTTGAACATCTTCGCAAAATTGTTAGAACAATGAATAGGCATTGCGGCGGTTGGGGTTGTGGGCTGTCCTCATGGGAGCTCATGTATGGATGGGGATATCCCTTATCTCGCGATTTGGGCCTAGTGCATGCAATGCTGCATTTACCATGCAGGCCTTTCCTTCTACCTATGGCTACTAATATCTATGCAAAATAGCAATGCTGCTTGTGCTGCTGCCCGCACCTTATGCTTTACTATGTGGATAGACTATATGTGGTTATATTGGAGTAGGTTTCTGTTAAAATGGGAGGTGGTCCTCTCACCATCCCCTCTTCCCCCAGCCCATCTTAGTGTTTTGAATGCATCTTGCCTCAATCTAAAGCGCATAGGGGGTCGGGCGGGACTGCCACCTTCCCAACACTTATCTTTGGCCACAAGCTCAGGGACTGCATCTCTTCAGCCCTAAATCTCTCCACTGACTACAACAACACGATTCAAGACCCTTCGCATCATCCACAAATCTGCCTGAGGCTTGGGACCTCTCTACATCCTTCTTTCTCTCCCTAAATACCTCCCTGCTAGAGTTCTATGGTCCTCTAGCTCCAACTCTATGCAGGTCAGATGCTTCTCTAAGCAGAGAGTGGGCGGTAGATCCCTTTCCTCAGCAGGAACCTCCCTCTGGAACGGCCTCCCTGTCCCCTCTAGAAACAGAAGGGACAGCCCTATCTTGGGAAGAACTATGGGCTTGTCAGATACATGGATACATGGGGGTGTCCTTCCCTGTGTATTTTACTGTATTACTAACAATTTGGTAATACATATTTCAGTTGTTGTCATGCGGGATACACTAGAGAGCAGTTAGAGTGTATCATGTACATTATTTGTTGATTTAAGAAGCATAAGCACACACCGGTTTAACAAAAAAGTTGGACCAGTCTTTATTAGTGGTCTTAAGCTGTTTATAGGTCAGAGACAAAGTGTTGTAGGTGATATAAGCAGCAGAAATACAATGGTATAAAGTGCTATTAGTGAGCAAATCATTCACCTCCAGTGACTTGTGGTGTACAGTAGTTACACCATTTATAAGTCACATTTAAGCAATCTATTTCAGTGCATAGTTGCAGAAGCCAGGCACAGAAAGGGTGGCCTAATCAAAGGTCAACGTCTGGGTTTTGGTCAATGGTTCAGATGTAGTGAGGCGTAACCTCGATGAAGGCAGTCGGGGGCCCTTGGACGTTTCGGCAAAATGCTGTTCAAGAGCCTTCTTCAAAGGACTGGGAAGGTCTCCCTACAGGAGGAACATATAAACAGGCTGACATTAGCCACATAGGGCCTTATTACAACCCAGGCGGTGGACCATGGTGCTATTAGCACCATGGTCCAAGCCGGAATCCGCCATGGTGAATGGCGGAATTACCGCCCCATTCCAAGGTTGGCGGGGCGGTAATTCCCCATTCACCATGGCCCCTTCCCCATTCCCATTTTTGGCCCATAGGGCTCAATGGGAATGGGGAAGGCGCTAATTACGGCACCGTAAATTACGGTGCCGTAATTAGCTCCTAGGTCCCTTTGCGGGTTGTTTTTTTAACGCCTGCTTAAAGTAGGCGTTAAAGTGCAATCCGCAAAGGGACCTCGTAATCAGGCGTTAAGGGTTTAACGGCGCCGACACCTTTTACGGCGCTGTTAACCCCTTAACGCCTGGGTTGTAATGAGGCCCATCTACTGTGAATTCACAAGGGTGCTAAAAGCTAAGTGACATTTAAAACTGCAGGATTTCTGCTGACACGAAGGGAAATGCTAAGGAGGGGATTTTTCAATGACCTTCAGTGTGCTGGGACCAGGATCTCTCTCTGGGATGTTGTAAAAGATTCTTAGTTTCTTTTAGAGGACCATGAGCAGATTGTACTCCCACTAGGAAGATGCCATACTGTGGAGGACATATGAATACGAGTAAAAAAAGCTATCTTGATAGCATTATAGCCTAAACAGATAAATGTAGAAGGCCTATCTGTATTTACCAAGCATGATGGGGTTCCCCAATTGCTGGTGGATATAACTGTAGCCTTCACAGGGGGAGTATCAGCAAGCTGTTGCTGGGTTCCGAATGAATGGGACGTCCAGTAGACTGATGTGAGGTTCTGTGGAGAGTAAAAGGACCAAGCTTGTATCAGAGTAAATCCTCAATCTAGTTTGGAAAGGAGTTGGCTATAGGGGAGGTCTGGGCAGTAGCCTCTTACCTGGGCGAGCTGTACGACTTATCCGTTCGTGATGCAGTGCCGGAATGCAGTGCCGGAATGCTGGTCACTAACAGGGAGCTCTGGCCCTGCGTTATTGGAATGAGCTGTGTCATGGTGATGCAGTGCGCATGCGTCGCTGGGGAGTCACTGCTCCCCGTGCGCATGCGCACAGCACACCATAGCGTAATTACTGGGTACTGTATATGTTAGAGTGCCCCCACTATGGGAGAGAAGGTATATTGAAGTCTGCTGGGGCTGAGGGCCTGTTAGAGACCCGGGCCGTGTGTACGAAGCGCTCGGAAGCGAGGCAGAAAAAGTTGCGTCTGTCCTGTGTTCTGAGCATGCGCGGGAGAGGAGAAAAGAAAGCTGGTCCCCTAGTGCATTCGCGCTAGTGTCCATGGAATTGGAGAGTAGTGGCTTTAGTAAGCTTTATGTCCATGATGGTAGGCATATGTACCCTAAGGTTTGAAGTTGCTGGAAGGTTCTTCTTGGGAAGAGCATGTACGGCCCAAGGTAGACCAGATGAGCTGATGTGACTGGCATGAAGGGCTAGTTAGAATCTCCCAGCATAAATGATACCTGATAGGTACTGTAGATCACATTCATAGACATCAAAACAACTTGCTAGTACTTCAACAGCATTATTCATATTCATAGGCAAAAAAACAACTTACTAGTACTTCAAAGACATAAGGGAGAGTGGGGAAGGTTGGCTACCTGGGATACATGCTAGTACATAGCTGGGGATTGCCGATAGAATAGACCAGCCACCCCCATTTAGTTCCCTGTATGATAGGATGTTGTAGTTGCATGGCACTCCCAAGAAGGGGGGGTTTGGTGGTTGTGTGCCCCTGGGGTGGTCATGAGCATGGGCCACTAGTGGATAAGATACCGGGGCAGCTGTTATAGATGGCACTCAGTGGAGACAAGAGAGAATGTATCCTACCTGTACTGGCAGGTATATGGAATAGAAGGGAGGACGTTAATTGTATGTATACGGCCCAGAGGGGAAGGCATCATTCCGACTTTTATTTATGGTGTCCAGTTTGAACATCCACCAAGCCTCTTTGTGGTTGAGGGCACTTGTGCGTTGGAGGATGTGGTGACTGTGTCCAGAACCCACCACAGTAGATCATCAGAGCCATGTTGAAATTCAACGTAGTGGGGTACCATTGGGGCTGTAATAGTGCTGCATATAATCCTGGACCTATGTTCCTCATTCTTTTATAGACATTTCTCTTGGTTTGACCAACATATCTTAGTCCACATGGGAATTCTATAGCATAGATTATGTTGGACGTTTTGCAGTTGGAGAAGTGGTGAATATTCCATACCCTGTCCTGAATGAGGAAGGATGTCATTTTTCTGGTGAATTTACAGCAAGAGCACATTCCACATGGGTGATGGCCTTTTATTTCCCTCATGTCCCAGGTAAGGGATCGTGTGTTCTTCTTACTCAGTCGGGCATTGGTCAATGTGTCCTTAATATTTTTGGAGCATTTGAGAGCCATTCATGAAATCTTTCTTGTGGTAGGTTTAGTTGCACTAGTGGCCAGAATTTTTGGATCAACCCTTTCAATTTAGTGGTTACAGGGCCAAATGTAGATAAGCAGGTCAGGTCTAGTCTTCATTGTTGGTATGGTTTCTGGGTGTCAGCAACGATCCTCTTGGTATGAACTTTGCTCTTTTTCTGGTCTTGCTGAGTAGTTTGTTGGGGTAGCCTCTGACGTGTAGTTTTTGTTGCAGAGTATTGGCATGTTTTTGGTATTGTGAAATCTCTGTGCAGTTTCTGCGAAGTCGGAGGAACTGTCGGTATGGGAGGTTGTCCCTGAGATTCTTCGGGTGGTTGCTTTTATAATTCAGGATAGTGTTCCTATCTGTTTATTTTGAAAATAGAGTACATGTGAGGGCCCTATTTGATGGTTTAATAGCAAGGTCCAGGAAGTTAATCTCTTCATTACTGCTGGTCATAGTAAATTTGATTTCTAGGGTTTGCCTGTTGAGCCATGTCAGAAAATTGTTCAAGGTCTGTTCGTCACTTTTCCAATTTAGAATGACATCATCTATATATCGGTACCAATGAGATATCTTGTCATGGAAGGGGTTGTTGATGTTTAAGACATGGACCCTTTCATATTCGGCCATGTACATTATAGCCAAGCTCGGGTGAACGCTGCACCCCTGGCCGTCCCTCTGGTTTGTAAATAGAATGTGTCTTCGAATAGGAAGTAATTGTTAGTCGAGGCCAACTCCAATAGTTCTATTATGAAGCTGGTGGGAACCCTCCTCTGGTGCATATGGTGTGTAAGGTATTGCCTCATGCACTCGACTGCGGCGTCTTGGGGGATGCTAGTATAAAGGCTGACAATATCCATTGTCACTAGCAGTTCCTCATCAGTGTTGAAAGAGATGTTTTCTAACGGAGAGATTGTAGCCATCGTGTCTTTAAGATAGGTTGGGGTATCTTGACAGAGAGGTTTCAGGAAGTGGTCAATAAATTTACAGATGGGTTCCAAAATGGACCCAGACCCTGAAACTATCGGTCTGCCTGGAGGTGTGAGTTTGTCTTTATGAAGTTTGGGAAGTGTGTAGAACGCGGGTGTTCTTTCCTCTGATGTTGTCAGGAAGGCTGCATCCTTGTCTGAAATCCAGTTATGTTCAATGGCGAAGGTAGTTGCATCTTGGATTTTGTTCTTTATTGCCAATGTGGGATCCTTTTTTAGCTTTTTATAGTTGGTAGCCTCATTGAGGAGTTTTAATACCATAGTTTTATATTGGGCGGTGTTTTGTACCACTATGCCTCCTCTTTTATCCGCTGGTTTTATAACAATTTTTTTGTTTTCTGAAAGGCGTTTGAGTGCAATGTGTTCCCCTGGGGACATGTTGTTACGTAGCTTGTGGGGGTTATCTTGTAGAGTTTTGATGCCTTGTTGGATGCCCCCTCAGGCTTGAGCAAGATCATCTCAAGTTCTGGAAACTCGTCAAGACATTCTTCTTCTCCTCCTTCCTTCTCCCCCTCCCATGCTAATGTCCCGCTGCTGTTGCAACTGGTGCCTGGTTCCCCTATGTGTCTTTGGTGGCCAGGCCCTCCTTGGCCATTCCCCCTGTACCAGCATCCCCTACCAGCACTTGCACTCGAGCTCCCTTCACTGACTAGCCTGAAGCTGTTTAACCCCATCCTTTTTGTACTTTTCCCTTGCCCATTTCCCTTGCACTTGCCTCCCATGTCTTCCCTAGCACTTGCTCAGTCCCCCGTGGGCCTATCACTCCTCTACTTCTCTCACGCTTTCCCTCCCCTTTCTCACCCCATAGCCCCATCCCCCACTTCCACCCTCCCCTGTACCTTTTGTTCTCTGCACTTGCACGGTAAGAAAGTCACAAGGCCTAGTATGACCATTACTGTTCTTTTTTTATCCTATTCCAGTCCCCTCCTTTTTTGTCTTGTGGCACCTGGTAACACTTGTGTATAGGCACCATACAAATTACCAATACATAAATAAAAATTTAAAAATATATTTATTCCAACTCTGCCTTAAAACAGTGCAGAGCCTGCACAATGTATATATTGAATGTAAGAGAAACGTAAGCTTGCTAAAAAAAATGAAGGAGAGATATACCAGGGACTTGTGCTCCAGTTTACAAATCATGTGCAAAATACTGCCTTGTATTTTAAATGAAAGCCTTGTGCCTACTCTTGGAATGCATGGATTTTAAAGTCACGTGATAACATATAGTAACTTTGAATAATTATTTTTTTCTATAAAAGTAAGAGATTTAAAAACGCACACGGAAGCTAAACTGGAATGTGAGTGCAGATAATATTCTAAGTGTTAAATAAACGTACAATACAGTTGGAATTGGGAAAGAAAGTGTTCCTTTAAGGGAAAGTGTCTTTTTAAGAACCAAAGGAGTGCAGATCTGTTATCTGAATACATGTGTTTGGAAGTCAATGGCTTACAATGAGTCGGTCATCTGTTAAAGCCAAGCATCTTATCTTTTCACACATTATCTGATAAACTCATTAAGTGGACTGCATGCACTGCAATAAAGTGTCACTTTGAAAAAAGCCCAAAGAAATACATCGAAATACACCCTGAGAAAGGAATGTGATGGTCGCCATCCATTTTATCACAGGTAGGTGGACACATGCAGGAAGAGCTGTGTTTTCAGAAAACAATACATCAGAGAACTTGGCTCTAGGCAGGCTTTACCCACTCTGAACTCTAGCTCGGTGACAGAATGAAACTACTGGTACATTTAAAATATAAGATCATCTTTTTCCTTACATATTTGCAATATTTCGGTCTGCTGAGAAAGCAATGATAGATTCAGAACCAGGGAACATCCAGAACACTATGAACCATGATATAATCAGATATATCAATCATTAATATATTACATCACTTTAATAGCTTTGTAATTATTTATGGTGCAGGAACATGTTACATATGGCGGACTGCGGGTTTATTTGGTGATTCTGAAAATCCATATATCAATAATGGGATATGTTTTTATCAAAAGGTATAGAACAAATATGGATTTGAGTGCAAAACTTAACTGTACCACCCCCTGTAACATGCCTAAATATGATGGACCCATCAAACACATCTCTTTGGGAGTGTCAATGTTTTAAAGGAACCAATGGAAAGACTCAACCAATCAAATAATATGATGTCAGATGACACTGTGTGTGAAAATGTAGGCAATAGATATACCTATATGATGATCAAGCAACAAGTTGGTCAGGAAATATGTTATACAACTGTCTCCCTCTGTTTGTGGTCCAAGGTACATTGGTGCCTTTCAAATTAAACAAATACATATATATGTAAAAGCCCATAGAAAGTAGAGAGAGCTCTGAGATTCAGGGAAGTCTACATATGGAGAAACCCTGGTGTGAGAGGATAAGTGGTGAAGTGGGATGATACCTTGGCATGATGAGAGGACTTCCTTGATGGCCTTGTCCAGAGGAAACCACAGGCCTTTGCCTAAATAGACCAGATTTTATGAAACAATCTCTAAGCAGATGTTGAAAAGCATTTATGACTGGACGATTCTGCCTTGAGTTGTCAGATGCCATGCCATGCCGATTCTGTGCATTGTAGTACACCCCCAGAAGTAATAAAAAAGTCCCAATACAATAATATATATATATATGCCCTCTGAAATCAATCCTCTACTAGGCCACTGAAGGGGGTAGTCTGACAGGGAGGTCAGTAGTGGAACTGATTAAAAAGCAGATGCTGTAGCATTTTGAGCATTAAATGCACGTTGCTGCCTGACCATATTCAAATCTACTGAGGAACTGATTTAAAATAGAAGACTGTAGCATTTTCAGTGTAAATTCTTCATTGTCTTTTTACAGTAGCCAAACAATTCAAATCCCATCTTTTCAAAGGTGTATTTTGAGATTGCATCTGTGGACTGGTGTTAATCATAGCTACACTTCCACAGTAGATTATTAAACATTTAACCTGGATAGGACAACGTCAATTAAAAAGAAACCCCCAGCATTCTAGAGGGGAAAGAAGTAGATTAGCAGGTTATTTTCCACCTCCAGAAAATGATGTAACTTAAAATGACTATGGAAATATTTCTAATGACATTGCACAGAGAGAGAACCCTGTATTAATTAGAGTCACTTTCCATAGTGAAACGGGTAGAGGTTACTTCCTATCCCTCCAGATGAGATGGACCACACTCCAGTGACCCTCAAATAATAAGAGCACACAATGCAAAAATAATTAAATGTTATTTAAAGCCCAAGCCTCGAAGAGACAGAAGATAAAATCCACTACACGGTTCACACTGCTTGGTGCTTTATCACACGATTAATGAGGGGCAAAACACTCCACACATAAATAGAAATAGAATGTCCGTCATCCAATCAATTTTCATAAAAAGCCTGCCCATTCATGGTAAATGACGATGTGCCCTTCTCTTCATTGTTAGTAATGGGATGCAGAAAACTGGTGACAAATTAATCCTTGAGGCAGGGAACTCTCCTAAAAGTAAGGCAAGGATTGGACGGTAATACGGAAGACAACTCTTGGTCTAATTTAAGGTAATGCCAATGTTTTTTGTATAATAGATCTAATGGACTGTGCTTCCTGACCATATGTCAAAATCAAGTGAGTCTCATTGGACGCTTCCGAACCTAAAGGGTGGGGGTGATTCATAAGCATCTTGTGACTTAAACTCCTCACTTTTTCATAAGCATGTTCAATTATAGGAGGAGCATATCCTTGCAATCTGAACCTTAGTTCTGTTTTAGAGCACTCTTCATCAAAATCTGTCAGATCAGTACAATTGCGGTGATACCTGTCAAACTCGCCATGTGGTATGCCCTTTTTGCAACCAGCTGGATGATTACTGGATGCAAATATATATATTTGATTATGATTTTCTCTGGTGCCTATACTTAAATACTAAATTAAAATACAGAGAATGATCTTCCATTCACAAAATCCAAAGTATATTGATCTGCCTGTTGCTGATGGAAATCTTTCAAATGTGCATTATCTGACAGGCTGCAATATTGAAATTAGATTATTTATTATTGTTAGATATGAAATTATATATAATTCAATTTTGTGTGTTTTATAAAATAGCAGGATCATTACATGCAGATTATTTCTTTCGTAAACAAGCTTCCTATAAAGTGCACAATATTTTAGTGACTTTTCCCGCCATAACTGTAATTAGCCACCTTTAGTTTTGTTTAATAATTTTAATCATACTGAATATTAATTGCAAATACAGCCTGTTTCCTGTTCCACAATTGTGGAGTTGGAGCTGTGTACTAGGGGGTGTTTTACCAGCTCTCTGTGAAAATACAAAGTGGCTCAACGTCACTCTAATGGATTATCACCTAAACTGTGAAGATCTTTGAAGTATAGAACATTACTCCCCAAAATAAAGAAAAGAACATTCAGCAACATCTGCCATAGCAGCACTTATGGTAGCTGAGGTAGAAAGTACTCATCAGTGGAACCTACATACAGGAGGGTGAATGACTAACACGTCTGCTGTTAAAGATACTAACAGACAGAGAAGACCCTCAGTAAAAAAACAGTCAACTAGCCCTCAATATGGTATGGTATGGATCCCACAAAACGCAAGATTTACATTTGTCCACGGTTATTAATATTTAGGTTCTATCACTTTCCTTGGCTACAAATATGTTCCCTCAACAGAGAGAAATAGTGAGAACCAAGATTAGGTTCCAAGGCAAACCCAAAACATAATTTTTATGAGGACAAAAATAAATCACCACCTTCTGGATCAAATTAACAAGACATCTTCCTTCCTCCTCTTCCAAGGTTCCAAGATTATAGATCCCATTTCCAGGATGAATGCAGACTGACCAATACCTACAAAACTGTTATTATAATTACCAGAACTACTCTCCTGGAAGAGATGGTTACTCCTCTAGGGAGGAACAAGAATATGATCAACAACCACAACACAGTTCAGAGGGTGGAGAAAAGATTTCACAAATTGAGTGGCAGGTCAAATAATCAAGAGATTGAGCATTGGTCAAATCATGGGACCCTAACATGGATATCCTGGTTCTAATGGTGAATTCAAAATGCACATGGAGAAGCGGAAAGCAGGTCGGGTTCTAAAGTTATGCCAAGCCTTAGAGGAAGATATTTTTACATCCTGTGAAAATACCGCTGAGTTTGCTGAATAACTGGCAAAGGCCAATAGTGAACCCTTTTTGTTCCTTTAGATAAAACCACAGAAAAGCAATACAGTGAAGTTTAGTGAGGAGAGCAATATAAAAACTACATTTGAGAAAGAAGGGCAGCATGTGGAGCTAGGTAGATGGGAAATCACTGATTCATTCACATATACATCATTACCACCAAAAGAAGAAAAAAATCAGAATTTGAAGAAGTGAGGGCACTGTTGCGCAGCAGTAAGATGGCCGCCACCTGAAAGAGCTTGAAATCAGTGACACTGAAAATCCTTTCACATCCTGCTCTACCGTGCTGGTCGGGAGCCCACAACACTATGGGGCACTGCCTGATCCCTCTTGCACCCCGCCTTCCAACTGCTGACCGCAGATTGGGCCCTGCAGCTTTTATCTGTGCTGGATACAGTAGGGGTGAGTTGCTTGGAAAAGGGGCAGACTTGGCCATGCTTCAGGCTCCTCAGCTGCCCCTGAAGGTCTGGTGTGGGTGCAGTTAGGCGGTGAGGGCCTAACCACCTGCCTCCTGACACCATGGGATAAACTGCATGGCTCCTGCACATTGCTATGGTGAGTCCGGCACCACTGGAGCTCCCCCACCCTTCAGGCTGCCCGCTGGCAGCCTGATAAAGACCTCGTTGTAGATGTCCAAGGGAGCAGGGCCAGTCCGTGCTGGGCCAAGCTCTGTGTAAACCGCTGCCTCCCCTTGTGTCCCTCAGTTCGAGCTGTGCCATACCCGCTGCGCCCACCTACAGCCTGGAGAGTTTGGTTGACGGCTGAGCTATCCCCTTGGTGGGGCGCTTCATCTTGCACTCTGGGCCTGGTTGCTACCCCTGGAAAGGTGGCCCCCAGCATACTGGATACTGCAGCTCACTGAATTCATTACTGCTGTCATGCTGGCAAGGAGCACACAGGTGATATGTAATGCCCACGGGGGCATGAGCACACCTTTGTTTATCCTGCTTGGGCAGTGGCTGGTCCATGTGGAGGCAACAGCACCATAGTGTAAGACCCTGCATACTTGCTGCTCCAATGTTTTGGTCTCCTTGCTGCTGCAGGCTTGGGGTAGCGCTGTGATGGGTGCTGGTCACTTTCTGCACACCTGGTACAATAGCATGCCATTTCTGGATTCCTGGAGATCTCAGGCTCAGGTGGGGTGTCATCCTTGGTTGCTAACTTACATTTGGAAAGATGGGGACCAACAGGAGACAGGCAAAAATGGATCAGTTCGCTCATCAGGACCATACACCACTTCGCCTGCTGCAGCCTCTGCCCCCACTGCTATCGATGTGTCCACCTTAAATCCAACTCTGCTTGCTTTAAAAAAAAACAGTACAGATAACCTTGGCTCTAAGATAGATACGCTGACTTGCAGGGTTGAGACTTAGATTGGAAAACACATACAGGTGAGTCCAGACTACCCCACCGTTTAACACAATATAGTATGGCTAGTTGCCAACAGCCAGACTGAGGTCCAGATGCCTCTATTGTGTTGATCAGACATTAATAAAAAAAATAAAAAAAACTGATGAAACAAAATGTATTCACACTCAATATTAAAAACATTGAAACTACACATACTCATAAAGGTAACAACATGAGTGATATGTAGAGTTTAATTCTCACAAGATCTGAAAAATGGCACAGGAAATGTGTGGTTAGTAACTAATGTGATTTTGTGCACTGTATTAATTCTCAGCAAACAGGATTAGTCGACACTTTTGTGTTTCCAGCACAGAGGTAAACTGACAGCAGTTCTGGTTTAAACTTGTGATGTACCCTCTGGGCTTTCTTTAGGACACTATGGCTTAACGCAATGTAAACGTATTGTAGACTCCCAAAGCAAAGGGAGACATTTCCCAATTCTATGATTTCTTCTTCATGTCTTGGGCTAGTTAAAGTAATACTGTCACCAATGCAGTGATGCAACTTTATTTGTTCTCTGTTAGATACTGATAATGACATTTGACAGCACAGTGCGCAGTTGTCTAATTGTTGCTTGGCTGTAAATGTTTCCAAATGGAGCAGGGCAAATCAGTCCACAGTATTTCCTCTGCTCACTGTGACTGTAGACCGACTTGTGTCCAATTTCTATACTCTCGGACTTCATCCATACAAATAGACAAATTATGTGATCATATGATGGAGGCGGAGCAACGAATAGGAGAAAACAAGGATAGGGTGACATCCGTGCAGAGGGAGGTGGTGTCCCTACAACAATCAGTGAAGCACGTAGAGGCCAAGAATGATGATCTAGAACGGAGATCATGCCGGAACAATATTCGTATTGTTTGGGGTTCCTAAATCTACACATATTGACAACATGGAACTGTTTGTGGAAAAACTCCTACTGAAAATACCACCGATATCCATCATGTTTCTGGTCGAAAAGGCACACCAGTCCCTTGCTCCCCAACCCCTCCAGGAGCACCAGAGAGACCCATTATTGCCAGGATACTCAACTACAGGGACACCCTACTCAGAGCGGCATGTCACAAGGGTGAAATCTGTTATTGCTCCTCAGCCATCCGGCTATTCCCGGACTTTATCACACAGGTCCAGGAGCAAAGGAAGATGTATCAGGTGGTTACAAAACAAGCTTAGGAAGACGAACATTTGGTACGCTGTGTTTTTTCCTGATAAGCTCTGCATTGTCCACAATTGGAAAACCTGTTTTTAACACCCCTGCATCGGAATACCACTTTGTGTCTGAGCAACGGGATTGTCCTGAGGCCCAGTGGAACCGTAACCGCTGATTTTTGCATGTACCTCTCCTTTTGTAATGCAACAAATCAACCCAAGCCCTGAACCTTGGAAGGGCTGCGATGACACCATGATAGAGTGAAACTAGAGTTGATGCTGTCTGAGCGAGTGGTACTGCCGCATCCAGTACCTCGTTGGTGCAGCCACTGCGTCTTGTTTGCAATGTGTTTTTGGTTTTGTTTGGGGAGGGCAGTTCGCCAGTATGTTGGTGTTTCTGGCATGGGGGTGTAAGGGTTGCTGTATTAGATTTACGGTGTCTACACGATCGAATAATTTTCTCACAGATTCACAGGTGTTATGGTTATGTTATGTTACTTGGCATTTGTATAGCGCCTTATGTATCATTGGTATTACCTCAAAGTGCTGGTAGGTTCAACGCCCTTGGGAACCACAGTTCAAGTCAGTAGAGAGAGAGAGAGAGAGTGATGTACGGTGCGTGGGCGCACCAGATATGTGTGCAGCTGGTGTGGTTGTTGCATGATAGCTGCTTCTTAGCGGTAGTTGTGGTGCTGAGGAAATCAGTTGGATATGTTCAGTCTGGAGGGTGGACACCCAGACTGAGTTCTGGCTGCGTCAGGCCTGAGGAGACACCTAAACTAGCCGGAATGTGCTCAGCTAGCTGTGTTTTAATTAGGATGATGAGGTGTTTGTGGGGTCATGTTAGTATGAGAACAGCTAGGCTGAATGTGTGATAGCATAGCTATGTTCTAGTTGAATGATGGTGTATAGGAGAAAGTAAGTGTAGTAGTGTGATATGGTGGTTATAAGCAAAGCACCTTTAACCAAGCACGAGAGCAGGACAGGGGCTGTACATAGCGGCATATGTATATAAAATGACAGGATGGATGGGGTAAACATGTGATACAGATAACATGGGGATACAGGTACATAGCATATACGTAGCATAAATAGGAGATACAGAGATATAAAGAGATATATCCACTCCATTCACTTTATCCTTTCCATCTAGTCCATCCACCTTTTGCATCTGTTCCATCCTTTCCATCCACTCCATCCGTTCCATCCACTCCAACCACCCCATCCACTCTAACCGCTCAATTCACTCCATCCTTTCAATCCACTCGATCCGTTCCCTCCACTCCATCCATTCCGTCCTCTCCATCCGTTCCTTCCACTCTAACTGCTCCATCTGCTCCATCCTTTCCATCCACTCTATCTTTTTCATCCACTCCACCCATACCATCCACTTCATCCATTCCATCCACTTCATCAGTTCCATCCTCTTTGCCTGTTCCAATCTCTTCATCTGTTCCATTCTCTTAATCCGGTCCATTCTCTTCATCTGTTCCATCGACTCTATCCATTTCATTCACTCTATCCGTTCCATCCACTCTAAGCATTCCATCCACTCTAACCATTCAATGCACTCTATCTGTTCCATCCACTCTATCTGTTCCATCCACTCTATCTGTTCCAACCACTCTATCCATTCCACCGGCTCTATTGGTTCCATCCACGCTATCGGTTCCATCCCCTTCATCCGTTCCATCCACTTCATCCATTCCATCTACTTTGTCCATACCATCCACTTCATCCGTTCCATCCACTTCATCTGTTCCATCCCTTTCATCCATTCTATCCACTTCATCCACTCCGTCTACTCCATCAACTCCACCCGTTTCATCCACTCTATCTACTCCATCCATCCACTCCATTCGCTACATCCTTTCCATTTTTTCTATCCTCTCATCTGGTCCATCCACTTCATGCGTTCCAACCACTTCATCCGTTCCATCCACTCATCTGTTCCATGCACTCCGTCCATTCTATCCACTTCATCCCTTCAATCCACTTCATCCACTCCGTCTACTCCATTTGCTCCACCCGTTTCATCCACTCTATCCACTCCATCCATCCACTCCATCCTTTCCATCCGTTCTATCCTCTCATCTGTTCCATCCACTTCATTCGTTTCATCCACTTCATCCGTTCTATCCATTTTATCTATTCTATCCACTTCATCTGTTCCAACCACTTCATCCATTCCGTCCACTTCTTCCGTTCCGTCCACTCTATCCGTTCCATCCACTCTATCAGTTCCTTCCACGGCATCCATTCCATCCATTCATCTGTTCAATCCACTCCGTCCGTTATATCCACTTCATCCGTTCCATCCACTTCATCTGGTTCATGGACTTCATTCACTCCGTCGACTCCATCTGCTCCATCGATTTCATCCACTCTATCCACTCCATCCATCCACTCCATGCTTTCCATCCGTTCTATCCTCTCATCCGTTTCATTTACTTCCTCCGTTCGATCCACTTCATCCATTGCATCCGCTTCATCAGTTCCAACCCCTTCATCCGTTACATCCACTTCTTCCGTTCCGTCTACTTCATCCATTCTGTCCACTTCACCCGTTTCGTCCACGTCATCCGTTTCATATACTCTATTTGTTCCATCCACTCCATCCATTCCATCCACTCATCTGTTCCATCCATTCATCTATTTCATCCACTCCATCCGTTCCATTCACTCCGTCCGATCCATCCACTCAGTTTGATCCATCCACTTCCACCGTTCCATCCGCTTTGTCCGTTCCATCCACTTCGCCGGTTCCATCGACTTCATCCACTCCGTCGACTCCATCCGCTCCATCCGTTTCATCCACTCTATCCACTCCATCCATCCACTCCATCTTTTCCATCCGTTCTCTCCTCTCATCCGTTCCATCTAGTTCATCCGTTCCAACCACTTCATCTGTTCCATCCCTTTCATTCATTCTATCCACTTCATCCACTCCGTCTACTCCATCAACTCCACCCGTTTCATCCACTCTATCTACTCCATCCATCCACTCCATTCGCTACATCCTTTCCATTTTTTCTATCCTCTCATCTGGTCCATCCACTTCATGCGTTCCAACCACTTCATCCGTTCCATCCACTCATCTGTTCCATGCACTCCGTCCATTCTATCCACTTCATCCCTTCAATCCACTTCATCCACTCCGTCTACTCCATTTGCTCCACCCGTTTCATCCACTCTATCCACTCCATCCATCCACTCCATCCTTTCCATCCATTCTATCCTCTCATCTGTTCCATCCACTTCATTCGTTTCATCCACTTCATCCGTTCTATCCATTTTATCTATTCTATCCACTTCATCTGTTCCAACCACTTCATCCATTCCGTCCACTTCTTCCGTTCCGTCCACTCTATCCGTTCCATCCACTCCATCAGTTCCTTCCACGGCATCCATTCCATCCATTCATCTGTTCAATCCACTCCGTCCGTTATATCCACTTCATCCGTTCCATCCACTTCATCTGGTTCATGGACTTCATTCACTCCGTCGACTCCATCCGCTCCATCGATTTCATCCACTCTATCCACTCCATCCATCCACTCCATGCTTTCCATCCGTTCTATCCTCTCATCCATTTCATTTACTTCCTCCGTTCGATCCACTTCATCCATTGCATCCACTTCATCAGTTCCAACCCCTTCATCCGTTCCATCCACTTCATCCGTTCCGTCTACTTCATCCATTCTGTCCACTTCACCCGTTTCGTCCACGTCATCCGTTTCATATACTCTATTTGTTCCATCCACTCCATCCATTCCATCCACTCATCTGTTCCATCCATTCATCTATTTCATCCACTCCGTCCGTTCCATTCACTCCGTCCGATCCATCCACTCAGTTTGATCTATCCACTTCCACCGTTCCATCCGCTTTGTCCGTTCCATCCACTTCGCCGGTTCCATCGACTTCATCCACTCCGTCGACTTCATCCGCTCCATCCGTTTCATCCACTCTATCCACTCCATCCATCCACTCCATCTTTTCCATCCGTTCTCTCCTCTCATCCGTTCCATCTAGTTCATCCGTTCCAACCACTTAATCCGCTCCAACCACTTAATCCGTTCCGTCCACTTCATCCGTTCCGTCTACTTCATCCGTTCTGTCCACTTCATTCATTTCGTCCACTTCATCCGTTTAATCTACTCTATTCGTTTCATCCACTCCATCCGTTCAATCCACTCCATCCATTCCATCCACTCATCTGTTCCATTCACTCATCTATTTCATCCACTACGTCCGTTCCATCCACTTCGTCCGTTTAATCTGCTTCGTCCATTCCATCCACTTTTTCCGTTCCATTCACTTCGCCTGTTCCATCCGTTTTGTCTGTTCCACCTATTTTGTTCATTCCATCCACTTCATCCATTCCATTCTCTTCATCTATTCCATCCACTCCATCCGTTCAATTCACTGTCATGATGCCTGCCCCCGGAAGAACAGACCAGGCCCAGCAGCCCCGTAAGCAGGCATCATGCCACTCGGAGCATGCCTAAAAGCCCCAAATAGGGGCTATTTGGGTGCAGTCCTGGCGCCTATGGCGCCAGGCTCATAAAGATAAAGTCAGTCCTGGCGCCATGGGCGCCAGGCTCATTATTGATAACTTACCTGAAGCAGACCATGCTGCATACTCACCTGAGGCAGACCATGCTCGCATGAAGACTCAAGCCAAATGAGGCTTAGGAGGGACTATTTTACTGAAGGGACTATTTTGTTACTTGGGTGGGGCTGTGGAAGAATACTTACCTGGAGCTTCTTCCAAGGCTATTTAAACCATGCCTGGACAGCCACACGTGCTTCGCGTTATTCTGCTTGCTGCAGCATAACGCTCACCGTGTTTTCAGCAGCTCCAGTCTTCAGCCACGCCCGCTTCAGTCCTGGGACTCCTGAAACAAGAAGAAAAGAAGGATAAAGGTTACAACGGGAGTTTTAACTTTAATCCTTACCTGAATCCTGATCCATCTCGCCACGGAGCTGAAAGACAGAAGTCTTTGAAGCATCGCTTCGCATTCCTACGGCGCCGCGCTGAACTCACCTGCTTGGCGGTACTTCAGCATTCCATCACGCTCTCTCCATCTCGCGGCCGCCATCCGACACCTAAGGAGACAAAGACAGCAAGGTGAGCAAGGGGACTCTCTAAGGCTATACAAGCTACCCCCAAGGACTTACCTGATTTACCACGGGGGGTACTCACCTCATCTCGGGGCGGCGCAGTCAACTCTGCTTCATCCCCGTACCCCGGCCCCTAAGGGGAAAACCACAATAGACTTACCTGAATCTTACCAATTGCCATTTGGAAATCTTCAAGTGGATTAATCGGCAACCTGCAAGGAATCGGACAGAGTGAAGATCAGACATTTGAACTCTTATGAACAATTGGACTTTAGAGTCAATACTGGAACTCACCAATTCCTCTACGCCAGTGAAGTAACTGGTCTTCAACGCGCCCCTGCGGTCGACGCAGGATGGAGAGCTCATCCTTCCAAACCATCAGGTGAGACTAAGGAGGGGACATCAAGAGTGATCTGTGGGAAGACAACGGGAGTGGGGGAAGGTGGGTTGACACTCAATTCCACGGGTGGTTAATTCCCTTTCTCCTTTGCAGAAGAATATTCTTGCGAGCCAAACAAACTAGGCTGAGCGGGCCAGTCCAATCAGTCATCTCGGCGCTACACGTCACGCTGGTGGAAACAACAGCGGCCCAGTTCCGATCGACGCCCCCGTGGGAACCAGGTGAGCGTAACAGAACACGAAGCCTACCCACAAATACCCACCTGGGCGTCATGGAGACCTCGGAAACTGATCAGTTGGCCCAATTATTAGGGGAATTAAGGGCCGAAGTGCATTCCGCACGCCAAGAAACTAATGCCCTCAGGAGGGAACTGATAGTGTCAAAAGAACGAACTGATGAGTTGGCCAGACAACTATTACAGAGCCAGGCTGGACAAACACCTCTACCAGGACTTGGGGCAAGTCCAGCTCCTGTACCATCGAGTAACCCGGTGCAGATAAATTTACCTGGAGCCGTTCCACTGGCTCCGCCTGAATGCTTTGCCAGAGACCCAAAAGGGTTTGCAACATTCATGAATCAATGCCGCTTGCACTTTTTATGTAGACCTGGAGCTTTCCCAAACGATCAGGCCAAGGTAGCCTTTGTACTGTCATATCTCAGCGGCAGTGCGGCGGATTGGTCCATTCCACTAGTTAACCAGGATGACCCGATTCTTCGAGATTTCCAGGGTTTTCGAACAAGCATGGAAAGACTATTCGCCCGACACTCCCGAGGACAGGCTTTGGACAACGAACTTTTATCCCTACGGCAAGGTAACCAGGATCTTTTAACTTACATTGCGACTTTCAATAGATTAGTAGTGGAAACCGAATGGCCTGAAGCCAAGCGAATCACATTATTCCATCGAGGACTTCGGGGAGAACTCAAAGATGTTTTGGCCCAAATTGTGAACCCACCTCAAGACTGTGCTGAATATATAGATCTAGTGGTCCAGCTAGATCACAGACTTCAAACCAGGAAGGCTGACCGAACCAAGTTTGAGAACAGGGTGTTGGTTAAAACCCACGTAAGCTCCAAGGGAGTAGATGTCTCAGAACCTATGCAAATCGGGGGGGTTAAAGGACCCTTAACCCAGAAGGAAAGAGATAGAAGACGGCAACTACAATTATGTTTATATTGCAGAACTACTGGTCATTTTCTTCGGAACTGCCCTGTAAAACCACCCAAGAAAGTCATAGGAGCAGCAGACGAAAACCATGTGAAATCTGACTCGGGAAACGACCACGCCCGGCAAGCGTAGAGGTCCGCTTGCCGAGCTTAAAGAAGGACACTCTGACCTCGAATTTCACCATACCCATGGTCCTTGTAGATCCAGAGCAGCCATCACGCATGCACGTGGTAAAGGCGTACATAGACACTGGAGCCATAGGAAATTACTTGGACTGGGAATTGGCTACCAGGATGAATCTATCTCTCAACCGCAAGACCACGGCCGATGTTGTCACCACTGTAGACGGAACGGAAATTGCCTCTGGACCCGTAACTCATTCCACTGCAGAGATGACATTGCTGAGTCAAGATGGGCACCGAGAGGCTATGGTGTTTGACTTAATCAAGGCCCCACAGTTTCAGCTGATACTGGGGATACCTTGGTTGGAAAAACATAATCCCTGTATTGATTGGCGAGAGAAGAGACTAACCTTCCCAGAATGTGCTCACACCTGCTACCCAAGGAAAACTCAAAACTCAGTCCTGGCCCCAGTAATTCCAGTAGCCATAAAATTACCTGTTGTATACCAAGACTTTCAGGATGTCTTCCAAAAGGAACAGGCAAACACCTTACACCTCACAGATCGTATGATTGTCAAATAGATCTTGTACCTGGAGCACAACCACCTTGCAGCAGAATCTATGCCCTTACGGAACCCAAAAATCTCCATTTGCGCCAGTACCTTGCTAATGGCTTCATTCGCCCGTCCAAGTCCCCTGCATCTTCAGCTTTGTTCTTCGTACCGAAAAAGGAAGGTGACCTTAGAACATGTATAGACTACTGCGCACTGAATCAGATAACCATCAAGAATCGATACCCACTGCCTTTGATCCCAGAACTACTAGACCAGGTGAAGGACACTTGCATATACACGAAACTAGACCTTCGGGGGGCATATCATCTGGTATGTGTCAAAGAGGGTGACGAATGGAAGACTGCTTTTCGCACCAAGTACGGACTATTTGAGTACCAGGTGATGCCCTTCGGACTATGCAATGCACCAGCAGCCTTCCAGTTCTTCATGAACGATGTCCTCCGAGAGCTTATCGACGTTTGTGTGGTCGTTTACATCGATGACATCTTAGTATACTCTTTATCGGAATCTGAGCATGTAAAACACTTCTGAGCAGTCCTAGAGAAGTTACGCCAGCATAAATTATATGCTAAACTGGAAAAGTGCATCTTCCACACTACGGAAGTGGAATTCCTTGGATTTATTCTGACCCCGAGAGGAATCCGGATGGATACACGAAAAGTGGATGCCATTCTTAATTGGCCTTCGCCAAGTTCAATCAAAGGAGTTCAAAGCATGCTTGGCTTTGCCAATTTCTACCGCAGGTTTATTCCGGACTTCTCGCACATTGTACATCCCATTACAATGCTACTGCGAAAAAACAAACGCTTTGTGTGGACAGAGGAAGCAGAGAACGCCTTCCAAGAGTTAAAAGCTAAATTCACATCTGCTCCCATATTAAGACACCCGCGCCCCGAGCTTCCCTACATAGTGAAAACAGATGCATCCAGTTCAGCCATGGGAGCAGTCCTCTCCCAAAAGGATCCCGAAACTAACCAGCTTCACCCAGTGGCGTTTTGGTCAAGAACATTTTCAGCCCCCGAATTAAACTATGCCATAACCGACAAGGAGCTGTTGGCCATCAAGTCCGCCTTCAAGGCTTGGCGGCACTATCTACTGGGTGCCAGACATACCATCACGGTCATCACCGATCACCGCAACTTACAATACCTAAAGACAGCCAAAGCCCAATCTTCGCGCCAACTCCGTTGGGCATTGTTCTTCGCCGAGTTTGATTTTGTAATAACCTATCGACCAGGTTGTAAAAATGGTAAAGCAGACGCCTTGTCCCGGATTGGAATGGGAGAAGCAGAAATAACTTTAGAACCCGTACCCATAATTCTGGAACAGAGAATACTTGGCCTGACATCCATACAGACACTGGAGGACATTCAAAACAAGATCCACCAACTCTTTGATTCCGTTGCCCTACAGGACTGGGCAAAGAAAGGTCCAGAGTACTCTGTCATCAATGATTTACCTTATCACCAATGCCGGCTATTTTTACTGCAAAAAGAACTACAGGAACTTGTCATTTCCCATTACCATGACAACTTAATAGAAGGGCATCCGGGTATTGCAAAAACCGAAGCTAAAATTAGGAAGCAATTTTGGTGGCCACCTGGCGAAAGGATGTCAAGTCATTTGTCATGTCTTGTGGCATTTGCGCACAAAATAAAGGGCAAAAGAAAAAACCTGCTGGATTATTGCAACCATTAGACATACCACCTACCCCTTGGCATACCTTGTAATTAGACTTTATCACGGATTTACCCCCGTACCAAGGTTACAATACCATTCTAGTTATTGTAGATCTTTTTTCTAAAATGGCCCACTTCATTCAATCCTGGCCAAGGAATTCCTTGAAAATGGTGTCCGCCTGCATGGCTTTCCTTCAGTGTTAATTTCAGATCGGGGCAGTCAATTCATTTCACATTTTTGGAGGAAATGCTGCCAACTGGCACAAATTGAAGTTAGGCTTTCGAGCAGTCACCACCCTCAGACCGACGGTCAAATGGAGAGGACCAACCAGACTCTTGAACAGTACCTCCGTTGTATGCTACATCAGTCTGAGGGGAATTGGAAAGACATTCTGTGGATCACAGAGTATGCGTACAATAATTCTGTACACTCAGGAACTGGACAACGTCCTTTTTTTACCATTTATGGGCACCATCCTCGAACCTCGGATTTGGACTCACCCCAGCATTTAGAGATGCCCGCAGTGGACCATCTCCACGCTGTTATTACACAAGCCTTTAAAGAAGCAACCATCCATTTGCAAAAGGCTAAGGAAAAATACAAAAAGGGTGCGGATCAGCACAGAAGTGAAGCTCCTCAATACCAAATAGGGGACCAAGTATGGTTAGCCACTAAGCACTTACCACTCAAGGGGACTCGGACCTTTAACCCCAGGTATTTGGGACCTTTTTCTGTCAAGGCAATTATTAACCCAGTGGCCGTCAAGTTGGACCTACCTGCTCATATGCGAATCCATCCTGTCTTCCACGTGTCTCTTTTGAAGCCAGTGCAACCAGGAACTAGGCTAACCACTCCACCTGAACCTATCCTCATAGACGGGGAGCCCGAGTTCGAAGTCAAGAATATTTTGGACTCAAAAAGAGTGAGATCAAAACTCTTTTACCTAATTGACTGGAAAGGTTATGGTCCGCAGGAAAGGTCTTGGGAACCTAGTGACCACGTGCATGCACCTCGTTTAGTGAAGAGATTCCACCAGGAATTTCCAGACAAACCACGACCAAGGGGGAGAACGACTTTAGGAGGGGCCTTGAGGGGGAGTGCTGTCATGATGCCTGCCCCTGGAAGAACAGACCAGGCCCAGCAGCCCCATGGTCGCCAGGCTCATTATTGATAACTTACCTGAAGCAGACCATGCTGCATACTCACCTGAGGCAGACCATGCTGCATGAAGACTCAAGCCAAATGAGGCTTAGGAAGGACTATTTTACTGAAGGGACTATTTTGTTACTTGGGTGGGGCTGTAGAAAAATACTTACCTGGAACTTCTTCCAAGGCTATTTAAACCACGCCCGTACAGCCACACGTGCTTTGCGTTATTCTGCTTGCTGCAGCGTAACGCTCACACTGTTTTCAGCAGCTCCAGTCTTCAGCCACGCCCGCTTCAGTCCTGGGACTCCTGAAACAAGAAGAAAAGAAGGATAAAGGTTAGAACAGGAGTTTTAACTTTAATCCTTACCTGAATCCTGATCCATCTCGCCACGGAGCTGAAAGACAGAAGTCTTTGAAGCATCGCTTCGCATTCCTACGGCGCCGCGCTGAACTCACCTGCTTGGTGGTACTTCAGCATTCCATCACGCTCTCTCCATCTCGCGGCCGCCCTTCGACACCTAAGGAGACAAAGACAGCAAGGTGAGCAAGGGGACTCTCTAAGGCTATACAAGCTACCCCCAAGGACTTACCTGATTTACCACGGGGGGTACTCACCTCATCTCGGGTCGGCACAGTCAACTCTGCTTCATCACCGTACCCCGGCCCCTAAGGGGAAAACCACAATAGACTTACCTGAATCTTACCAATTGCCATTTGGAAATCTTCAAGTGGATTAATCGGCAACCTGCAAGGAATCGGACAGAGTGAAGATCAGACATTTGAACTCTTATGAACAATTGGACTTTAGAGTCAATACTGGAACTCACCAATTCCTCTACGCCAGTGAAGTAACTGGTCTTCAACGCGCCCCTGTGGTCGACGCACGATGGAGAGCTCATCCTTCCAAACCATCAGGTGAGACTAAGGAGGGGACATCAAGAGTGATCTGTGGGAAGACAACGGGAGTGGGGGAAGGTGGGTTGACACTCAATTCCACGGGTGGTTAATTCTCTTTCTTCTTTGCAGAAGAATATTCCTGCGAGCCAGACAAACTAGGCTGAGCGGGCCAGTCCAGTCAGTCATCTCGGCGCTACACGTCACGCTGGTGGAAACAACAGCCGCCCAGTTCCGATCGACGCCCCCGTGGGAACCAGGTGAGCATAACATTCACTTCATCCGTTTGGTCCATTCTATCCGTTCCATCTACTCTATCCATTGCATCTACTCCATCCGTTCAATTCACTTCATCCATTCTGTTCATTCTATCCGTTCCATCCACTTCATCCATTCCATTCAGTTCATCTATTCCATCTTTTCCATCCGTTCCAATCACTTCATTCGTTCTATCTCCTCATCTGTTTTATCCCTCATCAATTCCATCCACTCCATCCGATCCATCCATTTTGTCCATTCCACCCACTTCATCCGTTCCATCTGCTTCATCCATTCCATCCACTTCTTTAGTTCCATCCATTTCATCCATTCCAACTACTACATCTGTTCCATCGACTTCATCCGTTCCATCCATTGCATCTGTTCAATCTGTTATATGTGATTTGTTGGTGGGTGAATCTATCCAGTGATTTGTTGGTGGGTGAATCTATCCAGTATACAATTGTCATGTCGGGATTTCTCATTGCCGATTCCTAATTTGAGTGACTGTGGGGGGTGAATCACTAAATATAATGTCCTGGAATATTAGAGGGATCGCCAACAACAAAACATTTTGAATGGTAATTAACCATGCCAATTTGCATGCGGTCAATGTGTTCTTCTTGCAAGAGACACAGCTTCCGGTTGACGGCCTGCTCCCACTGGCCAGAGGTTGGGGGATACACAGATACGGATCCTCATATTTTTCACAGTCCAGAGCGGTCACCATATATATATAGGCAAGTCACTGAGCATTCGATTGCATGACAACATATGTGACCCGCAGGGCTGCTACATCTTTCTTGCGATAGAGTGTTCAGGGTTTAAAACTATTTTTATTAAATATATATGCTCCTAATGTAGACTCACTTGAATTTTTTCAGAATGTTGCAGCAATGATCCATTCATTTTCTGCATATGAAGTAATATGCTTGGATTATTTCAATTGTGCTGTGTCCCTGGACCTAGACCGATCAATAACAATGGAAACTATTCTATCCAAAGCTTCCACTGCTTGGGGTGATATGGCCAAATCATTTGGGCTGGTGTATGTGTGGAGATATTTGCACCATCATACAGGGGAGTTTTAATTCTATTTGAGAGCTTATGGCAGTGCATCTAGGATAGAGTACATTATGTTAACTTCCCCCACTGGTTGGGACGACACAACTTGCCAGGATGTTGCCAAGGATGCTCTCTGACCACTCCCCATTAGTAGCTTCCATTTCCATCCCCGATACAGAGTTACATCCTCCGCATTGGAGCTTGCGCTCCCCGCTCTGGAAGATGAGGCGTTCCGGGCTGGGATCCGGGAAGACATCCCGGAATATTTCCAAACCAGCGCAGATTTGGTTTCTGACTTATGCATATTTTACAATTTGGATGTTTTCATCTGTGTGGGACTACATTAAAAAAAATATAATGAACTAATCCTAGACCAATTTGTCCAACCAATTCCTTAATTGTTCATCTAACATATAATGCAGTTCTAAACACAGTGTGATTCATTGCATGTTAGTTTTTTTTCTATGGGGAAATATGCACCAGCAGGAACCAGATGAAACAGTTTTACACTGAAGCATTAATTGTTCTAAACAGGCGAGGATGCAGGACATCCTTGTAATTTGATTGGTAAATGAAGGAGTGGAAAAGCTGATGTCAGGAGAGGGCCGACCTAAGAGTGTCAGACAGAAAGAGTTTTTTAATGAGCTAAGCTGAAAAAAATAGGCAGAGCTGTTTGGGATCTGAATGCGAACAGCCAGGGATTCTGGTACTGCTGATGTCTATTTGAATGGGGGCTTGGTGAATGCAGCCTTGAACACAGCTGGCAGCCCATAAAAAGGACTGCATGCTAGCATTCAAAAC
Organism: Ambystoma mexicanum; assembly: GCF_040938575.1. NCBI lineage: Eukaryota > Metazoa > Chordata > Amphibia > Caudata > Ambystomatidae > Ambystoma > Ambystoma mexicanum. Next base: position 1,068,536,903 of record NC_090935.1, read on the forward strand.
CGAGGAGTTCCAAATCCTGCCTGTGAACTGTGAGGTTGTGCTGATAAGTCCTGACTGGCAAGAGCTTAAAACTTTGCATGCCTGGGTGAGAGAAGTTAATTGAGGAGTACGTGGGTGGCTGACGTGTAATTAGATTAGCTTAGGGTGCTGAAGTTATAACAAAAAAAATATGTATTTTTGATATAAAACATGTCAGATTTCTATCTGGATAGTTGCTATTGCGAAGTGTTTGTTTCGGTTGTTTTTTTTCCTCTGTTATCTTTTGTAGGCTCGAGGCTGTGGCAAACGTGGTAAGAGCAAATCATTGTAACATCACATAATCAAAACCTTGTTATCATGATTGTGTAATACATCGTGTACTGAAAGTATATTGGGTTTTTCTGTTGTGCTTTCTTTCATGTGTCTATTGGTCATTCTTATATATTTATCTGCAGGAAGGCATGTGGATGTGTTTGGAATGCGCTTTTCTCTGTATGATGTGAATAGGAAGCCAGTGCCTCCGAGCACATAGGTTACTGAATGTACATAAGTCAGTAACACGGGTTACATACAATAAGTGGCATTCTGAGTAAACTCACTGGGTTCCCTAAAGGTGCTAAGTCCACAGAGTACCTGCAGACAGCCAAAGGTGGGTCACAATTACAATGAGGGAAAGTTTGTTCTATGATGGGGCTATAGTATAAAAAAGACATGCTCACCACTATTCCACAAAAATAAGGCAATACTAAAAATACCACCAAAAATAAGATACCACTAAAATTATCGCTAATATAAGATAACAACATATTATCATCAAAATACGTTAATACTGAACTATCTCTAATGGTAAGAACACTTTACCGCCAATATACCGCCAAATTCATACAGTAAGAAAATATCGCCAAATCCAGATATTGCCCCAAAAGACAAAAACCCAAACATAAATGGTGCATTGGCCGGGAACATACTGTAGATCAACTACTGGGTGTGGTAAGTGTATCCCACACCACCATATGTGCATTAAAGTGAACTCATTTTGTGAGAGCAGTGTGACACTGAAAGTAAATCTCAGGATGTCTCAAATTGATGCCACATTCCCAGAATTGGTGAAATATTTAGAGACAAAATTATATGCACATGGAACATGGTCATCAAATGATGCCACAGAATGGCATGATCATATCTATGGGGAAGTTCAGAAAGAACCACTGGACAGCATTCCTGAAGAGGGCAGTATAATTCAGGTCTGCCTTCTGAGATTATTTAATGCTGCTGACAAACATTCAGAGAAAGACTGTTTGATATGGCTCTGTGCCAAAATGTGGTTCATTTTAAATAGGTCTCTGCAAATGCAAGGAAATGATGCTAAGATAATTAGCAGACTAGAAGTCAAATTAGATGGAGCTAGTGAACAGGAGAAAAAGTTAAGAGTAGAACTGGAGTTATGTCAAAAAGACATGCAATCAAAGTGTAAGGAATTTGACACACAATTGTCTCAAAGGAGAAAACAGTTTGAGGACAATGACAAGAATTAGGACACCTGAAAGGGTTGGTAAGTCACATTAGACAAGATAAAGAGGAGGCTATTTTAGAGATGCAAGTTTTACAAAGAGAGAATCTAGAGAAAGAAGGTGAGCTCCAGACTGTTGAACATGAGATAGCTAAAATGTTTCAAGAAAGGAAAAAGCGGGACAAAGAGTTTAATGAATGTCAAATACAGATGAACGATATGCAAAATGTGATTTATAAAATGGGTGATGAAAACAGGAGACAGACCGACTTCTCAAAAAATGCAAAGATTTGGAACAGCAGATATGCGATTTAAGGTCTCAGGTCAAGCAACAGGGCACCACATTCAATGGGATTGAGGTGAACTCCATTTCTACACGGGGTAGTAGTGCCCCGGTGGCTGTGCTTGTGTCTGGGCTTTGTTGCAGTGCCTTTGGGGGGTTTGACTCACCCATTGGAGGTTACCACCAATCCCATACACCTGAGACTAGGGTTGAACCACAAAGTGTTGCAATTCCAAATATAGCGCCAAGTAGCTCTATCAAGATAATGAAGTCAACCAAGGCCCTGATCAAACCGTTCAAAAAAGGAGGGGAGTGCTGTATAGAGGACCACTTAGAAGCGGTGCATGATATATTTAAAGCCCTAAACATACCCAAGGAACAATGCATCATCAGAGGATTGAATGAACAGGAGAACATGTCATGGGCAGAATTTGAAAAAGAGGTTAGGCATCATTTTTCTCAATTTCAGTCATTGCAGGATGCAAAGAAAGCTGCAAATACGATAACAGCCGGGCCAAATACATCACCTCGCCAAATTCTTCAAGACTTAAAAAGAGCCTTTTCTCATTTTGATGTATCGTTTAATCCCAATTCCAATGAGTTTAAAACTGCCTATTTTTATGGTTTGCAGAAAGACATTATATCACAGTTAGTTCGCGAGTTTGATCGTGAGAAGTCGCTTGAATGGATTGTGCACCAAAATACCAAACTGTATGAGATGCTCTACTGTCAGGGTCAAGAGAGAGATAAAATGAAATAAACAAGATCAAAACTAAAGTATCCTCTGCAACAGTAATGGAGATCTGGTTGGCTAAAATATCACTTGAGTGCGCTCAAAGTTCAGCCAAAAATGATATGACACCCAAACAGAGGGGTACTCCACAGAGGTTGCCGCCCTCTGCACCAATGTTTCAGTCACATGATCCAAGTAACAGAGAGAGAGTTACAATAGTCCTAGGTACCTAGGAGACAGACCCCTGGTAGCATACCGGCCCGATATGTCAGGTATGCACAACAATCAGAGAAAAAATCAATATCAAAGAAGTAATAGTCCCCACCAGACATTGGGGACACAGAGCAGATTTGACCCCAACACCATGATATATGGTAACCAGGACAGACTATGGTATTTGGATCGATTTATTGGAAATGGGAATCAGCATAGGGAACAGTACTCACAAAATGGGAGACAGAACATGAGGCAGAATATGAACTATGCTCCACGTCAATACAATCAATCACTGCCACCAGGGGATCACAGCCAAAGAATGGGTACACCCCGCTCCCCGCCTCACATGAATCAAGAGTTCAGAAACAATTCAAATAGGAACCAATCCCCTGAGAGATATCAGAACAGGTTTAACCAGGGGGAGTACAACCAATACCGGCCTAGGCCGTAAAGAGAAGATTCTAGAGAAATGGACAGGTTTCAATGTCTTGAGGCCCAGGTAAAAATGTTAGCTGAACAAATAGGAAAACTCTGTACAGTTCAAAAACAGTCATCAAATGAAGGGGCAGAAGGTCATAGAAGTGACCTTGTGGCTTCTGATATTAAGTGACTGGTTCATGGGAATCTGTCTTTTTATCATTGCAAGTGTCGTGAATATTTAGTCTCTTAATATCCGTAAATGTAAATACTATACATTTTTAATAACGTCCCACTGGTTCTACATACCTGGTACAGGAAATGCACTCGATAAGTATGGGTTGGAGGACAGGTGCAGGTCGCACTTCATACATTGACTCTACCATAGGCTGCTGGAGGTCTGGACTACCCTGACCTCAATGGTTATTATCTCTGGTCTGGACTACCCTGGCCTCAATGGTTATTATCTCTCTCAAAGCACCCTTCAGTGGATCTACTGCATATTAAACTTGAAAAGGCTACCACCCAACCAGAAGATCTGAAGGGCATGCTATGGAGAACCCCTAGGCACATTCTGAGGGGAAAGATTCAGCCATTTTTGTGACCCGCTGGGCATGGGATCAGGCCACATCTGGTGCCAACATGCAAAGTGTTTTTCATGTTTACTATGCTCTGTATGCGGTTCACAGGCTTCCACTCTCTCAGGTGTAGACCTTTACAACACAGTTTGAGAAATTGGGGGTTCACTACCTGGGTGATTTAGTGCAGGATGTCGAGTTTATTCAGTGGGAGGAACATAAGGGACTAGGCACCTGCACGCCGGTCACCATGCTGTTATACTTTAGATTACGAGAAACCCTTCAATGCATATGGGTCGAGTTCCCTCGGGCACCTCCTCCCTCACCGTTGGCCCAGTTTGTGACCAATCCCCCTGCACTGAAGGGCGTGGTCTAAACATTATATAATCTTATCAAATGCTTGCGTCCAGCCCCCCCCAGGATTGTTTAGGGCAAGATGGGACAAGGCACTGGATCTACCCCCATCTGAGACCCGGTGGCAGGTGATCTGTGGGTTGACCTGGAAGATATCTTTAAATTCTAGATTCTGCTTGACACATTTTAAATGTATACAACAGTCCGATTATTCCCCTACTTGACTACACAAATACTACCCAGAGCAAACTACATGCACATGTTATGGAAATGTTGTCATAGGCACAATGGTCCCAGGCTATCCAGACAGCACCCTGATGGCTTGGTTACTTGCCTTTTTGATGTCCCTAAGAAGAAGGAAAGGAAACTCCTTGCTATGGCTTCAGTAGTTGCTAGGGGGATTCACAGCTAAAACATGGAAAAGGACAAGACCACCTTTGGTGCAGGAGTGGTTCCACATGATGAAAATCTGTGAATGCCAAGAATCATCGTATCGGGCCTCTCTCCCTCCAGGGACTAGATTTTTTGGACATATCTCCACTACGTGGTCGATGCCTCATCATGCAGTCGCAGCCAGGGTGCACTTGTATGAATGAACAATATTCTAGGATCTTCCCTGACTCCTGTATACCTACTACCACATGTACTGTTGGGTATTTTGTGTAGGTTTGGGGCCTAGCAGTATTTTCTTACCGCCAAAATTAAAAGTAATTCAGCAATAATCACTCCTTGCATTCAGATTGGGTTTGGTATTATAGTAATATAGTGGGCATTATTTCAGTACACAGATATATTTAGCTGGTATACATTTGCTTGGTGGTTTTTTTTTTTGGTGAGCATAATTCCTTTGATTTATTTGTGGCCCCAATCCAGAACCCCTTATTTTTGTTTAGAATGTTCGTGTGATCACTAGAGAGACCTCAGGCCTACATTTCAGAAACACCACATTTTCATATGGAGTGCCACCTACGGCTGTTATCACTGATTTATCTACAACAGCGAACTAACATGTGGTTTTATAACTATTTTATTTACATTAGTGAACTATTTCAGAGGCCTCTCTCTCTGCTGACTCATGTACCTCCAGCAGGCTAATTCATTATGTCCCATTCAGAAGCCACACGCACATATACGCTGAGTGGAACCGTGCACACAGCTATTTTACTGCCAAGACTTATTTTTAGCTACCTTATTCTTTCTGTTGTTTTATCTACATGAAAAATGACAAATGCACTGCCTAAAAATCTTCCCCAGATTACCAGTGCTATAATGGTAGATGCACTAAGAAAAGAGAAAAACAAAAACACACTACACGTCTGCTTTCATATATTTCTGTGTATTATAAACAATTGCATTTCAACACCATCTTACCCCTTTCACAGAAGTAAATGGAAATTGCACAGCCACAGAGATATTCATTTTACATTATCTGTAACAAAATGTAAAGAAATACGGCAAGAGAACATTCAATTTGCAACATTACAGTATGTTAATTAAACACAGGAATTCCCTCTTCTACTCTGCCAGAATAGATTTCTCTCACACACACACACCGCCCCCTCACTCTGCAGGATATTTACCGGCAAATTGGAGCTTGTTCAGCACGCAAAGTCTCCGGGCTGGTCGCTTTCTTGAAATGGCTCAGGGCTCCCTCTTAAAGCACCCCAGTGAGGACATGCAGTTCTGATCTGCAATCTCTCAAGCTGGTGCTTATTGACTGGAATCTCCAGTCTGTGCAGCAGTGCACTGGGACCTGCTTCTCAATCAGGAAACTCCCCAGCCACTCCAGCCAAGTCTTCACCCAAGCTATGCAAAATGTCCACTAACTCTCTCCTTCCCCGAGATTCTACAGGAAAGCTCTGTTAAAACCCCTAGGGTGACGTGCACCCAATAAGATTTTATCATGTCATATCCTCCTTCTCTAAACAATGGCTTACTTTTACAGTAAGCAACTGTAACAAAACTGATTTCCTGCTTATTCGAGTTTTGTTTCCTGAGCAAGGACCGTGAAAAGCACAGAGAAAATAGAGAAAAATCTGGATGCACATTTAAAATGATCCTGTCTTTTCTACCTCATTTTGCACTGAAGAACACATTATGATGTTATTTGATTATTATTAGTGATTAGTATTTGTTAGGTGTATTAGTTCATTAATTATCTAATGTGTCTCCTGCAACAGAGGCATTTCAGGCGAGAAAAGAGAAAAATAAATTGTGCTTTTAAATGAGAAAATGGTTTGTTTTTGACCTGTGTATTCTCTCTCCATTTACATGTCCATATGGACTGGCAACACATGGCTTAAAACAATTGCATCATAGCAATACCTTGATCCCATGCAGTGGCGCTGCACTCCAAAAACACGCTAAATAATCCTACATATCCCCTCCTTTTTCTGAGAATTTTAGCCCCTGTCCAAGCCACAATTGGAAGAAATTAAACTTGTTCCCTTCCTTTTTTTAAAATGCATGCGTGTTGGGATATCTTTCTCTCCCCGTTGTATCCACCAACATGAGCAACATCTTCATTTTTGCTGATAAAACAATCAACCATCCTCCCATTATTAGCACCAGGACAGCCAAACCCACTATAGAGCGTTCCCCCCAGGTTCCCCAATTAAATCTTTCCACTTCTATTATACCCAGATTACTAACCGTAATATTGTTCTTTCTTAGATTCATTTTCACTACATGCTTCTCTTTATGATTCAATAAGAATTCTAGGTCCGGGTCTATTGGAAATGCATCCCTTTGAAAAAATTCAATATTTTCTACTTGGCTTTCCCAAATGTCATTTGTCACGTGAAATAATGTTAACCCTCCAATTGACACAATTGTATACTTTGGAACCTGTAAGTAAAAGAGATTATATTTCACCTGTTTAACCACATATGTTCCATGATTTAAGTGTACTACTGTCAGGTTTTTCAAACATATGCTGACCAACCATTTACCTTTGACGATCTTAGCCTGTGCCAATTCTTCACTCCCCATATCGCTAATGATTACTTCACATCCTTCTGATATACTTGGGTCAGATTTCAAACCACAAATGGCGTCTGTAGCATCAGGAACAAACGGTTTACCTGGGCACATATAATTTTGTTCTTTAAATTTGACACACGTTTCCAAGTTTGGCATCAAGTAAACCTCAGGCTCCCATGACTGAAATGCCACCACTTCTGGAGTTTTAATCTTAATAAATTTGTCCTCGTGCCAAAATCCCACATTGTGTACCCACTTGGTTTGATAAATAAGTTCAGGAGCTACATATGGGATGCATAGTAAAAACCCAATTTCCAACCTCTCCAAGTCCACATATAATGGCATTGCATTACCCATTTCAAATGCAATTTTTACCTGTACCACATCAATCTCCCTCCTGGTCAACCTTTCTATCATTTGATGAATAATATCCTGTGAAAAAAAATATAATGATATACGTCCTTGAATCAATTGTGAAATTGCAGTTTGAACTTCTCCCATATTATTAGTTAATAGTCTATCCACAGGACTCATTATATTCAAAATCTCACTAAGTGTTCTGTCATGCTTAATTATTAGCTTAGTCGCCCGTTGCATCACATCCGCTTGTTCATTCAATATGATAGCAGTTTCATTTATGAACCTTACTTGTTCATCCATTCCTCCTCTAATTCCATCTAATGTTTTTTGTATTATTTCCAGGTCAACACTCAGTTCTTGTGCTTTAGTACTCAGCGTCCCTACTGAAATGGCATTGGCTGTTGATATCGTGGTACCTATTATGGCTCCAACTATAGACATTACGAATGAGATTGCAAGCATCACTGCTCCTCTCTTTCCTCTCCTCTTCTTAATGTCGGCTGAATTCACAAATGTTTTCTCCAATTGCATCAATATATCTCTTATTGACTGCTTAGCGTCCTCTTTTCTTATTTCCAGCCACTCTTTAGTTTGCTCAGCTTAAATTCCAGTATTGTTAAAATGTTTTTCTACCAAAATATCAGGATTCAATGGTATATAAATGTTCTGGAAAATCATCCTTCTATCACTCATGATGAATCCTGGTGCTTCTTCTACTGCAATACCAGATGCTGGTCCAGGTTCAATGACAACCTGTGCTTCTGAATTTTTGAAGTTCCCTTCCGAATAACATCATAATCATCCATATTGTTGGCGTCATCTTCAATGCTGATCACTTTGCAGCCTTGGTCTTTGCCCCCTTCCGGGGCTTCTCCAGAATCCGTCCACGTGGGCTCCAGGATTCCATCGTCTCCCGTGGCCTCCGGTCCCGGAACCTCCGACTAAATTATGTTAATATTCTAAATTAAATAGAAAAAAAAAAAAATTAAGTACATAGCACAATACTAACTTCACCCTTTTGCCAAAAATAAAACATGCTTTGTAAAACATTTCGCCTTTATTTTTTCGCCTTCTGAAATTAAGCACAGGTTAAAGAGAAAACAACAACACAAAACAGCATCCAATATTTAATACATTTTCATTTTGTGCACCAATTCCATAAACGTCAGCTTCCACTTTTTTAAAATATTATATTATATATATATATATAATGTATATATTTACATATATTACAGTGTTTATGTGCCACTATAATAATCAACCATCTTTATTTAACTTCTGTGCCACTGCCTCCTGACTAGACCCATTTACTTTACCTTTTTATGTTCAAGGGACTTTATCTGTTTCTACACGTTCAAGCTGTTTGATCTCGTGTCTGGGGTGGCATGGCTTAATCTGATTCACATGAACAAACTGTTCTGTTGCTGTTCCACCTTCAGTCTTCAAAATGTTATAAACTACAGGAGAGAACTTATCTATAATTCGAAATGGCCCCTGCCAGGCTACTAGAAATTTGGAATGTTTGTGTTTACTTTTTCCAAAGTGAAATTTATGCACCTGACCCCCCACACAATACTCTCTCACTGATGTCTTTTTATCATAGTATGATTTTGCACTGTCAGCAGCTCTTTCTAGATTTCGCTGTACAAAAGCAAATGCATGTTGTAAATGCTTCCTCAGTTCATCAATGTACTCATGAACTGTGGATGCACTCACAAGTGTCTGCTCATGTGTTCTGTATAGCAGGTGTTGTGGTAACACCATTTTCCTACAAGTCAAGACCTCATGGGGGCTAATACCTGTTGCTTTGGCAGGATTTGATCTGATTGCCATCAGAACCAAGGGTAAGCGTAAATACCAGCTGGAACCTGCTTCTGCCATGAATTTCTTTAAAATGTCCACAACAGACCTATTGCCTCGTTCAATTCCACCTGAAGAAGCTGCCCGATCTGCGATATGTAGCTTTCTCTTCACACCCAATATTTGCCATACCTTACTCATTAGAGCACTTGTGAAATTACTTCCTCTGTCTGATTCTATTCTTTGTGGCAACCCAAACCTTGAAAACAGAGGATTCACCAGCAATGTGGCTGCTGTTTGCGCACTACAATCTGGTGCAGGAATACACTCAATCCATTTCGACATCAAACACACCACACTGAAAATATAACGGTTCCCTCTGCTCGACCTCTTTACAGGCCCTACATAGTCTATTTGCAAATCTGACCATGGAGGAGTCAGGCCTCTTTTCATCAGTGGGGCTGTATGCATTGGTAAAGCAGGTTTAAATTGGGTGCATACTAGACATCCTCTAGTATATAATTCCACATCTTGGGACATATGTGGCCAGTATGCATAATCTTTCAGTATTTCCAATGTTTTCTGTGAACCTCTGTGGCCTGCAGTTGTTGCATCATGTGCATGGTGTAGCATTAGCCCTCTGAATGAAAGGGGTACCACCCACTGTATTTGTCCTGTTATGGACTCTCTAATCATGAGTCCATCCTGTAGTCTGCTTCTTTTTTATTCTTTAATAGCACCCTCAACTCTTCTTTTCCCATACAATCATTTTCTGTTACAGGGTTTTGTTCAGGATCTATCAAATGATTATAATAGATTCCCAAAATTCGATCATTCTTTTGTGCCTCAATCAGATCTTGGTCTGGTGTATCATAACTCCACTGTACCACCGGTTGCTCTGTCTCCTTTGGTGCTTTAGAACGTGTTACTGCATCAATTTGTATTTCACCCAGTAAATGTTCAATAGGTAGCAATTCTCCCATCACAGCCCCAATTTTAGCCAGGTGGTCTGCCTTATCATTCCCCTCTTTATCTTCTCCTGGTGTTTTTAAATGCCCACAAATGTTTCTCCAGTATATTGTTAAATCATTCTCTGACACCAATTTGTCTATGGCTTGTATAATTTTTCCATGTTTAAGTGGCTTTTTGTTGTATGTAATCATGCCTGTAATCATGCCTCTCACTTTCCAGCCAGGTACATTTTCCACAAAGCTATTTCGTGCATAGTCAGAATGTCACCAGAACAATTTCACTGAATTTATTATCAACTGCAGTAGCAATTGCTGGGGACGCCTTCACATTTCAACCATACATTTCGTATTCCTGACACTAATTGTTTATTACTGTCATTTTCAATGTGAAAAGCACAACCATCAACATATACAGTTGGCAAGTCCTTGCATGTTTTCTCATCAAAAGCTTTGTGTGGTGATTGTTCAAATTCCTGTAAATTAGGTTCCACTTCCATTTCGTTTGATACTTGTTCAGCTGCACAGTCATGTCAATCTGCTAAACCTTGAGCAATTGGGCTCTTTTTATTTTGTCCATATCTCACTTCTACAGGAAAACCCTGTAATGCCAGCGTCCATGAAGTGATTCTGGACTGCGCTAGATTACCTGACCTAATTCTTTTACTCTCTAAAAACTGCAAAGGTTGATGATTTGTTTCAATAATCACCTTTTCTCCCTGAACAATGGGGCGGAAATATTATAGTGCCCACACAGTGGTTAATAGGGCCTTTTCACATTCATTGAATTTCATTTCAACTTGGGAAAACGCCTTACTTGCATAGGCAATGGTTTTGTGATTCAAATCATGTTTTTGTGATAACACTGCTGACATACAATGTTCAGAGAATCCTATTACTATAAAGAAATCCCTGACCTTTATGGGATATGCTAAACATGGTGCTTTACAAGACATTCCTTTAATTTAGCCACTGCCTCGGACTGCTCTTTTTCCCATTTCCAGGGTGTATTTAGTTTTAGCAGCTTAGTCAATGGTTGAGTGATTTCAGCATAATTGTCAATGAACTTTCTGTTATAGCCTGTCATTCCTAATAAACTTTTTACCCCTTTCACATTTTTAGGGTTCTTTAGTTTTTGTATGGCCTCTATTTTCTTCTTTTGTGGATTTAGCCCATGTTCAGTCACTTCATGGCCTAGGAAATTCACATTTTTCTTGCACCATTGTGCTTTTTGTAAAGATACGTTGGCGCCTGCTTTCTGCAATTGGCCAAGCACATGTCTTATTTCATCAAAATGGTTATTCAAGCTTTCATTTTTTATCAGGACATCATCCACATAAACTATGGTTCCTTTTTCCGCTGCATCAGGCATGGCCTTCCTCACAAATATTCCAAATTCACTCTCACTATTGACGTACCCAAATGGAGTTCTAACCCATGCGTTTTGAGTCTTATCAAATGAAAAGGAAAATAAATTCTGTATCTCCTCTGCCAATGGCACGCACCAATATCCAGAGGTGAGATCTAATGTGGTAAACACTTTTGAACCATGTACCTGAGCTAGGCCCTGATCAATGAATGGCAGTGGCCATCAGGATACTGGTACTCGTTTATTTAACTCCCTCAAGTCTGCACATAGCCGCCATTGACCATTTGGCTTTAACACACCTAAAATGGGCGTGTTGGATGTGCTATGGATAGGCCTGATGATTCCCTGAGACTCCAAATTTTTTATAATCTCTGCCAATGACTCTATACACGCCAATGGTAATCTATACTGGCGTACAAATACTGGACTTCTACTACACCCTTCTGGTAGCGTGGCCACATGTAAATCAGTTAGACCGCAATCATATGCATCTTTTGCAAATACATCTTTAAACTCCATAAATATCTTCCTCAGTTCGTTTCTATCCTCATCTTTGTCACATGCATCCGCTGATAAAATCTGCTCCTCTACCATTTTGGAGAATTCTGGAAAATCTTCTGGTAGGGGAATCTCAGCGCTTTCCTCTAACTGTGTGGCTGTGTCTCTCTGTAAAGCTGCCACTTTTAAATATTTTGGCATATCAGCTTCCACTTCAATGGGCTCATTTTCTGTTTCATTTTTATTTAAATGAAATGTTATGCAATCCTCTTGATGGCAGCACACTGTCTCACTTGAATCATAAGGGTACACAGAATGAATTTTAAATATTCCTTTGGGCTGAGAATTCAGGTATTCTGGCAACTCACCCTTGGCATCTACATACTTTTCAGGTATATTTCCAATCACCATGTTATTTAGATCTGCAGCATAATGTGATTTTTGTATAGCCATTCCTAATGGGGAGTTTTCCTCTAAATGAATATCTTGATAACCTTTATTATTCAACATAATTTTTGCAGACCCTTCACCAATATCCACTAATGGAATGCATTCATAATCCAGACCTTGCTGTTTTATGTATTCATTCAGGCACGCAAATGCATCAGAATCTTTCATCTGTTGTCCATTTTTGCATTTCAGTGTTATTGTAACCTGTTTGGTAAATGCAGGGATAACAATATCCTTCCACATTTGTAATTCAATTGCATATTGGACCAGTTGTGCGCAATGAAAAGCCCTTCTTTTGTCTTCAAATTCAGGTGCAGGCCCACCTAGGCGTGACCATATTTTTTGATTAAGGAAATCTAACACCATACACATTCTGTGCATAATGTCATTGCCCATGTAAAAGTCATTTTGTGCTCCACTCACTATCCATACATTATGGTAAATTGTTTTCTGCCCAATACTAATTTTCAGCATGCATCTGCCTGCAATTCGGTTTTCAAAGTCTGGACTGTCCAAACCAGAAAGATACTGGCTCTTAATTCTAAATTCCGGGACCTCCTCCCTCTCCATTATTTTTTGCAACATTTTCTCATTAATGAAGCTTCTTTCCTGTTCAAGCGCTAAAGTGGCTTTTATTGTTTTAAAACAGTCATTTATACCAACATGAACCCATTGTTGCTCATCTTCCATGTGTATTTCAGCAAGAGTGGTAATGTGTTTTTCTGAATCTGTTTTAGGAGCAATATTCTGTTTGCATGTTTTCTCTTTTAAATAAAAACGTAAGGTGTGCTCATCTATGGCAGTCTGCCAATTTTTCCTTGGGTCCAAGTATATTTGTACAGGTAGTTTTTCATTTTCGCTCTGCATTTTGTCTTGACACATTAATATAACAGTGACACCAGGTATGCAACTATTCTGGAGATATACCTCCACTTCATCATTTGTTTTGGCAACGGTGTGACATTCATTTATATTGCTGTTTTGTGATTTTAGTTTCTTAGGTCTCAATGGTTTTTTGGTTAAAGACCAGAGTACTCCATTTACCCCATCTATGAGAGGAGACAATCTTTTCAGGCAATCTGTCCCCATCAGAAATGGAATTTCACAAATAGATGTGATCAATACCTCTTGTTTCATTCTGTGCTTTCCTATTTTTATGTCAACCTCAGTGACACCTATAATGGGCACCTCCTCCCCGTTAAAATTATGCACTGGACCTTGATTTTCCTTCACTGTGATCTGATTTTGTGGGGATCTCCCTTCATTGATACTCTTTACCAATTCTTTAGACATGATTGTGGCCTGTGCACCAGTGTCAATCATTGCAAATGTTTGGCATTGTTCTTCTACAGTGATGGGAGCATAATACCTGTCTTCAACTTCCTCTAACACACATAAGAAATGTGAATTCTTACTGATTTCAGGGCTCACCTTTCACAGGCCTTTTTCACTTTTGGCTAAGCACATTGGTAAATGGAAAGACATTTTTCCCTCCTTTTTGCCCATTTCTACGCAAGAGACTTTATTCATTTCTCCATGTTCAGAGGTTTTTTGGAGTGTGGCCACTGTTTGCCTATCCATCCAGATATCATCAGGGACCACATTACAATCTTCCAACTGAACATGTGTAACAACATCATTCAGCAATTTGTCATTGTTTAATTCTGTGCATTTGTGATCATTTAGTGTGGTACCAGCCCTTTCAGCCTCTTCAAAAATATGTGGCTCAAATAATTCTTCAGGTGATTGACCTGTACCATCCCTTTGAGTATCTCCTTTTTCTGCCTGTGTTTGGCCATTGTTTTGACTGTCCAGGGAAGTAATTATAGCATCCCCACTTACTCCCTGTTCACTGGTACTCCCCATGCATGAGTAATTTTTCTTAAATCTGTCTCTTTGTTCTTTTGGAATTTCAGGTGTTTCTTTTTCCTTTGTAAAAATCTTCAATGTTTGATTTAGCTCTAGGTTAAACCGTACCTCTCTTTTAGAAGTATTTGCACTTTCTGTTACATGTTCATTTACTGGTACTTTCACTTTTAAATCATTAAGCATCTCAGAGTCGTTATGCAAAATTACTTCAGAGCAATCTGTCTTTTCGGCACTGCAGGTATCATGAGTACTTAGTCACTTTTCAGAAGCCCCCGGTCATTGCTATGGCCATCAGCCCCCTCTTTGGATGGTTGTTTTTGCGCTGTATAGAGCTTTCCTATTTGCTCAGCTAACATTTTCACTTGGGCTTCGAGACACTGGAACCTTTCCATCCCTCTGGAATCCTCTTTCTGTGGCCTAGATCGATATTGGTTGTTTTCCCCCTGATAGGATCTATTCTGATACCTCTCAGGTGAGTGATTTCTATTGGGATGGTTCCTGAACTCTTGATTCATTCGTGGTTGGGAGCGGGGTGCGCCCATCCTTTGATTATAGTCCCCTGGTGGGGAATCATTGTACTGACGTGGAGTGTAGTTCATGTTCTGCCTCATGTCCTGTCTCTCAAGTTGTGGGTACTGGCTGACCCTATGTTGATTCCCATTATCAGCAAATCGATTCCACATATCGGGATCTATCCTGATTACCATATATCATGGTATTGGGGTCGAATCTGCTCTGTGTCCCCAATGTCTGGTAGGGACCATCATTTCTTTGATCTTGATTTGGTCTCTGGTTATTGTTCATATTGGACATATCACGCCGATAGCCTGACCGTGGCCTGTCTCCATAGTACCTAGGGCTAATGTAACTCTCCCTATCACTAGGATCATGTGATTGAAACATTGGTGCAGGGTGTGGTGACCTTTGTTGATTACCCGTTTGTTCAGGTGTCACATTATTTTTACCTGGACTCTGAGCAGACTCAAGGGACATTTTGGCTGACCTGATTTCCATCACTGTTGCTGCGGGTTCTTTAGATTTAGGTCTAGTATCTTTCATTTTATCACTTTCTCTACCCTGACAATAGAGTACCTCATATAGTTTTGTGCTTTGATGTACAATCCATTCAAGGGACTTTCACGGTCAAATTCACGGACCAATTGTGATATAATGTCTTTCTGTAGCCCATAGAAGCAGGCAGTTTTAAACTCATTGGAATTGGGGTCAAAAGATACATCAAAGCGAGAAAACTCTCTTTTTAAGTCTTGTAAAAACTGGCAAGGGGATGTATTAGGCCCAGCAGTGATTGTGTAAGTGACTTTCTTTGCCTCCTGCAATGACTGAAAAGGAGAATAATGACGCCTAATCTCTTTTTCAAACTCTGCCCATGTCATATTTTGCTGTTAATTCAATCCTCTTATGATACAGGCCGTCGGAGCATCTAAAGTTAAATGAAATTACTGCCTGTACTGTTCCTTAGGTATCTGGAGGGCTTTAAAAATGTCATGCACCGCTTCTAATTGATCCTCTATGCAGCATTCACCTCCATTTTTAAATGGTTTGATCAGGGCTTTAATGGATTTCATTATCTTTATGGGGCTACTTGTTGCAATGCATGGAATTGCACCACTTTGTGATTCAATCCTGGTTTCAGGTGTATGTGATTGGTGGCGGCCCCCACTGGGTGTGTCAAATCCCCCAATGGCGCTGCAACCAAGTTCAGTCACCGGCCCAGTCACTGGGGCACTAGCTCTTTGGGTAGAAATAGAATTCACCTCAACTCCATTGAATGTAGTGCCTTGCCATTTATCCTGGGACCTGGGAAAGCACATTTGCTGTTCGAAGTCCTTACATTTTTTAAGGAGCCTGTTTGCTTCGTTTTGCAAATAGTTGTTTTAATCACTCATTTCATTAATTACCTCCTGCTTGTCGCACATTTGCATTTGGCATTCATTGAATTCTTTGTTCCTCTTGTCTCTTTCTTAAATCATTTTAACCATTTCTTGTTCTGCGCTTTGGAGATCACTTTCTTTTTCACAATTTTCTTTTTGTAAAATCTGCATTTCTGAAACAATCTCATCTTTATCCTGTCTAATGTGGTCCACCAAGGCTTTTAAGTGTACCAATTCTTGTTCACTGTCCTCAAACTGTTTCTTGCTTTTGGACAATTGAATATCAAAATCTCTGTATTTTAATTGCATGTTTTTCTGACGTCCTTCTAATTCTGTTCTTAACATCTCCTGCTTTTTAATTTCCCCATCTAGGTCAGCTTTTAACCTGTTAATCAGCTTGGTATCATTTTCTTGAATTCGCAGGGACCTGTTCAAAATAAACCAGACCTTGGTGCATAGCCGTATCAGACAATCTTTCTCTGCATGTTTATCAGCTGCATTCAATAACCTTAGAAGGCAGACCTGAACTATGCTGCCTTCTGTAAAAATATTGTCTAGTTTTTCTTTCTGCACTTCACCATGAATGCGGTCGTGCCATTCTGTGGCATTGTTCGATGACCACGTCCCATGTGCATATCATTTTGCCTCTAAATATTGTACTAGCTCTGGGAATGTGGCTTCCATTTGAGACATTCTGAAATTCGTTTTTAGTGACGCACTGCTATTATGAAATGGGTTCCCTTTAATGTACAGATGGCAGTGTGAGACACACTTGCCACACCCAGTAGGTACTCTATGATCACTTTCCCGGCCAATGCACCATAAATATGTTGGGTATTTTGTGTATATTTGGGGCCTAGCTGTATTTTCTTACCGCCAAAAATAAAAGTAATTCAGCAATAATCACTCCTTGCATTCAGATTGGGTTTGGCATTATAGTAATATAGTGGATATGCATTATTTCAGTACACAGATATATTTAGCTGGTATACATTTGGTTGGTGGTATTTTTTTTTGGTGAGCATAATTCCTTTGTTTTATTTGTGGCCCCAATATCCAGAACCTCTTATTTTTGTTTAGATTGTTTGTGTGATCACTAGAGAGACCTAAGGCCTACATTTCAGAAACACCACATTTTCATATGGAGTGCCACCTAGGGCTGTTATCACTGATTTATCTACAACAGCGAACTAACATGTGGTTTTATCACTAATTTATTTACATTAGTGAACTATTCCAGAGGCCTCTCTCTCTGCTGACTCATGTACCTCCAGCAGGCTATTTCATTAAGTCTGATTCAGAAGCCACACACACATATACGCTGAGTGGAACCGTGCACACAGCTATTTTACTGCCAAGTCTTATTTTTAGCTACCTTATTCTTTCTATTGTTTTATCTACATGAAAAATGACAAATGCACTGCCTAAAAATCTTCCCCAGATTACCAGTGCTATAATGGTAGATGCACTAAGAAAAGAGAAAAAAAAAACACACTACATGTCTACTTTCATATATTTCTGTGTATTATAAACAATTGCATTTCAACACCATTTTACCCCTTTTACAGAAATAAATGGAAATTGCACAGCAACAGAGATATTCACTTTACATTATCTGTAACAAAATGAAAAGAAATACGGCAAGAGAACATTCAATTTGCAACATTACAGTATGTTAATTAAACACAGGAATTCCCTGTTCTACTCTGCCAGAATAGATTTCTCACACAGACACACACTGCCCCCTCACTCTGCAGGATAATTACCGGCAAATTGTAGCTTGTTCAGCGCGCAAAGTCTCCATGCTGGTCGCTTTCTTGAAATGGCTCAGGGCTCCCTCTTAAAGCACCCCAGTGAGGACATGCAGTTCTGATCTGCAATCTCTCAAGCCGGTGCTTATTGACTCGAATCTCCAGTCTGTGCAGCAGTGCACTGGGACCTGCTTCTCAATCAGGAAACTCCCCAGCCACTCCAGCCAAGTCTTCACCCAAGCTATGCAAAATGTCCACTAACTCTCTCCTTCCCCGAGATTCTACAGGAACGCTCTGTTACAACCCCTAGGGTTACGTGCACCCAATAAGATTCTATCATGTCATAACCTCCTTCTCTAAACAATGGCTTACTTTTACAGTAAGCAACTGTAACAAAACTGATTTCCTGCTTATTCGAGTTTTGTTTCCTGGGCAAGGACTGTGAAAAGCACAGAGAAAATAGAGAAAAATCTGGATGCACATTTAAAAAGAGCCTGTCTTTTCTACCTCATTTTGCACTGAAGAACACATTATGATGTTATTTGATTATTATTAGTGATTAGTATTTGTTAGGTGTATTAGTTCATTAATTATCTAATGTGTCTCCTGCAAAAGAGGCATTTCAGGCGAGAAAAGAGAAAATAAAATTGTGCTTTTAAATGAGAAAATGGTTTGTTTTTGACCTGTGTATTCTGTCTCCATTTACATGTCCATATGTTACACTGGCAACACATGGCTTGAAACAATTGCATCATAGCAATACTTTGATCCCATGCAGTGGTGCTGCACTCCAAAAACACGCTAAATAATCCTACATATCTTAGCAACAAACATAAGCACATGGAACATTATTGATGGCCATGAAAAATGTGTAGCTGCAACACAAGATCTCATACGAAACAAATGAAACACATAACACCTGCCAGTCTGGCATACCCCTGGTAATGGACTTCAGAATCGCATGATGTGTCTGCCGGCAAGCGTGCTTCCCCAACTTGAACATAAATGAAATCAGGTAGACAAATAATGCATACAAAAAGCAAGAAGCCACAAACAACACAGCAAGTCCCTACGTTGCCTAACATCGTCTTGCCGTATTCACAGCTACTGAGCGTTCTCGCTCTGTGAGCCACAGTTTGCACCATGGGTGTTCATGAGCCCCTGATCCGGAGCACACATATGTGTCTCACGTTAGTGTGAGAACAGCTAGTCTGAATGTGTCATAGTATAGCTGTGTTCTAGTTAAATGAATGGTGTATAGGAGAGAGTAAGCGTAGTAGTGTGATATGGTTATAACACCATATCACACTACCATAACACCAAAGCGCCTGCGACCAAGTACGAGAGCAGGACAGGGACTGTACATAGCGGCATATGTATATAAAGTGACAAGATGGATGGGGTAAACATGTGATACAAATAACATGGGGATACAGGTACATAGCATATAAATAGCATGAATAGGAGATACAGAGATATACAGAGATATAGCCACTCCATCCACACCATCCACTCTGTCCTTTCCATACACTCCATTCACTCTATCCTTTCTATCCACTCCATCCACCCTTTCCATCCACTCCATCCGTTCCCTCCACTCCATCCGTTCCGTCCACTCCATCTGTTCTTTCCAATCTAACCACTCCATCCCCTCCATCATTTGCATTCACTCTATCTTTTCCATCCACTCCACCCCTGCCATCACCTTCATCCGTTCCATCCACTTCATCCATTCCATCATCTTTGTCTGTTCCAATCTCTTAATCTGTTCCATTCTCTTAATCTGTTCCATTCTCTACATCTGTTCCATCCACTCTATCCATTTAATTCACTCTATCCGTTCCATCCACTCTAAGCATTCCATCCACTCTAACCATTCCATGCACTCTACCTGTTCCATCCACTCTATCCATTCCATCCACTCTATCTGTTCCATCCACTCTATCCGTTCCATCCACTCTATTGGTTCTATCCAATCTATCCGTTCCATCCCCTTCATCCATTCCATCCACTTCATCCGTTGCATCCATTTCATTTGTTCCATCCACTTCATCCACTCTGTCTACTCCAATGACTCCACCCGTTTCATCCACTCTATCCACTCCATCCATCCACTCCATTCACTACATCCTTTCCATTTGTTCTATCCTCTCATCCGTTCCATCCACTTCATGCGTTCCAACCACTCCATCCGTTTCATCCACTCATCTGTTCCATCCACTCATCTGCTCCATCCCCTCCATCCGTTCTATCCACTTTATCCGCTCCATCTGTTTCATCCACTCTATCCACTCCATCCATCCACTCCATCCTTTCCATCCATTCTATTCTCTCATCCGTTCCATCCACTTCGTCCATTCCATCCTCTTCGTCTGTTCCAATCTCTTAATCTGTTCCATTCTCTTCATCTGTTCCATTCTCTACATCTGTTCCATCCACTCTAACCATTCCATGCACTCTATCTGTTCCATCCACTCTATCCGTTCCATCCACTCTATCTGTTCCATCCACTCTATCCGTTCCATCCACTCTATTGGTTCTATCCACTCTATCCGTTCCATCCCCTTCATCCGTTCCATCCACTTCATCCATTCCATCCATTTTATACGTTCCATCCACTTCATCCACTCTGTCTACTCCATCGACTCCACCCGTTTCATCCACTCTATCCTCTCCATCCATCCACTCCATTCACTACATCCTTTCCATTTGTTCTATCCTCTCATCCGTTCCATCCACTTCATGCGTTCCAACCACTCCATCCGTTGCATCCACTCATCTGTTCCATCCACTCATCTGTTCCATTCTCTCCATCCATTCTATCCACTTCATCCGCTCCATCTGTTTCATCCACTCTATCCACTCCATCCATCCACTCCATCCTTTCCATCCATTCTATCCTCTCATC
This sequence comes from Ambystoma mexicanum, assembly GCF_040938575.1. Lineage (NCBI taxonomy): Eukaryota > Metazoa > Chordata > Amphibia > Caudata > Ambystomatidae > Ambystoma > Ambystoma mexicanum. The sequence continues at coordinate 1,068,557,820 of NC_090935.1, forward strand.
CATTCCATCCACTTCATCCGTTCCATCTACTTAATCCGTTCTATCCATTTCATCCATTCCATCCACTTCATCCGTTTCAACTGCTTGATCCGTTCTGTCCACTTCATCCGTTCCGTCCACTCTATTTGTTCCATCCACTATATCTGTTCCATCCACTCATCTGTTCCATCAACTTCATCCATTCCATCCACTTCATCTGTTCCCTCCACTTCCTCCACTCCGTTGACTCCATCCGCTCCATCTGGTTCATCCACTCTATCCAATCCATCCATCCACTCCATCCTTTCCATCCATTCTATCCTCTCATCCGTTCCATCTACTTCATCCTTACGATCCACTTCATCCGTTCCATCCACTTCATCCATTCCATCGACTTTATCCACTCCGTCGACCTCCATCCGCTCCATCTGTTTCATCCACTCTATCCAATCCATCCATCCACTCCATCCTTTCCATCCATTCTATCCTCTCATTCGTTCCATCTACTTCATCCGTACGATCCACTTCATCGGTTACTTCTACTTCATCCATTCCAACCACTTAATCCGTTCCAACCACTTCATCCGTTCCGTCCACATCATCCGTTCCGTCTACTTCATCCGTTCCATCCACTTCATCCGTTTCGTCCACTTCATCGGTTTCATCTACGTTATTCGTTCCATCCACTCCTTCCTTTCTATCCACTCCTTCTGTTCCATCCAGTCATCTGTTCCATCCACTCATCTGTTCCATCCACTGATCTATTTCATCCACTCCATCCATTCCATCCACTCTGTCCGATCCATCCACTTTGTCCGTTACCTCCGCTTCGTCCATTCCATCCACTTCGTCCGTTCCATCCTCTTCGCCCGTTCCATCCATTTCTTCCGTTCTACCTATTTCATTTGTTCCATCCACTTCATCCGTTCCATTCTCTTCATCTATTCCATCCACTCCATCCGTTCAATTCACTTCATCCGTTCCGTCCATTCCATCCGTTCCATCTACTCTATCCATTCCATCTACTCCATCCATTCAATTCAATTAATCCATTCTGTTCATTCTATCTGTTCCATCCACTTCATCCGTTCCATTCTCTTCATCTATTCCATCCACTCCATCCATTCAATTCACTTCATCCGTTTCATCCATTCTATCCATTCCATCTCCTCTACCCATTCCATCTACTCCATCCGTTCAATTCACTTCAACCATTCTGTTCATTCTATCCATTCCATCCACTTCATCTGTTCCATTCAGTTAATCTATTCCATCTGTTCCATCCGTTCCATTCACTTCATTCGTTCTATCTCCTCATCTGTTCTATCCCTCATCCGGTCTATCCACTCCGTCCGTTCCATCCATTTCGTCCGTTCCACCCACTTCATATGTTCCATCTACTTCATCCGTTCCATCCATTGCATCCGTTCAATCTATTATATGTGATTTGTTGGAGGCTGAATCAATCCAGTATACATATTATATTAGGAGGGTCACCAACAGCAAAACATTTTGAATGGTGATTAACCATGCCAATTTGCATGCGGTAAATGTATTCTTCTTGCAAGAGACACACCTTCCTGTTGATGGCCTAATCCCACTGGCCAGAGGTTGGGGGATACACAGATACGGATCATCATATTCTGCACAGTCTAGAGCGGTCGCCATATATACATACACCAGTCACTGAGCATTTGATTTCATGTCAAAATATGTGACCCGGAGGGCAGCTACATCTTTTTTGCGGGGGAGTGTGTTAGGGAGAATTCTCATAAATGGATGATTTCCCTTACCTAATTAGTCCCTCAGCAGCTTTGCTGGATTTCTAGGATTTATGTTCCTCACCTGGTAAGAGTGTGAGCCTTTTTTTCCACTCTTACATGTGTTTTGCTGTGTGTGTTTTCACTTTTTGTGTGATCTTGAGCACTGGAGCCTCACGTACTCCATAGCCTCATATTTTCATGTGTGTTACACAGCACCTTCAGTGCAGTGACACAAGGTTGTCTTTGAGACTTCCCACCGACTCCATTTTCTGGGGCTGACTACTGTCCCCCAGAAAAGGTAAAGTTGCCATTAACTTTACTTTAGTCACTTTAAACCACAGACCCAGTACACCCCATCTTACATGGAGTATTGGGAAGGGTATATTCTTATCCATTTTTGTCTGTGTCTTTTGGAACATTGTTTCACTCCCTTTACATCAAGACTTGGCTGGTGGCAGTAGTATCTACCCTAACTATTCTACCGCGGTTATCTCATATAACCATGGTGTTGTCTTAGGCTATTATATTAGCCTCAAACATAAACCTGCTTGACCAAATACATTTTATCTTGGGTCTGGCTGGGTTTATTCGCCATTTCTTTTTGTTAAAGACTTTCTCGTGTTTTTCTCTGTGCGAGGATGATTACTTTGTTCACTGTCTTTTTGCGGGCTTCTGCACAGAAGCCCTCCTTAAGGCTCCTGAAAGTCTGAGTAGGCAGGATGTGAGGGAGGGATCTTCGGACCTTTGCCATGGGTTCCCTTGGTAACCCAAATCGCACTCCTGTTTTATTTGCTGAGGGGACTGTCCTTGCCAGGACAGCCACCCTGCTGTGTGATTGACAGCCAGGCTGTATGAATGGGGGAAAACTGCAAAAAAGCAGGTCTCTGGACTAGAAAGGCAGAGTTGCCACTGGAACAAAGAATGAATGAGGAGCTTACAGAAGAGGACACCTACGACAACTTAACCACCCGGTGAAGCCCTGCTGCAGGTCCGAATCGTCAGAATCCAACGACAGAGAAGATCCTCCAGGAAACTTGTTCCCTTGAGCTGGTGGGACCAACCAGTTTGCCCAAACTGTAAGCCAGGACCCCTTCTCTGGTTGAATTCACTGTACAGAGCTAAAGTGGGTCGGATAGCCAGGAAGGTTGACCCTGCTTGGGTTTTAAGGAGCGCACCTTTTATTTGTTGCTTTGCTCTGCTGCTGGTTTCTTCCCTCGGTAGTGCATGACCCTCTAGTCTTTCTACTTCTTGTCAGTTCAACAGTCACTTCAGGAACCGTGAGCCTGCAGGAACTACCAGGAACGTCCGCCTCAGCTACAGCTTCCTCTCCGTTTTAAGGTACTGTGCAAATCCGGTTGTTCGTTTCGTTCAGCCGCGATGAAAGTGTTTGAAATCTTTCTCCAATCTGAGGGCTTGTCCTTCTCTTCTCTTTGAACTAACTTTTGTATCAACCAACCTCGTCCAGAAACCATGCCACAAACTTTACAGCGAACTACCCTGAACTGTGTGCTCTTGAGCAAAAGACGTTTGACCCATTGACTTTGGCCCTAAGCCTTTTCTACCTGATTCTATCACTGTAGTTCCTCTTGTTCAATTGCCCTGAGTACTTAGCTGTTGGTGTGATTTAATTCCTATTAACTTTTCGTTCCCTCCCTTTTAAATTGCTGGAGTGCCATTTTGCTCCCACTTCATTTTGTGAGCTTAACTTGTCTGGAATTTAAGGGAAGTGGTGTGGTGTATTAATAGTGTGATTTTTAGACTGTTTATAATAGTGTAATGTTATACAACTGAGGAGTGAAATAAATGTATATTCTTTTACTTGAAAACCTTGAGTCAGTGTTTGCCTGAATCATAGTAATTGCTGTCCTTTGTGTAACTATCTGATACTGCTCACTTACTCTTGAGATAAGTCTGGCTGCTCAGCCATCGCTACCACTTTAACTGTGTAGTGCAGGTTTGTACCAAATGTAAATGTGTACTGTCACTTGTAGTCTTAATTGTTTGTGGTGTGCCCAAAGGGTACTGCATATAATTCTGCCTGACAGAGTGTTCAGGGTTTAAAACTATTTTTATTAGTATATATGCTCCTAATGTGGACTCACCTGAATTTTTTCAGAATGTTGCAGCAATGAGCCATTCATTTTCTACATATGAAGTAATATGGGTGGATGATTTCAATTTTGCTGTGTCCCTGGACTTAGACCGATCAATAACAATGGAAACTACTATATCCAAAGCTGCCACTGCTTGGGGTGATATGGCCAAATCATTTGGGCTGGAAGATGTGTGGAGATACTTGTACCATAATACAGGGGAGTTTTAATTCTATTTGGGGGCTCATGTAAGTGCATCTAGGATAGAGTACATTATGTTAACCACCCCTCTGGTTGGGACGACATAACTTGCCAGGATGTTGCCAAGGACGCTCTCTGACCACTCCCCATTAGTAGATTCCATTTCCATCCCCGATACAGAGTTACATCCTCTGCGTTGGAGCTTGCGCCCCCGTGCTCTGGAAGATGAGGTATTCCAGGCAGAGATCCGGGAAGACATCCCGTAATATTTCCAAACCAGCTCAGATTTGGTTCCTGACTTTAAAATGGTGTGGGAGGCCTTTAAGTTCTTTATAAGGGGCTGCTGCATTTCCAGGGTTCTTAAATCTTTGAGGGCATCCCTCTGTAGGCTGTAAAAATATATTAAACACCTGGAACATAGGCAAATCCGGGGGAGGGATCCGCAGGCTGACAAATTGTAGTAAGAGACTTGAGAACTTCTGGGTAGCGAGTAGGTTTCTGGGTGAGCCGGGAACTGGTTACAAAACATGCAGAGGGAGGTAGACCTAGTCACACCCTTGCTTGGGTGATCTGCAGTGATAGGGACTGGGAGAAAATAGGGGAGGTCTCTGTTGCCAACGGGAGTCTGGTTCGCGATACCAGTGTGATCATGATCAATAAGATCTTTGTAGGGATATTCATGCAAAAAGAGCAAAATTGTGGGTTTCATTGGGTAGTAGGTAAATGCAGCCATTTCAAAGTAGGTGTGAGGCACAGCACATCTTTTTGACAATAAGTCAGCAAGCAATCGTTTGGAAAGCATTTAGCCAAACCTGAAAAAAATGGGTTTAGTTCAGAAGCATTTAGCACAGTGTGCTGTCATTTTAAAATGCAGAACATATGCATATTTTTTTTAAAACAACATTTTATTAGATTTTACACTTTAATACAGAAATCACAGTGCTGCAACAAGTACAAGATCATTCATAAGATAATTCATATTGAAATGTTTCCCAAGGTGGTTGTCTAATACATGGCATTGTTACAGGCTTCCTGTATCTGTGGATGGCAACTTTGGAACAATTTGGGCCCCATCTGTCGCTAGTTATGCTGCCACAAGCTCTTCCCAGGAGCGCCCATTGGTCAGAGAAGCGGGCTGTGCTCCAGCCATCTGGTTAGAGGGGGCCTCCTGGTAAGGGCTGGGAATTTAGCCGCAAAGTCGAAAAACGGGTCCCAGGTGGTCAATATTGTGTTCAGGGCGCCTGCTCGGTTAGCTGCAATTTTCTTGGCTACTGCTATATCCCAGCATTTGAACCACCATAGCGCTATTGATGGCCCTCCTTCATCTTTCCATAGTTTGGCCATGGCAATCTTCGCCGCTAGAAGTAGGTGGGTGCATAGGCTGGATCTCTGCCCTGACAGTGGGTATGCACCGCCGCCCGCCTCCCCCAACAGAACAATCCTCGGATCCCAGGGTAAGGAGAGCCCGGTGATGTCTTTAATATGTTTTAATATTTCTCTCCAGTACGTTTCTGCCTTTGGGCAGTCCCATACCATGTGGAACAGTGATCCGGGAGCCAGGCAACCGCGCCAGCAGCCTCCCGAAGCGGTTGGATTGACCTTCTGAATCTGAACGGGGGTCCTATAGTATCTGTAGCATAACCTATAGCCGCCTTCCCTATTTGTGACGCATTGAGAGCTTTTATGCAATCTCGTCCATATTTTCACCCCACTCTTCAACCTCTATTTCTCAGCCTAGATCTTTTTTCCACTCCAGCATGGATCTTTCTTTTTTCCCTGGGTCTGTCCTGTCTTGGAGGTGGTAAACGGTAGAGATTCTACCCTTATTAGTTGGTGTGGTTAAAGAGAGCTCGAGAGCTGTCAGGTCTCCGGCGCATTTTTCTCGGATTAGCCTATTAGACATCCAGTGCCTGATCTGGGCATAGTGGAATCTTTTCCGTTCCCCGACTCCAAATTTTACTTTATATCGCTCGAATGTGATGGGGGACCCTTCCTCTAGGAAATCGCTAGTTTTAACCAACCCGCCATCTATCCAGGACTGGAACTCTCGTGGGTTTCCACCTGGTGAGAAGTTGGGGTTATTCCACATAGGGGTCAACGGACCGACCGACCCCGGATCCCCAATTTCCGGGAAGCAGATTTCCTACACTGGCTCGTGACAACCGTGGCCACCAAGGGGCCACTGTTTCCCTGCGGTTTTATGTTTGATAGGTGTGGGAGGTCTGATAATGGGTCTGATAATGGGACCGGGTACCAGAGTTCTTCGATTTGCCTCCATTTTGGGGGGTCTGATTCTTGTACCCAGGCAAAATGCGTGCGATAGTTAACATATGCATATTTTACAATTTGGATGTTTTCATCTGTGTGGGACTGCATTAAAAAAATATAATTAACTAATTCAATACTAATTTGTCCCACTAACTCATTAACTGTTCATCTAACATATAATGCAGTTCTAAACACAGCGAGATTCGAAGATTTGTGTATCCACCAACTACCAGCTTACAAAAATCATATAATCAAATGGACTAGTTACATTGACAATGTGCTATTAATTTGGAATGGAACTCAAACTGATCTTGATATCTTTTTGAAACAAGTTAACAATAATACATTTGGTTTACAATTCTCTGGAATCGCAAGTAACTCGGAAATCAACTTTTTAGATCTCACAATCTTCCCTGCAGGAGTAAAATGAATAACCAAAACGTACAGAAAACAAACTGAAGTCAATTAAACCCTCTTCGCTACCAGCTGCCACTACAAACCTGTTATCAAAAACATTCCCAAAGGGGAATTCATTAGGGCCAAAAGGAACTGCACCAAAACATCATCATTTGAATCAGAATGTGAACTACTCTCAAACAGGTTTCTTGCCAGAGGATACTCAAATAATGCAATTACTGATGCTAGAACCAAAGCCAGACAAATGAATAGAACAGCAACGCTGACTCCAAAAAATAAACTAACCAAACATCCGGATACAGTACAATTCATCACTACCTTTTGTGAAAACAACAAAGTGATTAGGAAAGCACTCAAAGGGAACTGGTACCTGCTTCAATTAGATCCCCATATCAACAAGGCCATTAAAGACACACCAACCTTTATTTTCAAAAGAGCAAAAACACTAAAAATGACTGACAGCCCATCCTTACTACCTGACCATGATGAAAATACAACAACAAATTAGCTCCAACAACCTGCATTTGGCTTTAGAAAATGTGGATTTTGCACGATGTGTAAGCACGCTCTACCGGAAACCACCACATTCACAGAGAAAAATGGGACCAGAACAACAATCAAACAACAAATCAATTGTTGCTCCAAATATGTGGTGTATGCTATTCAATGCACATGCAAACTTATCTATATTGGAAGTACAATACGCAAATTAAGAACACGCATAAGAGAACATATATCAGCAATCAGCAGTTAAGACAGCAATCTGCCGCTCTCTCAATGGACAATAAAAAAGATATCAAATTCATTGGCCTACAAAAGATTCTGAAGAATAAAAGAGGGGGTAATCAGGAACTACATCTCAGAAGAGCTGAAGCTAGACTAATTTGGCGCTATTGATCTGTAGAACATGGATTAAATTCGGACAATGAGATGGCACATTTCCTTTAATGCTGATTTTCACTGCCTTGGAATTTCTGGTCTCCTATACTGAATTAGAACTTTGGTTTGTACTTTGCATTCTAACACATTGTCAACATACACGCACTTTTTGTCATTTTCAGACTAATCCATATTTTTGGCTTACTCTCTCTTCCTTCCCTGTTTATAAGTCCTTTTCAAACCACACTAACCATAATGCATCTCACGTGGCGGTATACTTCTGTACCTAACCCAGTGAGAGAGCTGTATTAATCTTGACTGTCCAACTTGGACCATATATATGAAACCCTAATTGCTCCTAATCACTCGTGAATACATTATCAGCAAACTACAATTTTTACAATTAGGAATAACGTTTATGTGGTTAGGGTTTCTTTTCCATTCCACATTCCACAACTTATGGCCGCACGTCGTTAACTTCCCAAAATATGGCCGCTATTAACAAAATAAAAAAAGGACTTTATATTGACATACCTGGCCCAGTAAACAGAACGCGGACCGCCCCGCGCACGGAGGACACAATTTCATGAGGTAAGACCTCGCTCATGGCCCACCCTTACCAGGGGGGTCCTTTTCTCTTGTATCCCACCGTCCCGGCTACACGTGTAGCTCACGATGCGCATGTCTCATGTTGTTTTCAGCTTTTGGAATCCAAAATAGTGTTCAAATATCACAAATGCTTTGTTATCAGCATGTTAATAATTATTGGTCATTTTAAAGTGCATCATTCATACCCCCAACTCTAATGTGGACAAACTATGATATTCATCATAACATTATCTAACAGAAACCAGTGTTATGGATGCATGGCCACATGTGATACCAGCGTGTTACCCCAACAATCTATTAAATAACTCGCCAAGCAAAATGGGTTGCATTCAAAAGCCATATGCACTGGCATAACAGAGGCCCCGGCAGCCCCCGCGGTGCGGGGGGCCCCGCCAGCACATGTCCTGGGACAGAGCCCCCTGGAGAAAAAATAAATAAAAATATTTTTAAAAAAAAAAGATTTTTTTTTTCCAATTTACTCTGCATTCATAAAGAAATGATTTCTGTAACAGCAATCATTTCTTTATGAAGGCAGTGACTACAAAAAGAAATGTTCTTTTTTTAAGTCTGAGGGCTCCGCCCCCCCATGGCATGGAAGACCCTAGGCTGGAGGCCTCCATTTCATGGGGTGGGCGGAGCCCTATGACTTAAAAAAGAAATAGGTCTAGCAGTAGTCCAGGTGGACACCAGGTCGAGTAACCAGCGAGTTTCTCCACCTTTGCTGCCCAAAACAACTTCCATCGAGCATGCTAATGATCCAATTCAACACTCTCCATTAAATGATTTAGTGCAAGTGCTTGAGAATAGTGAAAAGGATGTAAGGAACTGTCAGGACATGCCAGAGACGGGCAATGGTACTTCCACTAATGTGACAACGTTCTCTCCTTCTAATGCCCTAGACCTCATGAAAAAAATGATTGATTCTTATTTGGCAGACAGAGAGATATCTGCAGTTCCTATTGTAACACACATGGGCCTAGTGACAGGACCAACAACCCAACCATTACAAACTGAAAATATTAATCAGGGTTCACAAGGTATCTATAGAATTCCAAATACAATCAGCCCTCAGACCGGAGAAATAGTAAGAGACCGATCTAAACAGCATAGAACTGAACCATTCTGTAGTAATATGGCGCCTCAAGATTATGACAATCAAATGAATAACCAACCTGAAGACAGGACTGAGCATGAACGACCCCATTACCAACCCAGAGAACAAACTCACTCACAAGGTAGACCTTCACAGCATCCCTACAGACAAGCCTTGCTAACGGTTGCTGAACCTACAAGATCTACACACAATCGGATACAGGCTCATAATCAACAGACAAAACCATCTCAACCTAAAACCAGCCCCAACTGCAATTCGTTAATAATGAAATGTAGGGGAGGGCAGTTCAAGATGTTTGATTTAAATCGGGAAAGTGTACTAAACATTTTCTCAGATGTCCCTGAACTACAGTCAATTACATCAAGAGATATTGAACTCATACAATTTGTTGCAGGAACAAACCTCACAGTGATAAGATTGTGGATACCTTCAGGCTTAGTGTGTAATGTAATGTGGAAAGCAAAAATGCGGCTCTTTGACATGGGTTTTCTAATAGCGGAAGATCCAGAAAGAATATACAATCAAAACACACATGCGATCTATCCATCATCCAAAACTGATCAGAGAGCAAGACTACAATCCAATTCTTCAGCATTTTCGAGAGCATAACTAAATAATCATCATGAAGCATCGCAAATTACAATTTCTTGTTGGAACACACGAGGTCACAGTCATTTGGCAGATTCCATCAAAAAATTCACTAGCGGTTTTGATGTGATAGCATTGCAAGAAACCTGGTTACTTGTGGCCCCTATTTGGGATAATTATGCGGTATCATTGATCCCGGCAGTTAAAGGACTTAAGGGCAGACCAGCTTCAGGCCGACTAGTGGCTACTTGTTTAACTTCGGGTTTCAAGTTGGAGCCCTGGCTACATTATGGTAGCTCTCTACAATTAGTAAAATGAATCAGTTCAACTGGTATCATTGGACTCATAAATATTTACCGAAACCCTTATGGAATATCGGAAGAGAGCTTCTATTCGAAATTAGCCAACATGTTGGAGCTAACTGCCTTAACTGATGAGATAATATCAACCTTTTTAGTAGGCGATACCAATTGGGATCTAACAACTAAAAAAACACAAGTTTGCAATCTAAGGGGACTCAACGTTGGCTTGCCTTTATGTCAGAGCGAGCACTTACTCTTGTGAATGGTGCAATTTCAGGGGATGTACCGGCTCAAGCCACATAGCACAGAAAAAACAGTGCCAGTATAATTGAGCACATCTTTGTTGATACCCGACATTTCTCAAATATTATATCATTGAATGTCATCGAGATGTCCAGAAGTGATCATAACTTGCTGCTTTGTCAATTTAAGTGGTGCCATACCAAAGATCAAGCTCAACAGTTATACTTAATTCAATCGGTAGCAGTTAATAATGCCAAAACCAGATTTAAATGGTCTACATCAAAGCTACAGGCACTTGATATCCAGATTCAAACCCATGCGCATGACAATTGTCTGTACCCATATACTTATTTTCTTGACCAATTCAAAGACACCATTCTTATAAAAACAACCAGCCAGTTAGACATACCCATCAGTATGATCCTAAAGTACATGCAAGGAAAAATGCGTATCGAAGAGAACGGAGACACATTCTTAAAATGGGTTCTTCTTTAATGCCAAATAGGCTAAAAACAGCAAAATGTAACTACACTAATTGGATCAAAGCATAGAAAGCAAAACTATTTAATAACGACAGCCAAGCCTTTTTTAAAACAATTCTAACAAAAAATTCAGCTGATACATGGATTTTGTTGAATGATCGTAAACACTCCCATCAAATTGAGGCACAAGCAAACGGAGTAATGGAAAAACAATGGCTATCATACTTTGGTGAGTTGTATACAGATGTGGGTTTTGCCAACTATGAGAACAAGTTGCGAACGTATGGACAGTGGCAATTAGAATGTTCTGCAAACAACATCTCAGAATATATAAAACAAGCAAGTAATTCAAGAGCGGCAGGTCCTGATGGACTAAACAATGTAATGCTTAAAGACAATGTTGATTTGTGGTCTGAAATTTTGCATTCAATGTTCCAACAAGTCCTTATGCATAGATCTCTGCCAAACACGTGGAAATCTTCGATTTTGGTCCCGATATTCAAGAAGGGCGATTATTCCCAACCATCTAATTAAAGGCCTATAGCCCTTCTTGATATACCAGGGAAATTGTTTGAAAAATGCGTGCTGAGGGACTTTAATGCGTGGACAATGGCGTATAAATTATGAGACCCCCAATAAACAGGTTTTGTTAAAGGTTTAGGTACGGGCATTAATCTTCTTTGCATCAATGCTTTAAAATATGAATGTCATTGAATCAAACAACCATTATTTTTTGCATTTGTAGATCTGCGAACCGCGTTCGATTCTGTATCGCGAGTTCTTTTGATGTCTAAACTAATACATGATAGGTGTCCGTCTTCCCTATGTGATATGATTTACGAATTTCATCACAACACAGTCATTCGCATTAGGCTAAATCTTCAAGGCCTGTTATCTGAAGAAATCCCTACTTTTCGAGGGCTAAAACAGGGTTTCCTGTTAGCGTCTGCTGTATTCAACTACTTCATTCAGGATGTACAGCAGGCGTTCGAAGTAGCAAACACAGATTCACCCAAAATGAATGGTTCACTGATCAAGGCTCTTCTATACGCCGATGATTTGGTCCTTGTATCTAAGACTCCTGCAGGCCTACAAAGGCTTCTGACGGCTTTTGAAAAATACACCAACCTCAATGAATTGAGTATCAATACAACTAAGACTCAAATAGTAATAATCAAACCAATGAGAAAGGGAGGTAAGGTATATAATTGGTATATCAATAATTTATTATTAGACATTGTACCTGAGTATCAATATCTTGGTATTCATTTTGAAGGGTCCATAAACGCCAAAGCACAACGTATTGCAATTGAACAGAAGATCTGCACTGCAGTATCTCAGGCAAAAATCATGCAATTTCGGTATGACATATTCACAATACGTTCTGCTTTGACCTATTGGAAAGCCAAAGTAATTCCCACCATTTTATATGGTCTGGAGACAGACATTCCGTTATCATCTTGTATCTGTGAACAATGGGAAAAACGTTTCTGTGTCCAGATATTACAATTGCGACACTGTATTCCCATAGCATGGATCCGATATGAACTAGGACTTACGTCATTGCATGCAAATTTTTGCTGGAAAGTATGTGCTCTTTTTTCGAAAATGTATACTATCTACAAGTAGTCCAAGTATACTGAAAGCAGTATCAGATTTTATGGTCTCGAGTTATCATCCTTTTGTGAAAAAGTGGCTTGTAACAATTTAGCAGATTATGTCACATGCTGTTGTTTCAATTGATATGTTAATAACCAATCCTGATAAAGCAAAAAAGTCTATTTACAGAATGGACTGGATTGATAATCAGGAAAGATGTCTAAAGTACCAGTCTATATCACCAGAAGTATTCAAACCAAAACACATGGGTATACCAGAAAAGTACCTTGATCAAATACCGACTGTATTTTATAGACATGCCATTTTGCGATTTCGTTTTAATTTATGGCCTATAAGGTGCTTGGCTTGGAAACGAAAATTTACATCAAAAGCAGATAATGTATGCAGATTTTGTCAGATTAAGGGAGTCGAAGAAACAACTGCACATTTAATTACTGAATGCACTAAACTAAGATCCCAGAGAGTAACACATTACAGAATCACCAATATTTAGGACAAATGGAAGAGAAAATGTGTTGGGCACACATTGCAGGCTCTGCTCAGAAGATGTTACAAATAGCGACTATTAATTTTTTAACATCCTTAAATTTAGAGTAATAATACATGCAATGAAATGGTGTGTATGAAACAGAGCAATAAGAGACATTTCATTAGCTTGGTTTACTTCTGCCCATATTAGTGTATTTTTTTTCTCCTCTTTGTTTAGTGAAGGAAATGTACATAGTTAAATGTTAGATATATATTTTAAATGGTTTTTGTTTTATTGGTAGATTATAAATCCGTTGTTATATGCTGAGCTTCTATCTTTTGTACTATATATATCTTGTTGCCTCTTAATTATCAAAGTATTTTTTTTTGTTTGTATCTTTTATGTATGTAACGATAAAAATGAAATTGAAAAGTTGATTAATTCAACTAAATCAATAAAAAATTAAAAAAAAGAAATAGTTTATTTTTGAAGTCAATCTGCCTTCCCAAAGAAATTATTGCCGTTATGGTTCGGTCCTTAACGGAAATAATTTCTTTATGAAGCCAGAGTGACTTCAAAAAGAAACAATGGGCCTCATTACAGGTGTGGCGGTAACTGTGCCGGTGCTACCGGCAAGTTGCCGCCAGACCCGTAATGATATACCGGTGCCTGACTTCCCGGGAATACAGGGGGATTACAAGCCTGGCGGTCCGGGAAGTAAGGCGCTGGCAAATGGTAAATCCCCATTTCCATTGCACTCTATCGGAATGGGGTCCACAGAAGCACCAGTATGGTTAATAATGGTGCCGGTGCTTCCGTGAAAACTCTGCAGGTGGGTGCCGTTCTGCCTGGCAGGTCTGGTCTGACCTGCCGGGTGGGATGGCAACCGCCCGCAGAGCTGTTATATGCCGGTCCGGAAACAATGGTGCCGGTAAGCTTACTGGGACCATTGTTTCCAGACCGGCATAGTTGTAATGAGGCCCAATTTATTGGGAAGTATTAGGGCTCCCCTCAACCGCAGGACATGTGTGTGTGTGTGTGTGTGTGAGTGTATGGTGAAAGGGTGCACACTTTAATGTATGGGTGGCTGCCTGGGTGTGCCTGTATGGTAAAAGGTTGCACACTTAAATGTATAGGTAGCTGCCTGTGTGAGCATATGGTGAAAGGGTGCACACTTAAATGTATGGGTGGGGGCCTGGTAGTGTGTGCCTCTATGGTGAAAGGGTGCACACTTAAATGTACGGGTGGCTGCCTGGGTGTGCCTGTATGGTGAAAGGGTGCACACTTAAATATATGGATGGCTGCTTGGGTGTCCCTGTATGGTGAAAGAATGCACACTTAAATGTATGGATGGCTGGGTGTGTGTGTGTGTGTATATGGTGAATGGTGTGTGTGCTTGCGTTCAGGGGCGCAACAAATCTACATTTCGGGGGGCTAACCCTCCAAATGATGGGGAGGCGCTTACTTCATGGGTGGTGAGGGAGGGGCACACATAATTGTTTGGGGCATCTCATTTCTTTACGCATTTTAATGAGACTATTCTAGTGCAGCTTAAATGTTACAAGCAGTTAACTCTCTCCTTTAAGGTTGAAAGCACCCACCTATGGACTGCTGTGAGAATGAGTAGTCTCCTGCTGCCTCTCTACCCTTCCAATCACTCCCCTGGCATGCAAGTATTAAACCCACATCACGATTTCAATTGCCTAAAAAATGTGGCATTTGCATGCAGGTACTAACAATGAAATGCTTTATGTTAGTAATTGCTGGGCTCTTGTTAACAGCAAAACCCAGGTGCCATTTAACATCTGTGTCCTGTTCTGTCTGGCAACTGCCGTGAAGGTCGACCATGTTGAGTCAACATAGCCCAAAATTTCAGGGGGAGGGAGTGGTGAATCCCAGTCAACTCAATGGTGTTGCACCAATACTTGCGTTTAATGCCTTGATTACTCATTACTCCTAGCCCTATTCTTCCTTGTCCCAGTGTGTATGAGACAGTACTTGTGTATGAGGCAGAGTGCCTTATACACAAGAACTGGGATGAGGTAGAGGTACATGGAGGCAAGGCCTGACTTAGCTAACTGTAATCATCATTACTCCTAGTCCCACTTTTCCTCATCCCAGTACTTACCTATGAGGCAAAGAGCCTCATACGTAAGCTCTGGGACAAGGAAGAGGGACGTGGAGGTAATTCCGGGCCCAGGAGCTGAGTTTGGAGATTGGGGTAGGGTTGGGAGAGAGAGGCGATGTGTGGGGGGGCAAGATTGTGCAACAATTATAAAGCCTGTCCATGTCCAAGCTAAGCAGGCATGATATGTGGTATTAGTAGCTAGATAGGCATGTAGGTGTAGCCAGTCTAGACATTCCTCAGTTTGGTATGAATTCTTTTTAACTGGGCATTTCTGATAAAGCAGTCCTGCTAAGTGAATTACCTGGCTATACTGCCATTTGGGTGCTGCCAGTCCAGCTGCTTCTTACTGCGGCTTTGTATATTTTTCTGGACATCTGTGAGTCATTTATAATGCGCCTGTACACAAGTGTTTCTAGGCGTAACAAGTCATGGACGGGAAAATAAAGGGAGGACAACACAAACAATCTTACTAGGCCTTGTGTCATTCAGATCGTGCAAGAACAAGAAGTGCAAGGGGAAAGCGAGGGGGGAAGTGCAAGGGAGAGGAGAGGGGAAAACAGGGCAGCAATGCTCTGAGTAAGTGCAGCCAGGGCAGCGCGGCTCTGGGTAGTGCAAGGAGAACAAGGGACTCTAGGGTTACATTTACAGCCCCTAAGTGCGTGGTAGGCCCAGAGGCAGTGCATGGGTGACTGAAAAAGAAAGAGTCTGGACTCAGTGAGACTCTGAGGGTAGCCAAGCAACCAGTCGGTAGAGCAGACAGGTAGGTCAGGTAGGCCAGCAGGGGAGGGAGAGAGAGCAAGCAGAAGAGAAGAGGAAAGGTTTGAGCTACTTCCGGAACTTCAGGTGGTCCGGCTCAAGTTTGAGAGGGGCAGGGAGGCTATTCCAGAGGGAGGCGCCTGCAGAGGAGAGAGATCTACCACCCACTCTCTGCCTGGAAAAGTGTTTAACCCTTACACGGTTGTAGGAAGCAGAGGAAAGGGCTTGAGAAGGAAGATATTTTGGAAGAGAGCATTGGATGTAGTGTGGGCCCCAGGTCCAGAAAGCCTTGTGGACAATGCAAAGGGTCTTGAACTTGATCCTTGCAGAAACTGGGAGCCAGTGGAGAGATTTCAGGGCTGGAGAGATACGATCCCTGGGCTTGAGGCCAAGGATACATCTCACAGTCCTGTTCTGGATTAGTTGCAGAGGGTGGAGAGTAGAGGAAGGCAGATTGATAAAGAGACTATTGCAGTAGTCCAGCCTAGAGAGAACCAAGGCTCTGGAGACAGTGAGCTTCTGGGGGAAAGTGAGAAAGGGAAGATTACCTTTGAGGAGGAGCAGCTAGTAGTGGGACTTCCTGGCGACGTCCGAGATGTGAGGAGAGAAAGAGAGAGTGGAGTCAAAGATGACACTAAGGTGGTTTGCCTCACAGAATGTCGAAGGAAGATGGCCCAAGGCGGGCGGCCAGAGTGAGAGAGGGAAAGCAGGGGGAGGACTCCAAATGAGAAGGATCTCCATTTTACTGACATTAAGGCAGAGATGGTTGGAGGCGCACCAATCCTAAATCGCGGATAGACAGTCAGGAATGAGCGAGAGAGGAGAGGAGTCTGAGGGGAGCCTGAAGGAAAGTGGAGTGTAATCTGCATAACACTGAAAGTTAGAGGCGAAGGTAGAGATCAGGTGGGCCAAAGGAGCCAAGTGAGGTTGAAAAACCAGGGTGAGAGGATGGAGCAGAGATAAAAGGACCAAGTTGGACCTGGGAGGGGCTGTCCAAGAGGAAGGAGGTCAGTGACTCAAGGGCCTGATCCGTGATGCCCAGGTTCTCATGGAGTCGATTGATCAGGATTGATCAGGATGGCATGGTTGACTGTGTCAAAAGCAGAGGAAAGATCAAGGAGGATGAGGGCAGAAAGAATGCTAGAATCAAGGTTAGAGAGCAGATCTTCACAGGTGTTCAGGAGAGCAGTTTCCATGACTCTGGCAGCTCTGAAGCCAGACTGAAGGTCATGGATCCCAACCAACAGATTCTGTGTGGAGAGTAAGCTGGGAGATGGCCAGATTTTCAAACAGTTTGCCCAGGAAAGGGGTCATGGAGATTGGGTGATAGTTTGCAGGGCAGGTAGGATCAGCAGACAGCTTCTTGAGGAGTGGATGCATAAGGGAGTGCTTAAGGGGAGAGGGGAACATGCCAGTGGTGAAAGTGTGATTATTGAAATCGGCCAAGGCTGGAGCGAGGGTGTGTGCATTAAAACATATATTTATATCGTTCTGCTAGTGCAGTGTGTGGCATATCCTTTCAGCAGCACGTTTGTGGGTATTGCGCAAGCGTGATAATCTATGCTGGCCCAGAGTGTGGCCCAACCTGTGATTTGTTGCTGAGTTGGGGGGGCCCCCTCAGCATAGCTCGCAGGGGGGCCCCTACATTTTGTGTTACGCCACTGGCCATATGTTACACCTGTCTTTATATCCAGGCAACGGATGCTACTTGATGCCATTCTAATTAACAAACTGCTTTCAGAACTGATACACTCTCGCCTCTCATACCCAACTTTCTGAAACTAATGGGCTCTTTCACACTTTCGACGCAGGTGGGAATGAACCGTTTTTTTCCTGCATTAAGCTGATATTTAAGAAAGTGACTAAGGGTAAGATCCTATATATCTTTCCTCAATTCTGTTCACACCCAATAACATATACTAGATCTACTAAGCTATTCTGCATAATTCTTCTTTTTTCTCCTTTTCCCCTCCTAATTTTTTCCGCATCTACATGTGACCTAATTTCTAACATGGACTTACTAAACACGGGTTTTCAGCCAAATTCACACTTGCTTTCAGAAACTGAGCACTTTATTTGCATGAGTGATGATATGCTAACCGATTTGTTTTGTTTTAATTGACCTAGCATGGGTCCTGTTCATTTATGAATGTTTATTTTTTTTTTAATTTCTGTTACATGCATATCCAGCCTGGATTTGAAAAAGGCAATGTAAATTTGCCGAAACAAGTGTCATCCTTAAAGGATACTACTTCACAACTTTGAATTAAAAGAAACCAAAAAAACTTCTTCAAGACGTTCTCATTTCTTTATTATACGGCGCATTGCTAGCTGTAAGCTCACCCAACCAATATCTTTTTGAAAAACGGAGTTGAGGGTCTCTATGTCCCCGTAGTAGCTTACTTCGATGCGACGTCTAATCGCAATATCCAACTATTAAAACCAAAACTATCCAAATTTACTAATATATCTTGTATTAGGTTGCATGGTACCATTTCACAAGGTGTCAACCAAAAAGTCCCTCATCAGCTCTTCAGAGATTCATTCCATGTCAGTTTTTACTATAGGGAAATATGCAGCAGCAGGAACCAGATGAAACAATTTTACACTGAAGCATTCATTGTTCTAAACAGGTGAGGAGATAGTGCAGGACATCCTTGTAATCTGATTGGTAAATGAAGGGGTGGAAAAGCTGATGTTAGGAGAGGGCCGACCTAAGAGTGACAGACAGATGGAGTTTTTTTAATGAGCTGAGCTGAACAAAATAGGCAGAGCTGTTTGGGATCTGTTTGCGAACTGCCAGGGATTCAGGTGCTGCTGATGTCTATTTGAATGGGGGCTCATGAATGCAGCCTTGAACACAGCTGGCAGCCCATAAAAAGGATGGCTTGCTAGCATTCAAATCGGAGGAGTTCCGAATCCTGCCTGTGAGCTGTGAGGTTGCTCTGATAAATCCTGACTGGCAAGAGCTTTATGGGGTAATTCATAGAATCCAGCGCATAAGTGGCGCACTCGGCTGGTGCACAGTGTGCGCGTGCGACATTCTGTGCCAGCCGCGTGCGCTAAAATCCATTTCCGTGCACAGCGTATTCATGAATTTAAACATTCAAAACCAGCCGTGGCGCAGAGTGGCGCAGCGACCCTGCAGCAGCGCCAATTACACCCCCAACCCCTCCCCGTGCGCCATGCACAGCGCACAAATCCCGTACATGCCGCACAGGCCATTGGACCAGCATACAGCCCCCCAAACACAAAAACGCCTGTAAAACTCCCCACACACCCCTCCGAATACATGTACAGCCCTGCGCAGGGAGTTTGACACGCGATTGGCCCTGTGCGAGCGGGGTACGTGTATCACTGGGGTTCGCAGGGAGTTTCACTTTCACATGCGATTGTCCCTGTGCGAGCGGGGTACGTGTATTTCGGAGGTTCGCGGGGAGATTCACACGGAATTGGCCCTTTGTGAGCAGGGTGCGTGTATCCAGTGGGTGCGCGGAAAGTTTCACACGCGATAGGCCCAGTGTGAGCGGGGTACGTGTATTACTGGGTGCGCGGGAAGTTTCACAAGCGGTTGGGCCTGTGCGAGCAGGGTACATGTATTTCGGGGGTTCGTGGGGAGATTCACACGCGTTTGGCCCTGTGAGAGCAGGGTACATGTATCCAGTGGGGTGCGCAGGAACTTTCACACACGATGGGCACAGTTCGAGCGGGGTACGTGTATTACTGGGGTGCGCGGGAAGTTTCATACGTGATTGGGCCTGTGCGAGGGGGGTACGTGTATAACTGGGGTGCGCGGGAAGTTTCACACGTGATTGGCCCACTCATGTCCCCCTGCACCCCCACCCCCAGCAGTGAGGGGCACCTGCCAGCAGGCCCCCACTCATGTCCCCCTGCACCCCCTGCACCCCCACCCCCCAGCAGTGAGGGGCACCTGCCATCAGGCCCCCACTCATGTCCCCCTGCACCCCACCCCCAGCAGTGAGGGGCACCTGCCAGCAGGCCCCCACTCATGTCCCCTAGCACCCCCTGCACCCCCACCCCCCAGCAGTGAGGGGCACCTGCCAGCAGGCCCCCACTCATGTCCCCCTGCACCCCAACCCCCCAGCAGTGAGGGGCACCTGCCAGCAGGCCCCCACTCATGTCCCACTCATGTCCCCCTGCACCCCCACCCCCCAGCAGTGAGGGGCACCTACCAGCAGGTCCCCACTCATGTCCCCCAGCACCCCCTGCACCCCCAACCCACAACAGTAAGGGGCACCTGCCAGCAGGCCCCCCACTCATGCCCCCCTGCACCCGCACTGTTAAGATGGATTTCTGAACTCTGTCCTGGAGGGGCAGAGGTTCAGAAGGCCAGCCTAGTTTCTTGGAACAGGGTAACCTCTGGACAAGCCAGACCAATCAGGGTAGCGATGGCGGCGGTCAAGACTAGGTCTCAAGAGGGGTGAGGGTGACGGAAAGCCTGCAATGAGTACACAAAGCAAGGATGCTTACAAATTACTCCAGACAGGTGTTATATTAAAAATATAGACACATTTATTACAAGGCCTTTGTAACATCGACCATAGTAAAGAATCACGGTAAAACTCCAATAAACCAAAACATCAAAAGCAATACAATATATATACAAGACCAAGGTGTCTAAAGAGTTAGAAGCACGAAATATGCAGACCACCTAGATGGGGAGGAAAACAGGCAGTGCAAGTAATCGTTAGACCCAGTTCGACATCAGAGGCCACCTAACTAGAAGGACGTCCGAGCCCTACGAAGAGTGGAGTCTTGTGCTCAAAAGTACTTGCACACGCGGGTGCCAACGGGCAAAGGAGAGTCTCTTCAATTAGATCAGGGAGATCAGGCAGTTCAGAGAGGTGAACAAAACGATGATGAACAGTTCCCCGCTACTCAAGCGTGGCCTCCACTTGTGGGCAGAAGCAGGGCGCGAGTGCGGAAAAGGGTTGCTGTTTACGACAGCGATGGAAAGCCACAGGTTCCTGCGGGTGGGCGACTGGTTCGGGTATTAACTACTCACCGGTCCCTGATGCAGGCAGACCTAGGCTTCTCCGGTTCCGTTTCGGTACTGGCAGGTTCAGATGCAATCAGCAGGATGTCTCGACGCCGTGTAGATTCCGCGACAGCAGGAGTCAGGTTTGAGGGTGTCCCAAATGCAGCGAACATGCACAGGTTTGTTACCACAGCAGGGCAACCCGGCAACCGCGGGTATTCCGGTCCCAAAGCACACGTCTCACTTCAGACCTCGGAATGCCAAGTGTACGAATCGTGTGAGAGTGCCGAGGACACGGTATTAGCAGTAAGCCAGACGGCAGTGGCAGAGCAAGGTTCCTGTGTAGGCTGGTCAGTCCACTGGATGGCCCAGGGAGGCTTCCAAAGGCTTACGTACAGAATTTAGTGAAGATGCTGAGAATAGTTGTTCCCACTATTCTAAAGGGTCGAAGCGCCAGTACAGGTCCTCTCGTTCGATCAGAGGCAGAGGGGTCTCACAGGACGACAGCAGTGCAGGGTGCCAAACCTTCAGCGGGTCACCAGCGATTCCTTGACTCAGGTTCTTAGTTGCAGGATACTTGGCTCCTTATCCTTTGTTCGTGAGAACTCAGGAGATCGACATGGTAGTGGTGTTTCCAGCCTCCTCTTATCCAGAGTTCCCTTTGTGCCAAAACGGAGAGGACCCAATGGGAGATCTGCTCACAAAACACTCACACCATACGTGGACCTATCACGGACCACAGTGGTCCCAGGCATTCAAGATACTCTAGACTCTCTGGCATCCCAGCCCACATCCTGGAGGCACACACAAGCCATGCAGAAGCCCGCGAAAGTGTTGTGTTTTGCGGGAAAGTACATGACCAAATAAGGACTGCCCCGGGTCGGCTCGACCTGGGGGAAGTTGAAGGGGCAAGATGGTCAGTGGACAGGACAAAGAACCTCGTGGAATGGCCATTTTGGAGGCCAGGCCACCCATTTGGGCCAAACGCGGGAAGCGCGTTAACATGGCAAAAAGGGGTTCAAAACACAAAGAAACGATAGCTGCCACCAGTCCCGTCCGTGACACACTTGCACATTTCATGATAAGTCCAGCGAGAGTTTCTAGGGCCATTGGAATGACTAAAGACCCAAGAGCTCGGTAATGTAAGTTACGGTGCACTCTTGTTTCATGTTGCTCAAAAGCTGCAACATGAGGAAAGGACTAAGGGAAACAAAGTCTCCCGGTACTGACGGTCTTAAGGGCATGTCAGTTTCCCCATAAGAATGGAGCGAAACCCCAGAGGAGTGCGACAGAAGGCTGCGCTTCTCTGGCAAAGTCTAGATCAGGGTGTAAAACAACAGCAAAAAGTTTGGGGGTTGCCACATGGAAGGAAAATTACCTAAAATTATGAAATCTTTCCTAACACTCACCCCTCCCAGACTAAGGACAGGGGGAACTAATCCACCCCTGGATGAGTTTCTTGTTCAGTTCGGTTAAACATTCTGGACAACCCATCAGCATTGCTATGTTGGACACCTGGCCTATGCTCAATAGTGAAGTCAAAGCCTTGAATACTTATGGACCACCTACGCAACTTTGGGTTCTCTCCCTTCATGTTCATTAGCCACTTTAAGGGCTTATGGTCATTTTGCTCAGTGAAGTGGGTCCCATAGGGGTAGGGCCTCAGCTTCCGTTGGGCCCACACAACAGAGAAATATTCTTTCTCTACTGTGGACCATCTGAGCTCTCATAGGGTGTTCCTTACTCTTCTCATCTACTTGTGATAGTACAGCTCCTATCCCAGTGTCAGAGGCATCTTTCTGCACAATAAAAGGTCTTTGGTAATCAGGGGCCCTGAGGACAGGGGCCTGGCACAAGGTGTCTTTTAAGCCATTGAAGGCCTTCTCACACTCGTCGGTCCAAGTTACCTTCTTGGGTTTCTTCGGAGTGGTGAGAGCAGTCAGAGGGGCAGCTATGGTACCATAATCTGCCATGAAGTTGTGGGAATACCCCGTGAGTCCTAAGAAGGCTCTCACTTGGGTCTGTGTAATGGGGGTAGGCCAGTATTGTACTGCTTGTACTTTACTGGGTAGAGGCTGTTTCCTCCCTCCACCTACTTCATGTCCAAGGTAAACCACGGAGCATTGTCCAATCTGGCATTTACTAGCCTTTATGGTCAAGTGTGCTTTCTGAAGAGCCTGTAGCACAGTCCCGACGTGTTTCACATGGTCTTCCCAGGTGGCGCTGAAAACTGCTATATCATCCAGATATGCAAGACAGAATTCATCCAACCCGTTTAACACATGATTCACAAGCCTCTGAAAAGTGGCAGGTGCATTCTTCAACCCAAACGGCATTACCCTGAATTGGTAAAGACCGTCTGGAGTTGAGAAGGCTGTCTTCTCCTTGGCATGTTCTGCTAGGGCTATTTGACAATAGCCTGCAGTGAGGTCGAACGTGCTGGGATACTTGGAGGTACCCAAGGTATCCACCAGCTCATCTGTTCGAGGCAAGGGGTGCGCATCTGTCTTGGTGACAGCATTCAGAGCCCTGTAATCAACGCGGAACCTCAATTCAGAAGTACCTGCCTTTGGAACCAAAACCACAGGGCTGGACCAAGGACTACTAGAGGGTTCAATCACCCCAAGATCTAACATTTTGTTGACCTCTGTCTTAATGTAAGACCGTACTTTGTCTGAAATTCTGTATCCTCTACTTTTGGTAGGTACGCTGTCTCCTGTGTCTATGTTATGTTTGGACCAAGGTGTGAAACCAGGGGACTGCGAAAACAGGGGGGAAAATTGCCTAAGCAAACTTTTCACCTCAGCCTGCTGATCAGAAGTCAGGTGAGGGGCCACTTGGATACCCTCAAAGGAGCTATATGAAGGACCACTTTGGAACAGGTCGGGGAGAGGTTCAGACTCCTCTTCCTCAACATCTGAAGCCAGTATCAGTGCTGCAATTTCGACTCTTGGGATGAAAGCCTTCAGCCTATTTACATGGAACACTTTTGGAGCCTGTCCAGGCCTTCCAAGGTCCACTAAATAGTTGACCTCACCCAGGAGCTCCACCACTGTGTAAGGGCCTGACCATTTATCCTGTAAAGCTCTAGGCCTTATGGGATTCATGATCAGGACTTGCTGACCAGGTGTAAAGTTGATGAGGGAAGCTTTCTGGTCATACCAAAGTTTCACCAACGCTTGTCCTGCCTTCAACTTGTCACTAGCCAGACCCATCAGAAGTACCATCCGTTTTCTGAGCCCTAACACGTAGTCTACTACGTTGGTAGTAATAGGGGGAGTGGGCATCTCCCATCCCTCCTTGACTATGGCTAAGGGTTCCCGCACAGGGTGACCAAACAGAAGTTCAAAGGGGCTGAAGCCAACACCCTCCTGTGGTACCTCTCGGTAGGCAAACAGTAAGCATGGTAAAAGAAGATCACATTTTCTTCTTTGGGGTTCTTCCAGAGCCCCAATCATACTCTTTAACGTTCTGTTGAACCGTTCCACCAGACCATTGGTCTTGGGGTGATATGCGGAAGAGAACTTGTAGGGGACCCCACATTCTTTCCACATAGCCTGCATATACTTTGACATAAAGTTGCTGCCTCGGTCAGACACAACTTCTTTAGGGAAGCCAACCCTAGTAAAGATGCCAAGTAACGCTTTTGCAACTGACTTGGCAGTTACAGTTTTTAATGGGATGGCCTCAGGATACCTGGTAGCATGGTCGACCAGCACCAGGATAAACCTATTGCCTGAGGATGTTTGCGGGTGAAGGGGACCAACAATGTCGATCCCTGCCCTTTCGAATGGTATTCCCACAACTGGGAGTGGTACCAATGGAGCTTGGATTGTTGAGCCACTCTTACCAGATAAATGGCAGGAGGCACAACTCCTGCAGTGACTTTCTACTTGCACCCCCATCTTGGGCCAGTAGAAGTGCATGGATAACCTTTGCTTGGTCCTCTTAATACCAAGGTGACCAGCAAGGGGCACTTCATGTGCCAACTGCAGGAGGAAGGGTCTTACAGCAATGGGAACCACCAACCTCCTATGGTCTCCTTCTGTAGACTCTGTGGGCTCGCTATACAGGAGTCCACCTTCCCAATAAATCCGATGCTTCCCAGGAGGTTCACCCTCAAGCTGGGAGCAGGCCTGTCTCCTAAGGCCTTCCAGAGATGGGCACTCACGTTGGCCTTTACTGAATTCTTCCCTGTCAGGACCACCTTCTACTAACAAGTCTTTTAGTTCGGGATGGTCATTGGGGTCAAATACTCCATGCATCGCCGCCTCCTCATCAGGTCCGGGCGATTGACCAACTTCCTCCACCGCAGTGGTAGGTGAGTTCGGGGGAATATTTTCTTTCCCTCGTTTTGGTTTTGTTACTTCTTTAGCCTTGGGTTTCCCCTTTGGCTGGGGCAGCGCATTGGTCTTGGCCAATGCTGCCCGTGTTTGAGACCTTGTGCAGGGTCTGTCAGCATTGTCTCCACGAGCCCTAAAGCTCTGAGATCGTTGCCCAACAAGACCTTTCCTGGGACGTTCCTCTGAATGCTCACTGAAATCCTGACTGCTGTACCATTGAGAGTAAGATTTACAGGTATTACTGGAAACATGCGAGGTGGGCCATCAGCCAACTTAGTGGGCATCAGAGTAGCTCTGGAAACTTCCTCTGAGTCTACCAAGGTAGAATCCACTACAGTTCGACTGCACCCACTGTCCCTAAGAGCTGGAGTATCTACTCCATTGATCAGCACACTGTCTTTAAAGTAGTGCTTGGTATTATCTGGAATCCTAGCATAAGCCTCTGCGACTTTAGGCTCCCAGGAACCCAGGGTAACTAAAAATACCTCAGCTTCTATCCCACTGGGGAAGGAGTCTGAAGAGAAGGATGCTACTGTAATCTCTTCTTCCTCGTAGGAGGAGAAGGCCAGATTAGCGGAGTGGACCCCCAAAGGTTTAACCTTACACCCGGGATCCCCCTTCACGTGGTCAGTTGCCCCACAAGCAAAACAAGATCCATTGGGATCTTGTTTTGCTTGTCTGTTTACATAGGGAGGCTTACTAAAACCAGAGTTCTGTTTCGGAGGTTGACCTCCACTACCCTGTGCGTTCTCTTGTGTTTTACCCTTATTTTTCTTTTTGTGGCCATTTTGAGAAGAAGATTTATCAGATTCTCCACCCTCCTTATCTTTGGACTTTTTCCCTTCCTGCTGCTTACCAGGATGAGTTTGGTCCTTATGGGACACTCGATGTGACACCCATAAATCTGCTGCAATGGCAAGCTTCTTTGGATCTATCTCCTTAGAATCCGCCAAATGCTGCTTAAGCTCAGGGGAAGAAGATGCAAAAATATGTTCCAGCATGACAAGACTTACCATACCTTCAAAGGTAGAAACCTTATAACCTTCGACCCAGCCAGTCAAATTTTTTAAAGAATTTGGTTATATAAGATACCCAAGTACCACCTTCTTTTTTCTTATACTCTCGGAAACGTTTTAAATATTGGGCAGGAGTCTTTCCAAACTTTAAAATGAGAGTTTGCTTCAACATTGTAAAATCCGCTTGCTCAGCCTTCGACATTTCCATAATGGCACTGCAGCCAGAATGGGTAAGTCTGCTAAGTAACCAGGCAATTTTATCAGCATTGTCAACTTGTTGAACTTCACATGCATACTTAAATGTATTCAGCCAGTCCATAATGTCATTCTTTTCCTCATACACACTGAGCAGATCTTTTGGAAACCGTGGATGAGAGGAGGCCCCAGACCCATGTCCAGGACCCTTGGATCCATTGGCAACTTGAAGCTTGGCCAGTTCCAACTGGTGATCCCTGACTTTCTGTTTCTCTGCCTGTTCGATTCTTAGTTTGGCCATATTGAAATCAAGCTCCTTCTGCCTAAACAGCAGTTCTTGCTTCTTGAATTCAAGTATGGCCTCCCCATCAGCACTGGCAGAGGAAACATTGGACATTTCATCCTCCCTGTCCTCATGGTCACGGTGGACTAGTGCAGCGCCAGAACTGTCAGTTCTACCAGTGAGAGTAGCCCCAATTCCTTCTGCACTGTCCTCGGAAGCTATAGCGTCAAGCTGAGCTTCTTGCCACGCCATGATTCTTTGGATCATTTCCATTTTTGTGCCTTACGAGGAGACACCTCTTTCAGCACACATCTTTTTGAATGTTTCGGATTTAGAAGCATTTAAAGTTAACAAGGTACCTGTTTCCATACTGTTTCGTTAGGACTATGGCCTTTAAAGAGTTATACTATGACAATTCACTACGTGTCCTGTTAGGAATAAATTGAAATGGCCTCGCTTGTGTGCAACACTGGATTTAACACTGGATTTAGGCTCCAGACTCTTTGGAGGCGTGGGTTCGAATCCCACTGCTGCCACCAATTCGTTAATATGGATTTCTGAACTCTGTTCTGGAGGGGCAGAGGTTCAGAAGGCCAGCCTAGTTTCTTGGAACAGGGTAACCTCTGGACAAGCCAGACCAATCAGGGTAGCGATGGCGGCGGTCAAGACTAGGTCTCAAGAGGGGTGAGGGTGACTGAAAGCCCGCAATGAGCACACAAAGCAAGGACGCTTACAAATTACTCCAGACAGGTGTTATATTAAAAATATAGACACATTTATTACAAGGCCTTTGTAAC
This sequence comes from Ambystoma mexicanum, assembly GCF_040938575.1. Taxonomy (NCBI): domain Eukaryota; kingdom Metazoa; phylum Chordata; class Amphibia; order Caudata; family Ambystomatidae; genus Ambystoma; species Ambystoma mexicanum. The sequence continues at coordinate 1,068,585,364 of NC_090935.1, forward strand.
ATCGACCATAGTAAAGAATCACGGTAAAACTCCAATAAACCAACACATCACAAGCAATACAATATATATACAAGACCAAGGGGTCTAAAGAGTTAGAAGCAAGCAATATGCAGACCACCTAGATGGGGAGGAAAACAGGCAGTGCAAGTAATCGTTAGACCCAGTTCGACATCAGAGGCCACCCAACTCGAAGGAAGTCCGAGCCCTACGAAGAGTGGAGCCTTGTGCTCAAAAGTACCTCCACACGCGGGTGCCAACGGGCAAAGGAGAGTCTCTTCAGTTAGATCAGGGAGATCAGGCAGTTCAGAGAGGTGAACAAAACGATGATGAACAGTTTCCCGCTACTCAAGCGTGGCCTCCACTTGTGGGCAGAAGCAGGGCGCGAGTGCGGAAAAGGGTTCCTGTTTACGACAGCGATGGAAAGCCACAGGCTCCTGCGGGAGTAAGACCAGTTCGGGTATTAACTACTCACCGGTCCCCGATGCAGGCAGACCTAGGCTTCTCCGGTTCCGTTTCAGTACTGGCAGGTTCAGATGCGATCAGCAGGATGTCTCGACGCCGTGTAGATTCTGCGACAGCAGGAGCCAGGGTCGAGGGTGTCCCAAATGCAGTGAACACGCACAGGTTTGTTACCACAGCAGGGCAACTCGGCAACCGCAGGTATTCCTGTCCCAAAGCACATGTCTCACTTCAGACCTGGGAATGCCAAGTGTACGAATTGTGGGAGAGTGCCGAGGACACAGGATTAGCAGTAAGCCAGACGGCGGTGACAGAGCAAGGTTCCTGTGTAGGCTGGTCAGTCCACTGGATGGCCCAGGGACACTTCCGAAGGCTTACGTACAGGATTTGGTGAAGATGCCGAGAATAGTTGTTCCCACTATTCTAAAGGGTTGAATCGCCAGTACAGGCCTTCTCGTTCGATCAGAGGCAGACGGGTCTCACAGGACGATAGCAGTGCAGGGTGCCAAACCTTCAGCGGGTCACCAGCGATTCCTCGACTCAGCTTCTTAGTTGCAGGGTACTTGGCTCCTTATCCTTTGTTCGTGAGAACTCAGGAGATCGACATGGTAGTGGTGTTCCAGCCTCCTCTTATCCAGAGTTCCCTTCGCGCCAAAACGGAGAGGACCCAATGGGAGATCTGCTCACAAAACACTCACACCATACGTGGACCTATCACGGACCACGGTGGTCCCAGGCATTCAAGATACTCTAGATCCTCTGGCACCCAGGATGTGTATTGGGAATAGACATCCCAGCACACATCCTGGAGGCACACACAAGGCATGCAGAAGCCCGCGAAAGCGTTGTGTTTCGCGGGAAAGTGCATGACCAAATAAGGACTGCACCGGGTCGGCTCAACCTGGGGGAAGGTGAAGGGGCAAGACGGTCAGTGGACAGGACAAAGAACATCGTGGCATGGACATTTTGGAGGCCAGGCCACCCATTTGGGCTAAACGCGGGAAGCGCAGTTAACATGGCAAAAAGGGGTTCAAAACACAAAGAAACGATAGCTGCCACCAGTCCCATTCGTGACACACTTGCACATTTCATGATAAGTCCAGCGAGAGTTTCTAGGGCCATTGGAATGACTAAAGACCCAAGAGCGTGGTAATGTAAGTTACGGTGCACTCTTGTTTCATGTTGCTGCATGAGGAAAGGACTAAGGGAAACAAAGTCTCTCGTACTGACTGTCTTAAGGGCATGTCAGTTTCTGCGTAAGAATGGAGCGAAAGCCCAGAGGAGTGTGGCGGAAGGCTGCGCTTCTCCGGCAAAGTCTAGATCAGGGTGTAAAACAACAGCAAAATGTTTGGGGGTTGCCACATGGAAGGACAATTACCTACAATTATGCAATCTCTCCTAACAAGCAGTGAGGGGCACCTGCCAGCAGGCCCCCACTCATGTCCCACTCATGTCCCCCAGCACCCCCACCCCCCATCAGTGAGGGGCACCTGCCAGCAGGTCCCACTCATGTCCCCCCTACTTGACATAAAGATGCACAATCATGGCCCACTTCTACACCAAAATACCACAGCACACCACCCCATTCTTGAGACGCAATGATTTCCCAATCCACCCCATGCCCATCTCAAGACACAAGCCAAAACCCAACTATTTACACCAACACATGTCCGTCACACACACACACTGGTTGGCATTGATTGTGTAAACCCACATTTTCACATGCATGAACCCAATGAGCGAATTACACACACGGAAGTAAAATATCAAAATGTATTATGGACAAAAAAAACAATGAAATGAACGCATAACAAAATAGCAAACATGAAATGAAAAGCATGTGCAAAAGATGAGTAAAGGAAAAGTATAACCAATCCAAAGAAATCCAAAAGAAAAATAGTCCAAACTCTCCCTCCACCAAAGCAAATCCAAAGGAAACGTAAAAAGAGCAATCCATTAATTCATGGTGAAATCCAAAGAAAAAGTTCAAAATAATCCAATGTTCAACTATGTACAATCCATAGTTAATGGTCCATGAGCCCAACGAAAGAAATGAAACTTACCTAAGAAACTACCTAAGAAAAAAACTATATACAAATGTGTGGGGCATAGTCCAATAACCCCAAATCAAAGGAAAACAAAAATGAAACCTAACACAAAAAACTATTTACAATGGCGGTGGGCTAGTCCAACGGCTCACTTTTCGATGTCCCGGGCCAGGGCATCATCGAACTCCCGCTCAATGTCCTGGAGGTGGTCCTCTTTCATGGCCCCCGAGGGTTCACAGGGACGATGACATGTTGGACTCCAACTCCCTGCGAATTGCCTAGAGGCACTCAGCCTGCCTCAGTGCCCTCCGCATGGAGTGCTCCACCCTGACCATCGTGAGCCGTGGCTCTTCTGCCCGCCGCCGCTCCGCAACTATGGCCTGGCCCAACTGCTGCCACACAGAAGACACTTCCAATCCTGGGTCCTCCTGCCCTCTGGCCAATGCCTGCCCTCTGATGTTGAAGGCCCCGAGCCATCATTGCTCCCACCTTGTTGCTGCTGCTGCTGTGCCTGTGCCTGTGCCCTGGCTCTTGCTGCCTGCACGTCCTCCTCTGGCTGGGGTGCAGTTGTCGTGGTGGCCACCCCTGCTGGATGTCCGACTCCCGACTGTGGCAGGGATGTGTCCACCACCAGCCTGGCCACTGGGTCAGAGGCAGCTCCACAGGGTACCCAGGTGATACATGGGTGGGAAGATGGCATGGAGGATGACTGGTGCGTAGGGGTTCAGGTGAGGAGGGGGTCGCAAGAAGGTACAGCACACGGAGGAATCCAGCACTGGTGAGCCGTCCCAGTAGGTCAACACGGTCAAAGAGGCATCCGAGATGACGTGCAGTCTGTTCACGAAAAGACTGCAGGTCACCTCGCATGCCCCGTTGACGCAACGCTATCCCAGCCAGGACAGGCTCAACACGGTCCCAGATAGCCATGTTCGCACGGAGAGGAAGGCCAGTTGTTGTGCGCTCATCCCCTCCCTGAAAACGGGTCTGGACGTAGGCATCCCTGCTGGTGCCAGATGATGCAGTCACAGGATCAGGGACAGGATTACACACAGGCACCTCTGCGGCGGCCTGTGCTGCCTCCTGTCCCTGCCCCTTCACTGCACCACTAGCACCAGTGGAATCCCCACCTCCAGACCCCGTGTGTGTCCCTTCTGCGGCATTCTCCTCCACCAAACCACCCACCAACCTGAATGACTCTGTGCCATCTTCCTCTGTCAGACCCTGTGGGGTCTCAGCTTCCCCTTCTGCTGCCAACGAGTCCACCTCCGACCTCCGCCTCTTGGACCTACCCTCGGCAGCTGCGGCCTGGGACACGGCACCAGACTCCTCACTCCCGACGAGATGACAATCTGGGAGGATAGCCGGGCCTTGCATCTCCGGCTGGTGGTGCGATCCCTGCCGCTTTGCTCCACAGCACCATCTCCGCCCTCTTCATCAGTTGACGCTGCAGACAGGGAGAGATAAAACACAGGCATCAGGGCACTGAACAATAGACTGATACACACATGACAGTTGTACATGAGTGGCAGTGTCAAACTTCAGACATGGCATCACACTCCTCAACACACATGTCATTTCTACTCACACACATGAGCAATTCCACAGCAATATTGCACCAGGCAGCACCATCAATACACATTCAACAGCATGAGCATCCGAAGGTGAGCCTGACGTCACATGAAACACGGGGAGTGCACAACACATGCACACACGCCACCACACTTACATGCATGTGAACATGTCCACCAACTGTCACAGTGATGAGATAGCCATCCATGTCACATATGGCATTCAGCCTTCTACATGTCAGTGCCACATGCATCCATGTTGCATCACGGTTGCACACACATGCACATGTACACAGTGCAGATACATTCAGCTGGAACTTCCATCCATGTGTGACACCACAACCATGCCAATGTACATACACAGTAATGCAAACTTGTGTGCTCCCACACCTGCATTTGGCCTGCATGCTTACCAACACATACACCATCCATGTGTCTCACACATGAGAGGACTCACATGTGTCCGGCTCACACCCCTGTACATACACATCCATACATGGCCCTAAAAAAACACATTTGTAACCTGCACACTACTGGCACACCACAACACGCACAGCATCCAATTAGTATGCATGTACACTTACCGCTCGACTCCAGACGGGTCTGCCTCTCAAGGACCTGGACGTGGAGCGGTGGGCGTGTGTGTTCCAGGACCCTCATTTAGTGGTCTGACAGCTGGCCCCGGCGCCCCTTGGCATCCGCTGCCTTCAAGAGGCGCTGGGCCTTGTCGAGGGTCCTAGACATGAAGTCCTCCCAGCGCTTCCGGACATGTTTGATGTCACAGACTTCCACCCCCTCCTCGTTGATGGCAGGCACGATGCCCATCCAGATCCTGGTCCATCCTTCATTGTCGGCGCGCAAACCTCCAAAGAGGGCATCGTACTGCCCCAGGACTTGCTCCACCAGGACACCAACTTCCCTGGCACTGAAGCTGGTGGCCCTCTGCCTCTCTGGCTGGGGGTTGCCAGTGGTGCCAGATGGTGTTGTGCCCGACATGGCAACCCCAGAGGCAGGTGTGGGTGGGCAACTGGGTCCTGGGGCTGGGCTGTGGAGCGATGGTATCCCAGTCGGGAGTCTTTTGTTCCAGCAGGGGTGGTCACAGCAACTGCACCCTTTGGCTGACGTGCAGGCAGCAAATAGCAGGGCACGTGGGCAGCAGGCAGGCAGGCAGCAGCAGATGGCAGGTGGGAGCGTGCTCGGGGCTTTTGGGGGCAGGAATATGGCCTTTTGGGCAGGAGCGTAGTCTTCCGTGTGTTTTCGCGTGGCCAGCTTGATATGGAGTGATTTGGCACATGAAAAAATTGCACCTTAGCGTGAAATCCGAGGAAAGGCCTTTACCGCGTAAGCGCGTCAGTTACGGTATGTGCGCGGGCGTTGCCCACAACACGGGTGCATCGTGAATCAGCACATGAGAAAACTGCATGTCACCGTGCTAATAGAGGAAAGGGCCTTAGCGCGTAAGCGCGTAAGTGACGTTTCACGTGTGGGCTGGCTTAAAAGGTATGAGTATCACGCTATTTCCTTGTACATGCTTTTTGTGGAGAGCGAGCGGGTGTATTTTGTACTTCTTGTCGGTTTACACACGATTACTTCACAACGTTTCCAGTTCCTACTCCCTGTTTCCTCAGACTGCGTTCTTTTCTTCTTTTGGCGGGGGTGTTGCCTACGCGCACACGTGCGTCTTTTTCATGTTTTTTTTCAAGGCAGACAGTGAGTCGCGCACGTATTTTCCAACTGTGGTTGCCCCCGTGTGTCGTGTACCCCTTCAGAGGTTATTGTAGGCTGCATGCAACATGCGTAGCTTATTTTTGTGTTTCTGGGTGCCACAGCGTAGTGCAGGTTTATTTTTCCACGCACGTGGTCTACCAGGGGTTGCGTGCACGTGTGCTTTTGTTTTTGGGGTGCCAGTGCGTTGCGTGACCCGTCATCTTCCCCCAGTGGTCACATACAGCCTTGCTAGAGCACTAGGATACAAATTCATTCCTGTACCCTACCCCTTTTAGCCCAATTGCCCAGGACAATTGTTTACTGCTACTCCCATATGCACAACAACATCAGTGCCATGGTTGGGAGGCAACCAAGCAGTAAGGGAGGCAAAGGTGGCCGACCTCCAAAAGTTGGGCGTGGTGGGCGCGGTAGGGGACGGGGCCAGGATTTGCAGGGTGCCCTTAGACCCCTGTGTGTGGAGGACCAATCAGGGATACCCATGCCCCCCCCAATGGTTGTGGGAAACGTAGCTGACACCATCCCAGCTCAGCCCTTGTTGGACCAGCCCATTTTGGCACCTGAATCGGCACAGGATGACTCCCAGGCTGACTTCTAGGTCAGCAAGTCTAAGCCACGTGTGGCTGGGAAGGTTGCTGTCACCAGGCCACGTGGATCTGGGGCAGCAATGTCATTTGCTGCCCCAAGTAGACAGGGTGGGGAGGCTGCAGGGGCAGCTGCAGCTCTATCCACACCAGCTCTGAGTCTCCCAGCCAGGACAATGTCGGTCCAGGTCCATCAAACCGACGTTGGTCCTGCCAACATCACCCTGTAGCCAATGCCTGCACCAAGACCTATGGTCATTATGCCTTCGCACACTTCTAGTACCCAGTCCACCTGCGCTTCTGCCTCTACTGACCAGAGCGGCGTAAGCCACTCAGGATCCACACCACCTTTGAAAAAGAAGAAGAAGGGTGTTCTGGCACTACAGGCTGAGACCCCAGACACGGCTACACACTGCGGCACATCAAGGAAGACTAGCTTTAATGACGCCGAACTTGATGCACTTGTGGCCTATGTGTTGGCACATAGCCGCTAAATGGCAGTGACTGCAGGGTGCAAGACCACACCTGGTCAACGTAGGGCACACTGGCAGACCATCGCGGACATCATTACTGCCCTTGGATTTGTGAGGCGCACAGCTGATGATTGCTACAAGCGGTGGAATGACCTGAAACGCAGAGCAAAGAACAAGCTGGCCTCAAATCATGCCTCTACTCTGGTGACTGGTGGTGGATCTCCACCAGAGGACAACCAACTCACTGAACATGAGTCTGTTGCTGGAACCTTTGTCACAGAGGAACAGATGCAAGGCGTGGGAGACCTACCAGATTACGATGCATTGTCCGGTGAGTGCCCATGCATGTGTGTGTAATACATGTTTATGTTGCTTGGGTGACGGGTTCTGAATGAGTGCCAGGTGAGGGTGTGTACTCCTGAGTGGTATGGGTCACCCATGTGCTTCCTCCAAAACATTAACCGGCCCTGGATTTGGGAATGACAGTATCCCTTCTGACCACAGTAGCCAATTAGCGCCACATTACTGCAGTTGCCCTTGAAGTGTTATCTTGCAACAACGTTGTTCTGAATTGTTTAGTGTTCATTCAGGCTGATTGCTTCAATTCTCCCATTTTTGCAACACATTTTTCAGCCCTAATGCCACATATGTGACATGCTTCTGTCATTGATTACACCCCACATTGGCCCACATTTGTTACCTTGTTATGTGAATGATTAGACCGTTCAGGCTGATTGAGTATTGGCCTGCTCACATCAATTTTTGGGGCCTGTTGGAATGTGGAACATGATAGTTGTTTCATGTTATATTGAAGTGACCAACCATTGATGTGTACATCTGCCTGCAATAACTGTATCATTGTACACTGGATGTGTTGCAGTGTGTGGCACATGCATATTTTGTCACACTATTTGGCATTTTTCATCTCATCATGTCCATCTCACATGGATGGGTGACAGTACTCCTTCACTGACATATGGCTGTACTTGTCAAATGTACCATGGCTATGCTACATGCCATCTGTGTGCTGGCATGTGTCATGTATGTGTATTGGACATGCCACTCACAAGCTAATGTGTGATGCCAGTGCTACCCAGCATGCTGCAAATGTGTTGCTTTTCCATCTTGGTGTCCTCAGTGTCTGCTTTTTGCCTCCCCTTCCAACTTATTGACAGTGCATGCATGCCAGGGTTATTGTCATGTGGGACATGTGTAAATCATGTACTGGATCTCAGGCTTGTCAGGCCTATGTGTGTGCTATGGTGCTCATGCCTGTTTCCATTTGTTGTCTTTCATGTTTTTGCAGGTGATGATGCACTTGATGCTGTTGAGGTGAAGAGATGGTGCAGACCCAGGAGGAATCTCAGCCACGACCGGGCACCAGTGGAGGATGTAGTGTGGTGGTGGGTGAAAACCCTTTCTTACTGCAGACCATACTGTCCAGGGGTGTCTCTGGGTGCACCTCCCCATACCTCTATTCAGGTGCTGAATCGGATGATGAGACTTATGTGCTGTCGCAGGTGAGTGTTTCTGGCAGGGATTCTGTTCTGTCCAACCCACCTGCACCAGGGGTAGAACCCTCTATGGGGATGTCACTGTTGGTAGGTCCGCCTTTGGTGGTTCCGGAGGCAGGGTCACACTCCTCAACATCTGATCCTGTTCCTGGGCCAGCAGATCAGAGGGGGAATGCAGTCCTGCAGCCTCAGGCAGTGCTGGTACAGCAAGGTGCAGATCGCCTTGCCCCAAACAGGTGTGGTGCCCGCCGACGCGGTGGCCATACGCCACCAGGCAATACTGTATGGGGAAACTCCATTTACAGTATAGCAGCACAACAGGGAGCATCGGTTGAAATGATGGCTCAGGCAATGGAGAGGGTGGCCACTTCCATTCTCCCCCCTGAAAGGCAGATGGAGCAACAACAGCAGGCAACAGACTCCATTTGCCAATCACACAGGGAAGACATGTTGGCATCCAACAGGGACCGACGGGCGGCACTGGAGGCTCTGCGCCAAGCCATATCCATAGAGTCACAGGGCCACAGGGAAGCCCTGAGGGTAAAACTCCATAACCTCAGGGAGACTCTGGTTGAACTTGAGGCTTCCTGAAATTTTAGGGCAGAACAGCAGCTGGCCCAGCTCACACGTTCCCTCTCAGCTGAGCTGCAGGCTGCCCATGAGGTGCTGCATGGGGATCTCCGCACTATCATCCTCCAGAATCAGACCTTCCACACCCGCATGCTTGCTGCCATGGAGGACCATACCAGTGCTTTGCCTGGGCTGCCTCCCATAGCACCACAACCTCCTGATGCAGCAGCAGAGGGTGATGGGAGGGACAGCAGTTCTCCCACAATGGCATAGCCGTGCAGGCCATGAGCCCATGAAGTTAAATTGTTTTCGCAACATCCACGCAGGTGGGTGTTGATGTGCACCCTGTCCTCGAACCTCCTGGGTGGCCTCTCCCCCCTGGCCCCCACATGGCCATTTTTTTTGTTTTACAGTGTGTTGCCTTGTGTGGCTCCCGTGGGCATCCACTGTGTATTCTGGCTGGGCACATCCAGTCTTGTCCTGTGTGTGGATTAGATGCTTGGGTCCCTGATACACACACCCCTCCTGCTTCCCATTTCCATGGGCTTGCAAAGGGTGTGACCAAGTGACAGTGACTTACACAGTGACATTGGGCACCCATGAGCTGAGTGGTCAGTCTGTAGTTAATACTGTGTGGAAATCCCTAGTGGGTATTGTTGTTGTATTGAACACTGCATGGTGTATTGATATTTGCTTGTGCATCCATGTCTTCCTCCTTATTTGCAGGTACCTTCTTCATGTCTTCACAAGGCTGTCTCCTTTGCAGATGCAGTTCATGTTGTATGCAGTACACTGACACATTTGCCTGACAGCAACACTCTGCAGTTGGAAGGGGTCGATGTGCTGGCTTATTCAGGTTGTAAGACTTGCACTACTTTGAGTTTGTACTGTCATATTTTGGCAATGTTTCATGCTGTGTTGCTGTATTGTGTTGCTTGTAAGTATTTGGTAATGTGTGCTGTCTGTTATTGATTGCTGGGAGCATTTTGTCTGTGGCCTGTTTCCATTTGGGACAGTGCACTTTGTGACACTTGTGTCAGGTGTTGTGCATTCCTTTCTTTGCTTTCACATTGCAGGACATGCCATAGTGTGTTGGGTGGCGGAGATGGGGAGGGGTTGGGTGACATGGCGCTATTTTCATGTTGTATTTTGCAAGGGGGTTGTCATTTATGCTGCATAAATGTGCCTCTTTTTGTGACACAGCATTGGTTGTCTTTCGGTAGGTAGGGATGCACACAATGTGACACTTCCAGGTGACCAATCTCAGGCTGGTATGGTTGTGATAGTTGACTGTCCCTTATGTCATCATCATTGATTGTCAGCTGGTATGTGCCAGGGCTGTGTGCACTCCACAGGGGTGTGATTTTAGGTGAAGTAATTAGCCACCAGCTGCGTACGGGCTGCCTCACCATGTGCCCTTTCCCTTCCCATGCGCAGCTGACGTGCATGTGGTTGGGGATGTGGGGGCACCACCATGTCCACCGGCAGGCCCCGTTGTGTTGCAACATTGTGCAGGACACCTGCTGCCACTATGATCCTGCACACTACTGGGGGAGTGTATAGCAGCTTCCCACCAGAATGGTCAAGGGAGCGTAAGCATGACTTGAGCACTCCGAATGTGCGCTCCACTATGCCCCGGGTTGCAATATGGGCTGTGTTGTATCTTACCTCGGGTGGTGTGGTGGGGTTCCGAATTGGCATCATCATGTGGGTGCTCAGAGGGTAGGCACTGTCCCCTGGGGAGGTGATGATGGGTATCATTAGTGGGGTTGTGACATTACTCAGTATCTGACATGCATGCATGTGCAGTGGCATTTATACTCACCAAGCAGCCATGTACCTCCATGCCGCCCAGCTTCTAGGTCCCGGTTTAGGGTTGACATTCTGTAAATTAAACTGTCATAGGTGGACCCTGGATAGTTGGCATATACTGAGGTGATGATTCTCTTGGCATCACATACTACCTGCACGTTGATGGAATGCCAGTGCTTGCGGTTTCTATAGATGTGCTCAGTTGCCCTGGGAGGACGTAGAGCCACATGTGTGCAATCAATGGCACCTAGCACTTTGGGGAAGTGTGCCACCCTGTAAAAATCCTGGACGGCAGCCTGCCTTTCTGCAGGTGTTCTGGGCAGGTATATGTGCCTGCGGACTAATGGGCTTGCAGACATGATGGCCAACACCTGGTGTAGGCAGCATGACTGCGTGGCCTGTGACACCCTCCCCCCCACTATGGCACTTGTCCGCTGAAATGAACCAGTGGCCAAGAAGTGCAGTACATTGAGCACCTTTTCCAAGGGGCTCAGTGCTTGGGAGCACAGGGTGGGTGATGTGAGGTCATCCTCCCACTCACTCACCAGGTTGAGTATTATGTGAGGTGGAAACCTGTACCTCCCATACACCTGGTCATCAGGCATCCCAAAAAGGCTGGTCCTGGGTGTAAACATTCTGGCCCTGACTATCCTCCTCCTCCTCCTGCGGTATCCCACGACCACTGCTGCGAGGAACGGTATATTCATTGTAGCATCTGTGCTTGTTTGTTGTTTGTGTGCACTTTTATGCTGCGCAGGTCCGCGTACGCCTGCTTCCTGCTGGCGTACGTGTTTCCGGATTAGCGCGTCTTTTTTGGCGCACGCGTTAGCCCTGTTTGATTCCATGAATATGTGTTGTAGGCGCGCGTGTGGGCGTTCCGCCATTTGCCTCCTGTACTTCCCCCATAACGCCCACATTCTCACGCGTTGTTCCCCATTTTGCGTGTTACGCCCTGTGTTCCGCCTACTTTTGTGGTGTGCGCATAGTGCACGCTGTTTGATGCCATGTGCGCCCGCGTGCGCCACGCAGGATTTTAGCACACATCCATGGATTTACACGCGCATGGACTTCCATGAATCGATGTGCATGGCTTTCGCTGCAATTTTCGCACTTGCACTGCAATTTGCACGCTTTTGCACACTTGTGCAGAGATTTTCGGAGCACATTAATTCCATAAATAGGCCTGTAAAACTTTGCATGCCTGGGTGAGCGAAGTTAATTGAGGAGTACGTGGGTGACTGACATGTAATTAGATTAGCTTAGGGTGCTGAAGTTATAACAAAAGAAAATGATGTATTTTTGATATAAAACGTGTTGATTTCTCTCTGCATAGTTGCTATTGTGAAGTGCTTGTTTCTGTTGTTGTTTTTTCTTCTCTTTTATCTTTTGTAGGCTTGAGGCTGTGACAAAAGTGGTAAGAGAATATGTTTGTAACATCACATAATTTAACCTTGTTATCATGATTGTGTAATACATTGTGTACTGAAAGTATATTGGGTTTTTCTGTTGTGCTTTATCTCATGCGCCTATTGGTCATTCTTATATATATATTTCTCTGCAAGGTAGGAAGGCATGTGGATGTGTTATGAATGTGCTTTTCTCTGTACGATGTGAAGAGAAAGCGGTGCCTCAGAGCACATAGGTTACTGAATTTACATAAGTCAGTAACACAGGTTACATACAATAAGTTGCATTCTGAATAAACTCACTGGGTTCCCTAAAGGTGCAAAGTCCACAGAGTTCCTGCAGACAGCCAAAGGTGGGTCACAACTACAATAAGGGAAAGTTTGTTCTATGATGGGGCGATGGTATAAAAAAGACATGCTCACCACTGTACCACAAAAATAAGGCAATTCTAAAAATACCACCAAAAATAAGATACCACTAAAATTACCGCTAACATAAGAATACAATATATTATCTTCAAAATAGGGTAATACTGAACTATCTCTAATGGTAAGAACAGTTTACCGCAAATATACCGCCAAATTGTTACAGTAAGAAAATACTGCCAAAATCCAGATATTGCCCCAAAAGACAAAAACCCCAACATCTTTCACAACTATTATAATACACAATATTAGTCGCAATTAAGGGTCTCTCCCAAAAAAATTATCTCATACCTTGATTGGGTCAACACTTGGTTGGTAAGACACTGAACATGATGAACACACCCCCTTGGTCACAGAGATTTGTAGAGTCATCCGAGACCTCCCTATTGGTAAAGTCCCCATCAAGACAGTATCTCTGCTGAATTCTTCAAGGAATACACAATCATCCTTGCCCCACAACTTAGCCATATGTACGAAGCCTCCATGTCTGCAGGCCTTCTCCCTGAATCCACCAGGACGGAGGAGATTACACTCCTGCTCAAACCCAATAAAGATCCTACTAACTGCTTGTCCTATAGGCCACTGTCACTTATAAATACTGATGATAAAATTCTGGCAAAACTACAAGCTGATAGACTCCTCCCCCAAATGAGCGCCTTAGTCCTCCCAGATGTGGCAGGGTTTATATCGAGCAGGCCCACACAAAATAACATTAGGCGTTTTTTCTCACTAATGCATAACGTCAATGATGACGTACCGATAGTAGTTGCGGCTCTGGATGCTAAAAAGGCCTTTGACTCGGTCGAATGGCCTTTTCTATTTGAAGTCCTTCATATAACTGGTTTAGGTCTCAGGCATATACAATGGATCCAACTGCTGTATTCGGCCCCTCAAGCAGCCATATTGTCAAATTAGTTGATTTCTGATAGCATTTCCAACTAGAGGTAGAAGACAGGGTTGCCCGTTCTCTCCTATTCTTTTTGCACTGACGGTAGAACCCCTTGCATGCGCTATTAGGGAGTTCCATTCACATAGAGGGGTGCAGATCTTCTCACATACTTCAATCATTTCCATCTATGTGGATGACATCCTGTTGTATATCAAAAACCCAAAACACAATTTGCAACACTTGGTGCAGGATATAGCATTATTTGGAATGGTTTTCAGGGTTACGAATCAACTGCTCCAAATCAGAAATTCTACCCTTGACATCTACAGCACTCCTGACAGAGGTTGGTATGGATTTTCGGTGGTGCCTGAGGAATGAGATACTTAGGCATAATGGTCTCCACCTGCCCATCTAAGCTCTTTAAAGACAACTATCTTGCAGCCTTCATGCATTTGGTGTTCAGGTTGCTGTTTGGATCTGCCTCCCTCTATCGCAGGTCACACGACTAGCATTGGTCAAGATGATTGTGGTTCCCAAGATACTATACATTTTTAATAACGTCCCACTGGTTCTACTTACCTTGTACAGGAAATGCACTCGGTCATTGCTATCTAGATTAGTATGGGCCTGGGGACAGGTTTGGGGCGCACTTCATACATTGACTCTACCAAAGGCTGCTGGAGGGCTGGACTGCCCTGACCTCAATGGTTATCATATCTCCTCCCAGATTCAATACACTATATGGTGGTGGCACCCTTCGGTGGATCTACCGCACATTAAACTAGAAAAGGCTATCACTCAACCAGATGACCTGAAGGGCATGCTATGGAGAACTCCTAGACGCATTCTTAGTGGAGAATTTCAGCCTATTGATGTGACCCGCTGGGCATGGGATCAGGCCTCCTCCGGTGCCAACATGCAAAGTGCTTTTTATGTTTACTATGCGCTGTATGCGGTTCACATGCTTCCACTCTCTCAGGTGAATATCTTTAGAACACAGTTCGAGAAATTGGGGTCCACTACCTGGGTGATTTAGTGCGGGATGGCGAGTGTTTTCAGTGGGAATTTAAGGGACGAGGTACCTGGACGCCGGTCACCATGCTCCTTTATAGCCACAGAAGGCGAATGCAGTTGACCCCTCCCACCTTGTTTGGGACAGGGGTCCTGATCTTGATATACACAGGCACCACGAGGCAGCCAAAGGAGGGAAGAGGGTTATGGAAAGGTTGTGGATAGGTAGAGGTGTTAGGGTCACTGGAAAAAGGGTTAGGAATATTGCATGAGGATAGGTAAGATAAGATAGGGAAAAAGACATAACATGTACAAATAACCTGAGCCAACCTGTGCCTCAGAGCTAAACCTATGAAGACCCTTGTTAAGTAGGATCTTCCCTGACTCCTGTATACCTAATACCACATGAACTTAGCAACAAACATAAGCACATGGAACATTATTGATGGCCATGAATGACGTGTAGCAGCAACACAAGATCTAATACGAAACACATGAAACACATAACCCCTGCCAGTCTGGCATACCCCTGGTAATGGACTTCAGAATCTCCTGCTGTGTCTGCCAGTAAGCGTGCTTCCCCACCTTGAACATTAATGATATCAGGTAGACAAATAATGCATTAAAAAAGCAAGCAGCCACAAACAACACAGCAAGTCCCTATGTTGCCTAACAGCGTCTTGCTGTATTCATAGTTATGGAGCGTTCTCGCTCTGTGAGCCGCAGTATGCACCGTGGGTGTTCATGAGCCCCTAATCCGGAGCACACATATGTATCTCTCTCTCTCAACCTTACAGCGTTCCCTTTCACAGAACCTGAGAGAGTGTTATGCAAATATGAGGAAACAGTGCAATAGCACCCAAAACAAGAATTACATGCCCATTCCAAAACTGGTAAATGTAGGAAAACCTAACTGATGGCTGGGGGAGGGGCTTGCCAGCACCTCTTAATGCAATGCTGAATCCAGTTTTGGCGCCCTCACCGCTGCACGTGCGCCGATGCCCTGGAAGGGCAGAGCACTCCGGAAGCGTCTTCGCCACCAGTCCGCCTGCACTGAATCGTAAGCCTCTCCGATACCTCACGAAGAATAGAGCGCTGCTAAATCACTACCAGACCCGGGTACTCCAATCTCCAGCACCATTCAGAAAAGCATTCCTTCTCCAACCTGTGCCAGCATACCTCAATCACCAACAAGCAGCACGGGCCAGAGAGAGTCTTAAGTATCCTCAACTTGACACACCTGCTCCAACTGCCACAGGCTTCATGGGAAATGGAGTCTTTTACTCATTTTCCTTTTAGCAGCTATCCTGAGCTTCTTTCCTACGTGCACAGCCCCTCTTTTCCTAGTTTGTACGAGCCCCTACTAGCACAATGGTATATGTTTCTGCTTTTCTATACCCATATTTAGCATGAATCTGTGCAACTACTGAAGTTGTATACGCACCTGTTGTTTGGGGAGTTCATGGAGGGAAAGGGAGGGGGAACGAAGGAAAAAATGAAACTGTTATTGTAACTTAATGTTATGAAAACTTGAATAAAGAGTGATTTAAAGAAAAAGAATTGAATAAAGAGTGATTTAAAGAAAAATAATTTGAAGAAAGGTCACACATATTTCAAACGAAAAGAACAAAGTTAACCAAAATACCTGTAGACATGCAACATATAAAGAAGAAAATAAATGAACTTCAGCAGAAATACAAAAACAAAAGGGAATTCCTTCCTCTCAAGACCTTTCTAGGGATTGCACTTGAAGCAGAGGCAATGACATGGAACCCGAGGAAAGGGGGAAGTCCCTGTTCCAATTTTAATTACAAAATGTGTTTTTAATTCTAGAGACTGATTGACCAACCAAAATGAACTTGAGCTTGAGGAAGATACCCCCAAGCTGGTGGCCCCACATCAAGTTCAAGAAACCCCAAACATCATAGATCTAGCTTCAGAAGTGTCCACTAACTCACCCTTTCTCTATAAGTTGGATTTGACAGATGAAAGATGTGCTGTGCCTTTCAAGTTCAGGGACAGTGTGAGTTATTGGCTTTCATAGATACAGGGTCTCAACTGACCATGATACCTTGATCATTACTTGATAGTCTTAACCAAGGAAGAGGGGAATATCACTGCTTTATCCTTAAAGACCTCATTTGGGAACTTCAAAATGTAGATGGAAAGGACATTCTAGTAGATAGGGTTAGTGAAGTAGAAATCAAAATAGGGCTACAATGACTGACCAGTCCTTTGACAGTTGTGTCTCTTCAGGGCACACATTTGTTTAGTGGGAAACAATTTACTTCTAAGGCAGATTTACTCCACTTGTTGTAGATTGTTTGAACCAGGTCCTCTGAGCCCAAACTCATTGCACAATCAAACTAAACGGAAGTGCCTATTATGTCAGTTTAAACAATACAAGTCACTTGAATTAAATCATCTGGACCGATTGGAAATTAATTTCCAAAATATTCATGTTCCTGACATCACTATCATATTGGTAAGGTAAGAAGATGATAGTGAACAGACTTCCAATGAACCTTCGAAAATAAATCTACAACTCTGTATGGAAATGCACTGCAATTCTAACAACAGCAGATCTCCAGAGTGGGTCAAGGTCAACAGTTGTATATCTCAGGAGATAAAATCAACAGCCTAGCAACAACCACAAAGGAAAGGAAAATGTGTATTCCTCCCTATTGAATTTAACAGAGGCAATGATCCCGTTTTCTCCAAGTCTTCTTCACCTGAGAATGAAGCTTCACCATTGAAAGACTGCTTAGGCAATCACTGAATGATGAACAATGCCACCATGTCATGTCATATAATTGATAAAAAGTGTTGATGTGATGAATTAAACGCACCTGATTACTAGCATGTATATACTGAAGCTCAACATGCAAACCAAATGGATAAATCGTTATTGCTGTGTCATGAGAGATGACATTTTGGATTTCTATATTGGTTATGACATTCTACATTGATTTGCAAATAATTTTGAGTGGTCCACAATTGTGGGAAACCAGGTGGATTTCAATGTTCTTGAAAAGCCATTTAGGTGAGCTCAATTGCTATCTTATTCTGCTAAGGTCCAAACCAAGAAAGAAGTTACTATTCATGCAAATACTCGATAATATACTTTGCCAATAAAGATCAGAAAAGGACACACCTTATTAATGAAGACATTTTTTATAAATGTAAACAACGTTCTTCAGCAACAAGGACTGTCCCTACTTCCAACTCCATTAGTAGATCGCAAAGATTATACCATAAAAATATTGGTTGACAATAATGTTCCCTAACTGTAATTTTGTCCCAAGGTAACTCCATTGAAATGACTGTTGATTCCAGACACATCTCCATGAATTTAATGAGCCCCATCAATGGTCCCATCAATTGTATGGCTTACTCCCAATACCCTTATCGAGCGGAGGATGTTAGCTGTAAAATGGCACACAATTAAATTGTAATTGTAATAACTACCTTGACCCCCAAAGAATCATCTGTCTAGGTAGATGTCCTAAAAAGAAATCTCTCTTCCCAACTAGAAGATACATCAGACATTGCAACCCCAGAAATATATGCAGATTTCCACCAGTTGGTCAAAGAACAGATCAGTATAGATACTGCCTGTGGGACAGATGAACAGAGACAACAATTAAGACAAGTATTACTTGATTTCCCTAAAATGACCTCACTTGATTCCTATGATTGTTGACGTATCTCTTTTCATTGCACAACAATACCAATGGACCCTAAAATGGTGCAAGTATTTGTAAGACTGTACAGAATAGGACCTGCTCTCCGTACCCTACATTGGCTCCCAATTGAATGAAGGGATACCTTCAACAAAGTGTGCATTACTCACCGAGCGGTGCACAAAGCAGGCCCCAAATACCTACAAGAAAAGTTTATGCCTTATCTCCCTACCCGCACCCTAAGGTCAAGCCCGGCCCTCCTCCTAGTTGTTCCCACCTCCAATTCAGCAAGGATTGGAAGGTCCACCTACTCAACCCTGGCACCAACGTTGTGGAACTCAGTGCCTCCCGATATTCAACACAGCCAAGACTCCATGGTTACCCGAATGCATCCAAAACCTGTCTTTTTCCCTACAAACCTATAAGGGACCGTTTTTTGCCCCTCTATCTATCAGCAATGGCTAGGAAATTGCATGGAACACCATCCCTATGGGCAGGTAGTAACAACAGGGACATGGAAGCTGGCCCAAAGGATCAATTAAATTAAACGCTATGAAACTGCTATCCTAATTGCTCTCATGCACCAACACATTGATTGTGTTACTGTAAACTAGTGTAGAAATGTAATGCCCAAGATTCCAAACCTGAGACATAGTAGAAATTATGGTCCTATACTATAACTGGGTCTGTTCATTGTTTTCCACCGGATATGCAATGCGTTTCCAGACCATGAGATGTTTATCTCTACCTGGAAACAAATGCCCAAGACTCCAAATCCAAGTCTAGTAGCACTTATGTTCTTATGCCATGACTGAGCTTGATCATTGTCTTCCTCCACGCATGCACTACGTTATCAGACCAGGCGATGTCTATCTATGTGAATCTTACTTATCTGGGAATTAATGCACGGAAATACAAACCCAGGGCCTATTCGCACTTATGCTCAAACCATACAATTGGGCCTGATCCTGTTGTTTACCAGGTATGCAATGTGCTCTCTGACCCGATTATACTTTTGCTGATCTATATGGGAATTAATGCCCTGAACTCCTTTTTCCTGGGGCCCACCTATATTCTGAAGCTTTGTTTGGGCTTGCTCTCTGACTTTTGCAGATATGCACTACGCTCTCCTATGAGATGAGCTCTCTAGCACTCTCAGCTCTCTCAAGGGACAATGATGTGGTGTGATTTCACAGTTCAAACCAAAAACTAGGATGGGAATACCCAAGCACTTGCTGTAAATAAATACCCAGGACCTGGAAAATGGGCCCATTAGCACTTATGCTGTAGCATTAGAAATTGACTCACTTTGTTCCACCATCAAGCAAATACGCTCTTAAATCAGGCAAGGAATCTGGCCAGGCAAGCTCCTGCAAGGGACATTGGTGTGCTGTTGCCTGATTAATACTCAAATCACACACCAGACCAGGAATATTCAAACCTCCACTGCATCTGCAACACAGACTACACAGCCTGGTCTGTTGCTAGACCTTCGGGTTCACTGAGTACCAGTCATCATATCCAGCATGTACTTGTAAGTCCTATAGAACAGGATTAGATGTAACTGCACACTGAGAATGCATCATGCAATAGGCAATTGCAGGCCCAACAAGACACAGGGATGACCAGAGACACTGATGCTGGACATTCAGGTTCACTGAGCAAAAGTCATCATATATAGGATGTACTTGTAAATCCAATAGAACGGAACTGGATGTAACTACAAACTATCCAATAAGCATGTGCAAACGCAACAAGACACATGGATGACCATAGACCTGCAATTGTCTAGCCCATTAAACGTTTGGAATCGGGCAACTCAAGCTGCCAAGTAGGGAAAGACATGCTCAAGCCTGGTATTCAGAACAAACTCCACACTAAACCGAGAATATTTCTTAGAGAACTAAAGCTCTGAACCGCTAAAATGGGGAGATACACCTCGACAGGCAATGGAAGGTAATCAGGAACAGGGGTCTCCCTCCGATCGGCACAGACACACACACACACACACATACGAATATGCTGATTCTCTCCTCTACACCAACATACAATAGAATACAGCTATACCCCTTTATCAATTCAGCCTACCTGCACACATACCTATAATACCTATACACCTCCATTAGCACCTCAACAGTCTTTAGAAGGCAGCTATAGCCACGAAAGATTGGCCTACCTGCCCACATAATCTCATACACAAGCTCCACCACCACCCAAGTCAAATCGGACTTGGTCCACAGATTCTACTGATCTCACCCAACCACTGCACCATGCCAAGCATTAGAATGCAGCTATACACCACATAAATCGCACTGGCTGCACACATACTGAGTGCACCTGAGCACTATTTACCACCCTACTCTATCCACTGACCTGGACAACGGTCTGCGAGGATGTTCATCCCACAGAACTTTCAGATCATACCAATAGTAAAAAAGGCACTATACAAATACCTAATAACATAACACTTTTAATGATACAGTACTAGGAATATGAAAACCAAAAATGACAATGGAGACTGTGCAGCCCTAAGGGAACGAAAGAGGAGGGAAGAAGAGGGTGTACATGTCCAGGTGGCCTTTGCCTTATATTGGACTGTGTCAGTACTCTGTGAGCATCAATATAATGCTGCCTTTACCTTTGGGGCCTGCAGTACGTATGGACCCAAAACACTGTTTGGTTATTTTAACATTGGAAATAAGTTCCACATATTCCTTCATAAGGCCATGCCTAATCTTTTAGAAAGAGGGACCTTGGAATATGTAGGTGATCTATTAATCAAAAGTAAAACTGTCGAAGAACACTAGGTGGAGATCCACCACATCTTGACCCAACTAAGAAATGCATGAACAAATACATTTCTTCAGAAGGCATAGTGGTACAAAATCAAAGCAAACTTTCTACGTCATGAAATCATAGCCAACAGTCTAAATACCCAGAACAGAATGGTGAGGGTCTGCCGAAATTAGAGAAAAGAACACATATCTATGTGAATTACAAAGGGGGTCATTACGGGTTTGGAGGTAGCCATGGTGCTGTTGGCACCATGGCTGCCTCCAATGTCGTGTCCGGGTCCATGTTCTCTGAATGGGGACTTACTGGGTCATTCCAACCTTGGAGGACCCAGTAAATCGCCATTCAAAAAACCCTTCCCCATTCCCATTCGAGCCCCCATAGGGCTCAATGGGAATGGGGAGGGAGCTAATAACGGGCCCGTACATTACGGGCCTGTTATTAGCTCCCTGGTCCCTTAGCGGCTTCAGTTAAGGACGGCTGGTTTTTACCAGCCGGCCTTAGTGGGACCCGCTAAGGAACCTTGGAATGCAGCGGTAAGGGGTTAACGGCACCGGCATCCATACCGGTGTCATTAACCCCTTACCGCCGCACTCGTAATGACCCCCAAAGTCTCTTAGGATTGACCAACTGCATTAATAAATTCATAGCAAATCTTTCCTATATTACTCACCCATCAGTCCATCTATTAGGGCAGGAGTGAAGCAGGGGTGCAGGTTCCCAAACAGAAGATGTGAAGCAACTGGAAATAACCTTTTTCCCAAGCCCTTTGCTTGGCTTATCCTTTTAAAAATAAATCATATTTCCTGGAAACTGGATTTTCCAACACCTGTTTAATTGCAGTCTTATATCATGTCTTATATCATGTCTAGAATAATATTACATATGGGAGTAAAACATTATCACCTATTGAGATCAAGTTCAACAAATGTGAGAAATAACTCCTTGAAACAATTTAGGTGGTCAACAACTACTTTCTTTGATCCATAGGACGCATATCATAGTAGAGACCACCAACCAGACTCTACAATATTTGCAAAGGAACTGAATACAGACTGGAATGTCTTATTATTATTATTATTATTATTATTATTATTATTATTATTATTATTACATTTTATTCAAGGTATGTATACACCTCTTGGGTTCTTTTAATGCAGAGTAATGCAGAATTAACATGCCAAAATTAGATACGGTCAGAATTAAAAGAATCCAATAGCACAGGTAATAGCAGTTCGACATGACGGTGTCCAAGATAATTGTTTAGAAGATGACACATTAAAAACAACTGATAACATGGCGGTGCATCTATCGTCTCACAAATCGAATGAAGAAAGCGTCTGTCAGGTAATGCCCACATTTTATGTGGATGGATGTTCCTACCTTACCAAAGAAAAAGATGAGAACGCATTTAAAAGCTGCAGTGGGAAATGCATGGGTAAATAACATCTCTGAAAGACAGCTATACAATTAGTCAATGGAGTAGTCGGGTGGAAGAACTGGTAGCTATATATACATATATATATATTCAGTGAAAAAACTTTGTTAAAGGGACGTTATGGTTCAAAGTAAAACCGAAAAACCCCTGAAATTCGGCAGTTATGGTAACATAAGCAACCATAACTCGCGCCACCGTGCACTGCTAACACTAACACCCAGGACATCAAAGATGACATCACAAATGTCATTGATGACATCACTGATGACATCACATGTGCATTTACTTTTCATAAAAACTCTGTACAAGGGATTCTTATAATGCTGACCAAAAACTGTCAATGATCATTGGGATAAATATCATGAGCTAATTAGTGCATTAAGCAATGCATTGATATAAATAGCATTCTATTATGAAGTTCTATCCAGTATACTAAGCTACTCATGCAGAAACATAGGCAGCGTGTGCAGCATTCATGATGAAGGTGCCATATTCTTAATCTTGCCATGTTGAATACTGAAATGATAACTGCTTTCTTATTAGAGTTTTGCGTACTGTGAAACATGTAATAAGTAGATAATAAAACCCACTTAATACATAATTATTACAGACAAAACACAAAGGGGTCGATTCATGGAGCAAACGTGGGCCGAAAATCCCAGCGCAAGCAGGCGCAAGGTAGCGCAAGTGTGAGAAACGCAGCGCACGCGTGCGATTGAAGGAAGACGCTGCGCGTGTTTCCCGCTGTCCGTGCGCCCAATCCTGCCATGGAGCATGCAGGCACACACGGTGTGCGCTACGCGCACAGCAAAAGC
Source organism: Ambystoma mexicanum (assembly GCF_040938575.1). NCBI lineage: Eukaryota > Metazoa > Chordata > Amphibia > Caudata > Ambystomatidae > Ambystoma > Ambystoma mexicanum. The sequence continues at coordinate 1,068,608,578 of NC_090935.1, forward strand.
GCACATAGCGCAGCGCACACAACCAAAGTGGGCGGAACAGTGGGCGTAACACGCGGAATGGGGAATAACGCGTGAAAAAGAAGGCGTAACTGGGGAAGTACTGCAGGGAACTACACGGAACGCCCACACGCACGTCAACAACCCATATTCATGGATTCGAATACGGGAAACCCGCGCACGGCAAAATACGCATACAGGCGTCAACGCGTCCGCCACACGAAGGCAGGCGGAAGTGTCCCAGCGCACAGTATAAAAGTGCGCGCAAACAACAAACACGTATATACAGCTACGATGAATGCCCCATTTGTCGCAGCACTGATCGTGGGACACCGCAGGAGGAGGAGAATAGCCAGGGCACACATTTTCGCACCACGGACAAGCCTTTTTGGGATGCCTGACGAGCAGGTCTACGGCAGGTATAGGTTTCCACCCCATATCATCCTAGACCTGGTCAAGGAGTGGGAAGATGACCTTACATCCCCCACCCTTTGATCCCAAGCATTGAGCCCCTTGGAGAAGGTGCTCAATGTCCTGCATTTTTTGGCCACTGGGTCATTTCAGCGGACTACTGCCATAGTGGGGAGGGTCTCACAGGCCACGCAGTCACGCTGCCTACACCAGGTACTGGCAATCATGACAGAGCTCCCCTCAGTCCGCAGGCACATATACATGCCCAGAACACCCGCAGAAAGGCAGGCCGTCGTCCTGGATTTTTTCAGGGTGGCACACTTCCCCAAAGTGCTTGGTGGCATAGATTGCACCCATGTGGCCCTACGTCCACCTAGGGCCACTGAGCACATCTACCGAAACCGCAAGCACTGGCATTCCATCAATGTACAGGTGGTATGCGATGCAAAGGGAATCATCACCTCTGTCTATGCAAACTACCCTGGCTCCACCCATGACAGTTTCATATACAGAATGTACGCCCTGAGCCGGGCCCTGGAAGCTGGGCAGCATGGCGACACCTGGCTCCTAGGTGAGTACAAATGCCCTTGCACATGCATGCATGTCACACACACACACACACAAATACACAAACCCCAATAATCACAACCATTTACACCTCCCCAGAGGACAGTGCCTACCCTCTGAGCAACCACATGATGACGCCAATCCGGAACCCCACCACACCACCCCAGGTAAGATACAACGCCGCCCATATTGCAACCAGGGCCATAGTGGAGCGCACATTCGGAGTGCTCAAGTCACGTTTCCGCTCCCTTGACCGCTCTGGCGGGCAGCTACTCTATGCACCACCAGTAGTGTGCAGGATCATTGTGGCAGCATGTGTCCTGCACAATGTTGCAACACGGCAGGGCGTACCGGTGGACATGGTGGTGCCCCCACATCCCCAACCACAGGCACAGGCGCTGCCCATGGGAGGGGACAGGGCACGTGGCGAGGAAGCCCGGACCCAGCTTGTGGCCACATTTTTCATCTAAACTCCCACCCCTGCGGAGTGCACACAGGCCTGGCACATACCAGGTGACAATCGATGATGACAAAGAGACAGTCAGCTGTCACAACCCTACCACCCTGAGATAGTTGCCATGGAAGTGCCACATTGTCTGCATCCCTAGCTACTTAAACACAAGCTATCCTGTGTGACCAAAAGGCACACATATGACATGACAGGATATGGCCTATACACAAGTATTTCAAGGTGCGATGAGGCAGGGAGGGGGGAACAAGGGAAGACAGACAACGATACTACTAGGCCAGGTGTCATTTAGATTGTGCAAGTGCAGGGGTAGGGGGAAGGGAAAGTTCAAGGGGAAGGGGATGGGGGGAGTGCAGTACAGAGTAAGTAGACTAAAAAACAAATACATAGGCAAGCTGGTGGCAACTGCAAAGGTAAGTGCAGACAAGTGCTGGGAAGGGGGGGCTGTAGGGATAGAGAGACAGTCCCGCAGTGCAGGGGTTGCCAGGGAGGCAGTGCAAGTGGAGAGTGGCTGGGCTAGGGACCGAGGTCGGTGAGAGTGGCCCAGTTGCGGATCCAGTGCAGTTCCAGTGAAGAATTTTGCAAGGGAGAGACAGAGAGAAAGCAGAAGCAAAGAGGAAGGTCTTGAGGTGCTTCCCGAACCGGAGATGGTTCTCCTCAAGTTCCAGTGAGGCAGGAAGGCTGTTCCAGAGGGAGGCCCCTGCCGCGGAGAGAGATCTACCCCCAGCTAGTTGCTTTGAGAAGCGGATGACCCTGACATGCAAGGTGTGAATCACACACACCTGCAAAACAGGCCATGGCCATCACTGTTATGTCACTCAAACCCTCCCAAAGCACAACATGACATGGCAAGCAATACCCATACACCAACACAGTAACAATAAGGTACACATTGCCATGTCCAAAATGTACAGTGGCATCAGACAACGATGCCTGACATGGAATCAGATGAAATGACTGACCAACAACCTCCCACCCAAAATAAGTCATTTCCAAATGCATTACAAGAGTTAAAGACGTAACATAACAATGAATGCCTGTCTACATGCACATTGTGCATTGCAAAATCAACACTGCAGCTTCTGTGTGCTGTGTCCAACTCCTGCAACACACTGCTCAGCGCACAGCACAGCGAACAGCCATTGTGTGTGATGCACACCCTGAGCATCACATCTAAGCGACAGACCACATCAAAAAGAAAATTAGGCATGAACAGAATCCATAATTGGTCACAGAACATGTGCTGCAGGGACACAGTGGGCACCAGAAGGCAAACAGTGTACACGTGGATATGCAAGGGTGGTTGTACATGTAGTGCATCAGAGTGCAAGTGTGTGGGTCAGTAAGGACATGCACTCAACATATGCATGTGCAATCAAGTGACATCAGTGTCCTCTACACATCACATGTGAACATTCACCATGTGTACACCCCAGCATGTCAAACCACAGCTATCCCCTCGCACCTGAAAGGTAAACACAACACATGAACAGGCATTGATCAGCAGAACACAACATGTACATAGGATACCACCATTACAATGTCAGGGTTCCCATCACACTGCAGGGCAAGGCAACTATCAACAACAACCACCCCCCCCCCCACAAATGACCATGACCCACTGAACAACTGCACCTGGGTCATGGAGCCTTCAACCCTCAATTCCACCTGGCCACAGGATCACCTTTCCCCTTTGTCACCATCTCCCACCTTGTGTGTAAAAAGATGCCTGCACCCTCAGAGTCCACACTCATTTCCAAAATCACAAAATCCAAGCCAGAAAAACGAACCAGAACACCCTTCAGTAGATGACTTGACGTAGCAGTACCTCACAAAGGCCAAGTACTACCACAATGATGTAAAAACCAAGGTAGCACAGTAAAACAATGTCACAACAGGATGCGAACCATGTGTGGTACATAACATAGAATGATGCACCATGAACGGATGTGTACTGTCACAGGTCCCGTGTACAGGCGCGAGTGTCACGAAACAACCACCCCCACCGTGTCCCGGGTGCCTGCAAGGTCAAACTCACACAGGCCTCTGAGGCCCTGGTGGGGAAGGAGGGTCAGGGAAATGCAGTCGGGACAGGTGTTGGCACACTGGATAACTGGAATGAGTGGCAGGAGAGGGGAGGAGGAATGACACATGAAAGTTGGGAATGCACGAAAATGTACTACCTGCAAGAACACATACACAATCCAAACAAATGTGGACATCATTGGCATGGCCTTCTGTAGTCCAGGCTTAGGAGTGGCACGAACCAACCACCCCCTCTAGGGTTTTGGCGCCTGCAAGTTTGGGGCTTACACAGGCATCCACAACCCCAGCGGGGAAAGAGGGTTAGGGAACGTTGCTTGGATAGGTACGGGAAGCAGGAACGCCGGGTAGAGGGTACAGGGTTCAAAATTGCATAGGATTCCGGTTGATTAGGGGGAAAAAAACATACCAAATTGAATTAAATATTCATCCATGCATTAGTGCACCCCCCAGCAAGCCTATGCAGAGCAGTTTGAAAGAAAAACAACAAGACACTTAGCTCTGGTTTTGAGTGCTGTGCTAGCCTCCTGCCTGCGCACTCTCAGGTCCGGTTACAGGAGCACTGCAATGCTGCAAAGAGAGCCACAGTCAACAACCTGTACGTGCCCATTAGACGAAAACACACCACCAAACATGCCCCATAGCAACAAACTACTCTACAAACAGACAATCTGGTGTAGATGCTTTGTACGCATATATAACATTACCCCTGTGATGGGTCATACACAGTCAATGCAGTAAGTCAGCCGCCGGTGGGTGCGTGGCAAATGGAACACCAATGTGTCACAATTCACACTACATGCAATGTTCCCTGGGTAAGCAGACAGACCAATATAGCAAGGCATGACTTCAGAGCAAGTTGTGTACCACCATGACCGAAACAAAGTTGGCAGTGCATTTATCAAAATGTACATGGAAATGAAATGCACTGCACCCGAGTATGTCCCTTGCTGTATGTCCCTGTGAGCTGCCCCTTTCCATGTCTCGGAAGGCTACATGGTAGATACAAGTGCCTTAATGGACCTTGGTGTACCGGAGGGTATGTGCCACTGCCCCTGCAGGTGTCCCAGACAACCTTACAATCAACAGCCATCAGTCCACCAACACATCTGAGCTGCATTGTGTGCTTCAACACCAATATTCGTCCAAGCTCACCCTCAGTGCTGTGACTAAGCCTGCATGTGCAACTCGCCTGGTGCAAGCTTTGCTGTGTTGTGGCCCCCCTGTGCTGCTCACCTTGCCTGGAGTTCCTTGGAACACGTCAGCAGTTCTAGGATGTAGGTCTGCAATCCCTGTGCCTCTGCTTGTGCACACATGTGCATGTGGGCACCAACAAACGTGTCCAGAATTCCGACGTCCAATGGGCCATGTCTGCTGGCAAAGGTGCTCTGGAGGCTCATCCCCCTGCAGAAAGGGCATGAAACACATGATTAATGCTTTAGAGTCATCTGTGTGTGTCTCTTCAGGCATCTCATTACTTGACTATGTCAGAGAGTTACATCAGAAATCACACCATCAGTCCGTCTTTCACATCCAAAGTGTGGAACACTATCTACGGCATGAATTGCAACAAGCACGTGTACAGTAAAGATAAGAAACATACTACACAATGCATAGCAATGAATGTACACATTAATCATGAAACACCCCATCTAGCAAAAGCTGAACAGTGGACAATAACACCAAAATCATTCCCACTAGGGGTGTAAACACAAGTCACACAGCACCAGACATGCCACAGATATGACAGTCCAAAGCCCTTGTGTAATAGGTAGTGACACCGAACCATCCTTGCAAGCCCATGGATAAGGGAGGCATGAGTGGCATATGTGAGTCAAGGACCCTAAGCAGCAAACACATACACAAGACAAGCCTGAAGGGCCCAGCTGGAACAGACAGTGGATGCCTTCAAAAGCCACAAAGCACCTCACCGTCACATGAAAGCACAATAGACAAGCAATTTTAAACTATATTAACTAATTACACTAACTATGGAAAACCTACATTACCTAATTAAACTAACTATGAAACAGAAACTTAACTAACTAAACTAAAAGAAAAATCAAAAATGGCCACATACGACCCGGGGGGAGGGGAGGCACCCAGGAGGGGGGAGGTACAGGGTGCTGCTCAACATCCACATGCGATGATGCTGAGCCAAAAAAAAACCTCCATGGGCTCAACGCCTGCACAGCCTGACCTATGTGGGAGATAGATGGTCGTCCGAGTCTGGCTCATCCTGGAAAGGAGGACGTGGCACAGTAGCCTGGCCACGCCTAGCCGCAGCTTGCCCCTCGTCGGCAGCAAGTCTGCCGGACGGGTGAGCCTGGTTCTGTGTGGCGATGTGACGTAGGTCTGCATGCAGAACCTCACGTGATACACGTGCTTCCTCTTGCAAGGTAGCACGTGTAACACCAAGTTCCTCCTGCAAGGCCTGGCTGGACAACCGCTGCACCACCCGGCAAGCCTGTAGCTCAGCCGAGATGGTACGCTCAAGCTGTGTAAACCTCTCCTCTGCCCGCTGCCTCTGGGACATCATAAGGACACCCAGAGTGGATTTGAGGGAAGCATACTCCTCCCTCAGGGCATCCATGTGCGCCTCTGCGTGAGCAGCAATTGCTTGCCCTGTCTGAGGCTGCCATGCCCAGCCTGAGCGAGCGGGCCGTGGACCGTGCCGCCTGCTGCTGGAGAAGCACCTGCCTAGCAGGGGGAGCACAGATCGGGCCACACGCTCCATGCTCTCAGCGATGTTCTCCATTGCTGCCCCCTGCCGTTCTGAATTGGCAGTCATGTCTTGCTCCCACTCAGTATACTGCGGTTGCGCGAGGCGACCGTGTTGCCGGGCTTGACCCCTGCGGGACCCAAGGCCCGGGGGTCCTCGCTGTGTTGGCACCGCCCGCGGCTGCACGACTACATGCCCCCGTCGACATGATGTCCAAGGCACATCAGTGACTGGTGTGGAAGGTGACCCTGCGTCCCGATCCACCACGGGCGGAGGAACCAAGACTGTCTGATCCCTCAGTGCAGGTGTCGCAGACAGAGGAGTGTCCACATCAGAATCACTCACCCCTGACACATGGACTTGATGCTCATCTAACTCAACATTGACGTCAGAGTCGTCATCAAGGCTGGACTCATAGGCAGCCAGAGACAAGATGGACTGTAGCACTTGGGGGTTTTCGTGGCCTACCACCCCACGACCCCCACTAGTGCCGGGTTGATGTAGTGGTAACAACCCTGTGTCTGGCATGACAACACCATCCTCCGCCTCCATTGCGTCATCACCTGAAAAATAGAGAGAAAAAAGGTCACTACACACGTCAGAAGCACACAACACACACACACACCGACAGAAAACACATCAGGCAGACATGTGACACACAACATATAACCTGGCATGCATGCTGAGTCAACTTTGAATTGCTTCTGTGATCAGACCTGTTGAAAGGTGGCAGTTTCCATGGAAGTGGGTCTATGCAGTGCTGAATATGTGTACGCAACTCACTACCTACATGTACAAGGACTCCATGGTGTGTGCCAGGAAATGTGAAGGCAGTGCAATGTGAAATTCAGGCATCACGTGCATTGTGCATTCAATGTGTACCATATCTAGAAGCCAAGCACCCCTCCACCCCAGTACCAAAGCAGGGATGCCTAGCATGGCATCAAAAGGCTGACCATACACCTGTGTATTGACAGGCAGTGTTGACTGGCATCAACAGCTTAATGTGATTCAAGTGACAACACTGCAAATGATGATGGGACAGTAAGCAGGACACATGATGAAAACTCTGGATGCCGCCCATGTGTGAAGAAGACACAACAACAGTTGGACAGAGTCATTGGCCATTGAACAGGCTGAGGCCTGTGAGCCACACAGATTGTCAGACCCTAAACAGGTGTGCAACGCAGTACTGAGCCACAGTTGACATGGGAAGGCTGATGAGATGCCATGCAATGTATGTAACCAAGGACTTGTATTACAGTGATCATCCAGTCAAGGACACATAGGGGCATGCATGCAATGCACATGGAGCATGAATGGGCACTCATGTCCCTGCGGGACATCTGACCTATGCACAGTACAAGTGAGATACCCTGCATCAAGTACTAAGGCTGTACCACACGGCATATGTCTGGCAGATTCTGCGCTGGAAGTTAGCATCTACACAGGACGCATGAACAAGAAAGTACACATTGGCAAGATTGAAGCAGACCAGTGCAAAGGTGGAACTGGGGTGCAGAGTGGCGGGGGAGGGGCAAGGGAGCATGCCTACATGGAGTCCCCGCATGCAGGTAGAGGAGACATGCATCACGGAAGCATTGCATTACTTATACATCAGAACCATGTACATGTCACATGTAGTGGCAATCATGCACAACACATCCCACAAGTGAAACACACACGTCCTCAACAAACACGCATCAACACTCACTGGACTGGGCATCAAAGTACAGCATCTCTCCCACTCCTTCGACCAATTCAGGTGGTATGAACTCCGCAACAAGTGCCTCATGCGGAGTGAGCTCTTCCTCCTCTGGTGCAGGCCCACCGCCAGTCACCAGAGTCAAGTTGTAATTAGAGGCACGCTTAGCCTTAGTGCTGCGTTTGATGTCATTCCAACGCTTTTTGCACTCTTGCGCCGTGCGCACCTCAAGGCCGAATGAACTGACATGTTCCGCAACATGCTTCCAGTGGGTGTCACGTTGGGCAGCCGTAGTCTGACTATTGGCACCCACTAGCATGTCATGGCTGTGGCCCTGCACGTAGTCCACGAGGAAGTCCAGTTCCTGCTTGCAGAAAGGCTTCTTCCTCGACGTGCAGGAGGTCGTGGCTGTGTGTGGGGTCCCAGCCTGTGCTGCAGGTGCAACCTTCCTCCTCTTGGACTGTGGCGCAGACCCTGTCTGGCTAATGCCGCCCTGACCAGTATGGCCAGTGGGTTCGGTGGATTGAGCCGAGGGAGTGGCAGGTGGAGGGACGACCAAAGGCCTGACTTGTGTCAGTGGCAGCTGGGTGCCCTCTAATGGACCCTGCGCAGCAACATCAGCTGTGGCAGGGTCATTGACCGCAACGGTCCTGGTTGGCAGACTCACAACCGGGGTGTTGTTGGGTGCATCTGCCCCTGCACTTGCCAACACCCGGCTGTTCGGGGCAGCAGATGACATGACTGCCCCAGGGACACGTGTCTTGGTCTGAGCAGCCCGGCCTGTCCCTATGGTTTCCCTCCTGGCCTGTTGGAGATCTACCAAGGGCCCCTCAAGTGCCAACGCAGCATGCGCTGGCAGACCCTGAGCCTGGGTGGCGGGGTCCACAGCTGCACCTGCAGCTACCACTACGCTTGGGCCCGTAGCAGTCGATGGAACGGACTGCCGGGTCACACGGGCGCCAGTGCCAGATGCAGAAGCTGCATCCCCCGGAACCACAGGGGGTGGTGGCATGACTGCACCGACACATGACACAACATTGTGCTCAAGTGGCGCACCCCTGCCTCTTCCTCCTCTGTGGCCACCCTGGACACCCTGGTGTCCCCCTACTCCCTGGTCACCATGGCCATGTCCCTGACCACGCCCGCTATGAGGAGTACGCCCAGCTGAGGCGCCCCTCACCTTTGGTGGCCTCCCAACCATGACACAGATGTAGTAGTGCCGGCACAGATGGAGTGGTGCCAATGCGAGGTGCACACCACAATTGACCTGGGCAATTGGGGTGAAGGGGGTGGGAAGCAAGATGTTAACAGCCCCCCTGCACCTGCAAGGCTGTATGTGACCCCGGTGATGTAGGACGGGTCACGCAACGCTCAGGCACCCCAAAACTGCAGTAAAACCGTGCACGCAACCCTGCAGCCTACGTGCGTGGATTCAACCTCCCGCAGTACGCGGTGGCACCCAGTAACACGAATAACGCGTACGCGTGGGACAAGCAGGCTACTATGACATCGAAAATGGGTGCGATACATAGGGGCACCCGCAGTGGGAAAAAGAGCGTGTACGACTCACCGTCTGACTAGCGCGATGCAGAAAAACACGCGTAGCCAATACCGCCGCCAAAAGAAGAGATACGTCCTTGATAGCTGTGAAGTTGTGATGGCACGCGAAACAACAGGAAGCATCAACACACGTCGGTCTCCACGAAAGGCAGGTACAGCGAACTGCTGGGCCCGTTCACCTTTAACCCGTGCTGAGGGAAACGCCTGCGCGCATCACGTCACTTACGCGCATGGGCCCTTTCCTCGGATTACACGCGGACGTGCAGTTTTTCACGCGCGCTGAAATGCCCATGCACGCCTGCGCGCGTTACGTCACAGGGGCGCTTGCGCTTGAGGGGCCTTCTGTCCAATGAAATTGCATATGCGTGCAGACGCGCTTACGCGCTAAGGGCCTTTCCTCGAATTACATGCTAACGTGCAGAATTTTCACGTGCCAAATCACTCCGTATCAAGCTGGCCACGCGTAAGCACACGGAAGACCACGCTCCTGCCCAGAAGGCCGAATTACTGCCCCCCAGAGCCCCGAGCACGCTCCCACCTGCCATCTGCTGCTGCCTGACTACCTGCTGCCCACGTGCCCTGCCATTTGCTGCCTGCACATCAGCCAGGGGTGCTGTTGCTGTGACCACCCCTGCTGGAACCGAAGACTCCCGACTGGGATTCCATCGCTCCACAGCCCAGCCCCAGGACCCAGTTGCCCACCCACTCCTGCCTCTGGGGTTGTCATGTCAGGCACTGCAACATCTGGCACCACTGACAACCCCCGGCCAGAGAGGCAGAGGGGCACCAGCTTCAGTGACAGGGAAGTTGGTGTCCTGGTGGAGCAAGTCCTGGGGCAGTATGATGCCCTCTTCGGAAGTTCCCGCGCCGACAAGGCAGGACAGACTCGGATCTGGACGGACATCGTGACTGCCATCAACGCGGAGGGGGTGGCAGTCTGCGACTTCCAACATGTCAAGAAGTGCTGGGAGGACTTCAGGTCCAGGACCCTGAACAAGGCCCGGCGCCTCTTGAAGGCAGCGGATGATAAGGGGCGCCGGGGCCACTTGTCGGAAGATCAGATGAGGGTCCTGGAACGCATATCCCCAGCGCTCCACGTCCAGGTCCTTGAGAGGCAGACCCGTCTGGAGTCGAGCGGTAAGTGTACATGCATCCTGATTGTGAGCTGTGCGTGTGGTGATGTTTCAGTAGTGTGCAGGTTGCACATGTGTTTGTATGGGGTCGAGTATGGGTGGGGGTGTACAGGGCCATTAGGCTAACACATGCGAGGGCTGTAATGTGTGAGACATGGATGGTGCTTGTGTGTGTAGGCTTGCATGCCAAATGCAGTTGTGTGGGCACACATGTTTGGATGAATGTGTATGTAAGTAGACATGTTCGTGATGTCACGCATGTATGTTGTTTTCAGCTGCATGTATCAGCACTGTGGCAAAACAAAAGAGTTGATGGCTGGAAGGTTTAGAATAAATCTTGACCTCTGGCATTGCTCTGGGCAACCCTCCAGACCATCGTTCTTCGCCTGCCAAGCCATTACAAAAGGGGAAAAACCATATGCAAATCAGGCTTGGTCCCACCCCCAAAGGGGTAGTCCAGCCCGAACTGCTAGGTCACATCCCTTTTGCACGAGACCACAAGCATCCCCAGACATGTTTCAGCCTTGTTGGGCGTCATCAGTGAGGAGTAGCTTGGGTCTCTAGGCCCAGCAGGCAAGGGACCCACGTCTGGGCATACCCTTCCCACTCGGGGTGACAATAGCAAAACAAAAGAGTTGATGGCTGGAAGGTTTAGAATAAATCTTGACCTCTGGCATTGCTCTGGGCAACCCTCCAGACCATCGTTCTTCGCCTGCCAAGCCATTACAAAAGGGGAAAAACCATATGCAAATCAGGCTTGGTCCCACCCCCAAAGGGGTAGTCCAGCCCGAACTGCTAGGTCACATCCCTTTTGCACGAGACCACAAGCATCCCCAGACATGTTTCAGCCGTGTTGGGCGTCATCAGTGAGGAGTAGCTTGGGTCTCTAGGCCCAGCAGGCAAGGGACCCACGTCTGGGCATACCCTTCCCACTCGGGGTGACAATAGCAAAACAAAAGAGTTGATGGCTGGAAGGTTTAGAATAAATCTTGACCTCTGGCATTGCTCTGGGCAACCCTCCAGACCATCGTTCTTCGCCTGCCAAGCCATTACAAAAGGGGAAAAACCATATGCAAATCAGGCTTGGTCCCACCCCCAAAGGGGTAGTCCAGCCCGAACTGCTAGGTCACATCCCTTTTGCACGAGACCACAAGCATCCCCAGACATGTTTCAGCCTTGTTGGGCGTCATCAGTGAGGAGTAGCTTGGGTCTCTAGGCCCAGCAGGCAAGGGACCCACGTCTGGGCATACCCTTCCCACTCGGGGTGACAATAGCAAAACAAAAGAGTTGATGGCTGGAAGGTTTAGAATAAATCTTGACCTCTGGCATTGCTCTGGGCAACCCTCCAGACCATCGTTCTTCGCCTGCCAAGCCATTACAAAAGGGGAAAAACCATATGCAAATCAGGCTTGGTCCCACCCCCAAAGGGGTAGTCCAGCCCGAACTGCTAGGTCACATCCCTTTTGCACGAGACCACAAGCATCCCCAGACATGTTTCAGCCTTGTTGGGCGTCATCAGTGAGGAGTAGCTTGGGTCTCTAGGCCCAGCAGGCAAGGGACCCACGTCTGGGCATACCCTTCCCACTCGGGGTGACAATAGCAAAACAAAAGAGTTGATGGCTGGAAGGTTTAGAATAAATCTTGACCTCTGGCATTGCTCTGGGCAACCCTCCAGACCATCGTTCTTCGCCTGCCAAGCCATTACAAAAGGGGAAAAACCATATGCAAATCAGGCTTGGTCCCACCCCCAAAGGGGTAGTCCAGCCCGAACTGCTAGGTCACATCCCTTTTGCACGAGACCACAAGCATCCCCAGACATGTTTCAGCCTTGTTGGGCGTCATCAGTGAGGAGTAGCTTGGGTCTCTAGGCCCAGCAGGCAAGGGACCCACGTCTGGGCATACCCTTCCCACTCGGGGTGACAATAGCAAAACAAAAGAGTTGATGGCTGGAAGGTTTAGAATAAATCTTGACCTCTGGCATTGCTCTGGGCAACCCTCCAGACCATCGTTCTTCGCCTGCCAAGCCATTACAAAAGGGGAAAAACCATATGCAAATCAGGCTTGGTCCCACCCCCAAAGGGGTAGTCCAGCCCGAACTGCTAGGTCACATCCCTTTTGCACGAGACCACAAGCATCCCCAGACATGTTTCAGCATATGGTCTTTCCCTTCTGTAATGGCTTGGCAGGCGAAGAACGGTGGTCTGGAGGGTTGCCCAGAGCATTGCCAGTGGTTAAGATTAATTCTAAACCTTCCAGCCATCACCTCTTTGTTTTTGCTATGTCACCCCGAGTGGGACGGGTATGCCCAGACGTGGGTCCCGTGCCTGCTGGGCCTAGAGACCCAAGCTACTCCTCACTGATGAGCCCCAACAAGGGTGAAACATGTTTGGGAATGCTTGTGGTCTCGTGCAGAAGGGATGTGGCCTAGCAGTTCGGGCTGGACTGCCCCTTTTGGGGTGGGGCCAAGCCTGATTTGCATATGGTCTTTCCCTTCTGTAATGGCTTGGCAGGCGAAGAACGGTGGTCTGGAGGGTTGCCCAGAGCATTGCCAGTGGTTAAGATTAATTCTAAACCTTCCAGCCATCACCTCTTTGTTTTTGCTGTATCAGCACTGTGTACATGTGCATGTGTGTGTATTTGACAAGGGTGCAACAGTGATGCAACATGGATGCATGTGACAGCGGGATGTGGAAGCCTGATTGGCAGATGTGACATGGATGCCCATCTGAACACTGCGACACTTGGCAGAGGTGTACACATGCATGCAAGTGTGGTGGGGTGTGTACACGTGTAGTGCACTCCCTGTGTTGCATGTGATGTCTGGCTCACCATTGCCTGCTCATGCTGTTGTATGTGTATGGATGGTGCTGGCAGTTGCGATATGGCTGTGGTATGGCTCATGTGTGCAAGTTGAAATGACATGTGTGTTGGGGATTGTGATGGCATGTGTGAGGTTTGCCAATGCCACTCATGTACAACTGTCATGTGTGTATGTGTCCATTGTACAGTGCCCTGATGCCTGTGTTTTATTTCTCCCTGTCTGCAGCGTCAACTGATGAAGAGGGTGGCGAAGGTGCTGTGGAGCACAGCGGCGGGGATCCCACCGCCAGCCAGAGACGCAAGGCCCGGCTCCCCTCCCAGGTTGTGATCTCGTCGGGGAGTGAGGAGTCCGGTGCCGCGTCCCAGGCCGCAGCTGGCGGGGGGAGGTCCAAGAGGCGGAGGTTGGAGTTGGACTCCTCGGCAGCAGAAGGGGCAGCTTAGACCCCACAGGGCCCAACGGGGGAAGATGGCACGGAGTCTTCCAGGTTGGTGGAGGGTTTGGTGGAGGAGGAGGTCGTGCAAGCAACAGAGACAGGGTCTGGAGGTGGGGATTCCACTGGTGCTAGTGGTGCAGTGCAGGACCAGGGACAGGAGGCAGCACAGGCCGCCGCAGAGGTGCCTGTGTGCAATCCTGTCCCTGATCCTGTCCCAGCATCATCTTGCACCAGCAGGGATGCCTACGTACAGACCCGTTTTCAGGCAGGGGATGAGCTCACGACAACTGGCCTTCCTCTGCCTGCGGACGTGGCTATCCGGGTCCGGGTTGAGCCTGTCCTGACTGGTGTGGCGTAGCGTCAAGGGCCATGTGAGGTGACCTGCAGTCTTTTCATGAGGAGACTGCACGTCATCTCGAATGGCTCGTTGACCGCGTCGGCCTACTGGGACAGGTCACCCAGGCCGGATTCCTCCGTTTGATGGGGCTTGCTACGACCCCCTCCTCAACTGAACCCCCTATGCGCCAGTCGTCCTGCGTGCCATCTTCCCACCCATCAGTCACCTGGGTGCCCTGTGGAGCTGCCTCTGACGGTGTGGCCAGGCTGGTGGAGGAGGCATCCCTGCCACAGTCGGGAGTCGGACGTCCAGCAGGGGTGGCCACATCAACGACTGCACCCCAGCCAGCGGAGGATGTGCAGGCAGCAGGAGGCAGTGCACGGGCAGAGGCACAGCAGCAGCAGCAATGTGGTGGGAGCCATGATGGCTCGGGGCCTTCGACATCGGAGGGGCAGGCATCGGCCGGTGGGCAGGAGGACCCAGGATAGAAAGTGTCTTCCGTGTGGCAGCGGTTGGGCCACGCCATAGATGCAGAGCGGCAGTGGGCGGAAGAGGCACGGCTCACGATGGTCAGGGTGGAGAACTCCATGCGGAGGGCCCTGACGTGGGCTGAGTGCCTTGAGGCAATCCGCAGGGGGTTGGAGGTGGACCGGCTCCGGGACATTGAGCAGGAGTTCGATGATGCCCTGGCCCGGGACATCCAAATGTGAGCCATCGGACTAGCCCGCTGCCCCTGTAAATAGTTCTGTAGTTAGTGTTAGGTTTCCTTTGGGTTTGCATTTTTTTTGGACCTTTTGGACAATGGGCCACATTTTTGTATATAGTTTTTTTTTATTAGGTAGTGTTATTAGATAGGTTTCATTTCTTCTGTTGGGATCATGGACCCTGGCTTGTTCATCTGTATATAGTTGACTGTTGGATTTTTTTTTTTTTTTACAATTTACCCATGGAGCAATGGCTTTCAATTATAATTTTCCATTGGATTTTCTTTTGTGGACTGTGACTTTGGACACCATTCCTTTGGATTATGATTTTTGCTTTTGCATTATTTCACAGACATGCTGCTTTTTATTTTTTTTAATTCCCATTTCTGTTTGTTTATTTTTGATTCAATTTAAGTTTCCTTTAATACATATTTTTTGTTCAAACTTCAATGTGTAGTATCATCTCATTGGTTTCATGCATATCATGATATGGGTTTTGAGATTCACTGACACCCATTGGGTGTATGTGAGGGACATGTGTTCATTTCCAAAATTGCAATTGGGGTTCTATCATGTTATTACCATTTATAAGTGGGTGGATGCAATACTCGGTTGGGTGTTTGGCATTTGGAGGCTGACCATAGGGACCAGGGATCTAGATTGTGATGACATGTTGGCTGGGGAACATGAGTTGGGGGCCTGGTGGAGGGTGCCCCACAGTGCTGGGGGGTGGGGGTGCAGGGGAACATGAGTTGGGGGCCTGGTGGAGGGTGCCCCACAGTGCTGGGGAGTGGGGGTGCAGGGGGACATGAGTTGGATATGAGTGGGGGCCTGCTGGCAGGTGCCCCACAGTGCTGGGGGGTGGGGGTGCAGGGGGACATGAGTTGGGGGCCTGCTGGCAGGTGCCCCACAGTGCTGGGGGGTGGGGGTGCAGCGGAACATGAGTTGGGGGCCTGTTGGCAGGTGCCCCACAGTGCTGGGGGGTGGGGGTGCAGGGGGACATGAGTTGGGGGCCTGGTAGAGGGTGCCCCACAGTGCTGGGGGGTGGGGGTGCAGGGGAACATGAGTTGGGGGCCTGGTGGAGGGTGCCCCACAGTGCTGGGGGGGTGGGGGTGCAGGGGAACATGAGTTGGACATGAGTGGGGGCCTGCTGGCAGGTGCCCCACAGTGCTGGGGGGTGGGGGTGCAGGGGGACATGAGTTGGACATGAGTGGGGGCCTGCTGGCAGGTGCCCCACAGTGCTGGGGGGTGGGGGTGCAGGGGAACATGAGTTGGGGGCCTGGTGGAGGGTGCCCCACAGTGCTGGGGGGTGGGGGTGCAGGGGGACATGAGTTGGGGGCCTGGAAGAGGGTGCCCCACAGTGCTGGGGTGGTGGGGTTGCAGGGGAACATGAGTTGGGGCCTGGTGGAGGGTGCCCCACAGTGCTGGGGGTTGGGGGTGCAGGGGAACATGAGTTGGGGGCCTGGTGGAGGGTGCCCCACAGTGCTGGGGGGTGGGGGTGCAGGGGGACATGAGTTGGGGGCCTGGTGGAGGGTGCCCCACAGTGCTGGGGGGTGGGGGTGCAGGGGGACATGAGTTGGGTGCCTGGTGGAGGGTGTCCCACAGTGCTGGGGGGTGGGGGTGCAGGGGAACATGAGTTGGGGGCCTGGTGGAGGGTGCCCCACAGTGCTGGGGGGTGGGGGTGCCAGGGGAACATGAGTTGGACATGAGTGGGGGCCTGCTGGCAGGTGCCCCACAGTGCTGGGGGGTGGGGGTGCAGGGGGACATGAGTTGGACATGAGTGGGGGCCTGCTGGCAGGTGCCCCACAGTGCTGGGGGGTGGGGGTGCAGGGGGACATGAGTTGGACATGAGTGGGGGCCTGCTGGCAGGTGCCCCACAGTGCTGGGGGGTGGGGGTGGGGGTGCAGGGGAACATGAATTGGGGGCCTGGTGGAGGGTGCCCCACAGTGCTGGGGGTGGGGGTGCAGGGGGACATGAGTTGGGGGCCTGGAAGAGGGTGCCCCACAGTGCAGGGGTGGTGGGGGTGCAGGGGAACATGAGTTGGGGCCTGGTGGAGGGTGCCCCACAGTGCTGGGGGTTGGGGGTGCAGGGGAACATGAGTTGGGGGCCTGGTGGAGGGTGCCCCACAGTGCTGGGGGGTGGGGGTGCAGGGGGACATGAGTTGGGGGCCTGGTGGAGGGTGCCCCACAGTGCTGGGGGGTGGGGGTGCAGGGGGACATGAGTTGGGTGCCTGGTGGAGGGTGTCCCACAGTGCTGGGGGGTGGGGGTGCAGGGGAACATGAGTTGGGGGCCTGGTGGAGGGTGCCCCACAGTGCTGGGGGGTGGGGGTGCCAGGGGAACATGAGTTGGACATGAGTGGGGGCCTGCTGGCAGGTGCCCCACAGTGCTGGGGGGTGGGGGTGCAGGGGGACATGAGTTGGACATGAGTGGGGGCCTGCTGGCAGGTGCCCCACAGTGCTGGGGGGTGGGGGTGGGGGTGCAGGGGAACATGAATTGGGGGCCTGGTGGAGGGTGCCCCACAGTGCTGGGGGTGGGGGTGAAGGGGGACATGTGTTGGGGGCCTGGTGGAGGGTGCCCCACAGTGCTGGGGGGTGGGGGTGCAGGGGAACATGAGTTGGGGGCCTGGTGGAGGGTGCCCCACAGTGCTGGGGGGTGGGGGTGCAGGGGGACATGAGCTGGACATGAGTGGGGGCCTGCTGGCAGATGCCCCACAGTGCTGGGGGGTGGGGGTCAGGGGGACATGAGTTGGACATGAGTGGGGGCCTGCTGGCAGGTGCCCCACAGTGCTGGGGGGTGGGGGTGCAGGGGAACATGAGTTGGGGGCCTGGTGGAGGGTGCCCCACAGTGCTGGGGGGTGGGGTGCAGGGGGACATGAGTTGGGGGCCTGGTGGAGGGTGCCCCACAGTGCTGGGGGGTGGGGGTGCAGGGGAACATGAGTTGGGGGCCTGGTGGAGGGTGCCCCACAGTGCTGGGGGGTGGGGGTGCAGGGGGACATGAGTTGGACATGAGTGGGGGGCTGGTGGAGGGTGCCCCACAGTGCTGGGGGATGGGGGTGCAGGGCAACTTGAGTTGGGGCCTGGTGGAGGGTGCCCCACAGTGCTGGGGGACATGAGTGGGGGTGCAGGCTAGTCCCCCGTGGTGTGGGCTGCCTGCAGGGGCCGTGGAGGTTGTGGAGCGAACACCTGGGAGGACCCACACGACCAATTCACGTGTAGTACTCCACGGAACCCCTGAAATACACGTACCCTGCTGATATCGCATGTGAAACTTCCCGCGCACCCCAAGATACACGTACCCAGGACATTCACGTGTGGGACTTCCAGCGCACCCCAGTAATACACGTACCCTGCTGATATCGCGTGTGACACTTCCCACGCACCCCAAGATACACGTACCCAGGACATTCGCGTGTGAAACTTCCCGCGCACCCCAAGATACACGTACCCAGGACATTCGCGTGTGAAACTTCCCGCGCACCCCAAGATACACGTACCCAGGACATTCGCGTGTGGAACTTCCAGCGCACCCCTGAAATACACGTACCCTGCTGATATCGCGTGTGAAACTTCCCGCGCACCCCAAGATACACGTACCCAGGACATTCGCGTGTGAAACTTCCCGCGCACCCCAAGATACACGTACCCAGGACATTCACGTGTGGAACTTCCAGCGCACCCCTGAAATACATGTACCCTGCTGATATCGCGTGTGAAACTTCCCGCGCACCCCAAGATACACGTACCCAGGACATTCGCGTGTGGAACTTCCAGCGCACCCCTGATATACACGTACCCTGATGGAATCGCGTGTGAAACTTCCCGCGCACCCCTGAAATACACGTACCACGCTCGCACACGGCCAATCGCATGTGAAACTTCCTGCGCACCCCAGTAATACAGGTACCCTGCTGATATCGCGTGTGAAACTTCCCGCGCACCCCGAAATACACGTACCTAGGACATTCGCGTGTGGAACTTCCAGCGCACCCCTGATATACGCGTACCCTGCTGAATTCACATGTGAAACTTCCCGCGCACCCCTGATGTACACGTACCCTGATGGAATCGCGTGTGGAACTTCCCGCGCACCCCTGATATACACGTACCCTGCAGAATTCACGTGTGAAACTTCCCGTGCACCCCTGATGTACACGTACCCTGATGGAATCGCGTGTGGAACTTCCCGCACACCCCTGAAATACACGTACCCAGCTGAAATAACGTGAGGTACTTCCCACGCACCCCAGTGATATACGTACCCCGCTTGCCGTGCTGGTACAGGGTTAGCGCAGCCCTTTGCGCTGGATTGGGGATTTTTATGCCTTTTCCCTGCGCAAGGGGCATTCTTGGGGGCGTAACTGGTGCTGCTGCAGGGTTGCTGCGCCACTGTGCGCCACGGCTGGTTTTGGTGGCTGGAATCCATGAATACGCTGTGCGCGGAAATGTATTTTGGCGCACGTGGCTGGCGCAGGGATTCGCACGCGCACACTGTGCACCAGCCGCGTGCGCCACTTGTGCGCTAAATTCTATGAATTACCCCCAAAGAGACAACAACACATACAAATATGAGTATATACAGGGACAGTGAAGTAAATAAAAAAGCAGACGTAGTAGCAGAAAGAGTTCATAACCTAACTGATTGTCTTTATGCAGAGAAACTATTGCTCTGTTTCAAAGCTGCTACTTACCATATGTATGTGTATCACATGATGTGACTGCACCCAAAGGAAAGGAGAGTGAGTATAATGTATACAAATATGAGCATATACAGGGAAGGTAGAGTAATAAAAATAAAACTATGAGAAAGTGCTGATAACCCTAATGATTATCTTCATGCACAGAAAGGATTGCTCTCTTTCAAGCCTGTGTCTTCCGCTATGTATATGTTTCATATGATGTGACTTGACCCTAAGTCTACAAATATAGTACCTTTTCAATTTTTACTTCCTGACTGTTACTGAAGAAAACTATGTGGCTTCGATATATCAGTAAAGGATAAAAAGGGAGAGCCAGCCATGTGATGTCATCAGTGATGTCATCAATGACATTTGTGATGTCATCTTTGATGTCCTGGGTGTTAGTGTTAGCAGTGCACGGTGGCACGAGCTATGGTTGATTATGTTACCATAACTGCCGAATTTCAGGGGGTCTTCGGTTTTACTTTGAACCATAACGTCCCTTTAACAAAGTTTTTTCACTGAATTTCATAGGTTTTTAGTAGCTCAACTTAACCATAACGTCCCTTTAACAAAGTTTTTTTACTGAATTTCATAGGTTTTTAGTAGCGCAACTTAACCATAACGTCCCTTTAACAAAGTTTTTTCACTGAATTTCATAGGTTTTTAGTAGCACAACTTAACCATAATATCCCTGACTTCATATACATGTAACATAGAACATACTAACCCCCTCATAGTGATTTTCATGTCCGCGGACTACCGCCATGTCCGCGGACATATCGAAAATCTGAGCGTGGTGAATGTAGATTTAAACAGTAAGCCCCATTTCCCCTTTGAAGTTGGCTCTGAAAAGAGCCGTTTTTTTTTGGTTTTTTTACAGATGCTTGACAGACACCTGTTATTTTGTATTTCTTTTCTTGTTTTTTTTTCTTACTTTACTCCTAAAATCTTCACATAACCTTCTCCAAAGCAACCCTTACATTCCAAAATAGAAAGGCATTTCCCGTAAAAGATAAAGAAATGCCATCTTCTTTAAAATTAACAGCATTACTGGCATCAATATTCTCATTATTACAGAAGAACATAGCAGCTCTAAGCATGAAGGCACACATGCCTCGGTTGATGACACACCTAGCAATGTTTTGCTGAGGACATAAAACTGAACTATTGTCCCATATTGCCCTAGGTAGTAATCCAGAAAAAATTACTTTCGCATTTGGAAGGATCTTCATTACGGCTTGAACCAAGCGTTCCAAATCAGCCAACAAAGTAGGGGCACTGATGTTGCCCAAATGGAAAGCACCATAGTGCAAAACTACCACATGCGGACTGTTCATCGTGGCCATATCCTCACAAACTTGTACAATTCCCTGTACATTGCAATCAGGCACAGTGCTCCACACCACCTCCACTCCTTTCACATCAAAGTTCTTTGCAACATGCCTGCATTGAGCGTACTGTTGTAAACCATACACAAACATATCTCCAAGCACCAACACCCTGACTTTCTCTACTTCTGCCATCTTCACCACACACAGTCTCTTTCAACACAAATCCACAACCTCGACATCTGATTGGCTGATCCGTACAGTCTTCTTTCCATGTTGGATTTCCTGGAAAAACCCGGATGTAGCACGCCCTGTCCACGAACAGCCGCGGTGTCCGCGGACGGTGTCCACTTTACTCTCTGTGCCATCCCCTCATTGCATACAGCTAAGCAATCACACAATACGAATAACGTCCTCAGAACACCGCCATTTTGTGAATTTTCGAACATTTCAGGACAATTATCATTTAATTATTCAACATATTAACATTACAAATATTATACTTTCATCTTGTACTCTGCACACAATGCTATGTTTCTCCATTAGTAGCTCAGTATACTAGATAGAATCCCATAATACACTGCTATTTATATCAATGCATCGTTCAAAGCACTAATAACGGTATGATATTTATTGCAATATCCTTGACACTTGTTTTGCAACATTATAATAAAAATCCCTAGTACACAAATTCCATGAAAAGTACATACACATGTGATGTCATCAGTGATTTCATCAATGACATTTGCGATGTCATCTTTGATGTCCTGGGTGTTAGTCTTAGCAGTGCACGGTGGTGGCGCGAGTTATTTTTCATAGCTTACCATAACTTGCGATTTTCAGGGGTCTTTCGGCTGTCCTTAGAACCATAACGTCCCTTAAACAAACTTTTTTTAATATCACGCAAACAATATACAAACATGGTGTGCAAAAACCAACTTCTCACAGATGGTTTTACACAGAATGTTGCAAAGTAAGAATTTATACTCGTTCACAGTGAAGGTCAGCTGCTTCCATTTTTTTCTCGGGCCCCGGAGAGGCTCACGAAGCGGACTATAAGGTTGTATTGTGTTTTGACCTTGACAGACAGAGATTGTGATGAAAGACTTCTCTTGAAGGAGTGTTGATAAAACGTAAGAGAAGATAAGGATAAAATTTCTGAAACAAAACCACTTTTATATATTATATCACTATGCGAAAGATCGTTCGCACACGCAGAGTCGTATTTTGGGACTGCACTACTCGTAGACAATGGAAATTGCAATTGCACTGTAAGTAACCCTTTAGATTATTTTATACCAAATATAATTACAATAGCGTAGCATTAAAGACCGCTCAAGTTGAACTTGTTCGTTGAAAGTGGCATAATGTTTTCTACCGCGCACTATCACCGCCAAATTGATCCCCTGCCGTTTAGAGGGCTCTGAAAAAGGCAGACGACACAGGGTGGGTTAATAGAAATAATTTAACCGGTCTATAGGCGGTCAAGCGCTCTACTCGCTGTGCCACTTCACTGTAGCCTGTAGAGTGGCACAGCGAGTACAACACTCGCTTTGACATCCGTGCACAGCTTGCTAATGCAAGTTTGAATCCCGGCAAGGCCAAACTCAGCCTTTCATCCTTCCGTGGTCGATAAATGACCACCACACACCGTGGTTAATAATAAGGACCGCTTAGATACCTCACGGTTCTTAGCGCTATATGAATGGGAAAATATTATTAACATACTCCGTTGCACTATCTTCGATAGCAAATAGTTTCACGCCCTAATAAATAAAATGATGATTTTTAATGAAGATCGGCTGGTGAGACTAATTTATGTTTTTTAAAACAGGTATGTGGCCCCATTTTGCCTATGTCACGATTTACAGACTCCAGCGGATGGGGTCTTCAACTGCCAGGTGCAGGTCCAAATATGCAACTTCATGACCCTCACCATTTTATGGGACAATCGCCAAGGACCAATATGCCCTTACGCAGTACTAGCGGCTACAAACAACATACCAACCAATAGGGTGGTCTAATGGCTCGTTGTTGGACAACCTTCCAATTATCAGAGCGACCATTTACTGCTTTTATCATAAACCAACAGCCTATCTACCGCAAAGGAACAACGCATGGCTCAAAATAAACTTTTGCTGATCGACAGCAGAGACAATGGCAAATCGCTGAATATTCACTAAACATATTATGTGAAATAAATGTACTTTACCAAATGTACAATCCTGCTGTTTACTTTTAAACCACAGTTTCATATTCCGAATTGTGGTGCACTGAGTTGTAAGCTGATCTAACACCCTCTGTACCGCAAAGGAACATCGCGTGCCTCAACATGAACTTTTGCGGATCGACAACAAAGACAAATGCAAATTGCTGAATATTCTCTAAACATTTGATGTCAAATAAATGTACTTTACAAAATTTACAATCTTGCTGTTGGCTTTTAAATCACTCTTTCATATTCCGAATTGTGGCGCGCTGTGTTGTGACATAATATGTGTTGTCTTCCGGGTTCTGTGTAAAGTCACTTAGGACTGCAGAGGACTGGGCACGTTTGATGACGCACCCTGTAACGTCACGGAGAGAGGCGGGGAATATGAATGCTTTGATAATATCAGGCTTAGGGGCGGGAGATATGATTTAGTGTCGCAAAAGCAAGTCAGCCAGGTCAATAGCGCCAGTCATAGGATTATCACATAATGTCGGCGCACACCAGCCGGATTTATCGTTTCTTTAGTGGACAAAAAGTCGGTTGACGCCCATAGGAAATTGTACTATTAGCGGACAAAAGGAGTGGTCTTAAAACACTTTCACCCTGACAACGAACAATACAAACAACGTTCTCAGAACACCCCCATTTTGTGTAATTGCAACCATTTCGGGACACCGCGAGTGTTGTTAGAACACATTCAACTAGACAGATTACAATACGGACAGCGTCCTGAGGACACCCCCAGTTTGTGTATTTACGAACAATTAAGTACACCACGAGTGTTCATAGCTCATTTTTACCTTCCTTGCAAACAAAAATGACACATACTCCGTCCTCTAAACACCCCACCATTTAGTTTATTTACAAAATGTTAGAACAGCCGTGTTCTCCGCGGACAAATCGAACGCAACAAAAACGTCTAGCACATAAAAAAACAAAACATTGAACCTATCTCATACTCCCCCACCCTCCCCAAACACTCTTACACACCAACACACAATACTAAATACAATTTTTTATCCACGTTTCACCGCTTTGTACGCGGTCGATGGCGAATACAAGATGGCGGGCGCCACAGAAAATCTGACGCGCTCCACGCCCCTTGCCGTCCAATCAGCAAACACGTCGCATGTCCGCGGAGATGACGCAAGGCCATGGGCCAATCGGGGTGCTGTCCGCGGAGCGAACAGGGAAGTCCATCCGCGAAGCGAACACAGATATCACTAATTTTTTTGCCTTACGTTTTGGTCATTTTATAAAAAACTACTGGATGGATTTACACCAAATTTGCAAAAGCAAGCTTTCAGGACCAAGCCCCTGCCGCAAATCCGGTGTAAATCCGTCCAGCGGTTTGGCCTGTGGCCGTGCGCAAAGTTTTTTCCCATTATGTCTATAGGAAAAAACACAAGTTTTGGGACCCCCCCTATAACTTTCCCCCCCCCCTGGACGAATCCTCACCAAACTTTGCAAAGAAATTCAGAGTGAGCCATATACTTTTTTTTGCAAAGTTTGGTGAGGATTCGTCCAGAGGGAGCAAAGTTATAAGCCACCCAAAAAATGTTCTTCCTATGGAAACACCAATTTAACCATAACTACATGGACACTACTGCGTCCATGTAATATATGTATATAGCTGTTCTTACTGCCATAAACCATTAATACCAGGAACTATTAATAATAACTGATTCAGACATTGGCCCTCATTCCGAGTATGGTGGTAGATATGGAGCAATTAGCTCCATGGCTGCCTCCCATACCGGTGCCGCCTCCGGTGTTGTTCAATGGGGACTTACCAGTCCATTCCGACCCTGGAGGGACCTGCAAGTCCCCATTGAACAAACCACTCCCTATTCCCATTTAAGCCCCGATAGGACTCAAATGGGAATGGGGAGGGCGCAAATAACAGGCTCGCGAATGGCAAGCCTATTATTTGCTCCCTGGTCCCCTAACGGGACCCTTAAGGGACGTGTGGTCCGACCACATGTCCTTTACAGTTCCCGTTAGTGGACCTCGGAATCGGCCGATAGGGGATTACCGGCACCGGTCTCCTTACCGGCGCCCGGTATCTCTCCTTCGACTTGGAATGAGGGCCACTGCCTGAAAATTATTTGTTGTAAACCTGGTCAATTGAAAAAAACATGGGTATGCTGGGTGCCAACAACATACCATAGCATCTTTGGGAATGAATCCCAAAATTAGATGATTTACTGATGTCAAACAATATCATCTTCTATTGGAGAAAGAAAATAGAGCTACACTCAAATGTTGAGGGTTCTGACAAAGAAAGAAATTATTTAACTGAATAATTAGCCAACACCGGAGCCCTCTAAGTGGAACACATTGAAATGAAGTATCTCCGTAGAGGAAAACAAACAACTGCACTACACAATCGCATATTTAAGTGGAAAGTGACCTTTCCACTCTTTATCGGAGCACAGATGCTCCAGATCAAGAGCTAAATACTGCCCTGAAAGAAGACGTATTTATTTATTGTATTGTTCATTTATAACGCGGTTAATACCAGCAAGTGGTTTTTAAGCACGGAATCGGGATTTGAACCTGTGTTGTGCCGCGTTGTATTGCTTCCAAGACAAATGCATTGCCCCTGAGCTATCCTTCCTGCCCAGATATACGATATAATCATTGAAACATATTATCACTATCTACAAGATCTGCTAAACATTCCCTTATCTGAACAAGATTGTCAAGGAAAGGAAGATCTACAGATTTTGGGAGTTAAGAAGCTTTCTGCTTTACTTCCCTTCCCTGTTTTGCTCTTTCCTATGGGGAAACAAACTAGTTCCTAAGACTAGCGGTACTGAGAATCTATGTCTCTCTTTTTGAATTCTTGTATTGTTACAATTGTGCACATCACCTTACAGTGAATTTCAGTTAAGACTGTATCCTTACACTTTATATATAATGGCATTTATGTTATTTAAATGTGCTGGTGGGGTTTAATCACAGCCCAAAGAAATATAAATGAAAGGCCCACTGGAAAAATGATCTGCCGGCCTTCAACAACATTCACACTGAAAATGGGCCTATTAATGCAGACTGTATGGGCCTCATTACGAGTTGGAGACAAAGGGATATCGGGCATCGGTAAGGACACCGGTGCCGGTAATCCCTTTGCGCCCTATTCCGAGTTCCCTTAGCGGGTCCCTTCCTTAATGCCTGGTTTTACCAGGCTTTAAGGACTGGACCTGTTAAGGGACTTTAGAGCTAATAACGGTACCACAATTTGCGGTACCGTTATTAGCGCCTTCCCATTGAGCCCTATGGGGGCTCAAATGGGAATGGGGAATGGCTTTTTCAATGGGGACTTACCGGTCCCGCAAAGGTCGGAATAGACCGGTAAGTCCCCATTGAACGAGGGCGGACTCAGTACCGGTATTGGAGGTAGTCATGGCGCTAACAGCGCCATGATTACCTCCAAATTCTGAATGAGTCCCTGTATGTGTTTCTGCAAGTAGCACAAGGAAGATCTGTGATAGAACGGTAATTCTATGTGAATGGCCAAGCATTGGAAATAAAAAGGCCTATCTTTCATTAGGAAAGGTCTAACTGAAAAGCAGCCTTTAATTCCCATTTGCAAGAGAAAATCAAAGACCCTTCTATATGAAAAGCAGGGTTTTCAAATACTGAGGCTAAAATGGCCTAGAATGGATATCAGGAAAAAAAACTCTATGTGTGAGGGCAAGATGCAATGTATTAAAATATATAGTATGATTCACATGCAAAATGCCATCTCATTTAGGCCAGAAACAGTCCCTGTTTCTTGTTGTTGGGCAGATTTACAAGGCATGCTTGGCACCTTATCTGGAAGGTAAATCTCTGTGAGGTTAATGTACATTCCAAGTATTTATGACAGCGCCAGATCAACAAAGACCCAGCCCTGGATGGGGGAAAATACTTAGAAATATAAGGAGGTCAACTTCAGACAACAGAACACTGTGACAGATGTCAGCATGGCTCATGGCATCACAGGGCAGTGGTGAACTGTCTGCTGCATGATAAGGATCTCCTCAGCCCATCTATTTTCAAAGAACAAAGAAACTAATTACCCTGACCTTAAACACACATACAGCCTAATAAGCTCTGGTCACATGCTTGCAAAGACATTAAACTTACATGGATACATGAGAATTAAGATTTGCATACATAGCAAAGAT
This sequence comes from Ambystoma mexicanum, assembly GCF_040938575.1. Lineage (NCBI taxonomy): Eukaryota > Metazoa > Chordata > Amphibia > Caudata > Ambystomatidae > Ambystoma > Ambystoma mexicanum. The sequence goes on from NC_090935.1 coordinate 1,068,635,873, forward strand.
TTTCCAATAGTTTAAATGGACTATAATAACTAATGATTTTCTCAGCAACGATATGTTGACCAGCAATCATTCATATGTCATTTGGAAGCTAGAAATGTGCTGGTTATTCTGCTGTAAATTTGATCCACTGTGATGTTTGGATATCATGTTATCACCTAAATTCTGTTTGTAGCTTCCTCGAAAATGTCCTGAATTGAAGAATTGGCAGGCTGATGGGAATAAAATTAGGTATCTGGAGATTAAATTGCATGTTCAGAACTATCATACTGTTTGTGAAAAGGGCAGAAAATCATAGCACACCTGTGCAATAAGTAAGCTTCACTGATCCGTCATGTGGAGAGGAATATTAATATCTATAAATCATAGCAATAATTGGTAAATTGCAAAATGCTGCCATGTAGGGACTTTTGGCTAAAATTGGACATGGAAATAAAATGTGAATCTCAAAGGGATTTGTTAGCATTGCCACCGGCATATGACAACTGCCTGTTATTTTAGCATCTAATCTGGTAGCATTAACCATAACTGCCCATTACTTTGCATCTGATGTGTTAGCAGTGACACCATCATATGACCATAGCTGCCTGTAATATGCCCATACAAAGCATTTGATCTGTTAGCACTGCCACCATCACGTGCCGCCTTATGCCTATGACCGCACCTCCTACCCCTCTCGACACTGCCACAGCTTCACCTTCCATGCAACCACACCCCAGTACCCCCCACATCATGTTTGGCCCAATCGCCACACTAGGCTCAGGAGCAACCCCTCTAGACCATAAAGCCCCCTTCAACACCCTACTACAGACCTGACACCGCTGCATACTGAAAATATACCTCCAATGCCCTTCCTGCCATCCTTCTTCTGTGCCCCCTAGCCCCACATTGCTCTACAGCGACCCACTTCAACAAATACTCCACACCATCGAGTAGCTTGCTAGCAATAATTCACATAGGTGCAGAGCCCCACTCCAAGCCCAGCTCGCAACCCAGGCCCACCCTCCAGAGAAACCAACTCCTAGGAGCCCGCTCAAGCCACAGATCAGCCGAGCCGAAACCCATGCATGACACCTCCGCTCCTTCCATGCCTAGACCTAAAGCTCCATCATCTGCCAAATTCAACATCACCGATCAAGGCTAAATCAAGACTGCACCCACACCACCAGCCCCTCCTACACAACTCAACTGCACCCTGATTAAAGGCTGCTCCCTCCCAGCCCACACCACCAAGATTCATGACCTGCTCACCGACCTAGACTTGGACATCTTCACCCTCACAGAAACATGGTTACAGGAAGCCTCAGGCCCCTCCATCAATCTTACACTCCCACCTGGGTATACTATGTTCCACAAGGACAGAACCACCAACAAAGGAGGTAGGGTGGAGCTCATTGCAAAAGAATCCCTCACCATCACACAAATGAATGCTCCACTGGATGAGCACATTGACGTTCTATCTGTCAAACTTGCCCCATCTCCCAAAGAGACCATCACCATACATGCCATCTACCACCCTCCGGGCTCCATATTAGACCTCTAAGCCAATCTCCTCCACCAGCTATGGGACAACCTCAAAAACAACACCAAAGTCATCCTCCTAGCCGACTTCAACCTGAGCCTCAGAGACCCTAAGGACAAACATAGCAAAGCCCTTGATAAAGCCCTACTCGACATGGGCTTCATCCAAAGAATCACAGACCCAACACATAACAAAGGCCACATGTTGGACTGAATAGCAGACCACAACTGTGCCATGGATATAAGCTCCAACACACCCTGCCCATAGACCAACCACTATCTCATTCATGTCCACATCCCCACCAAATCCAAGTCCAAGCCAAACAAACCAGTACCCCCAACTTTGGCCAGATCATCCAGGCTCCTCACCAAGGAGAGGCTCCTCACCCTCCTAGAGGCATCCTCAGCCCTGAAGCCCTCCTTCTCCACTAACTCTGCAGGTCTGGTAGACATATACAACCCTACCATCAAATTAGCCATAGACACCATAGCACCATTAATGAAGAAAAAAGCCAAAACTAGGAAACACGCAAACTCATGGTTCATGCAAGAGTTGCTAGACCTAAGATCCCAGAAGCGAATAGAGCTCACTACATGAAAAACCTGCCCATCACACTCCACTCTAGAGGCCTACAAAACACTTGCTGCACACTACAAAAAATGTATCACCTTAGCCAAGTCCTCATCATACAACTTCAGAATCTCCAATGCGGAATTAGAGTCCAAATAACTGTTTGCAATCTACAAGGAGCTTGTGTCCCCACCAACCAACACCCAGGAAACAGTAATAGAAGACACATGGTGCAATAACATTCAATCAGCCATGCTACATAAAATAAACACCCTCCAGGACTAAATAAAAGCCTGCCTCAACACCTTGTCCAAAGCATGCATACCACCAACCTCAACCCCTCACCCAGACAACAAAGACTCTAAATCCTTCTTCTTCAGAGAAGTAACAGAAACAGAAGTCCTTGCCATCATGAAAAGCATCAAACCCTCCCCCTGCAAGGTATAGGAACACTCATCAAAGACTGTGCAGAACCTCTAGCCCCACTTCTCACAGCCTTTATCAATGCCTACCTCTCCTTGGGCATCGTCACACGCACTCAAAGAATTTTGGGTTCGAACGCTACTAAAAAAAACTCTCTTCATCCTGACCTACCAAATTACTATAGACCCATTACCACCTTCCCTTTTCTTCGAAATGTATTGGACAAGGAGGCATACCTCCAGATCCAGCACTTCTTGGAAGACAACAACATCCTGGGTAAGAGGCAATCAGGTTTACGGTCATGCCACAGTACCTAGATGGCCCTACTCCATTTAAAAATTCAGATCAAGCAAACCATGGATAAAAGTAAACCAGCGCTGCTCCTGCTCCTAGATCTGTTGGCAGCCTTGGATCTTGTAGATCACAAGATCCTCTGTGGACACCTCAAGGATGCAGCCCACCTTTCCCAACAAGCCACATCCTGGATCAACTCCTTCCTTGAAGGAAGAATCATGAGAGTATTTTCTGACCAGGCATGTGCAATCCCCTCCCCCATCCACTGTGGAGTCCCTCAGGGATCCTGCACCTCACCCACCCTCTATAACATTTTTACCCTCCCACTTTTCAATGACCTTGACGACAACAGCATAGCCTATACGAGCTATGCCGATGATATGCAACTTCTACTCCCACTCACCGCCTCATACGAACAAGATGCAGCCACACTCAACAAGACCTATGCCCTCATCCGGGCCTGGATGGCGGTCAACAGCCTATTTCTCAATGGAGACAAGACCGAAATTCGAATTGTAGGTCCCAAACAAGTCCACAACAAATTGGATAGTAAATACACATCCTTCAAGATTGATAACACAAGCATCACTGCCTCAGTGGAAGCCAAAACTCTGAGAGTTTACATAGATTCCACCCTTTCTATGTCATGGCAAGTTAGAGCCATCCCCTCATCTGCTGCACTAACAACGAAGATCATAAACGCTGTTAAACCCTACCTCTCCCAAAAAAACTGCCTTTCCATAGCAAGAGCTACGGTGGGAGCAAGGTTGTATTACTGCAACGTCCTGTTCCTAGGTACATCATCCAAAAACTTGAAGCAACTCCAAACCACATAAAACATTACCCTCAGAGTGGCCTTCAGCATCCCCAAAAGGAAGCACATCTTCCAAGCCTGGCATGACGCCCACTGGCTCCCAGTTAAGGAATGCATTCTCTTTAAAATCCTCTCTATCACACACTCCTGACTATCACACTGAGCACACCCATACCTTTCAGAAACTATCCACCGTGCCACCTCTAACAGAACCAAACGCGCCCCGCACTGTAAAACAATCTCAATCCCAACCTTCAAAAGATCCAAAGCAGGAGGCTCTAGTTTTGCATCCTAGCTCCAAAGAACTGGAATGCGCTACCACTTGTCCTCAGGAAAGACATGTCCCTCACAGCATTCAGCGAGGCACTGAAAACTCAACTCTTCTGCTAGCCTCAACACCAACTCAATATGTTCCACCCATAACTACTGACCATGCTATGCCACACTGCCTAAAACGTACCTCTTACCTGATTTTGTTTACATACTGTTGCCACTGCAAATATATACCACCATGGGATGAATGTCATAACACTACGTAAACTGTCTGTTCTCCTAAGAAAATATATTGTAACACTGCCACGATGCTGCAGGGCCTCTGCTCACTTTATACATTCAAATAAATAAATAAATAAATAAATAAAGTGGAGTTGCAAAATGTATGTTCTAGACTCCAGAACCAATCCTCAGAAAGAGGCTGGAATTGGGAGGTGGAGAGAACTGTAAATACACAATCCTGGTTTCAAGATCATAAGTTAGCACCACCTAATGTTCACTTTCCATGGGAAGGGATTAGAGATTAAAAAGGTCTTGCACTATGGAAGAAGGGAGAACTACCAAAAATCACCAAAGGAGACTGCTGAAATTGCATCTGGGTAGAAATATTGGAAAGGGGCTGGAGGTTCCTCTTGCTGGGAGACTAGAAAAAAAGAGGCTGTGATACTTCCCTGGAGCCATAGAGGGAGGATTGCTGTGGAATCCCATTGACTGAATTGCTGGCCAGAATCTTTTTTTCCCCTGCAAGCGGAGCCCTGCTCAGTCTCCATGAGTGCCAAGCCCAGGGATTTCCAAGAGTAAGAACATTGTAAATCTGTAATTTAAACATCTAGCATTTTGAGTGTACATGGAACTCCACAGATCAAGCCTTGAAGGTCAACTAATTTCATAAAACGAAAATGGTGCCTATGTTTTAACACTAAAACTCTCAGCTAGAAACATTGAAGATTATGTCCTAATTTTTTGCCATATTATTATTATTGAAATTCAACATACAACGGGGCTCATGGGAAAAGAGATTGGACCATTTATTTAGCCTGTGTTCCATATTAGTGAGACAAAAGTAAATGCAGAAAAGGTGCCTTTAAAAGTAACATGCTACAGAAAAGAGTGTTTGGTAATTGAAGCTGTGGTTTTGCCACAAAGCAGGTGACCTGTGTGATTAAATCAACCTGTTATTCATTGATATTAGAAGTGCAATACATGTATATTCTTTCTATAGCTGGGCATGGTTCTTGGCTCACTGTGGGCACAGGGGGCAGAAATGTATTTGGCTCCATATGAGTCTTCAATAGGGCCAGCACTAAAAATAAATGTCAGCAAAGTGTTGTAGGGCTCCTTGATTGGGGAGGGGGAAGAAACTCCCCAGGTTAAGGGTTGTATCACAATATAACACTACATGCCTAAAACAAGCTGGTGTCAGATGTGATATCTTTACTGTTTTTGTGACATTTTACTTGTGCAATTTTGCATTAAGTTTCAAATGGCTACTCAAGGTGGCTAACACCCTAAGAAGGCCATGTCCGGAGATTGTTCATGTTTTTGTTGGCCATATTGTTCTTTGGCCTTCGTCTTTCCTTCTCGCGAAATGCCTTATATGGAAATCCATTGGTGGTTTGTATGTGTACCAGAGAAGGGGCATGCGACTCTCTATTGGCAATCCACATCTCCAGTGATTGAATGTCTGCCGCTGGGCCTGTGTTGGTGCTTCAGCCCCAGAACCACTGGGAACAACCTGTCTCAATTCCTGCTTCAGGATCCGTGTATCGAAACCTTAAGAAGTGTCCCTGGACCAACCAGTGGACTGACCAGCTCTCGCCTGGGCTACCTCGCTGCAGCCATCACCTTTGTGAGTGCACTCTTGGCATTTTATAGCTCTTCAGCTTGTGCCACAAGCCATCCACTCCTGAATTTTCAGCCATCTCACTCGAAGGGAAGCTGTGCTGGTCCTGCTCCTGTGTTTGCCTCTGGTAGATCGCTTATCACCACCTGACCGTGGTGACCTTCGTTGAATCTTGTTGTCTTCATAACTTGAGTTGTCCCATGGCTGTCTGCCCTGCAGAAGTCCTCACCTTACTTTGTTCTACTACAAACTATCTGGAACTGATTCTTAAGTACAACAAGACACAGAAAATAAATCCCACAAAAAAGTATCTCTTCTGTCTAGACATCTTAATGATCCCTCCTGAAAGGAACCAAGAGAGGAGTACACGCCAGCAATGAAGTCTTGAACCTGAACAAGTGTTACCCGGAGAACTCTGAGCCTGTGGTACAAGTCTACATACCAGTTGCTCCCCCCCATCTCCCATAGGGTAACATGGGTGTACATTCTTGACCCTAACTCGGACCTGACCTTTGGTAGCAGAACCTGGGTTAAGGATTCCTCCCTAGACCTGTCATAGTGTGTTGGGATTGAGTTGAGGCCTGATCTGAACTTTATTTAACTTTATATGACTGATATTAATAATAACCACCAACACTATAAATCTCTATATAAACCTACCTGAAGAGTGTATTCTTTGTAACTGGTGAATCTTGGGCACAAGGTCCCAAACCACCTTAATGCTAGACTTTATAGGACTTAGGGGAGCTGTTTGATGATTATTCAAAAGATCACTCACTATTTCTACACAGTTTATTACTTACAATGGTTCACTGGTCATTGAATCAAATGCTATTCTATTTCTCCTAAGGGTGATTGTATATATCAGTTTTATAAGTGTTGATCATATATTAGCACCCATCGAGGGTCAATGAGCTTGTAAGAAGCGAGGTCATTGGCCCACACCAGGGTTCTTACCAGCTGGACAAAGACTCACCTTCTACCAGTCAGTGCACCACTTCCCGCAGTGATCTATCCCTTTCTTCCTCCTGTCGCCATGGAGAGGGAGAAGGGACTATGTGTAGTCCCTTTGCTCCAATCCATGGCAGCCATTTTTTTGTTTTCATTTTTTGTTGCTTCGTAAAGGCTGCCATGGAACGGGAGATGGGACTTTCCTGGTCGTGAGCAGCCATTTTTTATTTTTTTTATCTTTTCAATTGCGGAACACCCGATCATCTCGCAACTTAATAAAGATGCTATTAGTACCCCTGTCTCACAGGCTTGGGATCTATTGCTTAAATATTTACCTATATGTTTTATCTGCTTATTGTGTAATCCAAAGGCCTAATGAATAATTGTATTTTTATACTTATTTGCCTTACTGGTGTTGCTCTGTGTGGACACATTGTAGCCATAGACCACTCTCACACCCTTCCAGAGACTAAGACTTGCCACTCTGCTACCGTACCTTGATTGTTTTTGGCTAACCTCTCAACCTCTCAGTGCCTTCTCTGTTCACCATAATAGGGTGGCCTCCAAAAATCCCTCCTACACATCCCTAGTCGGACTGATTTTTGAAATCCGTCTTAACACAAAGCATAATGCTTAACTATGGTATGATGCAATGACAGCTGGTTATTAGGAATGTTAAACTATGATGGAGCGATACTACGGTAGGTCACCTTCTCACAACACATGGTTCAGGTTCTAAATTTATAATTAAAGGGATGTCTAATATATGCTCAGCTCCAACCAATTTCTCCCACTCACCGGGCTCCCTTACAGATATAGGAACGACATAATCATTATTTGATGTTCAGTCGACTTTATTGGACCAGTGATTCATTCTGAATGATATGATATGATATATATATAATTTATAACGCGCCTATACACAAGTGTTTCAAGGCGCGACGAGGCAAGGGAGGGGGAACAAGGGGAGGACAGACAACAATCTCATACTAGGCCAGGTGTCATTCATCAGATCGCGCAAGTTCATGGGATGGGGGAAAGGAAAAAGTGCATAGGGGTAACAAATATATGTTGACCATTAAGGTCCTATTTATCAAATAGATTGAATGCCTGTACATTGGAAACCGCTCCTACTTCATTAATCAGCCACATTCTTTCTCATTTCAGCCTTCCTCAAAGGATTATATCTGACTGTGTCAGTCTTTTCACCAGTGAAATAATAACTAAGATGTGCAAAAAATTTTAAGTAAAAAGAAATCTAGATATCACTTATCACCCGCCTCTAGCTGAGGGCAGAGTGATATCACAAACTAATTTGTGAAATCCTAAAGACTTTTGTTGTGCCTTCTGAGCTTTGCTGGGAATTGTACTAATACTTTTGCTGAGCTCTGAGGTATACCCCTGCTTCTGCAACTAAGATGTCTACTATTGGACTCATGGCTGGTAGATATTTTTTTTTGCCTCAACATCTGTTATATCACACGGTGGAACAGATGTTGATCGACATCCCTACTACTCATCAATGTGTAGAAAATCTTTGCAAACACCTCACACATGCATTTGCCTATGCTCAAATAAACTTGGAAAAATCTGCAGTATTAATGCATTCCTACTTTGAATTAAACACGCAAAAAAGGGAATATGAAATTAGCGATCGATTTTATCTGTTTAATTTCCAAAGAAACCAATCTAAGGAACAAAACTTAATTCTACCATGTAGGGGACACACCTTCAAAACTATAGATAAGATGCCTATGTTTGCCTATAAACTAAACATACCAAAAGTGGAACAAACAAAGAAACGCTGAATCCACCTGAACAAGCTTAAGTCCTGTCATCCCCCAACAGTTCTTACTCAATCTAATCAAGAGACAGTCTCATCCTTTGGATGAGCTTTGAATAAAATGTAATTGCTTGAAAAATGTGTAAAGATGTTTACATGAAACAATGACTGTTTGAATATTATTGTTAAATAATATATCCTATGATGTATTGTTACATTTAATTTTATATACTAAACAAGGCAAATTTAGGTTGTAAAAATGAAATATCTTCATTGACAATTTCGTATAACAAACTAGTCTCTCTCTCTCTCTCTCTCTCTCTCTCTCTCTCTCTCTCTCGCTCTCTCTCTCTCTCTCTCTCTCTCTCTCTCTCTCTCTCTCTCTCTCTCTCTCTCTATTCCAGGACATCCACATTGTGGAGAGGGGCTGGCCTGCTGTTCCAAGTGGCTCCCAGTGGTTCTTTGTTTATTCTTATGTGCTTTTTCAAAGCCCATGTGACATTGCCGTCTGGCCGAATAAGCAAAATCAGGCTCAAAATAGGTCTTTTGAAGATATTTTGATTTTGCTAATGATTGAATCCGGGCAAAACAGTTGTCTGTGAATCTTGCATTAATAATTCATAAAACCGCAGTCATATGTGTATAGTAAGCAGTTTAATTTGGCTGTATTTTTTATGTGACTGTGGGGGAATACCCTTTAAATCTCCCTAACTTCATTGACAATGCTGGAGGATCACTGGCAGTAATATTAACCAATTAACTGCCAACGAGTTCAGTTAGAATGGTGGAGTGGGCAAGAGAAAACTGCCTACCCAAAGTCTGTAATTGGAAAATAGTATAATACAGTTGACCTACGTGTGAGGCAGGCGCATACATGCTCCTTGGACGTGTATGTCAACTTGAAGACAAATGAACAGAGCCGAAAAAGCACTTTTAATTAACTTGCAAACAGTTGGGAGTGATACAAAAACTGATCTACATCCTTCATCTGCCATTGTGCTGAACCATACCGTAGCACCAGAGAACCTCCAGAGAAATAAAGGGAGCGTAGAAACTGGGAATAATTTAGAATCTCAGAATTTGAATCCCTTATTAATGTTATAACCTTTGCTAGCCTTCAAAAACTCTGTTTTTTTCCTGCTTGTCTATAGAAGATGTTGCTAATTTAGCTCCAACAGATATTTCGGGATAGGCAATTTACATGATTCCTGCAACAATTAATAAGAAGTCTGATGATAATTGTCAGAATGGGTTTCTAAACTCTAGTCTGATGGACACATGTTTAGCAGGCCATCCTTGTTATATGAACAGGGGAACACTTCTGGGAAGATAGGGAGATCAATTCATGGTAGTTTGTAGAGCAGCCAAGGATAAATCTCAGGAGGGGTTAGAGTATTCAGGGGTCTCAAATGAGCACAGACAGTGAAACACCAAGAATGTCAGTTAGACAGTAGTATACAAACATACAATATTTATTATAGGTCCAATAAAAACACAAATGAGTCATTAATTGCATTAGTAAAACATAACACAAGCTCCACACTATGTAATATATATATACAGTCACTGGAGTCAGAGTGAGAAAGTTAGTAATTCCACTAATAACTGTAAAGGAAAAGGGTGACTCACTTTTATAGCACAGACAACCTTCAGAGATGCAACCCTAACTTTATAAGTCCATCCCTAAAATGAGTGGAGCCTTGTGCTCAATGTTTGATGCACGTGTAAAGGCTCTCGGTCATGTGTGAAGTTCACAAAGTACTTCTTAGGATGCAGGGAAATGTTAGGGTGAGAATTCTGAATGGGCGAAACGGGTTCTAAAAGTTAGGAGAGCATCTGCTATGGTGAACAAAGCTGTTACCGACTTTTGGAGGGCTTCAGGAAACGGATATGACCCAAGCAAAAAGGAAGACCAAAATAGCCTTCTGTGCGTAAATGCGTTTGGATTGACACAAGGCCACAAGTTAGTGACTTCACTACTCATTGCCCTTAAGTCAGTTTTGGTCCAGACTTGGCAGGTCTAGAGGTGGACATCAGAGGTTCGATTTCCTGCCCTCGGTTTGGTTCCCAGATGCACAGGTCTAGGATGGCACAGGAACAGCTACTTTCAATTTGGTTGAATAATGAAGAAAACACAAATGCATCAGGCCCCAGGGGATGGGAAGGATCACGAGAAAAAGGCCTTCAATGGCAATTACTGTTGCACAGTGACAGAGTGGCACCCAACTCCTGAGGTATGATGCAACATCGTACCTTGTGACGCAAAGTAGCTAGGGAGAGAAACTTGGTAGAAAGGTGCTTTGTAGGATAAGCTGGAATTTCCCGAAGTCTTGGTTTGAAACTCTGAATGGTGACGCTCCTGCACGGTACCCAATGTTTCAGCTGGTCAGTCCACTGGCTAGCCTGGTTGTAGGTCGACTAGCCCAGGGACACTTCTGAGAAACCTTACTTCCTGGGCTACCAGGAGGTGTTGAGAGTGATGGGTTGCACCACTCCAAAGATTTGAAGCACTGTCACAGGTCTTCTGAGATCAAGCACAAAGCAGGGCTCAACAAGGACAACAATGGGATTCAGTGGTCAGCCCTCTTCATTGCGTCTCAGGGTCGTCTTCTGTTCTGCTCAGCTCTTCAGGATACTCGGTTCCTTCTGCAGACTCATTTGAATCTGTTGCTGATCTGCTGGAATCGACACAGGATCCTTCCTAATATTCAAAGTCAGGAGAGTGCTTGCACCTGCCCCCCAATGAGAAGATCAGCCCCATGTATGCATGCCAGTAGTGGCCCTATCAGCAAGCACTGGGGTCCTCATGATCTCATGCACGCAAGACACCCTGGCACCTGTCATTTGTATTTGGACCCGACGGTCCCAACCGACTTCCTGGATGTCTAAACAAGTGACCTGCAGGGACTACAAAAGAAGCAGCTTTCACGGCAACTACATGCACAAATAAGTAAGTCCCACAGCTGGAAATGAAGGGGGAAGGTCAGAGGTTAAACAAAATATCTCGTGGCACAGCCATCTTGGACACCAGCCACAGACTTGAGCTAAACGTGCTAAACACAGTAAAAAAGTTACACAACCATAAGAAAGTGCTACTGCTGCCACCAGTCTGTCATAAGGCACACTGTACAACCACCAAAAATTCCTTATATAGTGTCTGTGGGTAAAAAAGACAATGGCCACCTTGCACAATACTGTGAGGTACTTTACGCAATGATAAAATGTTTCCAACAAGTGGCAACAAAGTCATTAAAATACGAAAAACAAAGTTTCTCAGCACTGAAAGCCTGAAGGACGTGTCATTTTCCACATAACAATGAGCTAAAGCCCAGTGGAGTGCAGCTGATGGCAGTGCTCCACTGTAAAAAACTGGGTCAGGAAATAGAAACAAATCCAGGTTTGGGGGTCCAAAGACTTTGGAGGAAAAGTTGCTTCAAGAGAAATCGTTTCTAACAATTACTGTAAGGAAATGAAATCATAGCATGTTAATCGAAATCCAGCGAACAATATTTTAGATTTTTGTGAAGGTTTTAAACAAACATTATTTGGTTATTTGGACATTATGGAAGATATGATTCACACCTTAAACTATCAGATCTGTATGGTTATTCAGGTGATAGTATACATAAACATTCAAAAGTCATTTCTATTGCCAGCTTAAATAACTAATGCACAAACAACTATAATTGGTGGTAAAGAACATGTCACTGTATGTGAAGCTGAACAAAATATTAGCCCTTCCAAACTATCACCTGAGGACTATTTAGACTGGAACATGTCTATTAATGTGCTGCATCTGCCTACAGCAGCAGCTCCATTGGTGGGCATCTCGGTGCAGTGTTTTTTGGTGCAGGTGGTGCCATTAACCCCACGTGTAATGGAAGATACATTTTCACTGATGAATAAAGTAACGTACAGGATCAACACAAAATAGAAAGGCAAAACAATTAACAGACAAAAAGAGTTAATAGTAAGACCAGTACAATAAGTAGGAACAAAGAAGAAAAGTATTGGAGGAGATTTTATTGTGGAAACATTTGCTTACACTATATTAACATCTGTTTTATTGAATTCAAATATAGCTTTTAATTCTGTTATAGAAAATATTAAGCTTCTTCCACTTTCCTTTTTTATCCTTGGCCAAATGAGTAGTCAGGTCCAATAGTGACTCATTAGTGCAGCTCTCAAGTGTTTCTGAACTAGCCATGTGAAAGCCCATGCACATCAGAAATACAAGTACCCAGATGATATCCAATGAGTGGCAGAGCATTAGACCCTTAAAAGAAGTAACTAAAAAAAAACTCAATGGGAAACAATAAAGGTGTCACACTCTCAGAAAATAGATATGAAATCCTTGCCTCTAGGGAAGAAATAGATTGGTCAACACCAATGTTTCCTCTAATTATTTTTCCTCAAGTGCAGAAATGGTTCGCTTTTGTGCGCACATCATTTTTCATGTGCGCAACTCATAGGCATAGCCAGGATTATCTCGCAAGTGGTGCTTTAAGCTAATGTATCTCGGCCCACCACAGTGACCTCAACATCTGTAAATGCTCACACACCGTTGCTGAGTGGGCATTTACAGATTTTGGGTGTGCCTGACCCGCTCAGGCCCTTCCTTGTCTGTGCCTCTGGCGCAAATGAATAACGAGGTAAGCCACTTTGTGAGAACACATACTTTGTGAGCTTCCCAAGAGTTGGAAGGGAGTTTCCCAACCACTAAAATTCAACTCTTTAACATATGATTATAAGGAGAGCTCATCAACCAGTCCAGACTTCAAGATAAGCCATAGTACATACCAAAAGTACTCCTGCGCAGAGAAAACAAACATGTATGCACAAAAAAAGCTTTGTATGCTCAGGATAAACAAAAGGTTTAGTTGTGACTAATCATTTGTCAACACTCCTCACAGACAATGCCGAAAGTTTTTAATGCAATTGGGGAAAACACACTCCTGTTTATTACAAAAAACAAATATCACTTATCATTGATGTGGCAGTCAACATATTCAAATAGGATACAATTGTGAGAATGGAATAATGGCAATTAAAAAGAATGTGTCCGAAAACATAGCAATAAGACCTCATGGACCACTTTAATCAAGAAATGCAAGGCCCAGGAGAACATGCTCATTATTTCTTTAAGGGCGATAATTGCATCAGAATAACTGCACCACAGAATATCATTAGAATTCCTGGGCATCTTTTTAAGATCCACATTACGTTGTCCTGTGAGTCATGCCATTTACTCAAAAACAAGCCTTCCAGCTAAGGCATATACCCCATTCAGTTTTACTCTAAAAACAGGAAAAGGTGCCCAACAAAAACGTGAATGCATGAACATATAGGGGCTTACCACCATGATTCTACCCATAAGGCTCCACTGATATTTTTTTAATCTGTGACCAATAGAGCAGTGGCATAGGTAGCAATTTGAATATTCTTGCCTGATCTTAAGAGGAATTTTAATGGGAAAGAACATATTTTAATAAGCATGACATATCCCTATTGGTAATGACAATTACTTTCTTACTCCATGAACAGTCACTTGATTGAAAGTAAGGAGTAAAATTGTATCAGAGCCTTGCTTGTAACCCTGGCATAGGTGAACTGACAGGGCACATAATACAGTGTATAGTTTTGCCCACCCTTGCTCACCACAGCCTAGACACAATTCAACAAGAGTCTTATTGAGGTTTCTTCTGAAGCCGTGTTGAGGAAAATCACATATATTTACTGTTTATGTCAATAGCAACAATGCTCACAGGTACAACAGATTGAGTGCCTTCTTCTTTAACTAGGGACCCCTCTTCTTAAATTCACTTATCAGTTGAAAAAGATGCATAGGAATGCTAGAGGCAAGAAACGCAAACATATGAATATATTGAAAAGCTCTCAGAGGCTGAACATAGAAAGAAACAAAAGGCGCAGTTTCCTAAACTGTTACTAGAATTTCATATCCTTTAGGAACCAAACACATTTCCTTCACTGTACTGTAAAAACATCAGATTTGCTTTATGCAAGTTGCAGATTTGTTTCTCACTCCAAAGGTGTGTTCTCCTTTGTCCTTTGTGACGATTCACAGGATCTCGTCACTTCACCTCAGCCCTTGCAGGTGAAGATAGGGAGGTGAGGCCACTACCCAGTAGTCCCCTAGAGGTGGCAGGAAATGGGACCTCACAGTGAGAGACTTCCCTCCTGGGGATAGGGACTCACGTTCCCGTAATGGAACTCGTAGACCACTTTTCCCTTGGGACCAAGTCACTGTTAGAAATCCCTGATAACAATACTGTCTGTTATGGTAATGTCTCTTCATTCTTTGATCTGCAAAGTAAAATAACTCAGAAAAAGAAGAGCCAAAGGAAGCTCCAGTGTAAAATCAGGCTTCCCTACGGTGGTAGACAGAAGAGTTGGCCCCAAGGAGGCATAACGATTGGTTCAACAACAGTAAAGAAGCACTTTGACTTTACACTGTGGAGGACCCAGCTACAAGAAATAAAGAGCAAGAAAGGGCTGCTTGACAGAGTGAGCCGCCAGCATGAAGCCAGCCCAGCCCGGTAATTCCAAACCTCGGTACACAAAACAGCACGAACGCTGATCCCCAGTGGCAGGGACATTTAAGGATGTTCAACAGAGCTCTGCGGTGGAAGCAAGTGCCTGACCACTCGAAGGAGAGAGAAGCCAGCAGCGGTGTGACCTCACAGAGGTGATCTGTGTGGTCCTGCAATTGCGCCGGAGACGTGTTGCCCAAATCTATGCAGAGTCGCAAGGACAAAGCAGGGAGAGTGAAGGAAGCAGGAAATGCTGAAGCAACGCAAGTAAGCCAACCACCCTGAGAAGAACAAGCAATGCAGTTCCGACGCGTTACATGTATCGGGAACAGTAGGAGACCTGATAGGGGCTTGGGGCAGCTCAAAAGTCAAGAAAGCCTCTGGAATAATCTCCTGCATCACAGTAGTGATACCCAGAGAACCAAGACTCAAGAAAGCCTCAGGAATAATCTCCCTTGTCACAATGATAATCCAAGCGGGATTGAAGAGGGTATTAGGAAACAAAAGCTGTTTGGAGGTAATCTTCGTAACGTCATCAGACAGGAAAGAATTGCTGGAATTGTAAAGCAAGTTTTTAGAAGCCCTTGGGAAGAAATAAAGAGACTTTTAAGGACTATTGCCAAAGAATATCCCATGGCAGCCCTCAAGGCTGGGCAAAGTGGGTCAGGAGAAGGGAGTCACTCTCCTGACCAGACTTTTGTTGTTGAATCAGAAGATAGAGCAAAGAATTGTAGAAAGAAATGTAAAGACTGAGCCAGTTCACCCGGAGAAGGGATTCATTCTCCTGGTATTAGTTTCACTTGAATGCTGAATCCTTTTGTAGATTAGTGGTAGGGTTAAAGTAGGTTTTTGGACAGAGGATGGGCATTTTTCATTTGTACAAACATCCCGACGAAGAGCACCCGAGTTGATATTTGTTTAGGTAGGGATAACCCTTTAGAAATAGCGAAAGGGTGTTTTTTTTTTCTTTATTTAAAAAAAAAAGTGTTGTTGAAACATGCCACCCCTTTAATGGACTCCTTACTCCACCACACCTTCCACCCATATCTCTCCCCGACTCCTGTGCTAGCCTCCAATATTAATTAACAGGGCTCTTTAAAACGCAAGGGACTGTAGCAGTAAAACACTAAATGGGTAATTTGCATGCTAACAATACTTTGCAAGCAAAACATATTTAAAGCCTCACCATGATATTATGGGCAGTGCAAGGAAGTGTTAGGAATCTGCATATGCGCAATTACGATGAAGTGCATACAAGATTGTTGTCAATGTACCCCACCTTTAAATTGTGGGTTAGGATTATTCAACTTCAAGTGGAACAGTTTTTGTATAGCAGCGATATAATTTGTGAATGACCCATGAAACTATGAAAACTTGGAAAGGATGCACATTGTGTAAAATGCATTCCAGCTATGTGAATATCGGTGGCCCTAATACTCTATATAATCAATACCATGCATGGTCCATATCCGTTAACTCTTGCAGGCCAAGTAAATGATATTGCTCTGTTGCTCTCCACTTATAGGGTAATGTTTGCAATGCTAAAGTAGGAGGTGCTGAACATAACATTTGCCTACTCAAAATTAGGGGTGTACTGAATAGTAAATTTACTATCCGGCCGTATACCGAATAGTAAATTTACTATCCGGCTGGAGCCGAATAGTGAGCCGAATAGTTGCTTTGGCTTTTGTGTAGGCATGGGAAAGGCATTTGCCCTGAACCGCCGTAGTGATATTAACTGGCTATTGATGGTTGCAGGTGCAAAATGGTGCGAGTACCTAGGCATATAAAAGCGGTTGGATTTGCCACTGCTTGTTTTAACACGACTTCAGTGAAGGACATGCAGAGTGTATACAAACACTTGTGTATAGGCGCATTATAAATGCCATATCATATCATAGTGCTTATAAATTGTCCCAATGAGAACTTTCATTCACAGGCCCATTGTTCCATGGTACTTGCAACAAACAAACCTTTCATTAAAGCTTTACAAAAGTGACTTGCCATTCCTTCCCTTTCAAAGATATTATCTTCTATGAAGAAATACCTTTTCACATCTAGTCATAATTCTGTTAGGACAATGGCAAGTCAACCCCCTAGTCACTTGCGAAGACACGAGAAGGGTGCCTGCCCCCAGCCCAATGGTTATGTGAAGTGGACTTGATGGTTCCAGTTTTGTGTGCTGGGACCTGGAGGGGGCAGTGGACTCCATTAGCTCCTTTTGTAATTGGGTAACACTCTTCTGTCTTTGCATTTGTGTAACTTCAACTTGGCAGAGCATTTTATAGCCATGGTATCCATTTAGAAAACTTTTCAAAACTGATGTGCTTATCTCTGCAAATGGCCGAACAATTAGGATGCAGGCAAGGAGATCACGCATATTTATGCCTTGTAAATAGCCACAGAGATGCAGCATTGTGCATATTTACTTTGCAGCCTTGTTAGCAGAGCAAGCCTGCATTCACCGAAGAACGTTCAGTAGGCTAACTGCTATTGAAATTTGTGAATGCAGCCAGAAACACATGCTTAAGGGGCCACTTCTTTGTACCGCCACACAAAGAGATGCCATTAATCATTGCCTGCCCATCGCCGTTGAGCATTAGCTATTAGTGGGCGCACCTGCAGGGGGGCGATAGTCACTGTGAGCACAGCACCTATCAGGAGCCTGAAGCCCTGAGGTATGAGGTATTATGCAGTGCAATGAGACTGAGACCGACCTCTCCCCCACCCCCGGGCACAACAACCTCCTGGGGACTCTGATATCCTCCCAGCCCATTGAAATCCAAAGTGCCCCTCCCCTCCTTTATCATGCCCGTCCCGCCCCACTTAGCAAAGCAATGCGAACTGGTTGCGTGCAAGTCCTGTTTAGAGAGAGAGATGTTCGTCAGCCCTCCGATCCGATTTCCCAGGCACAGGAGGTGCCTTCAAGCAATCAATCGAGCCTTGCTGCTAGGCGTTTCCAAGCGAGTTGTGCATAAAATCTATATTTTAAAAGTGACTGGATTGGTGGCAACAGGAGGGACGCGATATAAACACCGTTCATGCTCATAGTCCTAGAAGCTTGGCTTTTCAAGCAATGCAAGTTCTTTTTTTTGTTCAACTCGACTGCCATCTAGTCGCTCATATGGTTTGTGTAGCAACTGCTGTGTTTAAGCTCTGCGAACACGTTGCTTTTATATGGGAGCAGGTCTTTTCACTGAAGGACTTTATGATGTGTTAACTTCGGCTTCGAGTAAGGCTTCAAGTATGCATTCAGCCGAAACCGAATAATTACTTTTTAGCCGAATTTCAGCCGAATACTTACTTGAAGCTGAAGTTCAGTACACCCCTACTCAAAATACTTAGGGCCTGATACACAGAGAGTTTTCATCTGGGATTGTGCCATTATAAAACGCTTCTGTGAATCAAGCGCTTAGTGGGAAAATGTATGTGTGAGTTTCATAACGTGTTAACTTGCAAGGGGGCCGCAATAAGTGCTTGTGTGACTTATGTACAAAGAATAGGAAGCATGGGATGAGGTTACACATTAAATAGCCTACTTCTTACATTCAGCATCTGATATTTGAGCAGACAGATGGGATGCATAATCTGGGAGATGCTTTGTTAAGTATGAGTAACACATTCTTGTGCTTGAACACCATTCATATTATAACACTAAACAAGTGGATATAGGTACACGTCTGGTAGCTGTTTGCAGAGCCAATGTGGGCAAAATCAAGGTTGTTTGGTATCATCTGAATGTGGCCTAATATGGATGTTTGAGTCATAAAATATAAGTGTGGTACAGTAAAGTATAGGAGTTGTGGATTGGAAGAGATAATTTGGGTAATATGTTGAGGCATATCTTAGTTTTATCTTCTGTTCATTGAGCCACTTTTTCATATTAGTTGTTAACCTCTTGCGGGTGTATTCTATTTCTGTTGTCTTTAGTTTTTCTTTAAGGTCATACTTGCATAGTGGGCAAATGTATATAGGCTAGATCAGACTATCAAAACTAGTAAGTATAATTTTGCTTCATTTTGAGACAAATCAATTATTGGATACCTGCTGTGGATTGTTCCTTATTACATATTTTTGGATAGGTGGGAATTGTTTGTGTGTGCTGCTGAAATTCTTCTGAGCGGCACCCAGAAGGAAGCTGGCCAAGCACAAATGTGCACAGCTTAAAGGGAACATTGGTCAACATTGGTCTGTATCAGAGAATCTCCTGTCTTTGACCTCAATCAATTATAAAGGAAGAAGGGAAAGCAAGATGGCTGTCCTGAGATGTTTTAGGCTTTACATCTAGTCTCATGGAAATTCATTGGATCCTCAATTGCTAAAAATAAACCGAAGATTGTTACATTCCTGGAAATGTATGATATCATAATTTTACAAGAAACATGTACAGACTGTCAGGCAATTTTAGAAGATTACTGCACTTTTCAGATTCAAGCTGCTAAGCAGAAAAAGGGGAAGATATGTTGTGGGCCTGGCAATTTGTATCTGTACTTCTTTGGCCTTCGTAACTTTCATAATAACCCACAGGAAGTATTTACCAATACAGTCTTAGTGGTCTTTAAGTGCATAATGAGAGATTAATTGATTCTAGCTCAGTGCACCAGTTCATCAATGGAACAGATTTCAAATTAAAACTTTGTAAGGGCCAACCCCTATTTTGTTTGATAAAACAGAGGATCATGCTCAACATATTCCAGCTACAGAAATAATTGACTAATGTGCATGTGTTCATGGTATGAACATATATTCATGGATTATGGAATGGGGGCTTACAATGATATATGGAAGGCACTCCAATAACAGACCAGGCAAGAGTACATTTGAGAGTCACCAAGGTAAATCTTCAATAGATAACTTTTGTATTTGAGTTTCCAAATCAAAGATGATTCAGGACTTTTGATCTATAGTGTGGCCAGAATTAGAAATTAAGAGGCCTTTTTCATTTTTACCTTCTGCACATTTTCCACAATCTGCTAATGCCGTTTTTATCCACCTCCAAATTGGCCATGAAATGGAACAAGATATGTAATAATGTAACTCAAGAGTAAATAATAGGTTCAGATTTGACTGAGAATAATGCATTACTGGACACCTCAGTCACATCCGGATTAGCCAAAAATACTTTTAATGATTTGATGGTGTAAGTGATTTCAACCCGGCACTTACCCTTCATCAATGCCTAGCGTGGGATGCACAATTGAAACCCTTAATTATTTATTTATGTCTATAAGTTCTTTTATTTCCGAATGATGTACCCTTATATCATGCCCCTCTCTTTGAATCCCCGCCGGTCACACTGAACCAGGAAGCAGGCTGTTTTGCAAAGTTAAAAATATTTATTTTATGTATTTCACAATATATATATCACACTATTTTAATGGTTATACAATGATCACCACTGGGTTGATGTCACAATAAATCTCTGTAATCACACGGAGTAATGATAGGAAAAATAATGCAGCATAGAATAATACTTTGTGTGGGTTCAATCAAAATGCAATGTGATTACTCTTTCCCCTGCACACTACTCAATCCCCCCAATATGCAATATAAAGAGATGGAAGGAGAGAAAACTGGTTTCAGGAATGCAGAATTCAACAAAGGAGTATCAATCCCAATTTCCCCCAGCAAACATAGAGAAAAACAGGAATGATTGCAAACTTGTCAAAATGGTTTAAAGTTGGCTTTGCATGAATGGTAAAAACACTGAAAATGGATTTAATTCACTAAAATAGTTTCAATACTAGTGGGAGCCTCTTTGTATGGTATTAGACACACACTAGCAATGATTATTGAGTAACTAGAAAGTTGAAAACTTAATTCTGAGGTCGGAAGCAATGAACAGCTATTTCACACGTGATAGATTTGAGCCAAACGAAAAATTTGCAACAAACCTTTCCGCGGGCGGTAAGCTCAATTGCGGAAAAACCTTAAGGAGTTGGGATACGGTTTGGGAAGCTGTGGATGTTAGCTTCAATGAGACACTTAAATGTCGTTTCTAGCATAAACGGTGAAGAAGTTATGAAGGTTTTTGTGGAGGTTGTTTTTTCAGAAAGAGGCAAAATTGCAAAACAAGAATGCTCTTTTTAAAATTAACAAACAAGGTTTCTTTACACTAGGGGAGACTATGAAGATGCAAACTACACGACAGCGCAGCCACCAGCCCAGGGTATCACTGGTAGGTTTGGCCTGCCGAGACGCTCGCCTTTCTTCAGAAAATATATCAGCACAAAGATTATTTTAACACTACTAGTACAAAGGACTATAGGGTAAGAGAAAGAGTTCAGGCAAGACAAAAGGATTTCTAGCAATACAGTTCAGGATATAAGAGAATGGGTTTGGATAGGGATGATTTATGGATAATACATGTGCTAGTGACAATCCTATGCTATGGATTCTCACTACCAATGTTTGGAATGGACCTGTCAGGGATCTGGTCAGGGATCTTTCTGGACAGGAATTCAGCTAGCACACCGGACTGGACTCAAGGCGCTCTGGTTCTGCAATCAGCAAGGCACTCTGGACACCGCACAGTGGGACTGGACTGAATATGATAGGTTCTGCATCTGGTTTGCAGCTATCTGGTCATAGCTCGGCTCTAATGGGTTGGATCTTTGGATTTTGGCAAGAATTCTTAGCAAGAAAGCAGTACGGCACAGCCAGGCTGTTCTTTTGTTCCACTTAGAGTCTGGGGTAAAGTATGGTTTCTGTATTTTTAAAGGCCAAGCTGAGAATGGTTCAGCTTTGGAAATGGGCCTTTCTGCTTTCAAAGTTCTGGTGTCTAGAATCTGGAATATGGATTTCTCTTGCAAAGTGCTCCGCCAGCAATCGGTTGGTGGGTGAATGTGTGTGTCTTTAGGTCCTAAACTGTCTCTATTTATGTATTTCCTAAAGGGGTGGGTAAGCTGAATTATACTAGGCACACCCCTAGGTATTCTATTGGTTAGGGTCTTTCCTCTCCCTTGATTTGAGAAGAAAACAGAGTGTCATCATGACAATGTGTTTTATGATCCAGGGAAAGCCTCCCCTTTGTCTTTGCACATGAAATCTACATTTCCTATAATGCATATTTACAATTTTACAAACTAGCATATCTCTATCCCATATTCTGTGGAGCAAGTATTCATCCGAGCCCCATCGCTGTGAGAGCTTGGGTCTAGATTTGGCAATTTATCGCGCTTTTGGTCTGATACCCAATGTCAGATTTGTCCAAAATTTTACACATATGTGCGCATGATATCTGGGCATAATCAGAAGAAGTTTCATGTTTCTGACACCAACACAATTTCTACAAAACCACCATTTCTGCAGTTGGGTCCCTGAAAATATCACACAGTTCTGAGTATTTTTAAAACGTGACCAACAATTTCACATTAACAATACTGTAATTTTACAATTTTTACCAATTCGCACAGTCCTTTGTCAGTCCTTTTCAAAAATATACTTTTCTGTACCTTAAGAATAAAAATTAAACGGTCTATTCACGCCCCCAAAGTTCCTGGTGGCTCAAGATCAATCCGTGCCTCTTTCCTTTGGCAGGGGCTTCTGTTGACACTTGCATCTGCATATCTTTTCAATCAAGGAAATCTTTTGTCTCTCACAGGAGCAGCAACCCAAATCCCCTCCCCTCTTCATTAACACCTGAATGTGAGTTCCTGGGCCAGAGAGCAGAAGGGAGGTGCCTTTTGTTGGGGCAAGCTGTCGAATTTGCTTTGTAGTTCTTTGGCTGGCATCAGGCTGACTTAAAAAATCCACTTTGTTAAGTTTTTCTTTGATGAAAATAAACTTACATTTTCAAAACAGGAAAACAGAACTCTAATTCCAGTCTTTTAAAACATAGAGATTAAATAGTTGCAACCTATATTACTTTTGATAGCAAGTCACTTCATTCCAACCATTTGATTTTAACTGCACAAGGTTAAGCTTCTAATACAATTAAATGACAGCTGTCATACAGGCGTCCGTCCGGTGGTACTTAGCCCATATTTGACAGATTTTACAGACAAGCACACTTTTTAATGTGGGTATTCTGGTGATAGATTCTGCTTTTCCTGACATTGTGTGCTTCTATTGATTCTTTAAATGAAGTGATGGGTAACACGCAGCAAGGATGGTAGATATTTTCTGATGTTTTGAATCATTATTTTGTAATTTCAGCAACCAAGGAAAAAAAGGATTTCAGATCACTTCTGGGTTTCCTTGCAATAAAGCACTGCCTTTCATGTAGTTTCCATGTTCACTCTGTGGGCAGCCCAGTGACAGGTTTCAGCAGTGTGGTCTCCTGTTCCACTACTGACAGAGGCAATGTAGATTGGCAGCCAACATTCTGGTTTCACAGCGCAGTTTTCATAGGTTTAGCGAGCACAGGGCTTTTTCAGCCATTTTGCTGGTTCTGGTGCCACCAGCACACAGTGATGTCGCAGGGCAGAGACTAGTGGGTCAGTACATCCCACAAGCCCCCCTTCGCGATTTGGCTTTTGACCACCCGTCAAGGGGAAGTCGCGAGATTGGGATGATCAGTTTCTTTTCTTTCTGGTCCAAATGGCAAAATTCATCTCCTTCTCCCATCAATGGTGGATCGACCGGTTCTCCTCGCCGATTCCTGACGAGAGTATGGAGTGATACCCCGGGCCCTTTGGATCTTTCCTTCCAGTCCCTGGGTGGTCCTGCTTGGTTCGAAGGATTCATGGTTTCAAATTCTAGGATGACAAAGCAAAACATATTTGTAGACATTTCCCCACCACTATTCATGTAGTGGGGCAGATACATTCATTTTGACATATGAGGACAATTTTTT
The DNA here is from genome assembly GCF_040938575.1 of Ambystoma mexicanum. Taxonomy (NCBI): domain Eukaryota; kingdom Metazoa; phylum Chordata; class Amphibia; order Caudata; family Ambystomatidae; genus Ambystoma; species Ambystoma mexicanum. The sequence goes on from NC_090935.1 coordinate 1,068,659,691, forward strand.
ATATTTCCAATTTATTGATTATATAGATGGAATCTTTTTTATAGTTGGAATTCTAGGGAGCTGGATTGACCCCCTCTGGGGTTCCAGTTGAATCCTCTAGTTGCTGCAGAGTGTGCCTAGGATGGCAACACTTCAGTTGGTTGATGTGGACCCACTTATCTTCCCCCTCGGCCAAACTGCCTTTGGGGTGCGGATTTTGTAGGCGACTGGTGAGATTTTGTCTTCAATTTCAAAAGGACCTCTCCACCTAGGCAAAAATGTGTGCTGTTTGGCCTGGTTCCTTTGGAAATTGCATAAGTAGACCCGGTCTCCTACATGGTATTCTTTTCTAGTAGTATTTAAGTCATAGTGGGTCTTCATGCTGTCTGCAGATCTTTCTAGATTTCGCTGAGCATAGGCAAAAGCATGTTGAAGGTGTTTTATCAGATTTTCAACATACTCATGAGTTGTGGAGGCATTGATCAATGTCTGCTCTTGGGTTCTGTAGAGCAGATGCTGGGGAAGCACCATCCTTCGTCCAGTCAGCTCAAACAGTGACATTTTAGTTGCTGAAGAAGGGGTAGATCTGATGGCCATCAGGACAAGAGGTAGTCGGATATGCCAACTTGGCCCAGAGTCTGCCACAAACTTTTTTAATATGCTCACAATTGTCTTCTTGTATCTCTCTACTGCACCACACGAGGCTGGCCAGTAGGCAATGTGTAATCTCCTTTTGACCCCAAGTATCGCCCACATCTTTTTCATCACTTCGCTAGTGAAGTGGCTTCCTCGGTCTGACTCAATCCTTTGGGGTAGTCCAAAACGCGAGAAGATGTGGTTGATCATCAGGGCAGCTTCTGTTTCTGCCTTACAATTTGGGGCCGGAAGACATTCCACTCATTTAGTAAACAAGCATGTCACGGTCAACATGTACTTGTTCCCCCTAGAGGAGCGAATCACGGGCCCGATAAAATCGACTTGTAAATCTGACCAAGGCTTTGTCATCCCCCTCTTTTGGAGAGGTGCACGGTGTGTGAGGGATGTTGGCTGAAATTGTGCACCCACAAGACACCCCTTCAAGTATTGGTCGAGCTCCTGCCCCATGTGTGGCCAGTATGCAACCTCTCTTAAGATTTCAAGTGTTGTATGAAACCCCCTATGACTGGCTGTGGCCGCATCATGGGCGTGACTTAACATCAGGCTTTGGACTGAGGTAGGGACCACCCACTGATCATGGCCAGCTAGGGATCTCCTCACCAACAACCCGTCTTGGATTCAGAACATTTTTGGACATGTCATCAACACTCTTAGGTCATCTTTCCCTATGTAATCGGTATCCGTCAGGGGAAAGTTCTCAGGGTCTTCAATGTGTTGATAAAACTTACCAATTATTGGATCCCATTTTTGAGCCATAATCAAATCAGCATCTGGGGTCTCATTACTCCATTGTGCAGTTGAGAGTTCATTGTGAGCATTTGTCTGGGACCTAGTGATAGCAGTGACCTGGATTTCCCCCAACAGGGACTAGATCTCAAGTAAATCCCCTTGGATGGCTCCGGTTTTGGCCAGCTGATCAGCTAGGTCATTTACAGTTTTGTCTGGTCCCTCTACTTTAGAATGACCCTTGATCTTTTTCCAGTAGATGGTCATCCCATTCGAGGTGACCAGATCATCAATATTCTGGATTAATTGTCCATGGTCCAATGGCTGTTATTAACACATAGCATGCCTCTGGTTTTCCAGTTAACCAGGTGCTCCACGAACCCGTTCCGTACATAATCCGAATCTGTGATCATGACCAGTTTGTGGAGTTGATGTTGGATAGCAGCGAGGATGGCTTGATGCACAGCTATAAACTCTGCCACTTGACTACTTCAGAGACCAATCTGGTACCCAGCAGAGGGTTCTGGTGTCGGAATTAAAACAATATTATGCCTCCTATCGCAGCAATTGTATGTGTATTGGCCTACGCCAAGTTGTCTAAAACATCATATGCGAACAAACTCCGCGGCAAGGTCTTGACCTTAGAGAAAGTAATGTAAGTCGCCATCTTGGATTAAGCTGCCATTTTAGGTTCTCTTGTAAGATGGAAGTCACACTGAACATCAAAATGAAGGCCGAATGACATTCTGAGTAAGATTCTGGCCGTTGTGACCTCCGTACACACGAATAATTAATATGCCTGCAGGTCACTTGTCGGGGTCGCGAACTGAGCCCTTGTCCTATTGCTGACCTATGTGTAAATGTACAACTATATCAGCGAAACTAATCAAAATGCATATATTATAGGATTAACCTGGCTAGGGACCCATAGGCCCGATCCCTAGAATGGTTAACCCGTGAGGGGGTTGGCCAAGGGCTGGATAAAGGATATAAAAGCCCAAGTGTTCCAATGTACGGTCTCTCTTACTAATGCATCGAACCTTCGTTGAAGTTCGTTACGTTACTCTGAGAGCCGAATAGCTATCCGTTTGTCAATTGACTTTGGTAACTGTTGTAGCTTTTAAATAAAGCATTTGTATGTTCTTTGTAACCTGTGTTGGTGTGTTTCTTTTGGGCTTCCCGGCCTCATATTATTTTTATGTTTTCACACTGGGGCATCGTTCACCCATGCATTCCCTTCGCCGGCCACAAGTTCTGTTTCCCTGTTGTTGTCAACATGGTAGGAACACCCATCCACATAGACAGTGGGCATTCCCTCACACTTGTCTTCTTCAAAGACTTTATGTGGGGAATTAGGGTATGTCTCCATGTTGTCCTTGATTTTAAGACTTTCGTCCTCGAGACAGTTTTCTCTGGCACAATCATGCAAGTCAGCCAGACCTTGCGCGAGGGGACTCTTCTTGTTTTGGCCATATCTGACCTCCACAGGAAAGCCTTGCATTGACAGAATCCAGGAAGTAATATGGGAATTACTTACATTTCCAGCCCGGATTCTGTCACTTTGGAGATATTGCAGAGGCTGGTGTGGAGTCTCCACTATGATGTGTTCCCCCTAGATAAACGGACGGTAATTCTTCAAGCTTACTGCTATTTAAAAGGTAAGCGATATGCATATTGCTCCTTGTTACGGCTGTGGTTTTCACCATACACTATGCTGCATTCAGAGGAAGCCACTACTTATCTGTAGGTCTATATGTAAAGAGACTAATGTGCTCCCCTTCTTTACTATATTTTGTTTCTCAGTATTTACTACTGAATCCATTTGACTGAGGGATCGCGCTCGCCGCTCTTCACACAACAGTCATCTTTTCTTCACTTGTGTAGGAGTTTCACTGGTAGGTTGATCACCGTTTTTTCTATACTGTGGATCTTTCCCCAGTGGCAACAGCGCAGCCCCAATATGTAAGAATGATTGCTCTATCGAGCGTGTATACTTATTTATTTATTTATTTATTTATTTATTTATATATTTATTATTATGTTTAAAAGTAGTTTTTCTGCTACTCATTTCCCTACAGTTTGTGAGCATGCATGTTGCACCGTAGCATCCACGCGTCTGTGCCTGATTGGGCTCAGGCTTACCGTGTGTCTCTCGGCAGTCTCGGAGTGGGTGTATCGAGTCGGCTCTGAACAGCACGTCAGTTTCTTTTTCCAGTCCAACATCCATGGGGACTGGATAAATTGAACCCCTCCAGGTGAGGAATGGTTAAATCCTAATTTTTTCCTCCCTAGGGGTTCTCCTTCGTTTGTTTGGTTACACATATGTGTTCTAGGCAGAACCTCTCGTGGCTTTTCTCAATTTTAAAGCAAGCTTGGGGTGGAATGGTAGATGTATACTCAAGCAGGCATTTTGACCACTGTAGCCCATTATTTTCAGTTGGAAACTTAGTTTTTCCTTTCTGTGTTCTCTCTTTTTTTCCCTATAGGGTATCATCAATTTGCCCCGAAGAAGGTGGTAACACACAACCACCGAAACGCCAAAAAAGATAAGGGGGATTGGCTTCCAGATTCTCTGCCTTTGAAAATTTGGACATTTGTTCCCTCGATTGGAACGTATTAAATAATTTGGCAGCAGACACTATATTTTGAAAACTGTTTCTGTCTAAATCTGGTTTATCCATATATGTTCTCTGTTCCCCCTATATGCGTTGGCAAACCCAGTTGGGGTTTCCCATATATGAGTCTCATGAAAAGATTTCTGGAAATATATTTTTTTAAAAACCTTCAGACTCATTTTGGAATAAATTGTATACTAATACTAGACATTTGAGGGATTCCTAACCTCTATTTTGATTTGTTTAGACAGTTTCTCAAATCTGAATACATGAAACTGTCACTATGAAACTGTTTCATTTATCCTTTTCTTTTCCTCTTTTTAAATCATAGGAGCTTTTCCTCTCGTACTCTCTACCCTTGTTCTGAGCACATTGTTTGATGAATGATGTAAATAATTGTTTCATCTTCTCTCTCCATGTTTATGATTCGATGTATAACTTTTTTGTCTTTTTCAATTCTGTTATTCAACGTATGGCAATCTTTGCAACTTTTTTAGCATTAAAACAGTATAATTTATACACTGAAAATGTTGTGGTACATGTGGTCATCTTGTGTTTCCATATATTTAACCATGCATTAATATGGTTGTAACTAGGGGTGTGATTTGATATAGGAAAAAAAAACATTTACCGAAAGGCACTCCGCCAATTCAGTATACAAGGCAAGGTGCTGAGTGCTTTGTTTCTTGTTTTGCAGCATTATCTTGTTGTGTCATTCGGTAATTCTTCAATGTCCACACCGTTGCCAGGAGTGACTTCTCACAATCATTGAATTTTTCCTCTACAGAGGATAAAGTTTTATTCCATAGGAGATTACTTTATTGACCTTGTCATTCTTTTGATATAATACTGAAGTCAAGCATGTATTTGAGAACCCCGTCTCCAAGAAGAACTCCTTGTTTTTGACAGGGTAAGCTAGACAAGGCACTTTTGAGAGGCTTCTTTTGAGTTGTCTTACTGCCTCGGCCTGTTCTGGACCCCACTCCCACTTGACCTCCCTTTCAAAAGATGGATCAGGGGTCTTGTGATCTCTGCATAGTCCTCAATGAATGTTCTACTGTAATTAGTCAGTCCAAGGAGGCTCCTTAGTTCCCGCAGAGTTGTGGGGTCTTTTAATTTCTGCAGTGCTTCCTCTTTTCTTGGGGACAGAGACCCTGAGGAGTAATCTCATGCGCCAAGAAATTGACACCACTGTGCCTTTTGAAAGGAGAGTTTTGCTCCGGCAGCCCTCAACTGTGTCAGAACATAACGGATCTCCGCTATGTGTTCCTCCACAGTTGAGTTTTGATCAGAACATCATCTAATTAGGCCAGGTTACCCCTTTAACCCAGGTCAGGCATGGTCTTATGTACGAAAATGTTGAATTCATTGCCGGAGTTGATGTATCCGAAGGGAGTCCGGGTCCATGTGTACTGCTGCCCCCCAAAGGTGAAAGCCAGCTTGCATTGCTCCTCCCTACTGACAGGTACAGTCCAGTACCCATTGGTCAGGTCTATTGCAGTGAATACCTGTGACCCCTGGATCTGGGCATGCCCTTTGTTAATGTAGGGAAGAGGCCATCGGGAAGTATGGACCCGTTTGTTGAGCTCCCTAAGGTCGGTGCAGAGTTTCCACTGGCCGTTTGGCTTCAAAATCCCCAGCACCGGATTATTGAAGGTGCTGTGGACTGGACGGATTATCCCACGGGACTCAAGGTTCTTAATTATTTCAGTAAGGGACTCCATTGATGTGAGAGGCAAGCAATATTGCGATATAAAAACTGGAATCATGCCAGGGTCCGTGGGAATTGTTGTTGTGTGGATGTCGGTGCGACCACAGTCATATGAGTCCACCGCAAAGAGATCTTGAAAATCTAAGAAAACTTGTTTCAATTTTTGCCTTTGCTCCAGAGTCTCACAAGCATCAGCTAGGCTGACTCTCTCTTCAACCATCTGCCTGAAGCCTGGAAAGACTTCCGGTTTTGCTATCTCAGTGGCCTCCTCCAGCTGGGTGGAGAAGTCCCTGGTCAACGTGCTGTTTTGGACTGGTGGCTTCAGGTGGGGAAGGCAGTCCTCGCGGACTTGGAAAATCACCTCATCCCTCCTGAAGTCACAAGTCACATCTTCCTTACCATAAGGGCAGGAATTGTACACCAGGAAATTCCGCTCCTGCCAGGTGAAGATCTTGTCTGGTGGTGTGTCATTGCCACTATCACTGTCAAAACAGTCCTTGGGGATTGGTCCTAACAGTTCATTACCTAAATCTATGGAAAAATGTCGGTCCTCAACCGCCATTCCAATAATGGTGCCTGCGGCTAGAGTGATACTCTTTAAGTCGCTGTTATCCACCTCTATTGGAATGGTGTCATGTTCTATATTGACTAATGGTGTTGGGTTTACCCCCAACCATTGCTGTTGGAAGTAAGCATTGAGATGAATATAGGCGTCAGGGTTTCTCAATTTCTGTCCTCTTTTGACTTTCACTTCCTGTGAGAATTGTCGGGTCCTTTCTGGGATGGTGACTTCCTCTCCAATCTGAATTTCAACTGCATAAGGCAGCAGTTGAGCTGACCTAAATGCTTTCTCTGGGTCATCATAGCCCATGGGATTATCCGCTAATCGGGACCAAGCTTTGAAGTTTATTAGGTCAAAACTAATGGCAAAGCCATTGAGAATGTCACTGCCTAAGTAAAAGGTGGCAGTGACGTCTCGCACGACCCATCAATTATGGACTATGCTCTTGTTGCCTATGGAGATTTTGAGCATACACCTGCTAGGCACGAGATGTTTGGATTTGGGTGTTTCCAGGTGCATTTCCCATTTGTCTATCTGTTTAAATGTGGGAACGGCTGGATCTTTTGGGAGTTTGCGGAACATGGCTTTGCTGATGAAGCTCTTACCGTTGCTCACACACACTTGGGCGAGAACAGAGTCCTTCCCTTCATTTAACTGAATAGGGATGAACAAATGCTCTCCAAGTTTCTGAATGTCAGCCAGGCTTTGAGCTGATTTTTTTGATTGGGAATTTGTAAAGAATTTCAGAGGGTTTCCTTCCAGTGTGGAATGCCACCTTAGACTGGAAGGAAGGTTGATTTTCAGAAATAGAGAGGACCCCTCCCCATCACCAGTTTGCTGTCCTACTGCTATTACTGTCATGTCTGAGATTTGGTTGTTCTGGAAGTGACATTCTATTTGGTCAGATTTTTGTTCAACCATGTGGCATGTGCCATTTAAACTAACTTGGTTGACACTCTGTTTTAATTTTATCGGTTGGCTAGTCTGGGTCCAGAGGACCTTGTTTACACAATCTATTAGGGGTGACAACCTACGCAGGATGTCATTTCCTAGTAAACAAGGTGTGCCCTCTGGAGTTACAACTACGACCGGGTGCTTCACCTTGTGTCGCCCAATTTTAACATCCAAATCCGCAGTCCCCTCAAGGGGAATATCCTTCCCGTCGAAGTTCTGAAGTTTTCCAGGAAGAGGGGTGAGAGGAATTTGGTATTTCTCCCCCCTTCCCGAATTCAGTTTATCAAAGGCCCTTTTTGACAGAAGGGTAGCTTGGGATCCAGTGTCCACCAGTGCCAAAATTACACACTGCCCCTGTATCTGGACCGGGGCATAGAATCTTCCCGCCTTCTCCTCAAGGGGGCACAGATAATGTAAATTTTTTCGACAACTGGTGGGTTAGTTTCTTGGTTTTGGACACTGATAGAGAGGTGATTTGGACAGGATTCTGTTTGGTGTCTTGGGAATCTGAAAGAAAAAGGTGACAGCTAGATATAGAGGAAGTTTTGGGTTCCCCTGGTTCTGGTTCTGGTCTGCCCCCCTTTTTTGGAGGCAGTCACCAGGATGGGTTTGAACCAGGGGATTTTCATGCTGATGATTCTGGGGTTGGATGATGGGCGGTGCTAACTCAGTCCCCACATCTACCAAGTCTGGATTTGGATCCTTTGGGACCCATTTTTCTTTGGCAGGAGTTCCCCCATCTCTGAAGGACAAGATCTTTTTCCCAGGATACTCTGAGGATCCCTCTCCTTCAAACTGGTAGATTTGTACCTCCTCCTCAAAATGGGTCTGTTTGGGCTCTTTATTTCTCCCACCCCCCCCTCCTCCTTGGGTGGCAGACTTTCAGGGGCAGGAGATTTTGGTGCTGGTTCCTGGGTTTCCACAGGCTTTTTTCAAGTGGGAAGGAAGCTTCCTCCAAGGCTTTACACCCTCTTCCCATTGTACCTCCTCCCTGGGAACCAGTGGGTTGTCAGGGTTCCTACCCTGTCATTGCTCTGGAGCACCAGGTCCTGGGTTTGGGGCATTCTGCGCCGCCATGCTCATCTGAGGGTTCTGTTGAGCCCTCAGCATGCAACCCAGATCCTGTGCCATGTTTTGGACCTTGCGCTCTAGTTGTGACACCTGCTCAGGCTGATACAGGGTTCTCATGTCTCCCCGGGGCTGATCCCGGGAAGGGTAGCTATTCCTTCTCCCAAAATACCCCGGGTTAGGAAAATGTTGGTACCCCTCCACCTTTCGCCTTCCCTCTCACGGATTGGGTTGTCTGGGCTCCGGAAAGTGGGGAAAGAAGGATAGATTGTTTTGGGGTTGAAAGTTTTGTGGGTACCAGGGGAAGAAGTTCTGTCCAGTATTTGGGGGATTACCGCTCTCCTGGGGGAAGTGAGGAGGGAAGTTCCCTGGGTTAGCTGCTGTCTGGTTGGATCCCCCCATTGGGCTGGAGGAGTCCACACATAACCCAGGATGGGTCTGTTCCCCTTGTAGCGGGGGCTGATGGAGTCAGGGGAGTTAAGGGTCACATTTGTGGGATTGGCTCCCTGGCTCCCTGTTTGTGATTGGCCCAAGGGCCTTCTGGGCTTGGGGTTGCTTTGATTCTGTGCAGGCAGGTTTTTAGGCCCCCCATCTCCAAATCTAAAATGGGGGAACCCTTCATCTATGCCACCTTAGCAGCAGCAGGGGTGTTGGTTGTTTTGGGGCTTTTTGGATTATTTTTGTTTTCCACTGGCTTTTGCACCTCATAAATGCATGTGGCTTGTTCAATGACCCAGTCTAGTGATCTTTTCTCGTGAAAGTCTCTCACTAGCTGGGTCATGATGTACTTGGGGAGAGCGTGGAAGAAAGTATTCACAAACTCTTTGCTGTCAGTGCGCACCCTTCTGGTGTCTGCACAAAGGCATGCTTCAATTCTTGAACAAACTCTTGTGGGGCCTGATCTTCACCACATTGCAAGTTGTAGGATGCCTTGCGAGCCTCCTGAGGGTTCCTGTGGACAGAAAAATGTTTCAGGTGGCCGCCCTACAGGTGGACCATCTAGAATGATTCTGGTCCTCCAGCCCCGCAAAGAAGCTGGAGTACTCGGGAGAGAAGGTCCATTTTGCATATAGAATACAGCTTTGGCTGTCCTTCAAATGGAAAGTTTCCATCATCTGATCAAAGAGATCTTGGTTCTCCCAAACTGAATATTTCACGTTCTTACGATAGGGTGTGATGAAGATCCTTATCGCTTTGATTTGTTTTAAGGGACCCTTGAGCAAGGCCCTTTTTACCTTATTGGCCTTTTTGGTTCTGGTAACCCTGGTCCACTCCTCCTCTGACTCAGAGGCACTGCTACCAGAGGTGCCTGTCTAGTCTTATAGGCTCTCTCGGATTCTGCAAGCCTGGGAATGGCTGGCAGAATGTGGGGGCCTAGTTTCCTGTGTCCTGGGTGCTCAGAGGAGTCTTCTGATTCCTCCTTACTCCCAGGATTTGATGAGTACCCCCCTAGCCCACTGTCCTAGCTGGGCAGAGTTTTTCAGGATGCCCTTAGTGGGCCTATTCTAAATTTTACAGTACTTGGGAACTCATACCCAGATGCCCGCCCATCCATTCCTGGGAGGTGCTGATCTATGAGCCCCATATTCCTCATTGGTATCCTGCTCTACCTTCTCCTGCTGCAGGATACCCATATCTTCTTTTATTTTTGTCAGGTACTGCCTGATTTAATTTTCTGACTCATGGCTCCTCTGCAGCCTCTTCTCTGCAGAGTCCAGATCAGTTTGGGCTTTTTCTAATGCTTGCAGTTGCTTGTGTGCCAGATCTTGGCCTTCGGCATATTTGTCCTGTATTGCTCCAATATGGAGGTACAGATATGCTGCTATTTTGGCAATCTTACTTTGCTCTTCTTTTACCTTAGGGGCCATATACAGTTCACTCAGTGCCATATGTAATGGACCCTGATCTTGCCATATGTCTAATCCTGTTGCAGTGGTCTGCTCTTTAATTTCCTGCAACCACACATTCTGATCCTGTTCTGTCCATTCACCCCTGACAAATAGTTTTTGCAGTAGGTGTTCTTTAGCCATAATGATTTCTACCAAGGTCGCAATTCTGGAAATATTAATTTCCTTTCTGACTTACAGGAGTTTATTTTATTTTTGCAAAACAGACCAATTCCTTAGAGCGTTCCTATTGAGGGGTGCTTTTCACAGTGTAACACAGTGTGGTAGCCAAACAGGGTTTATGTACCCTGCCAGTTAGCACACTGTATTAGACTGTCACAAGTGGTATGTCTTATTCAGAAATCCCGGCGCACGAGCCCACAATCTTGTAAGTGATTTCAACCCGGCACTTCATCTAAGTCAATGCCTAGCGTGGGATACACAATTGAAACCCTTAATTATTTATTTATGTCTATAAGTTCTTTTATTTCTGAATGATGTACCCTTATATCACGCCCCTCTCTTTGAATTTCCCCCGGTCACACTGAACCAGGAAGCAGGCTGTTTTGCAAAGTAAAAAATATTTATTTTATGTATTTCACAATATATATATCACACTATTTTAATGGTTATACAATGATCACCCCTGGGGTGATGTCACAATACATCTCTTAAATCACACGGAGTAATGATAGGAAAAATAATGCAGCATAGAATAATACTTTGGGCCTCATCACGAGTTGGGCAGTAATAGCCCTACTGTCAAACCTCCCGGCGCTATTAGCACCGGATCACGGGTTTGGCGGAAGCGTTATTGCACATTCTCATTTGGGCCCATTCGGGAATTCCTCCTTCCCCATTGGGCCCAATGGGGAATATTTGTGCTATTACCGCCAGTGGATTTCCTGTCAGCAGTAATCGCGCCAAAAATCTGCAATTTTGTAGCGTATTTCCCCCCAGCTGGGGGGAAATCCGCCAAAGCCATCATCTGGCGGACCCTTAAATGCGGTGGTAATTGCGCTACCGCCGCATTTAAGGGTTACTGCCAGACTCGTGATGAGGCCCTTTGTGTGGGTTTAATCAAAATGCAATGTGATTACTCTTTCCCCCCGCACACTACTCAATCCCCCCAATATGCAATATAAAGAGATGGAAGAAGAGAAAACAGTTTTCAGGAATACAGAATTCAACAAAGGAGTATCAATCCCAATTTCCCCCCAGCAAACACAGAGAAAAACAAACAGGAATTATTGCAAACTTGTCAAAAATGGTTTAAAGTTGGCTTTGCATGAATGGTAAAAACACTGCAAATGGATTTAATTAACTAAAATTGTTTCAATACTAGTGGGAGCCGCTTTGTATGGTATCAGACAAACACTAGCAATGATTATTGAGTAACTAGCAAGTTGAAAACTTAATTCTGAGGTCGGATGCAATGAACAGCTATTTTACACGTGATAGATTTAAGCCAAACTAAATATTTGCGGCAAACTTTTCCACGCGCGGTAAGTGTGATTGCGGAAAAACTATCAGGAGTTGGGATGTAGTTTGGATTCATTGAAAAGCTGAGAATATTAGCTTCAACGAGGCACTTAAATTTCGTTTCTAGCATTAACAGTGAAGAAGTTATGAAGGATTTTGTGGAGGTCGTTTTTTCAGAAAGAGGCCAAATTGCAAAACAAAAATGCACTTTTTAAAATTAACAAACAAGGTTTCTTTACACTAGGGGAGACTATGAAGATGCAAACTACACAACAGCGCAGCCACCCGCCCAGGATATCACTGGTTGGTTTGGCCTGCCGAGACGCTTGCCTTTCTTCAGAAAATATATCAGCGCAAAGATGAGTTTAACACTACTAGTACAAAGGACTATAAGGTAAGAGAAAGAGTTCAGGCAAGACAAACGGATTTCTAGCAATACAGTTCTGGATATAAGAGAATGGGTCTGGATAGGGATGACTTATGGATAATACATATGCTAGTGACAATCCTATGCTATGGATACTCACTACCAATGTTTGGAATGGACCTGTTAGGGATCTGGTCAGGGATCTTCCTGGACAGGAATTCAGCTAGCACACAGAACTGGACTCAAGGCGCTCTGGTTCTGCAATCAGCAAGGCACTCTGGACCCCGCACGGTGGGACTGGACTGGATCTGACGGGTTCTGGTTTGCAGCTATCTGGTCACAGCTCAGCTCTACTGGGTTGGATCTTTGGATTCTGGCAAGAATTCTTAGCAAGAAAGCAGTACAGCACAGCCAGGCTGCCCTTTTGTTCCACTTAGAGGTCTGGGGTAAAATCTGGTTTCTGGATTTTTAAAGGCCAAGCTGAGAATGGTTCAGCTTTGGAAATAGGTCTTTCCGCTTTCAAAGTTCTGGAGTCTGGAATCTGGAATATGGATTTCTCTTGCAAAGTGCTCCGCCAGCAATCGGTTGGTGGGTGAATGTGTGTGTCTTTAGGTCCTAAGCTGTCTCTATTTATGTATTCCCTATAGGGGTGGGTATGCTGAATTATACTAGGCACACCCCTAGGTATTCTATTGGTTAGGGTCTTTCCTCTCCCTTGATTTGAGAAGAAAACAGAGTGTCATCATGACGATGTGTTTTATGATCCAGGGAAAGCCTCCCCTTTGTCTTTGAACATGAAATCTACATTTCCTATAATGCATATTTACAATTTTACAAACTTGATAGCAATAGCATATCTCTATCTCATATTTTGTGGAGCAAGTATTCATCTGAGCCCCGTCGCTGTGAGAGCTTGGGTCTAGATTTGGCAATTTTTTGCACTTTTGGTCTGATACCCAATGTCAGATTTGTCTACAATTTTACACATATGTGCGCATGATATCTGGGCATAATCAGATGAAGTTTCATGTTTCTGATACCAACACAAAATTCATACAAAACCACAATTTCTGCAGTTAGGTCCCTGAAAATAGCACTGAGTTCTGAGTACTTTTAAAACGTGACCAAAAATGTCATCTTCAAAATACTGTCATTTTACAATTTTTACCAATTCGCAGAGTCCTTTGTCAGTCCTTTTCAAAAATATACTTTTCTGTGCCTTAAGAATCAACAAAACTGTCTATTCCCGCCCCCAAATTTCCTGGTGGCTCAAGATCAATCCCTGCCTCTTTCCTCTGGCAGGGGATTCTGTTGACACTTGCATCTGCATATCTTTTCAATCAAGGAAGTCCTTTGTCTCTCCCAGGAGCAGCAGCTCAAATCTCCTCCCCTCTTCATTAACACCTGAATGTGAGTTCCTGGGCTAGAGAGCAGAAGGGAGGTGCCTTTTGTTTGGACAAGCTGTGGAATTTGCTTTGTAGTTCTTTGCCTGGGATCAGGCTGACTTTAAAAATCCACTTTGTTAAGTTTTTCTTTGATGAAAATAAACTTACATTTTCAAAACAGGCAAACAGAGCTCTAATTCCAGTCTTTTTAAAACATAGAGATTAAATAGTTGCAACCTATATTCCTTTCGATAGAAGTCACTTAATTCCAACCATTTGATTTTAACTGCACAAGTTTAGGCTTCTTATACAATTAAATGACAGCTGTCATACAGGCGGCCGGTGGTATTACGCCCATATTTGACAGATTTTACAGACAAGCACACTTTTTAATGTGGGTATTCTGGTGATAGATTCTGCTTTTCCTGACATTGTATGCTTCTACTGATTCTTTAAATTAAGTGATGGGTAACACCCGGCAAGGATGTTGGATATTTTCTGATGTTTTGAATCATTATTTTGTAATTTCAGCAACCAAGGAAAAAAAAGATTTCGGAGCACTTCTGGGTTTCCTTGCAATAAAGCACTGCCTTTCATGTAGTTTCCATGTTCACTCTGTGGGCAGCCCAGTGACAGGTTTCAGCAGTGTGGTCTCCTGTTCCATCACTGACACAGGCAATGTAGATTGGCAGCCAACTTTCTGGTTTCACAGCGCAGTTTTCATAGGTTTAGTGCGCATATGGCTTTTTCGGCCATTTTGCTGGTTCTGGTGCCACCAGCACACAGTGATGTCGCAGGGCTGAGACGAGTGGGTCAGTACATCCCACAATGGTGAATATATCAGCTGCATTTTTCAAAATTGTAGTTATTTGGAAAAGACTACAGAAGGGTGGTTGGTTTGACGGCATATAGAGATGCAAAGCAAACATTATTATTGTTGTTGAAATTGCCTCCGTGAAATATGGTTTGCTACAGGAGAGTATAAAAAGGGTCATTGCATCTCACAAAAACACTTTGAAGTATAGGAAGACCTAACTACTGAAGTTGGTCATAGTAAGTCTAAAACCTCCTGGAATTGTATAAACAGTGGGCCCCGGCATCTCTCAAAAGACCACCAAGTTACTACCAATCTACTTCATTCTGAATGGGTCACTATAATAAGGTGGTTAGCAGTAATAATGACTATTTTGTGACTGTTCAAAGCACACATAGCTTTGAGATGTGGTTTACAACTGCAGATATGGTGGCCACTCTTTGCAGACCGGCCCTTTGCAGGAGACTTGGACTTGATAACATGTTGGCAGATTGTATTTATTTGTTTTAGATATTTTGAATATCAGTGGGCCCCACTATTGAAAAAAAATGTAAAACGTGTTTGTTGAACAAAGAGTGTCCACACATTCCTAGTGGTGTGAAATAATCGTTCACATTGTTTTTTAAAGGATTATGAAACATCCCTGTGTTATTTTGTCCCCTTTCCTTTCCGGACTCCCTATTTAAGATATTTCATAGAGTCATACTTGAAAAGCTTCAATCTTTCTGACTTTCATGAAGGTCTTGGTACAAGTGAGCAATCTTTGAATTTATACTTAAATATTGCAAACTCACTCTATCTTGCAGAACAACATATTTATCTTGCCTTTTTTTCTTTTATCTTAGTACAGCTTTGATAAGGTGAATAGGGGAAATATGTGACAATGTTTGAGGAATTTGAAATATCCTGAGAATTTGGAACAGATATTAATATTGCTACACCAGGACCCAACATCTTTAACTTGATAAGGCAGATGTACCTCATGTTGGCAAACTTTCAGTGCCTAATTTGGTGTGTGCTGATGATGCTGTACTAATTGCAAGAACCCCCAGATCATTGAAATATTAATTGATGCCTATATTGGGTACTTGCATGACCTAGCCCTTGCTATAAATGTGACAAAGTTTGATGTTATGGTATGTAATCTAGGCACTAAAATAAAACAGGACAGAATGGATTTTTTCTTTGTAGAAGGTGAGGCTAAGAAAACCACATTCTCATTTGAATATTTAGGCATGTCACTTTCTTTGGGTTTTAGGACAGTTATGCATTGCTAGAAGCAACTATGCAGAATGATTCAGGCAATTGTTGGGTCTATTCAGATTTGCTAGTGTTTACAAGACCTACCAAATAGAACTGATGCTGAATGTAAATGAAACTAAAGCAAAAGCCATTGCAATATATTTTGCTGGTAATTAGGGATTTGCACATTTTATCAAATATGCAGATCCGAGGAATACATTCTTTAAGAGCATTTTGGGTCTTCTGATATCATCACCAAATTATGCAGTACACAAAGAATTAGACATGTCATTACTTGAAGATTAAAAATGCAGCGGACCTGTCTTACTTCGGTTAAGAATATGGTATAGTGATCTAGCTGTTTAAATCCGACTCATCCTGTCACATATCATGACACTGGAAAATAACTTTGTATCGATTCCTTTGATATTCTGTATTAACAAACAAATGTACAGGATTGGTGAGACATCAAAAGAAAACTACAATTTGTATTACTCTGTGACAGAGAAGACAGCAAGATTATGACAAAGTCATATCTTTTCCATGAGATTCTTATGTTAAACTGTTGGCCAAAACAGCTCATATGGTGAAGATTTATTCAAGGGCGTTCACTTATTGCCATATCTCAATGTAATGGTTTACCTTTGAGGATGCGTATGGGAAAATGGTGTACAACTTTGCCTCCTCGTGTAAACTGTTTCATCTGTAAAGCTTCCATAGAGGATTTACTGCACGTTCTATCTTTTTGTACTGTATTGACAAGGAGTAACAAAATAACAGTAATCCCTCTTTTTTTAAATATGAAGTTTACTCAATGTAGGGCAGCTCTCTATTTTGTACTAATGGCTGAATATGCATTGGCATTATGGACCTTATGATCATTTAATGGTAGTTTTAAGAATTAGAAAACAGAGGGAGATTAGCTTGTGAACTTCATCATTGGAAAATGAAACCCATTTAAAATGACTATAGAAATAATTGTTCATAGGAGAGAGGACCATACAATTCCCTAGTGTGATTGGGAGGGTTGGGGATTGCAGGGGGTTACTTCCTATCCCTCGAGAAAAGTACATTTTCATGATAGTGTACAGCGGGTTGCCTCAAAAACCCACTAATGAAATTACAAAAGTAATCCAAAAAGGAGTCTGAACCGGGCAAGAAGTAACACAATTTTAGTCAGGGCTCAGGCGCAGCTGGGAAAGAAAAATTCACAAAGAATGTGGAAAAGAACTAAATGAAAAGCACAGTCAGATTTGCCCCTGACCAAAGCTTTTATAACCATGCAAACTAATTAACATCAAAACACATTGCAACATTAAGTCTGTCCTCCACCAGGAACTTGTTAATGAAAAACATGTCATTCCCTTATAGCGGGACATACATTGTTCTGAAATTACTGGAACCCAAAAACGTCTTACCACAACACCCTTGACACCCCTTCTGTGGCGTCACAGTCCAACCCATACTTCCCACATTAATATGCCAAAACATGTGATACATTTAAGATGATCAGTGGATCTTTATTCATCTGCCACTGAGCATCTTCATTTCTCATGGGAGAACTACAGATCATGACACTGACAGAGCCTCGAACAGTGGACAAGTTGTCATTTTAATGTTGCATCTTAAGAACTCTTCAAACTATTTCCCAGGCTAATTTATGCTCGAGGGCAGTTTGAAACCGCCATGGGGGCACTTTGAAACTTCCAGTAGACCAGTTTCGTAAACTAATATGCCGAATTAAAAAAGCATGTTGCATTCACATCCATTCCCCAGCCGCTGTGAGATTGACTTCCTGACCGAATGTATCAAAGGCTGTTCATTCCTTTCTGTATGTTCCTGGGAATGCGTAGTTTGCAATTTTCGTTCTGCTTCTGTGGCTGCTAAGCAAATTCAAAGTGTGAATTCATTTCTTAATAAAAAAGCAAGCTTCGAGGCCTGTTTACAATGCCTCGATCTAACATTACACCCAGTATACCTATCGTTTAGTGCTTCTATGTTGTTTACTTAGAATTCAATCACTCTCAGGGTTCTTTAAACTAACATACAAGTAAATGGTTATCAATGAAGCCCCCCTGCCTTCTTAACAGGCTATTCTTGTAACTGATAGGTTTGTGCTTTTTTACTGCACTGCGTTTGCATTTCCACTATAATAAAGTGAATTGTAAATGAATGCATATGCTGTGCTCTGGAAAATGAAAGCACATCTTCCCTAAACCCAATCCTATATATTCTTAATACAACCCACCAGATTTTGGTGTTTTTCATGCATGCCGACCCTAGAAGCCAATAGCAATCGTGCAATGCTTGTCAATGGTGTAAGATCATCTCCAACTGAATGTCTTTTAGTATCTATCTCTGATATCAACACTTTCAAGAAAGTAAAATACAGAGAATTATCTTCTCATTCAACAACATCCAGAGTACAATGAACTGTCTATTGTTGATAGACATCTTTCAAATGTTCATTGTCCGACAGGCGGCAATATTGAAATGATGTTGTTTATTGATGTTAAACATGTATTTATATACACAATTGAGTTACACAGATGGATGGATGTGTATTTTGTAAGCTAGCGAGATTACCATAGGAAGGTTATTGTTTTCTTCTGTAGTCAAATTGCCTATACATTGAATAATAGTTTTGCTGAGTTCCCACAGCATGAATGTAGGGGACTAACTTTGATTTCGATTCATTATTTTAATGAAATCAAATATGAATGCCAAATAGAGCCTGTTTCTTAGGCGAGATATTTGGAGGTTCTGTTTACTGGGGGCGAGGGTATTAGATCGGAGGAGCAGTCGCCACGAAATTAACAGTAAGGGAGAGAAAAAAAAAAGCGTGTAGGGTCTTTAGTTCCGAGTTTTAGAACGGATCTAAACTCCAATATCTAAAGAAATACACATAAAAAGAAAGTGTGCCATTACATAGGTAAAATGAGCTGTCAGAATGTCAACACATGCTGCAATTTTTCACAGCTTGCGCCCAATGTGTTTGTTCAGAGCAATGCCAACAGGCATGCCCTTGGTGATGAAAGAAGAGGAGCTGTCCATTTGTGATTCAGGAAAAGCAGTGCAGGAGGGCATCACAAGGACCCTGAATGCAGTCTCTGAGCTATAAAAAAAGAGAACGCCAATATTGAAGCCTTGTGGGAAACAGCAATGCAGGCGGAGTCACAACAGTTCAGAAGTTAACAAAAAGAAGCAGTAGCAGTGTACATCTTAGACACTACATATAGTTTATTGCAGGATCTTGGGGTCCAAGATATGTGTTAGACCAGTTGAGTCGCAACAAGTGCTATTCCAGGTGTGGCCCTACAGTCCTTTGAATAGTAAACCGGTTGTGCCCTACAAGTGAAGCAAAGGAGTGCTGGCGTGGTTTTGTTTGGTCTCGGAATGAGATGTGTAGTATCAACGTCACAAAATAGTCCTTTGCTATCGGACTAAATACTTTAGGAGCAGATCCTTGCCCTCTCTTGGGGCGTCGGGGCGTCCCTCGTCCAGTTATGCTAGGACGAATACCAGCAGTTACGGTACAGATACCTTGGCGTTCATTGCTCTGATTTAAAGTCTCAATGGATACCTAAATCCAGGTTGCTATTGTAATAGGGGCCAATAGGGAGCAAGCGTTAACTGAACCTAAAATGGCTGCAATGCTGTCTATCACTCTAAAACATTACAAACAACCAGCGCGCGCATGCAAGGAGTTGAGCAGTTATATTGCTAATGAGGCCGTAGTTGGAAACTCTGAGAAGAAGAGAATGGTGAACAATGCCAGTGCATTCCAAAATGATGGGGACTCACTGTGAGTCACAGCATTGGACATTCTTCTTCACAGCAAGCCTTCTACTTACTCCTATATTTGTGGTAGGATTTTTTCTCAACATGTTTTTTGCATCTTTCCGTGTTGGGTTCTTGGAGCAGAGCTGCACTATAGCGCTTTATGAAAAGTGCCGACGCTTCCATATCTTCTTCATTTAATCTACCACCACATTAAACAACTCCTGATTGTTAGATTGGCTATGAATGGTAATTCTCAATGACTCGGTTCTCAAAGTAAATTCCCCCCAACCCATCCTTTCCAGAGCTCTCACGTTTCCCGTGTCCATGCATGAGAAGGCCACCACGCCCACTTTTTGCGTGGAATTTTAAGACTTTCAGTTTTCCTAAATTTGAAATGGGAAAGGAAAACTAAAAAATCCTAGAATCAAATGAAAAAAACAACAAACAGGACTGGATGACCTCCTCACGCATGACCAGGAAAACATATGGTCCCTGGTCATTCTTTCTACCAAAACACATACATCTGATGATTAAAGTAACCCGACTTGTTTTTACAAAGACCAAACCTGTTAAAGAAATTGCTCAATTGGGCCCTGATTTAAAGTTTGCATACATTAGGAAAAGTATATTGGATGGTGACACGTGCATTTGAACGTGGACTTTAGAATCACGTTGCTTTTTAAAAATGCTGTTTTTCAGCTTGTGTTTATTCCACTTGTGCCATTTAACGTGAACTGTTCAGCAATCTCGGACCACATTTCTTCTGCCCTGTGTTGGAAGTGCGCATGTTTTTGATAATATTATCTCAATGAGAACCTAACTTAATGTTAATATTTCATTCAAATTTGATTACAAAGGGAGCAGGTGATGTCTGTGTGTTTAAGGCTCTGCAGGAGGCAGCCGAGGCTTCTCTAATGAAAACTGACGTCTCCACTGGAGAATGGTAAATAGCTTGACTGATTGAAGATGCAATTTCCTAGTAACTGTTTGACAATGCGTGGTCGCGCTCAAAGTGAATTAGGAGAAAATAGAGCGAGCAAAACGGTAGACTGGTCCGCTATTCATTGCCTCCCAGGGCGGCGCTCCGGCATCTGCTTTCCTGCAGAATCTTTGAGCAGAATATAAACTCTAATGTTCCTACCAAGCAACAAACTTTGAACGAGGCGCGTGGACCAGTTCCATTCAATCTTTCCAGATTGCAGCCCACTGTTTATGGCTTTCTGATAGAGGTGTGAGCCATGTTCACAGCACACACGCAATGGGTTTTCACTTCCTGCAATAGTGTATCCGAGTACTAGAAACGCAAAATGGTTTTAGAAGATAGGGAGCAACATACACATATGTTCTTGGGTAGTGGGCAACCTATACTTAAGTTAAAACCTGTTTGCATAGACTTTTCCCAAATTTGTATTGTTAATAGCTTGTGATTCGCTGGACAGATCTGGATGGAATGCCACCGCCCCAAATACTTTTTTTTTTTTTTAAAAGAGCGAGGATTTTTACGAAAACAAACAAACACTGTTTTCGGCCTAGTCTACCCATAAAGAAAAAACGCTTGCGTTGAACACCCATAGAGCAAATTTTGCTGGAAGGATATGCACCAAATTAGAAACAAGGTGGCCAGATAGCATAGCGGGTCTCCCTTCTGTTGGTTTGGGGTAAATGCATCTAGTAGTTTTTAAAATATCCAACAGAGAAGGAGGTTCCGTATGCGCTTCAAAAAAGTATCTCCCACGGTGCTTTGCTGTAGAGAGGCTTTTCAGAAAGGAAAAGCCAACATTTTGTTTCGTGATGGGAGCGTTTCACGCAGTAATCATGGGGAGCAGCTTCAAAAGAAAGAGCATTCAAAATGATAGCAGAGGAATAGTTGTGCATTCATATCAGGCTACAGGCCGGAGGGGGGAAGGGGAACATATGTGCATTGGGTGATTTAGGGATGAGCTGGGGAGCCCGTTTCCGGTAGAATGTTTTCCTCTTATCTGTAAATCCCAGGTGAATCTTGACAGATTCCACCGGTAATGTCAAATGCTGTGCAGTTGGAGAACAAAATGCACCACCCGAACCGGAGAGTAAACAGCGGTAATAGAGAGCGTCAAAGAGGAAATACACAAGCAGGGGTGTTGAGGGGACAAATAAAAGAGGAGGGTGGCACATGGTTTATGCCATTAAATGTGGGAAATACTTTTGAATTTCGAGCCCCTTTTCCATTACTGCTGAAATCGGCATAATCTGTATTACTGCAGGAATGAGTAAAGGGCATGCTTTCCACTGGAAGACATGAAAGCATTGATATTGCTCTACTTTCTACTACAGAATTATATTTCTCATTACCCCGCCATTATTTTTCACCAATCATTTGGGGGAGCAAGCTCAGAGAGTATATCATTTGAATACAATGTGTAAAGTGCCTTCATTGGTTGATTCATCTTCTCAGGAAATATGTGCCCAAGCTTCCAGTGTCCTGGATGAGCCAGCAGAAAATGTCATCTCTTGAGGCTGATAAAGTTAGTAAAATGTATTTCATTCCCTCTTGCCAATCATTCAGGCGACACAGGTAGGAGCAGCGGGAGGCACCCTCATATCCCTGATGGTGCGACAGGCAGTGTGGCATGCGGCGAGACTCTGATTTAGGCAGGCATCCTCATGCAGATCACCAGTGTGTCCTTATCCACTGTCCCACCCACAAGCTGGGAGGTAGGTGGAGCTCCCATAACCACATCCAGGCAAAATACATCTTGGTATACTACAGTGTTAGCAGGAAAGGGTGGAGTGCCCCAAAAGATAAGGGTACGGGGAAATGGTGGGGAGACGGTGTCTTGGCATATACCTGACCCACACATGCATTCCTTTTAGACATGAAATTGATCTCTGCGCCTGCATTTTGGATCCGCGTGCTTTGCAAGTTCTGGCTTTTAAGTCACCTTGTTATTGATTGCTGTACATGATGCACATACAAGTTGGTTTCTCACAAAAAGGTGAAGCATTCTGTACATTAAGAACATTGACTCTTGGTTTTCAGTTGAAGCAATGGTTTTACTTTGTCACCGAATCTATTTTTGCAGAGGTTGAAATACACGGTTAGCAAAATAAACACAAGGTCTTCTTTTATTCATGTGCAAGCAGCCTGTTTCAGTAAACAACAGTGCGCTCAGCAGGTGGGAATCTCACACTGAGCTCAGGTTTTATTCTTCGATTGCAATTCGTAGTCACATCATACATCTCTACAGTTTGTATGCAAAGAAAAGTAGGGCTCCTTTGAGTTGTTCAAAGGTGCTGAAATCAGTAGTAACCTCTCTCAGGTGATGCGCATTCCTTTGGAACTATGAGACAAAATAAGGAAGAAATACCATTGGTTGCTTATAAGAGTAATGTTTTTAATTAAAGACCTGGTCGTGACAATATGGTTATCAAGTGGAATTATAAGCTTGGTGGTGTAGTTAAAAAAAAAATGGTAATTCCAATAAATAATGTTTGGCAGTAACTGAATTACTGCCATTTATAGCATGTTATCATACTAGGTGTTTGACCTTGAAGTTAAATATTTACCATCAGCAATGTGCTCTAGATACATCATCTACTTCAATGAACACAGTTATTTGACTTCTGTGGGCAGAATTACTGCCAGGGTCAAATCCCCCATATCCTTCATGAGTCCTGCAGACTCTGAAAATCAGGATTTACACCACCTTGACACCACTCGTAATCCAACATTAAATCCACAGGATTTGGTGGTTTCAATGGTAAACGAGTCTGGTGGCATTTCCCTGGAAACATCACAGGAATACTGCCAAACTCGGTCTGATGCACATTGGGGGTTGTCACAAGTGTGTCAGCATAGTAGAACTGCCAGTAATTCCAATACCATCGTTTGTCTAGCATTAACAGAATTACTGGCATTTTGTTCCGCATCATTAATTTGCTTTATTGTCTCTATGATAGGGCTCAACCCTTTTAAAGTCTTCCGAATTTAGTTTGCTTAGCGAGGGTGTAGCCGATGTAATTTTTAACACAGTTCTTCTATTCAAGATGATGTACTTATCTTTGCTGGAAATTTGCTCTATTTTGAAAAGGCGCGTCGAATTTCCCCTCATACAGACATTGAGATTGTCTGTTACGTTTCTGGCTGTCCGCAGCCCTTGCCGCGGCGACCTGGCTGATTGATTTCTCGCCCTGGGTCTGCTTTGGAAATCCGGCGAGTATCTTAATGGCTCATCAGTATGTCGGATCCGTGCCGGTTTATTCAGCTCAGGGGCCTCCCTCGGACATGAGAGAGGGTCTGCTCTGGAGTTCGAGTTACGGCCAGAGGGAGAAGATGTCAAGGTCTCACAAGAGATTGGTCCTTTCTCGGGAGCGGATTGCACCTTGGCAGGCGACGTCCCCGATAGTCGGCCTGAATTCAGGAATTCTTCTGTCGATCTAGGGGACTGGGTAAGGTCCGTCACAGAGCCTGATCGCGTGAAATTTTGAGCCGCACTTCCGGGAACTGTGGAGTTGGAGGTCAAGCCCTCCCGTGGGGGGCTACGTTGGTTTGGTTTACAGGCTGGTGGCATTGATTGATCGGTCCCAGCTAATTTCAAGACTTTCTTTCCGTTAATCGGATGTTGGATCGGGCCCGGGCTGCTTGCCAAGGCCAGATTTAAAGTCGGTGTAGACAAATTAGACGTTTGGGGTAATTTTGCTTTATGCAAGAATACTGGAGCAATTTCATTTAGCTGCTTTACTTGAATCGTCTGTGTAGATTTATGCACTGTCGGCGGTGGTAGAGAGACTTTTGTTGTCGAAGAGGCCATGGACATGTCCGGTGCTAGGGCTGCCACCTCTTTTGTTAAGTGCGGGGTTTCGTACTTCAGGTCGATGGCTGTTATATAGCCTTCTAGGAAGGTTAGCTTCGACTGTATGCTCGCTAAGATGGCCGTGTTGTCTTTAGAGACGTCACTTAGCGTTTCGTACAGCTTACAGAAGGGGGCCATGGAGATAGTGATTGCAGACATGATTGTTGTCAGATCTTTTCTGGTGTTGGGTGAGTCTTTCTGAGATGGTGAGGAGAAGTCCGATCTTCCACTCGCTGTCATGTCCCTTGTTCCTAGAGCTGAAGAGTTCGCCAGTGAATGCCTACGCCTGTAATTACTGTCTCCAGGGTCAAGCGTGCTAAAGGGCCTTGGGGTTGGGTCCCTTGTTTGGGCCTTAGAATCATCCAGGTGTAATGGGTGAACCAAGGCATCTTGGTGCCTCGCAGCAGGAAACGGAGTCGTTAAGTGGTTCTTTGCCCAGAGTTGAGGAGACATTTCTCTTTGTGGGCCCACTTTGGGCTGCAACAAGTCAAAGATGTCCGAAAGGGGCTGGTATGAGGCCCTTGTGTTACTTAATGGATCAATCGTTGTGGTAACCGCCGGCCTTAGAATCAGTGGCGACAGAGCCTTCGCCTGAGAGTGCTCTGGTAGAATTAAGGAAGAAACCTCCCGCCTTGGCGTGGCTGGCGACAATGCGTTCGGCTGGACGACTGCTGGGACTATTGGGGTCGTGGTGACCAGATGGTCGAGTCCCAGGTCAGACCGGGGGGGGGGGATTCGATAGAAGTCCAAGGGACGATGTGGCTGGGGCCGGGACTTGCCCGGCTGGTGTGTCCTGGGGGTTGGCGAGAGCGGTAGTTTTCCTGGACTTAGAAGCCAGTGGCGTCTCATCCAAAGCTTCACGGATTTCCGCATCCGAAAGTTCCGAGTCATTGGACAGTTTCCTTTTGCCTTGCGTCTGGAAGAAATTCAGCAAAGCGGTAGACAAAAGTGGGATAGGTAGAGCAAGTTTTGTGTGGCTCTTCTTATTTTGGCCTTGCTGTGGAGCAGCCTTTTTGGTCTGTCTGGAGACTTTTGAAGGAGGGCCTGACAGGTACTGCTGTTTTCCTGTGGTGGCGGCCATAGATTTGGCTGTGGATAGTGTTACTAGGGACTTAGGTGCAGAATTGCCTTTTTTTTTAAAGATTGATCTTTTTTTCTTTTGGTGGGGAGTCAGTTTACGGCCGCACGTGTCCGAGGTTACAGAGCAGGGGTCAGAGTCTGCCTCGCTGAGCTCCTCTAGAAGAGGATTCGAGGAAATTGATTGATTGTGCAAGACTGGGGGCGATATGTCAGACGCCCTTAATTCCCCGGTGTCTGAGGTGTTACCGGGAGGGGCTGTAGCCACAACCGTCCCGGATGACGTGAGAATGTCCAATGCAGATGGCTGGATGGTCTCATCCGGCGTAGCAGAGACCGCTGGATTCCCTGGGAGCCCTACCCCAACATGGTCGAGGTTGCCCGGTAGACCCGCCGCAGCCGGGTGGATCAAGGTTGGTTGACGGCCGGGTGTCCCGTAGCTCCAGGATGGCAGCCGGAGATGTGAAGAGTTGAGAAGCAAATGGGGCTCTGTCTTTGGGATCCTTTGGAGACGGAGAAGTCTGTGGTTCCCTGGGCAGGGAAAAAAGAGACACTGCAGACAATGTGCCTTGGACCACCGGGTGGGGTACTGGTGTTTGCCCGTGGTCATTGCCTCTAGCGGGTAATAGAGGTTCTTTATAGTCCCCTGATTGTGAGTGGCCCAAGTTTGATCGAGGAGGCGGGTTGCAGGACGCTGGGGCTCTCGCCGGGGACGGTGGCTGGGCGGAACCAGCAGCGCTACAGGACACCAATGAAGACGCAGTCAAAAGAGTTTTCTTTGTGCGGCTCCTTAGGAGACGCTGATCCAGGTCTTCTTCCATCGCAGGTAGGACAGGGGAAGGGAGAGAGGAAGGGACGGGGGACGGGGGGGAGGGGAGGGAGGAGGAACGAAAAAAAAGGGGGTGAGGGGGTGGGGAGGGAGGGAGACAAAAGGGGGCCAACAATGGGAAGGGAGAAAGGAGTGAGAGAAAGAAAAGGGGGAGAGGGGGGGAAAGCTTGCCGAAGGTAGGAAGGGGACGAGGGAAGGCGAAAAGCGAAACAAAGGGAAGGAAAGGGAAAAGCAAAGTCAGTAGCTTGCCGCCGGGTAGGCTGTTTACCGCCGACTCACAGATACAAGAATCCGGGAGGCTTGCGCCAGAGGGGGACAGAAGGAGGCGCAGAGTTGAAACTGCCTGCAGTTCGCAAGTTCACAAGAGGTGCCAATGGGCCCAAAGAAGCACAAGGGATCCTACCTCTTGGTCCTCGGTGCACAAGATGCCTTTAAAGTCCTTGAAGTCCTTGGTGGAGCCGTCAGCCCCCAGCTCCCGGGGCGGACTGGGGCAGACTGGAACTAAGCTCGGAACTCCGCATCATTAATTTGTGTATTTTACATTAAAGTGAAAGAATTCCAAATAGCAAGATGCTGGAGATAAACTCACCTCGTCAACATTCACAATTTTGAGGATGTACCAAGGGCAGAATTAAAACACATGGCAAATGCACCAAATCCCCAACGGGGATGAACTTCACAATGCCAACACTCATAATACATCAGCAAATCTGCCAGACACAGTGGTGGCCATGGTAGCGAAGTTTGCTGGTGTTTCTGTGAAAACACGATGGGAATACCACCAAACTCAGAATAAGGTTCACTGTCTTTTTTACACCCACCAGACAGCTCTAACTCAAGAGGGCAGTGATGAGATGCAATGTTTACTGCAGGGCATGGAAGTTTGAAGGGTCAGAACATTTTTACTGTCGCATTTTCAAAACATTTCGAATTAGATGCAAGTCAGAATGTTTGAGGGTGCCACAACAGTGAGACTTCAATGTTTGCCAAAGGCATAGGAAAGAAAAATCATTTCATATACATTGGGCCTCATTCTGAGTATGGCGGTAGGGGGTTAACCGCACTGGTAAGGATGCCGGTGCCGTTAACCCCCTACCGCCATAGTCCGAGGTCCCTTAGCGGGTCCCACCTGGAACGCGGGACCCGTTAAGGGACCATGGAGCTAATAACGGGCCCGTTATTAGCTCCTTCCCCATTCCCATTGAGCCCTATGGGGGCTCAAATGGGAATGGTTTTCTGAATGGGGACTTACCGGGTCCTCCAAGGTTGGAATGACCCAGTAAGTCCCCATTCAGAGACACCAGACCCGGACCCGAGTTTGGAGGCAACCATGGTGCTAATAGCACTATGGCTACCTCCAAACTCGTAATGACCCCCATTGTCTGTAACTGTTAGTAGGAATTGTTTTGCTGAAGTGTTTGGTGGCTCAGCAAACTTTCTGTGTGATTCCATAAAAGATGAACATTGGGTCAGAAGAATATTTTCTCAGTATGTTCTCAGGAACAGATATTCCTAGATCTAACCAGGGAAATGAGGCATGATAGTTTGGGTTGGAGCATAATTCTCAGAGCAGAATGTATCCTAGGACTGACAAAGGGCTGATATTCTACACATTCTAAAGATTCCAGCAAATTGATGTTGAACTGGACGGGGTTACAGTAAATTACAAACATTATGGTCTCTTTCGAAATGTGTCAATTTACTTCAAATGTATGATTTCCAAATTGGATGCCTTTTGCATTACGTGGTACAATTCTTTATCCAATATCAAGAACACTGCTCCAGAAGAAAACAAGCACATCTGGTCTTCGTCGGACCATTTTTGAAATTCCATGCTAGTTCTCAGTCCCTCCAAGAGTTAACAATGGACTGTCATATTCCTTGTCTTCCATTTACGAAATTGTTGATGAATCCAGAGAGATACATTCACAATATAATTTTGTCAGGCAAAATGCATTTAATGTATTTGAGGATTTCAGGGGTGATTGGAAATCCAGGGTCTTTTGGAAATTCTCTTTCAAACATTTTTGAGTATCCTCGAAGTATAAAAAAAAAAATATATATGATTGCATGGTAGGTGGACACATTTGCGAATAAGGAAAGATTTGGATCCCTTGCGTGCACCCCTCACATCTCTGATATGTTTTGTCTCTAAGCAGTATTATATTTAACTAGTGCAGGATGACACCTGTTAGAATTGTAGATCTGATACACTGACTTTCCTATATATGTCTGGTCATGTTCTAATATCAAGTCTTTTTGGGAGGATGTCCTCCATCATGTGGACCTTGTATTGGGTCTTGTGCTTCCCTGTAATCCTTTACTTTGTGTGTTGGGGTTGTTTTGTATTGGGCCTCATATGTCTTTTGGTTTATGCTTTTGGACCTACAGAGTTTTAATCATGGCAAAGAAACTGATTTTAAAATTCTGGAAGAGTAACCTCAGGCCCTCCGTGGAAGACTGGATACACAATTTGTTGACTCTTTCATGTAGAGCGAGAGTAATTTATTAGGTCAAGAATAAAGAAGATAAATATTCTGACATGTGGAATGCTTTTAATGAGGTGTATGCTTACAGGTTTATTTATTTTTTCTTCAATCATCTATCTACTTCTTTTCTTCTTTTCATTTGTCTCTTTTATTCCCTTTTCCCTTTTTCTCCTCTCCCCCTGAATAAAGATAAAGGTTTATTATTGTTGCTATGTTATGTGTTTGATATCCCTTTATTTACTTCCATGATGTTATATTTTTATTGATGGTATTAACCTGAAAATCCCAATAAATACATTTACAACAAAAAAGAAAGATACAACAAAATGAGGAAAGACGCTTTCAAACAAGAACATGGATGTCAAGGATGTTCCCTTGCCATACTCGAAATCTACTAGAATATACAGCACCTCAACATAAACAAAGCCAAGTCCAAAGTGATGATCTTCCAGAGTGACCCCAGATCAACAATCAACTAATACCAAGAAATGGAAGTTAATGAACGCATATCCAAATATATCTACCCAGGAATACTTTTTTTCAAAGCATCTGGATTCTCACTAAATACCTGAAATGAGTGCAAGGAAATGCCAAGCGAGCACTCTGACGTTTCTAAGAAGTCACACTACCAGCTGCACCTCCTCAGAGGTATCCTTCCTTTCCTCTCCTTCCCCCAGAAGCTCACTGTCTCCAGAGCCCTGGTTCTCTCGAAGCTGGACTACTGTAACAGCCTCTATCTAAATCTGCCTGCCTCTACTCTCCGCCCTCTGCAACTCATCCAGAACAGGACTGCGAGACTTGTCCTTGGCCTCAAGCCCAGGGACCGTATCTCTCCAGGACTGAAATCGCTTCAATGGCTCCCTGTGGCTGCGAGGATTAAGTTCAAAACCCTCTCCATTGTCCACAAGGCCTTCTGGGGCCTGGGGCAAAATTACCTTCAACTCTCCCTTCCTAAATATCTTCCTTCTCGAGCACTTTGCTCTTCCGCCTCCAACTCCCTCAGGGTCAGCCGCTTCTCCAAGCAACGAGTTGGGGGGATATCTCTCTCCGCAGCAGGGGCCTCCCTCTGGAACAGCCTTCCTGCCTCCCTGAAACTTGAGGAGAACCATCTCTGGCTCCGGGAAGCACCTCAAAACCTTCCTCTTTGCTTCTGCTTTCTCTCTCCCTCTCCCCTGCTAAATCACTGAAACTGTACTGAATCAGCAACTGGGCCACTCACCAATCTCGGTCCTTGGCCCAGCCACTCCCCCCTGCACTGCCTTCCTGGCAACCCCTGCACTGCGGGACTGTCTCTGTATCCCTACAGCCCCCCTTCCCTGCACGTGTCTGCACTTATCTTGCACTTGTCACCACCTGGCCCTTATTATTTATCCTGTTCATTCCTAACCCTGTACTGCACTTTCCCCTCTCCCTTTCCCCTTGCACTTTTCCCGTCCCCCCCTACCCATGCACTTGCGCTATCTGAATGACATCTGGCCTAGTAGGATCGTTGTCTGTCTCCCCTTGTTCCCCCTTCCCTGCCTCGTCGCGCCTTGAAACACTTGTGTATAGGCGCGTTACAAATGCCATATCATATCATATCATATCACTGTATGCCATAAAATCCAAACTCCATGGCATAACCCCTGGTGAAACTCTAAAATGTGTTATATGGCTGTATGATCAAGCCTTTACTGCTGCATGACAGTGAGATTTGGGACTACAAATACAGCAAAGATTAAACTAAATGGAACACCAGTCTCAAAACAAGGCATGGGCCCTCATTACGACCCTGGCGGAAATCGAAAAACAATGGCGGAAATGCAATACCGCCATCGAATAGCGCTCGGTGCGATTATGACCCGTCACCGTAAAGTACGATGCCATTAGCGACACCGTAGTGAACGCCAACGCTAACTGCACCAAGTACGCGCACGCGCGCCATGCGAAACCGTAATTACCACCATGGCGCAACGGTACGCGAATTCTGACCCTAGCGGACATTTACCTAACGCCATGAAGCATGGCGGAAAGTACCATTCCGCCATGGTGAGAAGTACGGCATCGCGAACCAACCGTAAATGGCCCTACTGAGTGCCTGTACACCACTCCCTGGCCACATTGCACAACTCCTCGTAGGTGCAATGAAGTCACACAATGCAACCAGTGAAATGTACAAGTCACCCATGCATGCCAACGAACAAATGAATGTAGGGGCTCCAAGTGCCTTGTGAGTGGCCATCCATATTTGCCATGTCACCATTGCCGTACTGATGCAGCACAGGCATGTGAAGGTTCAAGTACAGCAACATGAACTGAAATATGAGACAAAACAACAACAGACCCCCCCATCGCTTGACACCAGTGTAAGGCAACATTCAAAGCAGTATCCTGAGTGAGACTGCACCAGCCCTGTACTCCTGCCAGTAAACAAACCAACCATCAGCATAAGCATGTACCACACAAGTTGGCAGAGTGACTGAGCAGCCAGGCTCATCTCAAGAGGGGCCAATGGGAGCTGCAGGGCCCATATGGCCTTCTTGTTCGCAAGTGCCGTCCTGGTCATTTGCGTCGAGAAGACGACGGCAGCATTCTCCTGGAGGGTCTCTGTGAGCACGGTGAGTTCCTCATGGGAGAAGTGGACCTGCCGCTTGCGGTCGCACGCTTTTTTCGCTACTTTTCCCATTTTTGTTGTTTTCACTAGGGTGGATTTCGGGTTGGGATGTGTCTCAGGGTAGGATTTTTAATGGTTGTGTGGGAATTCTGATTTTATAGGTGTACGGCGTGCTGTTTCCCGTTCCGGGACCATGTTTTTACTTCCGTTTCCGTATATTTACGGTCACCGTATTTTCCGATTGCCGCTCATTACGGTGACCGCTATGATGGGTGGCGGAATTGCACCTAGGGCGCCGTACGACGGCGGTGAGGGGCGTTTTGGGGACATTTCCGCCATCGCGGACTTTGCACTTCCGCCATGGCGTAGTGCTCGTGCCCGATGGGTCAGAATTAGCCGCACTTAACTCCGTCGTGCAATGGCGGAAACGCTATTTACGCTATGGCGGTCAGGTCAGTTACTTTTCGCCAGGGTCGTAATGAGGGCCATGGCCTGTTATTTTGCAAAGAGATACTCAGGGTTCACAGGAATGCTCTCAGCAACTCTTGTAGATCTCAAGTAGTGCTCAAGAAAAGCAATGCTGAACAAGACATATTTGGGACAAACCTAAAGGGTGCGTAATGTTATGATCTTTATTGATTTAAATTCAGTCTTTGATCATCACTTTCAGAGGCACCTCGTGTGGAAAGATTTAGTCTCAATTCAGACTCCCCCATCTTTGCTATCATCTATGGTCAGTTTACATAGAGGATTAGGTAACTAATGTCATTCCAGTAAAGGAAGGGATTTGCCCCAGCGATGAGTCCCGTCCAGTCTTTTGATTTCTAAGCAAAAATGAGTTGCAACTTAAAAACTTAAACCAACAGCTCTTAACCCAGATGCCCAAACACTGGATGGGAAGGAAACAAGCATACAACTATTTGTTCATGAAACCATCATTTTATGCAGGAATCCAATTTACATTAGGAAACAATCACAACCTTTTCCTCAAATCAGTACGGAAATAATCTATTAACATCGCGGAAAATTAATGTATAACAGACTGCCATAATACTACATATCCTAAAATCCGACTGCAGTAAAGAAGGGAAAATAAGTTCAAGTCAATAATTTTGATTATCTGAAAACCACAAAAATAAATCGCCATCTGGTCAGATGGTCAAGACTGAACACTTGTTAAAAGAGCGATCTGGGGCTATGGTGTCCCTTTGCAAATGTTATGGAGGCCGTCAGCCTCACATGATGGTTGAGGTTTAAAGGGTAATTTTATATGTCAATTTCTTTGCATTCAAAACCATCAAACCATAAACATGTAAATAACACTCGGCTTGGTGCTGAATATAAATTGCAACAATGAACAATACACAATATATCCTATGGCATTTGCATGTGACCTCTATCTAGTAAAGTGCAAGTGCAAGTATTGCCCGGTGCTGTCACTCATACCAATCCATATACGCAGAGCCATATATGACTACAACAGTAATCAACAGGATTTAAATGCATTGATGTGAACACATTTGAGTAAATGGAAGTGCAGTTAAAATCTCAAATAGCATTTCCATCAAACACGAATAATTCCTTGGC
The DNA here is from genome assembly GCF_040938575.1 of Ambystoma mexicanum. Lineage (NCBI taxonomy): Eukaryota > Metazoa > Chordata > Amphibia > Caudata > Ambystomatidae > Ambystoma > Ambystoma mexicanum. The sequence goes on from NC_090935.1 coordinate 1,068,692,329, forward strand.
AGCAAAAATGTTAAAAAAAAGTTACCCCTCCTCCCCCAGAGCTCTGATGGGAGCCATTTTGGCTTGAACTGTCATTGGCTCAGGGTTCAGCAGAAGCACATATCTCAAGTGGTGTCTCCAGGAATCAGATCTAGGAGGGGCACAGAGGGAGACACAGACACAAGTAGAAGGGCCGTCTATAAAAGGGCAATGTATATACATTTCCTATATTGATGCAGGTAAAGTAGTCCAAAGTGGGCCAAGGGAGGTAAAAGTCGTTCATTTATGCAGCAAGCAACTGTATTGTTAAAAAAAAGGCACAGTAGAACCGCATAACTCACTGACAGCTTGCAGAACTCAACTAGTACAACAGACAACAAACAGGTGTCACAAGAGGACTGATGGACATACCCCACTTCAAAAAATAAAAAAAATGGGTAATCCACCAATCATACATAATTCAAAAACTTGAAGACCTTAAAGGGGGCGGACTAGTAAATAGCTATGAAGTCATAATCTAATGTGGGCAAAGGAGCCTGCCTAATATGTACGTTTCAACAAATACAGAGCGAAAGTCATGGGAATTCGAGGATATGCCGTTATCCATGACAACACAAGCCTCTATCAAAGCCACCGGGCAGACATCCGACTGTAATGTACCACTGAATGTGCCAGATCTCTCCCGCAATAACTACTCATAAACCGTGGGCATGCTGATGTCAATGCCCAAAGCCCTTAAGTAAGATCATGCTCGTCGACAACACATTTGATCAACATATGTTGATTCATAGAGCGACCACATGTTTGAGCAACATATGTGGGTTGAGAGAGAGATCCGCATATCGCCTCAGTCAGGGTTGCAAGATTATAAACATTTTATATTGGTAAACACTGTAGCACAGCACTAGCACTTTTAAATGAGATATTATAGGGCGGAAATAGCCACTCTATAGTTAAGGTGAGTTGGAGATATATAGCAATCCCTCACAATTCTACTGTTAATAACTTTTGATTCGAGTAACAAATTTGACTGAAATTTCGGAAGTGGTAAAAAGTCTGCGGCCCCCAAGACTGCAACGTTTTGTAAAGATTTGTTAAAAATAAAAAAAAGTTATTAAGCGTCAAAGAAAAAAAATCCCAAAGTGCAACCTACTTCCCATTCATTTTCCAATAGAGAAAAATGGTCAATGTTGCCAAAGCGCACAGCCCAAACCGCTGGACAGATTTGGACCAGGTCCAAAACAACTTGGGCACAAAGCGTTGACTCGCACGCAATGCATGGTTTGGGGTTATTCTGTGCAGTAGTGATTTAAATATTTGACGTAGAAGGGGATCCCACTTCCTCCCAAAAAATAGAGATATCTCCCATAGTGCATTGCAGGATCATGGTTTTCAGCAATGAAACAACTGCCATCTCGATGCAAGAGATATTTGTGGCTATAACCGAGGCTATGGGAAAATGAAACACAATAAAAAGCTATAGGCAGGTAAAAAGACATACACATGCCATCAGGATAGAGGTGGGGGGATGGCTGGAGGGCACAGAGTGAAATTTAGGTGATGGAGGGGGTTCAGGGACCGAGTCTGCAACACAAAGCTTTCTGTAGCCTCGGCTATAGCTGCGAATAGCCGACATCTAAAAGCAAACTGTGTCACAGAAACAGTGTGTGTTTTGGGGTGAAAGGGAGAGGGAAGGTGAGGAGGCCATCTGGGGAGTGGGGGGTGCTGGCACAGATGAGGGGGCACTTGGTGATGGCCTGGGGGGACAGGGACGCATTTTTTTGGTAATTTTGCTGATATTCGCTGCTATATCCGAGGCTACAAAGGACTACAGATACCGGTAGATAAGGGTAGTTTTGTATTTGCGGCTATATTGTTAGGGGTGTCTGTGTTTAATTTATTTTCAAAAGTTATTTGTATAGGTATAGTGACGTTGGGGGTGAAAAAACCTGCCCATGGCCGAAGACCATGGTCAGTGACCTGGTAGGTATTAGAGAGTCTTTTTTTATTTTGGATGTGTGTTTTCAGACTTTTGAGCATGTGAGAAAATAGTTTAACAAAATAAATAAAACGGGAGCAATTGTAGTCTAGTTTTAGATGCACCATACAATGTATTTTAGGTTGTGTATTCTCACTCATGGTATTGTATTGTGTGTCTGTTAAATGTTTGCCTATCTAGTTTATTGTTATGTATTTTTCTATGCTTTCTTATTTTTTGGTTACTTTATATATGGAGGCTGTGCAGCAAAACCATGCCTTCCGGGTGCACCGAATACCAGGTGACAATCTTCTATTTCCCTATAGGTCAGCCTCCACAACCATAGGGAGACTCTCTCTTACTCCACAACTTTGACTATTCCACCCTCCACTCTGCCTCACCTGTACCTCCACTCATTATACCTCTTGAAAAAAATCAAACTTGGCTGTGTGCACATGCTGCATTGTGTTTTTTCTGCTTTTGGCTAAAATCGAACTTGGTGTTTGCACATGCTGCATTGTGTTTTTACTGCTTCTGGCTAATATGGAACTTGGCTGTGCGCACATGCTGCATTGTGTTTTTTCTGCTTTCGGCTAAAATCAAACTTGGCGTTAGCACATGCTTCATTGTGTTTTTCCTGCTTTTGGCTAAACTCGAACTTGGCGATTTGCATATGTTGCATTGTGTTTTTTCTGCTTTTGGCTTAAATCAAATCTGGCTGTGTGCACATGCTGCATTGTGTTTATTCTGCTTTTAAATAAAATCGAATTTAGCAAGGTGCACAACTGTTACTCACTGCCTTCTCTTTTTTTTAAAAAACTGTTTGATGTGAGTACATCCTGCATTACATGTCCGGCATGTCCTACCTTGTAATTTAGTGCCTGTGCCCCTATCCTCTGTCCCTCATCCGTTGTGTTTTCCCTGCCCCCCTCCTCGTGCCTCTGTACATCAGCCTGGTAAGGGTCTTCCTCACCATTGCAGCTAGCTATTTCGCTATCTATCTCTCCTATCTTTTCTAACTGCTTCTCTATTTCCTATCACTCTCCTATCACTAAATCTGTCCTTAAATTTAAGAAGGACATACTGGGCTCCTAATCAGGCCTTCCTATTGCAGATACCTATGTCATGGCTTCCACCAGAGAGACTCTTACAGACATCCTCTTTGTCGTTACCTCGCCCAACCTATGAACTCATTACATGGTCTCCTTTCTCTCTCCTATCACCTCTTCTCCCATTAATCGTGGCACCCGCTGGAAGGTTCTCCTTGACCTCTTTCCAGCATCATCATTAATGTCTATCAGAATGGAACCATCATGGTTCAGGGTCCCCAAACCAAACTTCTTCTCTTTGACAGGTCCTTACCTCACCTCTAAAACCTTACCTCTCCCTCTGCACAGGTTCCTTTGCCTGCTGTGCCTTCCTCCTCCTCTGCACAGGCTCTTTTGCCCACTGTGCATTCCTCCTCCTCTGCATGGACTCCCTTGCCTGCTGTGCCTTCCTCCTCCTCTGCATGGGATCCCTTGCCTGCAGTGCCCTCCTCCTCCTCTGCACTGGCTCCCTTGCCGGCTGCACCTACCTCCTCCTCTGCACAGGTGTTCCCTCCTTTCCTCACTGTCCTGGCTCCCTTGTCGGACTCTGCCACCCACTAATATCCCTCTTGCTCTCTTGCCTACCACGGGTGGAACGACAGTCCCCTGCGCCCCCCCCCCTCGAGTAAGACCTTCAAAGATGGCAAGCTGCTCCACATTGCCACACTTAACTCTCGCTCTGCTTTCAAACACTTGTCTGACATCTGCAACCTCCTCAAACTCATGGATTTTGATGTGCTTGCCATCACCGAGATGTGGTTCAAGGACAGCTCTGTCACGAGCGTTGACACACTCCTCCCTGAAGGATACAAGATCTTCTCTGTGCCCAGGCCTAAGAGGACAGGAGGGGGTATGGTGCTGATCTTCTCAGAATGGATAAATGTGTCCATCATCCCTACTCAGGCCTACTCCTCCTTCGAGTACCAAGTCTGCAGGCGCTTACTCTCTCCTAAATCTTCTCTCTCTCTGGTCACCTTATATTGGCCACCAGGACAGTCCACTCTCTTCCTCTCAGAATGGGCTGACCTGGCCTCCTCTCTACTTTCCTCCTCCTCCCAACTCCTAGTGCTGGGTGATCTCAACATCCATCTGTACCCTCCTGACTCCTCACAACCTTTCTGAAACCTATTTGATTCTCTCTCCTTCTCCATCTTATCCTCTGGCTCCACACACACAGCAGGCCACACTTTGGATGCTCTCATCTCTACCAACATCCCTCTCTCTATCCCTCGCACTACCTCTCTCTCTTGGACAGACCACTCTCTTCTCTCTTCACACTTTAAGCTCTCCTTTCCTCTTGCATTGGCATACTCGGCATGGTCTCTCAGTTTCAAAGACAGCAGACCCATGAGAATAGTGCCGGTGACTTCCTTTGCCTCCAACTACTCTCTGACTCCTACGCCTGTGGCTGACTCTCACCCTGACACAGCCCTCGCTAACTTCAATCTCTCTATCTCCAACACTTTTGATACTCTTGCCCCTGTCACTGAAGATTCCAAAAAGTGCAACTCTTGGTACCACTCTGATCTGGCTGCCATTAAACGCAAGTTTATGGCAGCTGAGCGGAAATGTAATTCGTCGGGTGGACCCTCTAAAAAACTCACCTGCCGCCTCCTTCAAAGGCAATATCGACTCTGCATCCACTCCAAGAAAATAGTCTTTTTTCAAGCCTGCATCTCGGCATCAAACAACACGGCTAAACTTTTCAAAGTCTGTAAGGAACTGGCCAATCCTGCAGCAGCCTCCTCTTCTGTCACCCACCTGTGAAAACATAAAAATAATATGAGGCCGGGAAGCCCAGAAAGAAACACACCAACACAGGTTACAAAGAACATGCAAGTGCTTTATTTAAAAGCTACAACAGTTACCAAAGTCAATTGACAAACGGATAGCTATTCGGCTCTCAGAGTAACATACCGAACTTCAACGAGAGTTCAATACGTTAGTGAGAGAGACCGTACATTGGAATACTTGGGCTTTTTATACTCTTTATCCAGCTCTTGGCCAACCCTCTCGCGGGTTAACCATTCTAGGAGTCGGCCTATGGGTTCCTTGCCAGGTCAATCCTATAATATATGCATTTTGATTAGTTTCGCTGATATAGTTGTACATTTACACATAGGTCAACAGTAGGACAAGGTCTCAGTTCGCGACCCCGACAAGTGGCCTGCAGGCATATTAATTATTCGTGTGTACAGAGGTCACACCGGCCAGGATTTTACTCAGAATGTCATTTGGCCTCCATTTTGATATTCAGGGTGACTTCCATATAACAAGAGAACCTAAAATGGCGGCTTAATCCAAGATGGCGACTTACATTACTTTCTCTAAGGTCAAGACCTTGCCGTGGAGTTTGTTCGCATATGATGTTTAGACAACTTGGCGTAGGCCAATACACATACAATCGTTGCGATAGGAGGCATAACTTTGTTTCAATTCCGACACACCCAGGACCTTTGCTCGGCCCTGGCTGCACGCTTCACAGCATAAACCCAAGACATCCTTTCCTCTCTCTCTCGTCCACACCACATCACCCACACACACCTATGGACCCTCCCTTGGCCCCTCCACGACTTCTCCTCTCTTCTGTCACTCCCATCACACCTGATGACATCACCAGACAAGAAAGGTCTATGAAGGCTTGATCCAAACAGGTGAACCCCTGCCTCACCAAAACCCTTAAGGACAACATTGACTATTTCACCCCAGCCTGTTATCTCTGCAATCTCTCTTTTGCCACTGGAGTTTTCCCAACTTCTCTTAAGCACTCAGTTGTGCACCCTCTACTTAAGAAACCCCCTGCCAACCCCTCCATTCTGGAAAACTACCACCCTATCTCTATCCCTCCGTTCCTGGACAAACTCCTGGAGAAGCTGGCTATCTCTCAGTTTACCCCGCAGTTTACCCTCCACACTTAATCTGTTGGTTGCTTACACAACCATCATTCTGGCTTTAGAGCATCCATAGGCATGTAAACTGCCTTCTGAACACCAGTGAAGACCTGCTCTCAGATATATTTACCAAATCCAAAAATGAATACGTATAGAAATTCTGTACTTGAAAAACCAGAAGTATGTTGTCATAGGTTGCACAACATAATGGAATGCACCAAGCACAAAGGTTAACTGTACAACTAACAATAGCACCTCAGTGGAGCTTTCCGTAAAAACTGAGTAGCAGCTGGTAGTTAATCCAGAAGAAACTCTTAGAAAAATAGTAAGTGCACTAAATTTCTTTCAGGACCATTAAAATTTGTTATGTATACATAACTTGTAAGAAATAGCAGTATTGTTTTCTTTCAACAGAAAATTGCAAGATCCCTTGAGCGGTTGGAGGAACATTTCCCCCATGATAAATTGAGTGAAGGAAACAACTCGAATGGTACAGAACACATTTTTTAAACCAGAACACTTCATGTAATTTGTTGACATGTCACTAAAACATGGTTTTCTTTTTAACAGTACATAGATTGAATGAAGAAACTGGGCCAAAATTACTATTAAATGACACAGCAGATGACCACAGACCTAACTCCAAATGCAGAAAATGAACTAAGAAAGTTATCTTCAAAAATGGATCAACTAAATAATAGTTTTGTACAGTTGATGACATTTGTTAAAAATCATGTAAAAAAATAATATCCATTATCACTGCCCATTTTGTACCTTTGCCAATTCACCCTATCCCAACCAATGATCCCCATCAAATTCCTTAAACCAAAGACGCTATGATGAAACCTGAATCCCTTCCTCCCCTCACGAACAGTCTGTAGAAAAACCCAATTCTCCCATAAATGTTTCCCATTCAGATTCGCCATCTCTTTCCCAATTGATTGTATGTTTTTGTTTTAATAAATATGTGTGTGTGTACTGTTGCTGCATTTTTTTTTAAAGCCCCATTTGGAGTCCACGGACTGAGCGACTGTCCGGGGTGTTCATAACCCAAATGGAGGTGCTTCTGGACACCGCACCTGTCCTGATATGTCTACTTTGTTTTGTCACACTTTTAATTAGTTCAGGGACTGCACCCTTGTCCTACTGTGTTACAACGTAAGCCTGCAGTAGAGATGATACTTCAAATCTCTCTCTAATTATTAGGCTTCATATGCCTCATTCCCCCTTCGGCTTGTTTTATCATTTAAACTATTTTAATGTTGCCATACCAGCATGCTTTGAAGGGGATTTCACAGTGAAGATGATGATTAAAACTCTGCAGGTTAGTGATTCTATTCTACATGGGAGGACATACATGTATACATTACCTTTGAAAGCCCTAATATTGCAGCTGCACTCAAGACTGACTGACATAAGCTTTGGGAGGGAGGTGACATTTAACAAAGGTGCTGATGCACAAAGATTAGGCAAATCTTTGATGACAGTGGGGGTAATGTTTTTTTTTTTTTTAATATTCTTATGCCATTGTTGACAACTCAATAGCTGAATGCCCCAAAATGGTCTGTTGTGTGAATGGCCAATGTGGGTGAAAAATAAGATAAAAATCATGTTACTCTTTCTGGGGTTTGGACTTTCTTGATGCATTGTATTGTTATTGTTCCTGAATGCTATGAGGCTCAAACTCTGAATAACTAACTATAAGCCAAATGCAATGCAGATGCAAAGCACAGTTGATGGCTGCTTTTACGTAGCACAGGCAAGCAGCATCTGGCTGCACTACTGTACTGGAGGTATAGTGACAGGGATAAAGATACAAACATAAACACATTGTTGTAGTTACTATGCATGTTCCAGTATGAATAACCTCCTATTATCTTGCAACCTGCAGTCCATTATATGCATTATTTGAAAATATGCCCATTTGCATTCTGGGGATGTTTGCACAGCAGAAACAAAACAGTATCACCCCTGATCCCTCCATTACATACACCAAATGACAAGACCCTGAAATCAAAGAAACATTTAATGGGTGTTTGACAAAGAATTAATGTAATTAATAATAGGGAAAGAAGACAGAATATTATGAGATCACTAAAATAGGGTGCTACGTCTGCATAGTGTTAAGGCTAAGTTGGCCAACATACCTGACTGAAAGAAATGGAACTATGAGGTGTCATGCGATTTGTGTTTAGCAATGAAGCATTGAGGCTCGAAATATCAACGTCCAATAGTGAAATAAGTCACAGTCAGGATTGTTCTCATTATGCTTTTTTGCTATGGTATAATTATCCACCCCTTTTACACCTGAGTCCTTTACTACTAAGCTTTCTAAAAGAAGCAGGACACGCTTATTTAGACAATACTTACTAAAGTAAGTGGCTGTCTTAAATTCTTATAATTCTTGATAAAATGTTGGTATTACAGTATCTCTTCTGAATAAATGCATATTGCTGTCACGTTATCAATATTGTTTAATCGTATTGCATGTATTATTTCATATCATCTTAGATAGAATCAGTGTAAAATTGTATGTATTTCATTTATGAGTCGTTCAGTACAATATAAGTCCCTTGGGATCTAGGATTTGCCACATAAAAGAGTCAAGTAAATAATTAAAATGCAAATTGGTGGAGAGTATTGAACCAATAGCTCTATCAGCTCCTTGCATCCTCACATTTTTGCAAATCAGTGTTCCATCCTCTAGTCCCCCAACAGTGCGTCAAAGACACATACCTGAGCACAAGATGAATTCAGAAACAACCCATAATTCAATACCATCCCCTGAAGCTATGTAAATAATTGGGGTACGAAACTGCTTGACAATAAAAGAAAGAGAAAGGGGTGGTGATACAGAGATAGTCGGATTTAAGGGTAATATTTAGTACCAAAAGAAAAACAAAGAAGTGATGGCTTCAACGTTTAGAATGAATCTTAACCTCTGGCATTGCTCTGGGCAACCCTCCAGACCATCGTTCTTTGCCTGCCAAGCCATTACAGAAGGGGAAAGACCATATGCAAATAAGGCTTGGTCCCACCCCAGAAGGGACAGTCCAGCCCAAACTGCTAAGCTACATCCCTTCTGCACGAGACCACAAGCATCTCCAGACATGTTTCAGCCTTGTTGGGCTTCATCAGTGAGGAGCAGCATGGGTCTCTAGGCCCAGCAGGCACAGGCCCACGTCTGGGCATACCGGTCCCACTCTGGGTGACAAAGTAAAAACAAAGAGGTGATGGTTGGAAGGTTTAGAATGAATCCTAACCTCTGGCATTGCTCTGGGCAACCCTCCAGACCATCGTTCTTTGCCTGCCAAGCCATTACAGAAGGGGACATACCATATGCAAATCAGGCTTGGTCCCACCCTAAAGGGGCAGTCCAGCCTGAACTGCTAAGCCACATCTCTTCTGCACAAGACCACAAGCATCCCCAGATATGTTTCAGGTACCTGCTGGCTTCCTTCATGGACCCATGTTTCAAAGTAACAGTGGCTGCTTTTCACACACATGTGCTTTGGTAGGAGGACTCACAGCAAGCATCACATGAGGAGACATCCTGCAAATGTGCACAGAAGATTTGTTACAGCATTTGCACCTTGAGTCAGTGTTCTTATGCACGTCTCAATAATGATGGCATCAGCTTGGCAACATTGACATTTCTGAAAGCTTTGTGAGCAGTGAGTGTTTATCCAATGGGGTGAGGAGTATCTGTTTGATACCCTCATCAGTTACTCAAGCATTGTGAGTAAAAATTGGTTATCAGAAAGAACAGTCAGCCAACCATCAGCAGCTCAAATGATGAGTATGATTTCTTAACCAGAACATTTCAGACACTGAAATGTGGAGCAGGGTTATTTTGGGATGCATGTGATTGTAGAACAATAGCTATAATAGTGACTGATTGGACCTGACTGACAAGTTGTTTTCTTAGACATTCTATTTGTTATTGGGAAATTAATGTTTATGGATCTTTTAATTATCACATCACGTGTCCAAAGTTCTCATGTTCTCTCACAGGGTGCAGGCGCCCTTTGAATATCTGAGGCTTGCCAGAGGATCAGTGACCTCCTAGGGATGTCAGGTACTCTCACTAGGTACAGCCAACCCCTAAGGATCTCAGGGTCTCTAACAATGTGCAGCAGGCAGCTACATTTCTGGGGTTCTCTCTCTGAGTGCATACACCCTCACAGGTTCTTTGGTTCTCTCACAGGGTGCAGCTGCCACTTAAGGTTCTTGGATTCCCTCATACCACAGGGTGCCACACTCACCAAAGTTCTCAATGTCTCCCAGAGAGTAGTTTCTAAAGTTCCCCAGCTCTTGAACAGATGGTTGCCACACTCACAGGTGGGAAGTCGCTGTGTGAAGACAGTCCCACCGCTAAGACTGCAGTAGATCTTACTGCTTGACAGTGGCATAATGGAGGAAAGTTTGGCGAATCTCCATGTGTTTCCACCTGTTGGCTGCCACCACTGCAAAATCCAGCTGCTTTGGAAAATGGATGACCCAGAACAAAAGCAATGCTTCCTTTCATGCCTTATGATGAAGAAATGGAGGTCCTGCTCAAAAGTGGGCACTGTCAATTATACACCACATCAACTGCTTGTCAAGGCTGACCCTGAAACTTGGGCCTGCCACTGGCCATAGTTGCTAGTGCCATTGACACTAATTAGCATTCCACTTGTCCTCAGAAGCAGCATTGCCCTGCTTGGTGGAGATCACTTTGTTCTCAATACTCACTTGGCAGACGGGAGTGATCCTATACTCCCCATTCAGGATGATTGCTAGCTCTGCCTAGCCCTGTCTCTGTGGGAGCAGCCACAATATGCCATGCCTCCCTTGACTCAATGGGGTTGCCATAAGAGGCCCTGTTTCTCATACCTCTATGCCAGTATTCAAGGGGTCGTCCAATGGCCATGCCTAATCTCCCACTCCTTTACCTGAGTCCTCACTTAATATCTCATTTCCACCCCTCCCCCGACAAATCTGAGGATTAGCAATGCTGTGTAGCTTAGGCCCACAAACTGGTGCCAACAAACAGCACACACTCCCGCCTCCACATCTATCACAGGGGAATCAACCTCTTCCTGTGAGAAGCAATGCAGTTCCTCCTTCTTTCCTCTCACCTTCTTACACTCCGAGCATCGGAGATGTGCCATGGCTAGAGTAGAGATCAAGTGGTATTCATTTGAACCTTACACTATGCAAATCACAGCCTGAGAACCCAAAATTGACAAACGAAACCACCCCCAAGAGTCCAAGATCCAATTAGTGCATCCCGGAGATGTGAACAAGTGATTAAAAGTCTGCAATCCCTATAATAACAATACCTACAATACACATTAATTTGACAAGAATTACCATACTGATACAAACTATACAATTAGTAGAAACAACCACACATGACAAAGCAATTCAAGCAACAGAACAACAAGCAGGGAAATGAGATAACAAACGCAAACACACAAGCTTTTGTCCAGATAAACGTAGGGTTAGGAAACTTTGTGTTGCTTTTGCGAAGAAATGAACTAGATAACACAAAATGGCGAAGTCAGAAAAGGATAGGGCAACTTTGTTTGCGTTTTCTATAGGGGTAAACTAAAAATACACTAACAGCATACTGAACAAACAGTAATACAAAATACTACAACTAGACAAAAAACTAACAAGAAAGCAGCTAGAAAGTAATACAACTCCTCAAAACCATTTTCCATTGCTCCAAAATCTCTCCTAACACTGCAAAGGTGGGAGCCAAATTTGTAGACTCCTTCTCTCACAGCCTAATAAAACCAAGGGAACAGGAAGTGAACTGGGCCATAGAGTGTTGAACTTCCTATATGAGTTTCTAAGCGTCAGAACAAACTTGATTACCCTGCCTGAAATGCCTCTAAGTGGCTTGATGAACCTGATGAATGAGCCAGAGTTTCAACCCGAGAGTCAAGGCCCCTAATTGTCTGATGACTCATTGCTCAAGACCCCGAAGTACAGCACAAAGATCACCCTAGATTCATTGGGGAAAATACCCCTCTGGTACCCACGAGATTGGACAAATCTTCGTTAAAACATTGGTGAGGTGTACAGATTTGGTTTTTAACTAGTTTGTCCCAGCCCAGTAATGAGTGGGAATCCACTTTTTGTGGAAAATATCCTGATCAGCTCATATAGCTAAATAGGAAGTGAAGATGAGGAAAATCATTGGGACAATTTTGGGAGTGTATGATCAAGAGGAGGAAACAGTATAGACAAATGGTCAAAGCAACGTCAGCCAATGTAGACATTTACGTGCATGAGATCTGTGGGTTGCTAAGGGTACTGCAATGTACAAAAAGTGGAGACCAATGCATACCTCAGCTCCTGTGCATGCCATCCACAATAGCCACTGTAGTATTCCATCAGGATGTGTGAGTGAAGTAATTGGCATCAGAACTCTCGATATGTGGATATGTGGGGTGCACCGGGTAAGGACGAAAAATAAACTGTGACAAGGAGCATAGAGCTTGTTTCGATTACTAGTGATATCAAACGTATGATGTGATGATTGACATTTGCAAAGAGCAACCTAGAGGCTTTACACATATCAATCTGTCATGATGATCCTCAAACATATTTTAAGAGACCAAATGAGAAAGAAACTAGCAAAAACAGATAAGATCTGGAAGTTGTAATCCCCACAGTAAAATGGAATGTATCCATTTCTGCATCACACAGTTCTGCTTACCTCATGCATATTCAGGCATGCAGTGGTAAATGCATAAACGAGCGTGAGGTTCATCTTTCACTGGCAATCGGTTAAACATGGTGAAGGCCAGGCATGTTTTTATTTTAAAATCTTTCCGTAACGCGCGACTTTCAACGTTGTAAAGCATTGTGAGGAAAGTAAGAATGTAGACATCTCATGAAAGCACCCACAAGCTTAATAGCAGCTTCAGAACATGATGATTCTATGATTGAATATGAAGACACACAATTTCGTTTGAATTATATGTGAACATTCTAATACCATTGTAGGAGGAAGGGACCTAACTGGTATGCAGATGTGTGATTTAAATTCTTTCAAGAAGACTGATCTGAAATCATTTTTTGCCGACTATATTTTTTTCTGTAACCCTGTGTAGGAACTGCTGCATATCCCTACAAAACATAATGCTCTAGAAGATATGCTATTCACCTCACAGTGCAAGGAGAGAAGGGCCTGGTGCATTTACGCTGCGAGGACCATGCCATGTATTTTGGTGTTGAGAACTACACCCAGTCATGAACTCCTAAAACAGAACAATTTGTCTTCTCAGTGCATATTTAGAATGTGTTCTTGAGATCAACTACTGTGAAATAAGTTGATCCTGTGGGTATATCATAGAAATTGGATTCTGGATTTGGCACTACCAGAGATTCAGCTTCAACTAAACTATGCTGTTTAAAGGCTGATGGTCCTGTGCCATTCTCTGAGACCCCCTATTGCCTATTTCACTTGCTATATAGCCATGTTACAGGGGGATTCTGATGGCTAATGATGCCCTGTCACCATAATGCCACAATGGTGTCATAGATTCCATCATCTGCTTCCCCTGGCATGGGGTACTGTTTGACCCAGGGCAATATTGCCCCTGCCTTCATCTTAATGGGGACAGCCCGTATTGCTTTCAACAGATCCACCTCATGGGGGACGCAGGTCCAATTTTCTTTAGGCACCCTGTTCAAATCTTCTTGCATGCGTGCTGGTAGTGTCTTTTAAAAAAGAAAACTCTTCGGTACCTCACTGTGTTCTACAGCCAACTGACATGCTATAGATACCTGGAATAAAAGCTGTTTGTCAGTCAAGTCTGTCAACCGCTGTGCTTGGTCAATCCAGAAGACAGTGCCCCATTCAATGCCATCTTCATCTGCACCATGCAAAAATATTTGGTCTTTCCTTGTGACTGCTGCACCTATGTAAATTATAATAATGTTGCCTTGTGCTACCTCTTTGTGAACTGCTGGTCTGAATAAATATTCAGCAGGTAATTTTTTTTCTTTTTTTTATTACGAGTATATAATCACCGAAGTGATTTTTACAAGAAGATGAACAAAGAAAAACTTCAATTATTTCTGTAGAGAAACTTCAGAAACGTATTTTGGCCAAAAGTCAAAGCATAAAGTCAATGCAGAAGTGAGAGCTAGAAGAAGAAGTGTGAGGATTGAAGATTAAAAGTGAGGGCGAGGGTAAAGGTGCCAGATGAGATCATTTCCAACCATCTTGGCAAAATGCACCGACCCACCCACCACCAAGAGGTGTCACCCCTTGTGCCTGACTTCACGTGGGACCACACTGCTGAGTCTCCAATGCTGATTGTACAAAGATTTGATCCAGAATTTTCATGGCTGTTATAGTCCAAGAGGGTCTTAAACCTCCTATTAGACGCTCCCACCAAAGTGCTTCATCAGTCAGGTAAACATTCTTTAAGTGATGCAGTATATACGGCGATCTGAATTTGTCTGTTCCTGGGCACATTAATAAAAGGTGCCGTAATGTTTCGCTTTGTTCGATGTCATTACAAAAGTGGCAAGTATTAGATGGACATGTGCAGTATTTCATTCGTCGGTAACAAATTCAGCCTTGCACGTAAAAGAGTGTTCCGAGTTTTTCTGCTGGGATGTTTTAACAGAAAAGGTTGGACTTCATTCAATTTTCTGCATGTTGGAGGTAGGTGGCTAGTCAGTTTGTACTCAGATACTATATCCAATCCATTTATCCAATCCGTTTCCTCCATACGGGTTTTGGTTTTTGTTGGATTAAACAAAAGTTCTTCCATGGAGCTGCCACAAGTTTCAAGTTGCTGTAAACAGATGAATTGCCATTTGGATATTAGTATGCTTTTGCTTTTGTTCATTTCCGCCTGTACCATCACGAAAATTGACGGAGAAGAAGAATCTTTGATCTTCCGATATAGCATGACGGTCGCCCTTTGACTGTTGACTCTAAAGATGAAAGAGAGAGTTTGCGTCTTATCAAAGCTATCGGAGTAGAAGATGGTAAGTTCAGAACGGAACGCCAAAAGAGGCTCTCAAGTCTGGCCCATAGAGAGTTGAGTAGAGATGGCATAGCGTCAGCTCCATACGTAATGTCTGGGATAACTTTGCCTCGATAGAATTTGAGTAGGGGCATCAATGAAAAGCGCCCATATTTTTTGTCCAGTATTTTTGCTTGTGAGACAAAAGATTTCATTTTTTCAAAAAGATGGAATTGCATCGCTGAATCTTTCGGTGATGAGTCAATGAGAACTCCAAGATATTTAAATTCCACCACTTGTTCGATTTTGTTTCCAGACAAGAACCATGAGTTGATATTTTTCTTTTTGTGATTTTTTGCAAACACCACGATCTTTTTTGTTTATTTACTTCTAAGTCGTTAGCAGCTGTATATGTGGTCAATGCAGACAACTGACGTTGTAAACCGATTGGGGTCTGGTCAAGTTGAATAAGGTCGTTCGCATACAAGAGTCTTGGAATCTCCTCCTTGCCCAATTCTGGGGGGAATGCTCGTGTTGTGTTTGAGGTTTCTTCAGTAGGTAATGGAAATGTGTGGTCTTTGATCCTGGGCATACATACTAACAACACTTGCACCCCATAAAGGAATAGCTCACTGAAAGGTGGTCCACCTCACGGAGCGCTGTGTGCACAGAATGCTTGTTTAACTGCAATAGCCCATGTGAAATACATGCCCTCTTCAGAAAATGGAATTGTCATGTTTAGTTTGCTCATAATATCTCTGGCCAATATATTAATTGGTGTTTGTTTTGAATACAGGAAGGGTGCTACAACTTCCGCCATGCTTATGGTAAGTGGGGCATCTTCAGTGAAAGGAACCATTACAACAACCCCAGAATTCTCTGTATGTCCATTATTCTGCCAGACAAAGGAACTCTTTCTTCCTTAATATGAGATTTGGTAGTTCCTGTGTCGGCAAAAACGCAAATGTACTGTCCCCTATCTTCACTGCAACCTGTGGGTCCTCTAGCATGCCTGTAGTTATAGATAGAACTGGGAGTGTCAGAGACCTCCGTAGGCTATCCTATTGGGAATTTGAGTATGTGCCTGAAAATGTGGAAGGGGTACCTCCCAACACTGTCACTTCCGTATGGTGTGCTACTGTGCCCTGGGGTAACACATTGTTGTCCCATTGTTGTGCAGCAGGGAACACCTGTGCTTGGAGGGGGTTTGTTGTGGGTATTGGAGCAACTGCTGATGCTGGACCCTATTCTCTATATTGTAGGCAATTGGAGACAGCTGCTGTGAGGTGCTTGGTACATTTGGGGGAAATGCAGATTGCATCTGTGTGGGTTGCATCTGTGGGATTTGCATATGTGCTGCATAGGTGATAGTCTGATATGCTGGGATACCTCCAGGGCGATAAGGTACTTCGGTTCTGCTCCTGCACTCCCAGTCAAAGTGTGCCATTCTCCTGCAAACACAACATTGTTCTCTGAACCCGGGTCATACTCCTCCACATCCAAGTCCCATCCCCCTACATCTCTGAAAGCCACCCCTCGCTTGTGGAAAATACCCTCCATTTGGAAAATACCCTCCTTGTGGGAGATACCCTCCTTTTGGAAGTTACCCTGTCCCTGTCCCCATCCATGATGGGAGTTGGACTTGCGTTGTCCATCTGTGGTGTTTGTAATTACTGATCCTTCCATGATAAATGTGGCTCATTCATTTTGTACCAATTTTACTTGTGCCTTTTGAGCTTGTTCTACGTTGCTTCTCTTTTTATCCTGTTTCGCTCTGAACCCACGGAGGGCCCTTTAAATCAGTATCATGTCATACAAGGATGGGGATGCAGAACAACTCTTACACCAAATAATAAGACCAACTCAGGATTTTTTCAAAAAGTCTCCTCCCAATGTTTTATTTTCAATTGTCTAAAACAGGGAGTTACAACAGACATCAACAGACGTTCGCTGGAGTTCTCAATCATTTTGCATAAAAAACACATTTATATACTAAAACCTCATAATACGTGAAATCATACTTCGTGGCAAAGAAAACCTACGTGAGATTGTGATTGGCTTAAGGGGAACACATAAGTATGCATTCTTTAAGGGATCAGGTTGTGATTGGGTCTCTACAGTCAGGTGGATAACATATGCCCACCCCTAGTGCAAGTCATCTTCATCAGTTACTAGATATACAGTACACCATTGGCTATCAAACTATAAGGCCTTTTGTTATATGGCCCTTTACTATTGGTTGGCATGCTTGTACCCTTCTGGAACATTCAGCTCACTAGCAGCACGTAAGCTGGTAACCCAGGTGCCAGTGGGTGGACTTGACCGTGTCTCCCCATCCAGTTAGCCTAGAATCTCTCATTGCTCATGCCATCTGCCATTCAGATTGTCTTTGAACTTGTCCTTGTAATGTATCACTGCTCCTGAGAATCAAAGGCAGTATAGGTAAACTCGTATCATAGTGCTGGTCTGTACGCACAACTCCTATTTCCATCCTTGACTCACGTTACATGAGACCATATTTTGGCCTATTTTGCAGCATTTCATTGTCTTGAATTAGTAAACTTGACACTCATAGTGTTATTTTCTGCACCTTAACAACAGCTGATTCAGCTTCTCACATTCACTGTTCTCCAAGGATAGATAACCAGTTTGTGGCCGCTCCATCCTTTGACACCAGTCCAGACAGCTATTCCAGGCCTTTCCTGGATCTTCAGCACTTTCCTTTCTGTGACACAGCCCTTCGACCCTTCTTTCTTCACAGGTCTGAGCTTACTAAATGTGTGACACCGAAGTCCAGATACTATATAATGGCGGCAACGCCTGCAGTCTATTCACTTCGTATAGCTAGCCTTTAAGATTACTTAGTCTACTTGCATTGCTTCATCTGTACAGTTATAAAATGGCTTGCATTCTCTGCAGTTCTCTTCACATGTGCACTCTACATTCTGCATATGAAAGTTTACTTGATTCTTTACTTTGTCATCAGATTCTATAAGGTCTATGCATCTTCTTCTTCGACCACTCTTCTCAGTGCGTGATGCTCATTTCTTATGATGTCACCAGCCTCTCTCTCTCTCATCCTCATATTCCTTCAGGCATCTCCTCCAAGAGATTGTCATCTCTACGAGGGTATATCATACAGGGTCTTCTCAACGGATACCTTTTCTAGAAGACTCTCCTTGAAATTGGCACAATCACTGGTGTTGTGCATGTTGTAATTTCCGGCTTCCAACATATATGCACTATGGGGGCGGGACTTCTGCAGAGGCATTCAGCTGCTCCTTCACATCTCTGCAATGGTGCACTATGTTTACATCTATCTTGGAAGATCCTTGTGTCTCAATTCCGACCACCTTCTTCAGTTGTGTCTGTATATCTTGCGGGAAGACCCTATAACAATATGTGATTAAAAACAGGGATTTTCCTAATCCATGTTTGCTATGTCTCCTAAACGCCACATTTCCTGTATCTGTTGAATGTACTGTGCATGGTATGAGCTAGAATAGACAGCATGTCTGATGTGTGTGGGTACATTTACCTTAGTACTTTCCATATGTATGCTCATCAGTTATTGAATGGCGCTCCATCATGGGTGCTACTTCTCAGTGTTAACCCATTATGTCCTGCATGTCTCCAAAGGCCAACCGCCTGTTCATCCAATAAAAAGTGAACAAGCTCTTCATATCTCCTACAGCCAGAGTAATCCCTGCCATATGTTTCTCAAGGGCATAAATCCACTTGCACGCACCTGCGGTGAGGGACAGGAAGCTTGTCACTAAGTTTTCTTTATCCATATTTGGCATGGTACATACTGAGTCCCTCCTGGACCTTCATGTAATCGGGAGAATGGTGTCCTCTGTTTCTGAGGTGGTGATTAATCTTCTACCTTCTTGCTATTCGCTACAGCTATTCTGTTGGATCGTCTTCCAAGCCGCCTGAACTATGGCATCCTATGTCTGTCCTCCCACGACACCCTGTCCCTTGGCTTTCCCATTTCCCACACACCATCATTGTTTTCTGCCTGCCCTACTTCAACTTGTTCTAGGGACGGGAGGTTGCTAGCAGGTTTACTGTCAAGTTTAAACATAATCGGTCCTGTGCTGCTCTTACAAGTTCCTCCTCTGCTTTCAGTACATCTTCTATCTGCCTTTGTGCATTTTCCCCTATCTCTGAAATTATTGTGTTACCAATTGTGTCTGTTGATGTTGCTCTTTTAGGCCCTGTTGATGTCATTTTATTAACCCCTGTTGGTTTCTTTGTAGGCCCTTTTTTATCCTCAGCTACAGCAACATAATGAGGACTGGTATAGCCTGCATCGGGCTGTAGTGGAGCGTGCTGTGGAGGAAAGGACCCATAAAGGGGTGGGGCGGAAGCCACTGTAACTTCCTTATTAGTTTTGTCTGTCTCAGTATTAGGGGCATCATCCTCCTCCTCAAACATTTGCCACAATTCCATTATGCTTTGTCTATTCCTCAGCTTTTTCCCTTTTGTGTGTGGGCATTAAGTGTGTATACATGTGCTCTAAAACATCTTTTGCATGCGTTCCCTCTGTGAGCCCTGATTTAAACATCCTCCTTGTCTTCCCCTGTACCCACTCTATGTTGTACTTTAATATGTTATCCCCATACTGTGGAAGTGTTTTACACATGCGTTCTAATGGAGTATCCACAATGCCAATACATCCCCCCTCCCTACTTTTTTTTATTTTTATTTCGATTTAATTACATTGCAATTTTTACAAAAATGTAAAACCTCCATTGAATTATTTTTCTTTAAACCAATACAGTTAGACAGAGGTGGAGCGGGGAAGCTTCTATCGACTCATTTCCCATTTTCACTGTTTCGAAGTTATTTTAAATCCAGAGATTTCAGGAATAATGTCACTCCGATCACACCTCGTCTATTGTTTCCACTCGTCAAAACAGACCAAAGATTGTCTAAATCAAATGTTCCACAGTTTTACATCGGGTCTGCGAGAAACCGGTTTCTTTCTGTTTTCAGACTTTCGCATTCTAGCAATAGGCGCCTGTTGGTTTCAACTTGAGGGTTTTCTTCACAAAAGCGGTACTTATTCGATTGCACCTGGTTTCGTATAGCTAATATTCTGTTTATTTTCTCCTGGTTTAACGGGAATCTTAGAAATGTTCTACTTAACTTTTTGTCCGGAAATTGCTTTAGTACCCTCTCACTTCATTAAGCTTCATTGGCATGGTGGGAAAATTTGAAGTCAAGAAATAGTTGTTGGCCACTTCCAAAGTGCTGATCCCATCGGCCTCAAAACATTTTTTTTGAGACTTTGTTTCTACGACAAGGCCAGTTCTTTTAATATGTTCAAGTTCCCATTTGTCTGACATCTGGTTCGTTCCAACTTCCATCTCCCTTTTGATTAAGTCCAACACTTTAGATCTGGGAGCGATAACTTTTCTGTATAACATTAAGGTGACTCTCATTCAGTGGCCAACAATGATGAAAGACAAAGTTCTCTTCTGATAAACACCATAGATGTAGATTTCGACAACCCCAGAAGACCTCTCCAGAAAAAGTTTCAAATTTCAACCAGATCCTGTTCGGAGCTAACAGCATTGCGTCCATTCCATACGTCAGAGCAGTAGCGACCATCGTCTTGAAGAATCTTAAGGTAGGGATGAGGGAAAATCTACTGTGTTTACTGTCGACGGCCTTCACTTGAGCCATTAGGTTTTTTAATTTACTCCACAAATAGTCTTGCATGGAGGATTCTTGTCTGTTGTTACTAATCATTATACCCAAGTATTTGAAAGTGGTTAATTTTTCTAGGAGGATACCGTTGCAAAACCATGCAAGCTTTGATGTTTTATTTGGAGTTCTTCCCATTATCAGAATTTTAGTTTTTTCTTTGTTTAGTTGTAGATTATTCTTTTTTTAAGAAGATCACCAGGTTGTCTAATTGATGTTGCAGATCGATAGGTGTTAGGTCCATCAAAATAATATCATCAGCGTAGAGGAGTCTGGATATCTTCGCTCCTCCTATCAATGGTGGAAAACACCTGACTTCAATTGCTGAATCTTCGTAATCTGCTATATAAGCGTTATGCAAAATAGGGGTGAGGGGACAGCCCTGCTTAACTCCTCTAGTGGTCTGGATTTCTTCAGACAAGTGGCCCTCTGCACTGAGGCGTACCCTTATGGATGTATCTTGATGTAAGGCTTGGATCAGTTCCAGAATAGAAGGTGGACATTTCTTTGTTTCCAATTTGGTTGATAGGCGTTGTCTGTTGACCTGGTCGGAAGCTTGGACCAGGTCAATAAAGGCCATGTATACTGGTGGTCCTCCCTGTTTGACTTTAGCTTTCATGGTACTTAACAGTAAGATGTTAGTTGTTGTTCCTGAGATTTTAGCGAAACCGTTCTGAAAAGGATCTATATATTCAGAGGTGTGAAGCCACAATTGGAAAGCATCTAAAGCCAACGAGGCAAACACCTTCCCCATCACATCGAAAAGTGCGATCGGTCTATATTGATTTGGATCATCCGTTGCTCCTCTTTTGAAAATGGGAACAATGGTTGCTTTTTTCCACGAATGGGGGACCTCCTGGGTGATGTTACAGTTTGAGAAGATGCTACTCATTATGTTGGCTCACAGCTCTAGATGTTATTTCAATTCCAAATTACAGATCCCATCAGGACCTGGTGCCCTTGACTTGTTTAATTTGCTAATTTTTGCTTAAAATCATCTCTTTATCGGAGGGGATGTTCCAAGTTGATTTGTCCCTTCATATGACAGCGGTAGAGTTCATTTTCTGAACCGAATCAACTGGTATCGGGGCATATAGGTAAGCAAAGTGAGTTATCCAATGATCTTCTCCCACGTTGTTTTGTATATGATCATTCACAGAATTTGATGTGCCCTTGATCATATTCCAAAATTCTTTAGCTTTGTTTCCGCAAATTGCACGCAGCGTTTTCTCTGCATCTTGATGGTATAATTTGTGTCGATGCTGTGTAAGCCAACTCCTGTACTCGTGGAGGGCATTTAGCCACCTCACCTTGTTTTCTGCAGACTGTGCTTTCTTAAAGATTTTCTTAAGTCTCTGAAGTAATTGTCTTTTTTTACTAGTTCCAGGTTGTAATGGTGAGGGTGATTTGCTGTTCCTTTAATCGGTCTTTTGGCATTTATAGTATACCTTATCAGTAATGGTGTATAATCCAAATCATCCTCTCTAATTTCTGCTGGATTCAAACAATCTGTGGATATTCGCTTGTACTGGCTAGCTATTTGGAGGAGTCCTTTTTCTGAGATCTTGACACGCTTGCCTCCCGTATACGCTGATGTTTCAGGTAAAGTAGAGAATTGTTGGACCCTCGGCATTCTGTGATAAGTATGTTGTGATCACTATACATTGTGCTCTTGATCTCAAAGTTAATGATCTCCGACAGCAGGTCCTTTGAGACATATACATGGTCTATCGTACCTTGCTGACTTCCTCTCTGCCAGGATGGGATATTTAAGTTCCTTTTAGATCACATCCAGTGTAGGTTATGCAAGTCGTGAGCTGTCATAAACTCTTCCAAAAGTTTGCCTCGCTTTCTCAACGGCATGTATTGATCTTGGTATTTAGCCTGCACTCCCACACCCTCACAAGAGGCGTTGAAGTTACCATTTATTATTGTATAATGGCCCAAATGTTTGGCAACCACCTCATCCCAGATTTTTCCCATCTCATGAGCGAATTCAGCATTTGATGTTATGTCTGGGTTCCAGTACACATTTATTAGTAAGATTGTCTCCAGTTTCTGTTTCTGGGAGCCTTCATTCATACGTTTCCAATTTAATAAAATTGCCTGGATCCAGTGCGGTGAAATTAACACTTTGTGCAAATCAATGCCAGACCCCTCTCTTATTGTAGTTAACCCGCCTGCTGTAGGGCGTCCAATTGCTCCTTTTTTTGCTGCATTAAATACTAGATCAAAGCCGTCTAGTTGGGGTTTGGAAGTCAGCTATGTCTCTTGTAGACACAATATATCAAATTGGCCTAGGTTTACATCTGTTTTCCTTGTCAGGTGCTCATAGCCCCGGGTGTTCAGCAACCTAATATAATTTTCTTTCTTTGTTCAATTTTTTTCCCCCTTCTGTTCAACCTCCAAGGCAACTTGACCTCTCCTTTTCTTCACCAAAGGTGTCTAGTTTTTATGTTGAGTTTCGGTGGGTGCCTTTGATCATGTCCACTGTTCTGGTTTTTTGGCCGTGACTCCTTTATCTCTCAGAAGGGGGGTGTCTTTTTTGTTTGTAATTGTGGATCTAGGGACTTGGGCCTTGGGACCATCAGCACTTTCGTCCCTTAGTCTTTGACCATGCTCTTTCTTCGGGTCCCGTTGGTGGGCCTCTTCTTCACGTCAGCTCCCTCATCTTTGACCTTTGTGAGTGGTTTGGAAACATGCAGTCCTACTTGAATAATGTATATGCGTACATTCTGTATTTCTGGAAGTTGGTTTTGTCCCATCTAACTCTGTGTCACCTTGTCTCTTTGATTCAGCAAAGTCCTTTGTCGAGGAGACCGCTTCTGTTAGATCGTAGCCCAAGATCGATAAGCTTTCTCTATCTTTCATAAAATGATGTTTGATGATTTTGGAATTTGAGTGCAGATATGACGAGTCTCTTCTTCCTGAGTGACATGGTTCCACTATCAACAAGTCCGTGTTCTATATGTGTCTAAGGCTTGGCATACTTTTAGACTGGTAGCTCTGTTAGTCAAGCCGTCTGCTCGGTGGTTTGTGTGTTTCATTTTGAGAATACACGCGCTTTCAATTCTCTCCTTTTAATCTTGAGTGGCAAATGACTTTTCCACTTTTCTGTGCCATGTGCATCAGCAGGTTTGACTTTTTTAAGCTTGCCTTTCCGGTTGTGACTTGTATCTCAACTTCTTTCGGGAGAGGATTCGTACCTTCTTCTAATCCATTCGCGTGTGTTTTCTACTTTACCCGGATCTTCTTTCTTCTTATTACTTTTCCACACTTTCTCGGCTCCGCTAGTACTCTTATCATTTTTAGTTTGCGGTGTAGTTATCACCGGAGAAGATGGGTCATAGATTTGTACTTTCTTTGCGGGCTCTAGTCTTGAGATTCTATCATCCATGATTTCGGCTTTCCTTTTAAGGCTCTCTGCCGTGTTGATTTCTGAATCAGATTCCTTGATCGTATGTGTACTCCAATCCAGTTGTTTGTCCAGAATCAACACCTGAGTTTTCAGAGCTACTTGTCCTGTTTTATTCGCTGTGCAATTAAGTTTCTCAGACCTTTGATTACCATCTATTGAGTCCTTGGTTGTTGCACCAGTTTGTTTAACCCTATGTTTGCTAGGTGTCTTGGGTATGTTAGGTCTCCTGTTTGTAGCTGCTTGATGGTGACTTGTTTTGGTAAGTACAGATTTGAGTGGCCTTTGTTGATTAAATATGCCATATGAAAAGACGTTTGTTTTTTGGCCAGTTGTAGAGATCTTGGCTCTCTTGTTGGCTAATGCCTTTTTGACTGAGAAAGGGTTAACTTCCTGTACTTCTACATCTATGATTTTGTCTGTGTTCTGAGGAGCCTGCTTTTTCAACTCTTCTTTGTTGATTATAGCAATTATTTCTGACATAGGGTCAGATGACTCCATCTGATCCGTAAACGTGTTTGTCAGTCTTTGTTGGATTGCCTTCACAGATGGTTCTTTTAACTTTAAGTTTAGTTCTTCATGGGTCATTTGCGAGGCCTTTGAGAACATATGATTGAGATCTCCAGGAACTTCGTTTGTGGCATTAGATCTACACTAAGATCGTGATTGATCCTGTCTAAGTGACTGTTCAATCCTGGATGCCAAACTCCCCTCCATCCCTAAAATAAAACCTTCAATATAGTTCAGTTTCGTGTGCATCATGGCTATGAGAGAGGTCTGGCCACGCAAGGTGTCATTAATGCCCTCATGTAACTTACTGAAACAGGCAAGCGCAATAGTAACCGTAGACATGATGTTAAGTAGGTCAATTTTATTTGCGGGGAGTCTTGAATAGGAGGTTTTGGGAGTTCACTCAATGTTCTCGTCGGGATTGGGGTATGCAGCATCTCTGGAACGTTGTTTCGAGCCGTTTCATTGGCCCTGTCTGATTTTCTCGTGGTCATCCCGCTTGCTTATGCACTCTCTACAACCTGCGTTCTCACTGATGTCATTGATTTTTCTCAATGAGTGGGAGACCCCAGATCTATTGGTCTCACCTTCCCCAATCCATTACCCACCAATGTTGCCTTTCACAATTTCAAGAGAGGGCTAGGCAATGGTGGTTGGTCGTTCTTCTTTGGCGCCCTAGGGCGGTTTTCAGCCTCAGTGTTTTACCTGGTCATGGGCGGGACCCCAAGAGACCCCCCTGAGATCGCTCAGGTGTCGTGCCACTTGCCGCTTTTTACCACAGTGCCATCTGAGAACTGGACAGCTTCCGTTTTTCTTCAAGAACTCTTCTTTCTTTTCTTTTTCTTTTGTTATCGTGTTCTATTAGATGATTTGATGGTGGTTTGAGGAGGCACATTATGTGCTTGTTGTTGGTTGACACTTTCAAGGATTTCGACATCTGATATTTCTTTCGATGTACTCACCGCCGACTCATTTCTCTTCTTGAAAAATTAATTTAAAGACTCCACATTGAAATGCTTATGGAGTCCTTTCCTTGGGCCTTTTGTGCCTTTGTTTGTGAGGCAAATCTTCTTGTTATCTTACTTATGTTGAAGCGGTTAACTTTGGGCTGCTGGCTAGATCTTATTCTATGATTTCCCAAGGGTTTATCTCCTGCTTTCAGATCTTTATATTGGTCGTCATACTCCTCATTGCCCTCTTCTTCCAGCTCACATGTGGAAATTGTCAATTAGTGTTTTGGTGTACACAGCATTTTGAGGGGTTCATCTCGTGCACCAGGAAATGTTTGCTGAGAGGACTCTATCATGAAAGAGTTCTCCTCCATAGGTGGTATGAAGGGCACTGCATTCTGCTCTTCGTGTTGCACAAGGTTCTTTTCAGTCCTGATTTCACTGGTCCTTGACAGGACAGTGGCTGAATCCAGCTCTGGGTTCTTTAAATCCTCCCGTACTGGAGTCTTGTGTATATCTATTACACAAACTATTGGAGCCTTTACTTTCACTGTTATCAACAAGCTTGAGCTCTTTGCACCGGCATCCTCAGGATATGAGGGCGGCTCTTGGCTGTTTTCTAAATATATCAGGATCAGAAGGGCCAATAGTGCGTTGTAGAATGTTACTGGTAACCCCCTGCTGCTGGCCCATTGTAGCAGTATCGCGCTCTCGTAAGGAAGATGTGGGTACCGTCCGTTTATCAGGTGAAGCTACGCCAGCCACGGGCCAACCACGGCCCAGGCTAACGCAGTAGTAGTTGGAGGCGTGATCCTCGAGGTACTTTCCTCGCAAGCTTCCTCAGCTTCCTCAGCTCTGCCTCCCGTGATGATCACACACAGGGCCCTCGATGGGGTCTCCATAACTTCCACAGACAATGTTTTCCTCGGAGGCTGCTTCATTCCAGCCAACTTTTCTGCCCGCTTCCAGAGGGCAGAGGATACTTCTATGTGTCTCGATTTGATTCTGCGATGAGGGGCTACAGCAGGCAGGTAAGGCAGAGGGACGGGACGTGGGGATGGAGAGATCAGGAGGGAATGGGGCAAAGGAGGGTAAGGAAAAGGGAGAGGCGGGTAGGGACTTGAAGGAAGGGGAATAGAAGGAAAAGGGGTAGCAACCTTACCTGCAGTAGCATTCGCCTCACTCTCCATTTTGTTGTCCATTGCCTTCTCCATATTTAGCTCTAATAATTGCTGATGATCTTCTGATGGTACCTTACCAGGTCGCTTCAAAACAGCTTAAACAGTTCCGTCCACCCCAAACAGCAGGCACAGTCCAAACAGCCCGCCACGGTCTGCCAAAGTCTGCTCACTCTGCTGCTCACTCCATGGCTGCTCCGCGGCTGAGCCCAGTAGATAAAGGGGTGGTCCTGGAAACAATAGAGTCAGTAGAAAAACTCTGGGCTGCCACTGCCAAAGTCTGCTCACTCTGCTGCTCATTACGCGGCCGCTCCGCGGCTGAGCCCAGTAGGTAAAGGGGTGGTCCTGGAAACAATAGAGTCAGTAGAAAGACTCTGGGCTGCCACTGCCAAAGTATGCTCACTCTGCTGCTCACGCCCCTCGCTACTCAATATCTACTGACACTGTTCCAGGAGCGTTGTATATTCCCAAACCTCTACGCCCCAACAATAAACCAATTTACAAAAAAATCCAATTTGTCCCAATATTCATTTCTCTCAAGAATGAACCAATTTGCAAACATTTCAATTGTAAACCGATGCTCTCTTCCCCAAAGGTGCCTGTACTCACACATCAACTTCGACTCTCCTCAATCACATATTTCTCATACCAAACAAACCATTCACATCTCAAAACAAAAACTTCTGAAAACATCACTATGACACATGTAACCAATAATATTTAAAATATCTTCCTCTTTTCCCTCGCTCAGTGGGATCCCTTTCTCTGTCTACACAGTGCTGTCCTTCCCCTTATAAGGGTAGTGCACACATTACTTCATACCTCTATTCTACTTATGATGTAATCTTCCCTCGTAACGGAGGAGTTCTCCTTCAATATCTCATTAAACCCTCATGCAATACTGTACAGAGCCATCTTTCCCCCAACGGAGGCGTTCCCCTTTAACTTAATCTATTAATCAATATAATTACAAATTAAACCCCAAAGAAACAGACATCTCAATACTGTGCTTTCATGTAAGACTACATTCATGTGATATGGGAACTCCCAATCCCATTGATGCTAAGTCTGCTCTCTAAACTGCTTGCACGACTTGGATCGGCAGCCTGCCCAAGGCATCAGGCAGACCTTCGGATAAATTGGCATCTGCTCACCTTCTCGCTTTGTGTGCACAAAAAGCGGTCTCTGTAGGCTGGCACCACGCCTCTGAGGTGTGTGGTGGGGAGCCTTTCAGCTCTTTGGTCGTACTGGTGATCTCGCTGGCGCCTCCAAATGTAAATAGAAAGTGTCCCAAAGTAATACAATAAGTAGTCAAAAATAGAGTGCACAATTTCAGGAAACAGACAGCTTTTTATCTGCAAATACAGCTAGGAGTGTCAGACAACTCAGTGGAACTGAACTGAAAAAAAGCATCTCAACACGCCCACACTGGGCAGTAATTACAGCTGAAAACCACAAGATTAACATGTTCTACAAGTGCAAGAATTCTTCGAATGCTAACATTTCCATTGGCTACTCGTCACTAAGCCCATAAAAAACGCCATACATTAAACAATCTAATTGGCACTTTCCTTTCTCATGAGCATCAAATACCACACCTCAAACATGACATAATTTGAAAGTCAACAGAAAATGCATTGTTTTAATTGATTGGCACACTGCATGGTGAAATTGATTGAAGAAAGCTCTAACCTAATTGCACAGTGACACTTGAGACAGCTTCGGCTGTAACATCCCACCATGATGTACCAATCATATAGTGAGTGGAAATCAGCGAGGTTAAAATGTTGGTGCAACCCTTGGAACACCACAATCACTTCCCCATAATTGGTCCTGTTGGTATCCCGCCCCTTACACCTGCTTACTCTGCAACTCACTTCTCAGTACATGTTGACACCTCTGGAAACAAACTCCTAGTCATCGTCTCACAATGATTGACTGTATGAAAACAAAAACATGCCTGAAAATTGTCTTCTAGTTATTTGTTTTTCAAAGGTACTTTTACCACTGCACCAAGTGCCAAGCTTTCAGTGCGGGCGCTGTGCTCACAACCTAGTTGTTCATTCTGGCAACAAAGCTGTCGGGAGCCTTGTGCATCTCACTGTGTCCTTCATAGTCATTGTGCATTCATTTGTTTGTCATTGAGGAAGACACCTGCTGTCTCATGTCTAGTTTCAGGTCCCTGAGAACTTACTCCCTCACAACAATTAATTGAAAACTGTTCAGCATTCACTTCTATCCAGTCCTTGGCTACTTGGAGTTTTCTCCCCAACAGCAAAAATAAAATGTCATTAAATGACCATAGATCAAAAATGCGGCTTAGCACAGTAGAATAACAAAATCTGCACCCTTTAACAATGGCCAATTGTAACGTGGCAGACCTCTTGCTCACTACAGTATAGAACTACACTAACAAAAACTCAATCGACACAACCAAACTAAATCCAAACTACATAATCTCATATAATACCATAGGTGTGATAGAAAGACTGCAGTACCATAAAAGAATACTTTGCTCCTTGTGTGTTTTACTATGGCGCAAACAGCCTGCAATGTCCCTGGAGTGTGGCACAACTTTGTCTACTCCCAACACAATGTTACACCATGGAAAGAATGTTACCACTGTGTAACTGTTAGGGGGAATTCTCATTTATGGCTAATTTCCCTCACCTAGTGAGTCCCCCAGCAGCTTTGCTGGACTTCTGGAGTTTATTGTTTTGCACCTGGTAAAAGTGAGAGCTTTCCCCCCACTCTTACCTTTGTTTTGCTATGTGTTTCCATCTGTTTTTGTGATTGTGGACTCAGAAGTACACCACTTCAGTAGCCCCCTTCTTTTTGTGTGTCACACAGCACCTTCAGTGCCGTGGCACAGGGTTGTCTTTGCGACTTCCCTCGACTCCATTTCTGAGGCGGCTACTGTCCCCCAGAAAAGGGTAAAGTTACCATTAACTTTACTTAGTCAATCTACCACAGATCCAGTACACCCCATCTTCCATGGAGTACTGGAAAGGGTTAACTTGTATCCCTTTTTATCTGTACCTCCTAGAACATTGTTTCACTCTTTTAACATTTAGACTTGGCTGGTGGCAGTGGTATCTACCCTAACTGTTCTACCGCGATTATATTAAATAAACGTGGTACTGTTCTTGGCTATTATATTAGCCTCGAACATAAACCCGCTTGACCAAATCGTCTTTCTTTTGGCTCCGGTTGGGTTTATTTGCCATTTCTTTTTGTTAAAGTCCTTCTTGTGTTTTACTTTGCATGGCAAACTAGGTTTGCCTTCTTTGTTCACTGTCTTTTGGCGGGCTTCTTCCCAGAAACCCGCCTCAAGGTGCCTGGGTGTCTAGGTGGGCTGAATGTGAGGGAGGGGTGTAGTCACCCCCTGCACAGGGTATCCTAGGAAACCCAACTCACACTTTGTTATGATTGGCCAGGGTAGTTGTCCGGGCTGGACAACCCCCCTGCTGGGTGATTGACAGCCAGGCAGCGTGAATGGGTTTTTTTTGCATAAAAGCCAGGTCTCTTGTGCTAGAAGTCAGAGAGTCGCCACTGGAACTACAAGGAACCGAAGAGAAGTGGAGAGAATGATGACTGCTGCAACTACCTCATCCCGGTGAAGCCCTGCTGCAGTCCTGAGCCATCTGCCCTTCAACGACTCAGAGAAGATCCAGTCCGGAGTCTTCTTCCCTTGAGCTTGGTGGCGATAACCAGCTCATCTTCTACAGCCAGAGGATCCTCTTCCGTGGTTGAAATCGCTGCACACTGCTGTAGTGGTCCGGATAGCCACCTGAAGAGCCCCTCCTGTTTTTTTTTTTAAACTTTTATTTTTGCTGGCAGTGGCAGTTGACATACACACACATCAGATCGAGAGTATGGTCTTTAGACATGACAAAGTACATTACACTGGGATGTTCACACACAGTAGCATACATTTGCAGATAAAGATCAGCTTAGTGCCATATTGGGGAGCACAATGTACAGAAATGGGGTCTAGGGCGTGCTATCAGCCAAAGAGGTAGCATCGAGAGCGTTGAGATAGCTGTTGAAGGCAGTCCAAATGTTTTTGGGCCGGGACCGGCCTGGGAGGGTAATAATGTAGTCCTCCTCGCAGTCTCGGGACCAGGTCACCAAGTTAAGCCATTTCTGGAAAGTGGGGGGTGCCGAGCGGTTCCAGTTTTGAAGAATACATTTTTTAGCAACTGCACAGCATACATTTAATAGCCTGGCCTCTCCTCTGGCGCCCTCAGCATCCCACTGACCAAACAACACCCCCATCGGGTCAGGCTCAAGCACCGCATCACAGAGTGCGGACATGGTCTTAAGAATCTCATCCCAGAATGGGGCCAGGTTGGGGCAATCCCAGAACATGTGGAGATGACCGGCATCTTCCGCCCCACAACGGGGGCAGAGTCGCTTGTCGGAGTGGGCGAATTTGGAGAGTCTGCGTGGCGTATAGTATAGCCTATTCAGCAGCTTGTACTGCATGGTGCGATGTCGAAAATTAAGGGAGACCCTACTGGTGTGGGAGCACATTTTACCCCACAGCTGCTCTGAAATAACAACCCCCAGTTCAGAGGCCCAGTCCTCCCTCGCCCTGGGGGGTGGTGTTGCTGAAGCAGTGAGCAGGAGTTTGTACAATGATGAGACCACTCCCCGCGCCCCCCCGGAGTTGGCAATGTAGGAGATGGCAGGGTGGTCTGGGGGTTCGCTGGGGAAGGTGGGCCAAGCCGCCCGGAACGCTGCGCGGAGACGGTAATACTGAAGTAGCTCGAGTGGCGAGCCCGAGTGGGCTGGTTTCCACGTCTGTGGCGTTATGAATACCCCATCCGGGTAAAAGTCTGTAAGGGCCAGATAGCCCAGGTCCCGCCAGTGCCGTGCCAGGGCTGAGTCATTCGTGGGCTCCAAACTGGGGACCCGCCATGCGGGGAGCCATTTGTAGTAAGGGTGAGTCTCGGGGGCAGCAGCGAATATCTGCCTCCAGGCAAACAAGGTGGTCTGGACGGGGTCTACGGGAGAGTCAGGTTCATATTTCGGGTGTAGGAGTAAGGACATAATGTTAGCACCGGAGGCGGCAATGATTTCAAGCCTGACATGCGGGCGGGGAGGAGGACCAGGATACCAGTATGTGGCAAATTGTGCCTGCGCCGCAGTCCAATAGCTCATCAAGTCAGGGGCCGTGAACCCGCCCCTATCATAGGGAAGGGACATAGCACCCCACTTTTTCCGCACCGCGCCGGAATGCCACAAGAATTGGGCACACAGCTTGTGCAGATCAGTGAAGAAACTATTTCCAGGCCAGATGGGAACATTTGTAAACGTGTACAGGAACTTAGGGAGCAGTATCATCTTGACCAGCGACAGCCGCCCGGCTAATGATAAGGGAAGAGAGCGCCAGCGCTCTAGTTTGGTTTCGGCCAGTGCAGCCAATGTCACATAGTTGTCAGCCAGAAGGGTCTCCCTGGCCAGGGACACATGAACCCCCAGATATTTGATCCCATTGGGAGACCACCTGAGCGGGTATTCAGTGGCCGGGTGGAGTGTGGAGTGTGTGAGGGGGAAAAGTTCGGACTTTGTGTAATTTATAGTGAAGCCTGAAAAAGTCCCGATGCGGGTGATGTCCCGGAGGAGAGGGTCGAGGTAGAGATCTGGGTCCCTGACGAACAGAAGGACATCGTCCGCGTATAGGGAGACCACCTCGGAGGTGCCCCGGAGAGGTATTCCCCCGCGCACGTGTCGTTCCCTGATAAAGTCCGCCATAGGCTCGATGGCAAGGGCGAACAGAATTGGGGAGAATGGGCATCCCTGGCGGGTACCCCGGAAGAGTGGAAACAGTGTAGAAGTTTGAGAGTTGACGCGGACCCTGGCAACCGGGGAGGTGTATAATAATCTGATGTAGGAGATCATTCCAGGACCGACGCCCATGGTTTCCAGAACCAGCCACATGTATCTCCAGGAAACCATGTCAAAAGCCTTCTGGGCATCCAATGTCACCGCAACGGCACTCACGCTCTGGTCTATGCGGGCCATTACGTTGAACAGCCGTCTAATATTGTGTGATGTGGATCTGCCAGGGACAAAACCGGACTGGTCCTCATGAACCATATAAGGCAT
Source organism: Ambystoma mexicanum (assembly GCF_040938575.1). NCBI lineage: Eukaryota > Metazoa > Chordata > Amphibia > Caudata > Ambystomatidae > Ambystoma > Ambystoma mexicanum. Next base: position 1,068,725,128 of record NC_090935.1, read on the forward strand.
GACCGGGAGAAAGCGATTGGCAATCACCTTGGCGAAGATCTTCGTATCTAGGTTCATGAGTGAGAGGGGGCGATACGAACCACATTCATCGGGCGGCTTGCCAGGCTTAAGGAGAACCGTGATAACAGCTTCACGTAGGGATGGGGGAAGAGAGCCCAGGCGCAGGGATTCATTCCAGACCTCAAGCAATTCGGGGCCCAATATGGCCACGTGCTCCTGAAAGAATTCGGCCGTAAGCCCGTCGGGGCCCGGTGCTTTACCCTTCGGAAGGCTGGAAATGGCCTCCACTATTTCGTCCAGGGTGAAAGGGGAATCTAGCTGTTCCCTTGTAGCATGGGAGACGACAGTGGTGGGGATCTGGGCAAGGAGCTCGCGCATTAGCGATTCGCTATGTTCGGGTGGCTGCGAGTACAGTTCGGAGTAAAAGTCTGTGAAGGTCTCTAAAATATGTTGGTCCAACCACTGGGTCGACCCATTGCTACCTTTGACGCAGGTGATTTGGGCTGGCCCCCACTACCCCCTGGCCAGGGCGGCCAGAGTTTTACCAGGTCTGTCCCCCTCACCGTATTTCCGCGCCGCCTGAGGTCGGCTAAAGTACTGCACCTCCCTGCCGGCCTGCTCGTTGAACTGCTTCAGTTCCTCACTTATCTGGGAAAGGATGACAGGGTCAACAGAGGTGGGGTGGGCCCGCTCAAGATCTCGCAATTTGGCTTCAGATCGCGACAGGGAGGCCCTAATGGACTTGAGAACCCCGGACTCCCTAGAGATGGCTGCCCCCCGAATGAAAACCTTGAAGGCGTCCCAGCGGACCCCCCGGGTGGTGTCCTGTGGCGAGTTGAATTCAAAGTAGGACCGAATATCCGACAGAATGTCTGCCTTGAAAACGATGTCTTGCAGGGCGGCCGATTTAAAGCGCCAAGTATTCATGGTGGGGACTTGGAAGCCCATGTTAATGATCAGTACGACCGGTGAATGATCAGACAGAGTTCGTGCAAGTATACGAATATCTGAAACCCCACCAATGAGTTGGGCCGACAGTAGGATCAGATCAATTCTAGAAGAGCTGTCATGTACCGATGAATAATACGTGTATTCCCGCGTTAACGGATGGAGAGCTCTCCAACTGTCCAGGATATCCAGTGACTTGCAGTGTGTCAAGAGCCTGCGCGCTGCGCTCGCTAAGGGTCTGGGGGCAGAGCCAGTCCTGTCCACGGCAGGGTCTAAGATAAAATTCATGTCCCCACCCCAGATGATCTGTACACCCACGTATCTCAGGAGTATGGACACCACCTGATCAATAAACTCAGGGGAGTCTACATTGGGGCCATAAGTGTTAACGAGTAGGTAATCTCTGTCAGCGATGGCGCAATGGAGGATGACGTACCTCCCCCCCGGGTCAATATAGCTTCTGTGGAGAGAGAATTTAAGAGACTTATGAATTAGTGTCAGCACTCCACGGGCCCTTGTTGAGTAGGTCGTGAAGTACCTGAGGGGACCCCATGTGGGCGCAATGCTTCTGGCCAACGGGCCAGTGGAGTGTGTTTCCTGCAGGAGTAACACCTTGCAGTGGTGCCTATTAGCGTAAGCCATGATCCTGCGACCCTTGGTGTAATTGCTGAGGCCCCGGACATTCCATGTCATTATCGTCACAGCCATACTAGTATCCCAATCAATAACATCCCATTGCGGAGACACCAGAGATAGTGATCCAACGTCAGAGGACACCAGATCCCCCCCCCCCCCAGCACCGGCCCCCAGTGCAATGGTCACCGGATCTCCCAGTGACAGAGTGCCCATGACCGAAGCGGACAGATATATCTCATTAAGCTTAGTGAACATCCCACCACAGATGCTGAAATGCAGAAACAGAATGATGTACAATTAGAGCATTGCGATCCGGTGCGCAACCTGCTGTCAGTCCGCCACTGCCATTTTCGAAAGCATGTCCCCAATCCCCATCCCACCCGCGTCCCACCCTCACTGCCCACCCCCAACTTGCAGTGTGAAACCCCCACCCCTCCCCGCAGGTATCTCCAGCTAACCCGACACTCCCCAGAGCATGGAGGTCGGGGGGCGACATCCAACAGGGATGACACCCTACCCATGCCCAACAGGGGCACCAAAGCAGCGGGAACCAAAAAAACAAGAACATTGCAAATGCAGCGAGGTGTGCTGTGGCCGTGTGGGCGGCTTTAAGGACAAATATGCATGACAGCAACGCCGTCTGTGACAGGTTCTGCAGTATCCGGATCAGAAGACAGGCCATCATAGCCAGCCGAGCACTTCGCCCGGCTAGGCACACAGGGGGCCTGAGACCATAGGACTGTTGTGAATTGTTACAATGACCACGTTCCGATTGACGAGTACCACGGACAGGATAGAGCAGGCCAGTTAGTGTGTGGCATCGACTAAGACATCCTCAGCCTGAGCTCCCGCCGGGCTGGGAAGCGGTAGGTGCGCCTCGATGAATTTCACCGCCTCCTCTGGTACAGTGAAAAAGTACAATTTCCCATTGTGTGTGATTTTGAGACGGGCTGGAAACAGGATAGCATAGGGGACATTCCGTTCTCTGAGTAGTTTCTTGACTCCAATAAAGTGACGCCTCTCTTGCTGGACCGCTACAGAGAAGTCCGGGAAGATTCTCACTGTGTGAGACTCGAATCGCAGGTCTCCCTTCTCTCGGGCCAGGCGGAGGATAAGATCTCTGTCTCTGTAATTGAGAATCCTGGCTATGATGGGTCTGGGAATGTCCCCTGGCTTGGGTCTGGGTGACAGAGCCCGATGAGCGCGCTCGACGGTGAAGTATGGGGACATGGCGGGGTCACCCAGGAGGGACCTCAACAATGATTCGACCGCGTCTTCCATGCGACCCTTTAAAGCGTTTTCTGGCACTCCGATAATACGCAGATTGTTCCTGCGGGAGCGCGACTCGAGATCCTCACACTTTGCTTTCACATTCCGCATATCTTGGGACAGTGATGCCACAGTGCCTTGTAGCGCATGTATAGCATCTTCATTAGTTGATATACGGTTTTCGGCGTCCGTGATCCTGGTCCCCGCCTGATCCACCCGTGTCTTTAAAGAGGCAACATTGGCATTGATATCATCAAGCTTCTCGTGAAAGGAAGCAAAGTTTTTGGCCATAGCTTCCATGATCGTGGTCAGGTCAGGGGCCGCAGGAGAGGGGCAAACGTTGTTCTCCAGCTCCTCAGTAATAAGTAAGGCCCGGTCAGCCTCCTCCCTCTGGACAGCCCTTGCGAATCTATCCATGGCCCCCCCCTTGGAGGATCCCTTGGTCTTGCTAGGCATCGTGGGTTGGTGCACGAGGGTGGAGTAAGCGGTGGTCCCAATGTCAGAGAGAGGAGTGCGGGGGAAATACCAGGGGGGAGAACCCCAGCTGTGGGGGCCTCTCGGGTGAAGGAGAACAGGGCCCAGCGGGGCTGACTGGGGTGTGCTGGTGTTGGGCAGTACCCAGGGCCCACAGTGTGGAGAGGACCGGCCGCAGAGGCAGGCGACCCGGGAAGCGAATCTGGGGGGGGGGCGCCACCAGGCCAGTCTCAAGCGGGTTGTGCTAGCGGGCCCCCCAGTGGGCCGCAGTCCGCCCGGGGGGGCCGGGCGAGGATGTAGGGATCACTGGCAGCCGCTCCTTACCTTCCGGGGGCGCACCCCCCCGATCTCCCAACAAGGGACCACAGCCAAGGCACTCACACGGCCGGCGGAGGGCCGGGACGCATCCGCGTCGTCACCAGCCACGGCCGCTCATGGGGGTGTCAGGCCCAGGCCCAGGACGCCCGGGGGCCGCCGCGTCTCCGATCGGGCCGCAGTCCGCCCGATCGAGCGCCCAGGAGAGGTGCAGGGCCCTGAGAAGGGGGAAGGCCTCGGGCCAACGTCGCGCCCACTACGTGGGAGAGAGCCAGTCTCGTGCGGGGACCTGGTGGCCCTGGTGTGCTGACGAGTTGCCCAGCGGGCCGCAGTCCGCCCGGGGGGGGCGGGCGGGGATGTAGGGCCAACCGGTAGCCGCCCCTCACCCTCCGGGGGCGCACCCCAGCAAGGGACCACAGCCGAAGTCCTCTCACGGCCTGCGGAGGGCCGGGACGCGTCCGCGTCGCTGCCAGGCACGGGCCCCCAGTCAGGCCGCTCCCGGGGGGTGTCAGACCCAGGACATCTGGAGGGCGCCGCGATTCGGATCGGGCCGCAGTCCGCCCGATCGAGCGCACAGGAGAGGTGCCAGGCCCCGAGAAGGGGGGGGGCCTCGGGCCGGCGCCGCGCACACCGCGGAGGAGAGAGCCGGAGTCAGGCCGCCCCGTCCAGGACCCCGAATTAGGTCACCCGGGGTCGTAGAGGAGCCTGAATTTCGCTCGGCAGAGGCGCTGAGGTGTGGGGCAAAGGTGATGCCGAGATGAGCATGTAACGCACAGTGTGGCCGCAGATATACACGGATGTCGCCCAGTCCCACACGGAGCTCAGGAGCTAGGCAGCCATCTTGGGCTGCTCCACAGCGCCACCCCCCCCTCCTGTTTTTAAGGAGCGCACCTTTTATTCGGTGTCACTGCTGCCGGCCTCATCCCTGTGGGGTGCAGACCCCCTTCTGACGTCCTCCTTCTCGACGAAGCTCCAGGAATCGTGGGTCTGCGGGAAACCAACAGGAACAACTGACAGGGCACCAGCTGCACCATTGGAACAAGGTACTGTGTTCTGTTGAGGAAACTGGGTGAATCCCTTTTTCTTCATTTCCAAGGCTTGACCTTGTCTTCCCTCCTTCTTATATCTTTTGCTTCCGAACATTGACAATATCGAAGTACTTTTGGCTCTGTCGAATCGTGAACTGTTAGACCGTGTGATCTTCGGCAACTGGCCCTGGTGTCCTTCGACCCTGGCTTTGGCCCTTTGACTTTTGAACTCCTGTCTCTGAGCGTTTCTTGATTCTGCCTGCCTAACCAAAATATTGCCTGTGAATTTTGCCTCCAACTCCCTCTGGGTAGCTCAGGTGCTAAGTGTGTTTTTACCTCGGTAGCATTTCATGTCACGGATACGCGATTGTTTAGTAGACCGAACTGACAAAAAGTGATCGCAATCATATTCACGGTAGCGTGTTTTGTGCCTAACACCGGTTAATTCAAACACAGGGTACTTACCCTGAGACTTACTGTACAAAGTGAATTGGTTAGTTGTAGTATATTTAACGTGTGTTTTTTATTGAAGTTTAATAGAAGTGTTGTGTTCATAACAAATGGTTTAAAAATAAATGTACTCATATTTTTCTACCTGAAACCTTGAGTCAGTGTTTGCTTGAGTCACAGTAATTGTGGTCCCTTTGTGTAATCTCTGCTACTGCTCATATGCTCTTGAGTTAGGCCTGGCTGCTCCGCCACTGTTACCACTATGACATAGTAGTACATGCTTGTACCAAAGGTAAAACATGTATCACCACCTGTAGTCTTAATTGTGTGTAGTGGTCCCTAAGGGCACTGCACAGGATTCTGCCTAACACAGGTGTACAGTGGTGAGGATTTGGAAGTAGAGTGATTACACTTAGAGTGCTGCTGTTGCTTGGGTTCAACTAACCACAAGGCTAACACCACTAATTCTATTTAACTAAGAAATCATGTCAAATATGGAAAACTGCACCAAAGAGAGTCTTTTACTCTATACTGCTGAGGTTCTGAGAACCATGTGTGGGGATAAGAATATCTCTGGTAAAGGAAAAAAATCTGAACTGGTTGCAAAGTTAATGGGAAAAAGTCTGGAGAGTGGGTCAGAAAGACCTACCACTCCAACAAATGTGGATTTTGATCTTTCTGATTCTGAGAGTGTTAATTGTGAAGAAGTAGATGAGTCCTTGCTAGCAAACCATGCAACTCCCTTGCCTGCTCAGAATGCACAACCTCTGTCCACAGGGACCCCCACAGGTCCAACACTTACTCCTGAGTTTATTGCACTTGAGAAAATGAGACTTGAATTAGAAGTGAAACGTATTGATGCACAAACTGCCATGAAACATCAAGAGTTAAGGCTCAGAGAAATGGAGCTGAACCATGAACTAGAAATGAAGAAACTGTCTCTAGAAAATGCTTCTCTCCCAGAGTCCTCTAGGTCTTCAAGTAGTAAGAGATCCCTTATGCCAAAGGAAATGATTGATATGTATGAGACTAAACTTGATATTTTGGATTGGTTAGCAATGTTTGAGTACAATCTTGGGATTCAAGGTATCTCAGTGAATCAGTTGATTCCTTGGCTTTTCTCTAGCACCCCCCTGTTGCAAGTGATGCTGTAATGGATTTGTGGGAGGAATATAAGCAGGATTATGAGTGTGTGAAACTAGCATTAATAGCTAGTTTTGGGAATACCCCTTCCTAGTATCTTAAGAGGTTTAGAACCCTCAAAAGCATGATGGTACCTCTTGGGCTACCTGGGTTTGTGAATGTTTGAAAAACATAGATGATTGGGTTAAGGGTTACAAAGTGAAAACTTATGAAGGTTTGAGGAATCTTGTAATGTTGGAGTCTATGTTTGATGTCTGCTCTCCTGAGCTTAGACAGCACTTGGCTGATTCAAATGAGATAGATCCTAAGAAACTAGCTAATGCTGCTGACGTGTGGGTTGCCAACAGGGCTACCCACAAGGATTCTGGGGCTACTCAGAAGAAGGATGAGGGGAAGCAGCCAAAGAAAGACAACAAAGAGAATTCCAATAATTCCAATTCAAAAGAGGGCCCCAAACATAACCAGGGTAAGCCATAAGGTAAACCGAATCAGGCTAGTGTACCACCTGGTTCCACACCAGATGGAGCACAGGGAAAACATCCAATCCAGAGAGCATTTGGAAAATGCTTTGTTTGTGGGTTGTCTGGCCATGTGAAAGGAGATCCCAAGTGTAAGGGTAAACCTTCAGGGATCAACACTGTCTCCTTAGCCTTCTCCCAGGTGGATGAAGTACCTCTGACCAGTGGAAACGTTCAGCTACTAGCTGATGAGCCCATGAGAGTCTCAGCTAATGTTTCTTTAGTGTCCTTGGGTCTTTGGGAACAACAGAACTTAGATGTCTATAACTCAATCCCAGATAATACTAAAGAGTATTATAAAGATAGTGTTCTTGTGAATGGTCAGGAGACCCCTGCCATCAGAAACACTGGAGCCAACATAACTGTGGTTGATGAATGTTTTTTCAAAGTGGAGGATGTTGCTAAGGTACCCAAACACTTAACCAAGTTAGCTGGAGGCCCTGTGCAAATGGTTGCCCAGTTACCAGCTCTCAACCAGTGTAATGACATGACTGTCAGAATACCTGTAAGTGTACAAAATAACGTACCTGGGAGGGTCCTGTTTGGTAATGACCTTAAAACTCTTGGAGTTGTGTCTAGCACCCCCAGGACCCCCAGCAGAAGGAAGCAGGAACTCACAAGGTCTGCAACGGAGAGAACTTTAAGAGGCTCTCCTGGGGACATGATAGAGGAAGCAATCACCCAAAGTCCACAGGACTTACTTACTGCCATTGCAGGACAAGAAAAGACAAAGGGGAAACCTAAGTCTGCCAGCAAGAGACCAGCAAGCACTCCTGTGCCCAGATGGACATTTCAGAGACTGTCCAAAGTCACACCTGTGACTCCCACACCAGCTGAGGCTGAGTGTGAGGTTCAACCCTGTATGGTCAAACTAGATACTGACGAATCAGATCTAGAAGAGGATCTTACCTTGGTAGGAGATCTTGACCCTGTTGACCATCCTGAGCTGCAGTCTTTACTGGCAGAAGGTGGACCCAACAGAGAAGATTTCAGTAAGGGACAGAGTGTCCTACCTTGGAAGGTCTTCGCCAACAGGCAGCTTCTCAGCTCAATGGGACTGAGCCTGGGAAGTACAGGTTGCACTGGGAAGATGGCCTTTTCTACAGTGAACCAACTGAGTCAACCCCTGGAGACTACAGAAGACGTGTAGTACCTCTAGTGTACCGACTCCAGTTTCTGCAGTTAGCCCATGAGGTACCTTTGGCTGGTCACTTAAGTTTTAAGAAGACCAAAGAAAGGCTATCTCTGCACTTCTACTGGCCTACGATGGGTACAGAAGTAGACAAGTTCTGCAGGAGCTGCCACACTTGCCAAACCTCTGGCAAGAGTGGATCCAAGAATGTGGCACCCTTAGTGCCTCTCCCAGAGGTGGGAATTTATTTTGAGTGGGTCGGGCTAGTGTACCACCTGGTTCCACACCAGATGGAGCGCAGGGAAAACCCCCATTCCAGAGAGCATTTGGAAAATGCTTTGTTTGTGGGTTGTCTGGCCATGTGAAAGGAGATCCCAAGTTTAAGGGTAAACCTTCAGGGATCAACACTGTCTCCTTAGCCTTCTCCCAGGTGGATGAATTACCTCTGACCAGTGGAAACGTTCAGCTACTAGCTGATGAGCCCATGAGAGTCTCAGCTGTTTCTTTAGTGTCCTTGGGTCTTTGGGAACAACAGAACTTAGATGTCTATAACTCAATCCCAGATAATACTAAAGAGTATTATAAAGATAGTGTTCTTGTGAATGGTCAGGAGACCCCTGCCATCAGAAACACTGGAGCCAACATAACTGTGGTTGATGAATGTTTTTTCAAAGTGGAGGATGTTGCTAAGGTACCCAAACACTTAACCAAGTTAGCTGGAGGCCCTGTGCAAATGGTTGCCCAGTTACCAGCTCTCAACCAGTGTAATGACATGACTGTCAGAATACCTGTAAGTGTACAAAATAACGTACCTGGGAGGGTCCTGTTTGGTAATGACCTTAAAACTCTTGGAGTTGTGTTTAGCACCCCCAGGACCCCCAGCAGAAGGAAGCAGGAACTCACAAGGTCTGCAAGGGAGAGAACTTTAAGAGGCTCTCCTGGGGACATGATAGAGGAAGCAATCACCCAAAGTCCACAGGACTTACTTACTGCCATTGCAGGACAAGAAAAGACAAAGGGGAAACCTAAGTCTGCCAGCAAGAGACCAGCAAGCACTCCTGTGCCCAGAAGGACATCTCAGAGACTGTCCAAAGTCACACCTGTGACTCCCACACCAGCTGAGGCTGAGTGTGAGGTTCAACCCTGTATGGTCAAACTAGATACTGACGAATCAGATCTAGAAGAGGATCTTACCCTGGTAGGAGATCTTGACCCTGTTGACCATCCTGAGCTGCAGTCTTTACTGGCAGAAGGTGGACCCAACAGAGAGGATTTCAGTAAGGGACAGAGTGTCCTACCTTGGAAGGTCTTCCCCAACAGGCAGCTTCTCAGCTCAATGGGACTGAGCCTGGGAAGTATAGGTTGCACTGGGAAGATGGCCTTTTCTACAGTGAACCAACTGAGTCAACCCCTGGAGACTACAGAAGACTTGTAGTACCTCTAGTGTACCGACTCCAGTTTCTGCAGTTAGCCCATGAGGTACCTTTGGCTGGTCACTTAAGTTTTAAGAAGACCAAAGAAAGGCTATCTCTGCACTTCTACTGGCCTACGATGGGTACAGAAGTAGACAAGTTCTGCAGGAGCTGCCACACTTGCCAAACCTCTGGCAAGAGTGGATCCAAGAATGTGGCACCCTTAGTGCCTCTCCCAGAGGTAGGAATTTATTTTGAGTGGGTCGGGATTTACATTGTTGGTCCTCTTGACCCTCCCACAACTTCAGGCAACAGGTTTATCCTGGTTGTAGTGGACCATGCCACTAGGTTTCCTGAAGCTATACCTATGAGGACTGTTAAGGCTCCGGCTGTGGCTAAGGCCCTACTTGGTATTTTTACCAGAGTAGGTTTTCCTAAGGAGGTGATATCTGACAGGGGATCAAATTGTATGTCCCACTACATGCAAACCATGTGGAAAACCTGTGGAGTTACCTACAAGTTCTCAACTGCCTACCACCCAAAACCAATGGACTGGTAGAGAGGTTTGACAGAACTATGCAGAGCATGATAAGTGCTTTAGAAGAACCCCTTAGAAGAAAGTGGGACCTTCTACTGCCATGCCTTCTCTTTGCATATAGAGAAGTCCCTCAGGAGGGAGTAGGATTTAGTCCCTTCGAACTTCTTTATGGCCATCCAGTCAGAGGTCCATTGGCTCTTATTAAGGAGGGGTTGGAGAGTGCTCCTTCCTCCAAGCTAGTCAGAGTGACTGACTATGTGATAGGTCTCCGGAGGAGAATGTCATACATGATGGCAGAGGCAAGTGATAACTTGAAGGCTGGTAAAGCTCTCGTCAAACATTGGCATGACCAGAAGGCTAACATGTTTGAGTTTACTCAAGACCAGCTATGGTCCCCACAAGGCAGAGGGCCTTGCAGGACAAATGGATAGGACCCTTCAAGGTTGTGGGTAAACTTGGAGAGGTGAACTATCTGGTCGACTTAGGCAATCCTAAGGAGGCTCCCAGAGTATTTGACACCAACCGTTTAAGTCTTATGTCTCCAGACCTGACATAGGAGCTTTGCTTCTAGCTTCGCTCAGGAGGAGGAGGAGAGTGAACCTCTGCCTGACCTCCTCAGAGGCTTACCTTTAGATGAGCAAGTGGAAGGAGTTAATCTCTCTTCCAGTCTCACATCTGACCAGCAGGATGAGTGCAAGTTACTGTTAAATCAGTGTGCCTCCCTGTTCTCACTTTCGCCAGGCTTGACCCCTTGGGGCCTGCATGACATACGCACTGGTGACTGTGTGCCTGTCAAAAGCAGGGGGTACAGAATGTCAGACAATGTCAGATCCCATATAAGAGATGAGGTCAACAAGATGCTTGAACTCGGGCTAATAGAACCCTCTACTAGCCCATGGTCCAGCCCAGTTGTGCTTGTACCAAAGGCAGGATCCAAGGAGTTGATATTCTGCGTGGACTATAGAGCTCTAAATGCAGTCACCACTGATGCCCATCCTTTGCCTAGGACAGGTGATCTGGTGGACAAACTTGGTGCAGCCAAGTACCGTGGCACATTTGACCTAACGTCAGGCTATTGGCAAATAGCCCTGACAGACCATGCCAAGGAGAAAACTGCATTCTCCACCCCATCTGGCCTCTACCAATTCAAGGTAATGCCTTTTGGATTAAAGAATGCACCTGCTACATTTCAGAGGATGGTCAATCAAGTTCTGAATGGGATGGATGACTTCTGCATGGCATACTTGGATGACATTGCAGTGTTCAGCCCTACATGGAGAGAACATGTTGAACACCTAGGTTATGTATTGCAGGCTCTTCAACAGGCCCATCTGACCATAAAGGTAAGCAAATGTCAAATTGGTCAGAGTTCAGAGGTCTACCTTGGACATGAGGTAGGAGGAGGTGAAATAAGGCCATTGCCTAGCAAAGTACAAGCTGTACAAAACTGGGCCATTCCTACTACTCAAACCCAAGTGAGAGCGTTCATAGGTCACACTGGGTATTATAGGAACTTCATAGAGAACTATGGGACCATAGCTTCTCCCTTGAATGTCATCTCCTCTCCCATATTTCCTAAAAAGGTCAGGTGGAATGAGGACTGCAATCACGCCTTTCAAGGCCTAAAGAAAGCCCTTTGTCAAGCTCCAGTCCTAAGATCTCCTCACTATCACCAACCCTTCATTGTACAAACTGATGCTTCTAATGTAGGTACAGGTGCAGTCCTTAGTCAACTGGATGAGAAAGGTAGGGAAGACCCCATTTGTTTCATCAGCAGGAAGATAAAGGATCTTGAGACAAGGTGGGCAACAATAGAAAGAGAATGCTTTGCTATTCTGTGGGCACTTAAGAGGTTTAGACCATACTTGTATGGATCTACCTTCACTATTCAGACTGACCACCAACTTTTGAGATCGCTGATGCAAATGAAAGGGGAAAACCCAAAGTTACTCAGATGGTCAATCTGCCTGCAAGGATTTCATTTTTCCATTGAGCACAGAGCAGCAAGTCACCACCAAAATGCTGATGGTCTCTCTAGGATGTTTGTAACAAACTACAGGTATGAGGTCCATCCAGGAGTGGATTAAATCTGCCTGTCCCTTAGTCAGGGGGGGGGGGGGGCGAGTGTTAGGGAGAATTCTCATTTATGGCTAATTTCCCTCACCTAGTCAGTCCTCCAGCAGCTTCGCTGGACTTCTGGAGTTTATGTTCTTTCCACCTGGTAAGAGTGAGAGCTTTCCCCCCACTCTTACCTATGTTTTGCTATGTTTTTCCATCTTTTTTTGTGATTGTGGACTCTGAAGTACACCACTTCAGTAGCCCCCTTCTTTTTGTGTGTCACACAGCACGTCACACAGCACCTTCAGTGCCGTGGCACAGGGTTGTCTTTGAGACATCCCTCGACTCCATTTCTGAGGCGACTACTGTCCGCCAGTAAAGGGTAAAGTTACCATGAGCTTTACTTAGTCAGTCTACCACAGATCCAGTACACCCCATCTTCCAAGGAGTATGGAAAGTGTTAACTCCTATTCCTTTTTATCTGTACCTCCGAGAGCATTGTTTTGCACTTTTAAAATTTAGACTTGGCTGGTGGCAGTGGTATCTACCCTAACTTTTCTACCGTGATTATATTAGATAAACGTGGTACTGTTCTTGGCAATTATATTAGCCTCGAACATAAACCCGCTTGACCAAATCATCTTTCTTTTGACTCCGGTTGGGTTTATTCGCCATTTCTTTTTGTTAAAGTTCTTCTTGTGTTTTACTTTGAGCGGCAAACTAGGTTTGCCTTCTTTGTTCACTGTCTTTTGGCGGGCTTCTGCCCAGAAGCTCTCCTCAAGGGGCCTGGCTGTCTAGGTGGGCTGAATGTGAGGGAGGGGTGTAGTCACCCCCTGCACAGGGTATCCTAGGAAACCCAAGTCGCATTTTGTCATGATTGGCCAGGGTAGGTGTCTGGGCTGGACAACCCCCCCTGCTGGGTGATTGACAGCCAGGCTACGTGAATGGGGTTTTTTGCATAAAAGGCAGGTCTCTTGGGCTAGAAGTCAGAGAGTTGCCACTGGAACTACAAGGAACCGAAGAGAAGCAGAGAGAACGACGGCTGCTGCAACTACCCCGTCCCGGTGAAGCCCTGCTGCAGTCCTGAGCCATCTGCCCTTCAACGACTCAGAGAAGATCCAGTCTGGAGTCTTCTTCCCTTGAGCTTGGTGGGCATAACTAGCTCATCTTCTACAGCCAGAGGATCCTCTTCCGTGGTCAAAATCGCTGCACACTGCTGTAGTGGTCCGGATAGCCATCTGAAGAGCCTCTCCTGTTTTTAAGGAGCGCACCTTTTATTCCATGTCGCTGCTGCGGCCTCATCCCTGTGTGGTGCAGACCCCCTTCAGATGTCCTCCTTCTCGACGAAACTCCAGGAATCGTGGGTCTGCAGGAAACCAACAGGAACAACTGCCAGGGCACCAGCTGCACCATTTGAACAAGGCACTGTATTCTGTTGATGAAACTGGGTGAATCCCTTTTTCTTCATTTCCAAGGCTTGACCTTGTCTTCCCTCCTTCTTTTAACTTTTGCTTCCGAACATTGACGATGTCGAAGTACTTTTGGCTCCGTTGAATCGTGAACTGTTAGACCGTGTGATCTTCGGCAACTGGCCCTGGTGTCCTTCGACCCTGGCCCTTTGACTTTTGAACTCCTGTCTCTGAGCGTTTCTTGATTCTGCCTGCCTAACTAAAATGTTGCCTGTAATTTTTGCCTCCAACTCCTTCTGGGCAGCTCAGGTGCTAAGTGTGTTTTTACCCCGGTAGCATTTCATGTCACGGATACGCGTTTGTTTAGTAGACCGAACTGTCAAAAAGTGATCACAATCGTATTCTCGGTAGTGTGTTTTGTGCCTAACACCGGTTCATTCAAACACAGGGTACTTACCCTGAGACTTACTGTACAAAGTGAATTGGTTAGTTGTAGTGTATTTAACGTGTGGTTTTTATTGAAGTTTAATAGAAGTGGTGTGTTTATAACGAATGGTTTAGAAATAAATGTACTTGTATTTTTCTACCTGAAACCTTGAGTCAGTGTTTGCTTGAGTCACAGTAATTGTGGTCCCTTTGTGTAATCTCTGCTACTGCTCATATACTCTTGAGCTAGGCCTGGCTGCTCCACCACTGCCACCACTATGACATAGTAGTACAGGCTTGTACCAAAGGTAAAACTTGTCTTAAATGTGTGTAGTGGTTCCTAAGGGCACTGCACAGGATTCTGCCTAACAGTAACTACCAGAGGCCTAATACCTTGATAAACGAGCATTCTTAACTCGCACGTTTTGGATGTTGGACTTGCATATTTGCACTACCTTGGTACTCATTCACGTTTCTGCCTAGAGATGAGTGCCAGACCAAGTCAAATTCATGGCTGTGGCTATTCCATTAGAGTGTTCCAGAAATGGCTCATCACTCTCAGTATTTGCTTCACAGGGCCAGCCATTTCCTAACACACCACTGGGGAACTGCATCAACAGCAGAGATTATATTTTAAGTGGCTTCATAAACGCATGAATGACATTGCTCTAATCAATGGCATCAGCAAGTTTCGTTTGAAGAACTTTGGCAAGACATTTGCTGCAATTCAATAGCCCATGTTGAATATGTAATGAGTGTCTTTTTGTGTTCTATGAAGTTAATTATGTTATTTTGGCCTGAATTGTTGACTTAATAAAACAAATATGTTATCATGTAGCAGCATACTCTATATCAGTCTTTCTTCAGTGCCATTTTCTAGAGAAACGGATCATGTGGAGCAGCGGTGTGTGCGGGTGTTGCACGACTTTTGGCTAAGCAAAGCTTTCCTCGACCATGGTGGAAAGGGAGACATGGTGTTGAAGTAGTGGAGGGGTAGCACTTAAAGGAAGTGGAATTTATTTCACCCTAATATCTGTCTGTGGAAAACATAGAGAGGGAAGCTCTCATTTTAAGGACACACATTGTTTCTTATAAAGACAGATAAAACATTGGGCTGCTCATGCCTTTGACAAGTACACATCCAGGACAGGTGTTAGGATATTTTTATGCCACAGATAAGTGCTTTCTTGGTACTAGAGAACACAAACGTACAGCATGTTGATAACATGGGCCCTTGTAAATAGAAGATGAATAGAGCACAACACACAGTACAGTCCCCCCCCCCAATCAGATTCGTGCAGGGATAATATTATGCGAAATATGCTATTAAGTACAGACTTCCAATTGGGAAAGGGGGAGGAACACCATGGGGACGAGCCATTAAGAAAAGCGGAGTACTGGGCGTACATGTTAGTACTGCAGTATTAATAAAATAAAACATCTCCAGAACGGTGAGGGTCTGACAGGGTACACATGACTTTACATGTGAGTCTGTGTGGAATGAATTAGACAGACCGTCTCAATTAAAAGCAGGCATATTTTCTTAGCAGGTGCAAATGCCACATCTGACTGCACAGTCCATTGAAAATTACCCTGGGGCATGGTGTTGGGGAAAAGAACAAAGCAACCCTGGGGGAGGTGCTCAGGACTATTGTGCAACTATACGCAGTCTGGTGTGAATGAGCGGGTAGGGCGATTTATGTAGTTTAAAGTGCACTCTAAGTTGTGCCCTAAGTTTACTTTTTACAGAATGTATGGCGTTGAAATGTATCCAGTTGAAAAGTCCTTTGGGCAGGTGTTACAATAACTTGCACTGTATCCCTTAGCACAATGTTTAGAAGAGGGGCCACAACAACTTCCTGTACACCTCAGGCAATTGACATTGAGGGCCAAAGTGCTTCCAAACTCAGTGGGCCTGTTTTCTTTTTTTCTTTTATTGGTGTATACACATTCATAGAAATGTAGTGCCTTGCTTATATCTTTCTGAAAGGTTTTTTCAATGTAGTTTGCCATGATTGTATGCACAACCCAAATAAAAGTATAATAGTGTTAGCGAGTGCAGGGAAATTGACCTATGATCGCCTAACCTAAGTTGCATGGTGGTTTTCAAGCATTATATCCATGAGCCTACACGCGTTTTGGAATAAGGGGCATCTGAATGTGTATATGCTTCCACAGCACAGACTGCAACGGCTACATCTACAATAAAATGAACACAGTCACGCAGGTCCTGTGCCTATATTCGATTAGACTGCCAGGGCTGGAAGCAGCAAACACGAATTTCCAAAAATGTAAAGGTTCTTCACCTCAGTGCCACTGATTTACATAGAAAACAGCACCTCAGGAGTTGATATCCAGGTTATACAGGAGATAAGTTGCAGACAGTATTGAGTCAATATCTTTCAGTGAGATAACTGATTTGGCTGACAATAACAAGTAATATATACACATTTCGCGCTTAAGGACACTATATACATCCATAGGCAGCAACTTATTTTGCATTCAGTTATGTATATCCTAAAATGCATGGCATTCATGCCGTCAAGGACTCAACAAAAAAAACTATCAATAAAGTATTTGCAAGTTATCACAGACATAAGGGATGATAGGGGAATGGTGATTCTTCTCCTTGCCATTATTATTCCTTGTCAATAACCTCTTTGGCTAGAACAGCAAGACACCTGGTGGTTATGCCATGGTTTTGAAAGATGCAGTACAAGGTGACAACTTTAGAGACATTCTCGCGAATGTCCTACAGAGTTCTTCCACCCATTTTAGGCAACAGAACCTATCCGTCATGAGCCCAACTCCGCACTCAATAATACAAGTGTCGTGATTGCATGTTCCCACATGCATCTCTGGATGTCTCTTTCAGAAGTGCACGAGGACCTAATGCAGGAAAGGGTTTCCTGAGCCACCTGCAAAATGTTAGTGGACAAATGCCAGTGATTAAACAGGTGGGTTGCAGTGCAGGTACATTGTAAATGCAGAGACTGTGAATGTGTTTGTTCTTGCGTTCTACCTTTGTCCATGTGCAGATTGATTACACTTCCATTGCAGACTGACAACATGGATGGTTTAGGGAAGTGGGGAAGTGCAGATGGTTTGTGGATCAAAGACATTTGGCCTCATTCCGAGGTTTGCGGTAAGTATGGGTTCTTACCGGCATGGCGGAAAGACCGAGTCCGGTCTGGTACGACGCCGCAATTTACAGGCCATTCCGACTTCGCGGGCACAAGCTTTCCGCCATGCCGGTAAATCCCCTAGCGGCATACCGCTAAAGGGCCCGTAAAACCCCTTAGCGGCATGAAGAGAGACGGTCATTACAACACCGCCACCGAAGCTCCGCTGTCCGTTATTAGCGGTGACCGTAATTTACGGTATCCGTAAATTACGGTCACTGCTAATTAACGGATACGGAAATTACGTCATCGCACAGGAACGGGAAGGAGCGCGGCAGCCATCTTTAAAAACACAATCCACTGCCATCCTCTTAATACAGTACCCAGAGGTATATTCCGACCCTCAAAAAAGCCATCAGTGACCAGTATCATGCCGAAAGCACTGAAGAAAGGTGCCGCCCGCATCAGGAAGGAGCGTTTCACGCAGGACGAGCTCCAGGTCCTGGTGGACACCCTGCACGCAAATGCTGAGACACTATTCAGCAGCGACATGCGTAGGCCGACCTTTGCCAGGAAGAAGGAGATCTGGGACTTGGTGGCACAGAGGTTGAGCGCCGTAGAGAACACCCCCCGTACGACGAGGGACTGCAGGAAACGGTGGGATGACCTCCGTCTCAGGGTGCGGGCCATCCTATCGGCCAACCGAACACAGGCCCTGGAGACAGGAGGAGGCCCAGCTTCTCCAATCAAGATGATGCCCTGAGAAAAAACGTGTGTGGACATGATGGGCACTGAAGCCATAGAGGGGGTCGGCGAGATGGAGTGCGGTGCCCCGTCATCCGCAGATGGAGGTGAGTGTCATGAGTGAAGATAGTAAATGCATTCCCAATGTAAGGCACCGCCAAGGGCTGGGCAAGCAGTCACATCACGTATGGGAACCCCCCCCATCAAATCATGCCGTCACAAGTAAGACCCAGGCTGATGCCAGGTGCAAGGCTCCAACCCATATTGGCCAGAGCACACAAAGAGGCAGTCAATGTGAGTCATCACAGTACTCCACCAACATGAGTGACCCAGACACCTGCATGCATTTACCGTCCAAGCCCAGATCACTGTCCCACTCCCAACCCAAATGTCAACAAAACGCTGCAATCCCATTGTCATACCATTGGCTTGAAGAAATGCTGACCCCCAAATCATAGCTCATGCCATCTCTCTCTTCCCCCCCACAGGCAGCGGCCATGAAAGTGAGGGCCAGGAAGCCACACAGCCCTGTACCTCCAGGGGCACAGCCAGGGGACAGCGTAAACCTGCAGGAAGGAAGAAGGCACAGGCAACACCACCTGCACCAGCAACCCCCATGGAGGCTGCACAACCCACACCCACACCCCTACCCATGCCTGCACTGCCGACGGAGACATGCCCCACGGTGCACTCAGAGGAGTCCAGTGTGGCAGGGGAGAATGCTGCCATGTGCCTCCCCGAGGAACCAGATAGCCCGACATCAGTTCCCGTATCCGACGTGGAGGAGACCCTTGACATCGTGCACAGCCCAGACACCCCATCCTACAGTCAAGTTGCACACAGCGACTCCGGGGAGAGTGACACCCCAGGCCTCACAGGCCAAGGAGCACCACCTGCCAGTCCTGGATCCACCTCCCCTGCAGAAAGCCCTGAAAGGGCTGCAGGCTCAACACCATGGCTGCCTAGCACATCTGCCACACCGGCCATGGATGGATTGCACTCCCAGCGCCTCACGGGCCTGGTTGAGGACTTCATCCGGGACAACCGTGAATCCAGGTCGGAGTGGCATAATGACCTGCAGGCCCTGGGCGAAGTCATCACTGCCAACACAAACCGGCTCTGTGAGGTGCTGGGCCGGATCGCTGATGCCCTGGAGGCAGCACCCCCCAGACCACAGCCCCAGTGGGAGTGCCCACCCTCACAGTGCTCCTCCACGGAGACCAGCCCTGTCCGTCGGTCAATGCGCACACTCCGCCGGCAGAACATGGAGACCCCTGGCTCTGGAAGCACACAATGACCATACTGCCACACACAAGTGGCCTATGTTGCACTGATGGGACTATTGTGGGGTTGTTGTGGGGGGAGGGGGAGGGGGTGAGGGTGTGTGTGGGAGTTGGGGGGGAGGGGGAGAGGGGTGACGGTGTGTGTGGGAGTTGGGGGTGAGGGGGAGGGGGGTGAGGGTGTGTGTGGGAGCTGGGGGGAGGGGGAGGGGGGTGAGGGTGTGTGTGGGAGTTTGGGGGGAGGGGGAGGGGGGTGAGGGTGGTGGTTTTGTTATACACGTTCCTACATAAATGTTGAATACACTGGTTGTTCATTCCCAAAAAACAGAGTGGACATTGCTCATTTTGCTTGTGTCTTTTGATGTCGCACATTGCATGGTGTACATGTATCCCCACACCCAGTGCCCAATGTCCTCTCACCCTCACACCCTCAGCTGACTTGTGAGTCAAAAATATTGTCCAATCAATGATTGACGCACTGAACGTCCCTCCTGTGCATCGGCACCGTGCTGCTGTCCTGCCATTCCTTCCTCATCCCCCTCATCATCATCTGGTGGTAGCAGTTCCACGTCAGGGGGCAGTGGCACGTTCTGACGGATGCACATGTTGTGTAGCATTACACATGCCATGGTGATCTTGGACACCTTCTCGTGGCTGTAGATGAGTGCCCCACCAGACCGGCTGAGGCAACGAAATCGTGCCTTCAACAGGCTGAAGGTCTGCTCTATCACCACCCGTGTACGGGTATGGGATCTATTGTAGTCCTCCTCGTGCCTGTTCTGTGGGTTGCGGACCGGGGTCATGAGCCACGGCTTTAGAGGGTAGCCAGCATCACCTGCATGGAAGTGGGAAGGAGGTCATTGTGTGTGCATTCATGGTGGAGAATTGTACTAGTCTTACATGGCCGCAGATGATTACTGGGATGAGTGTGCATCCCCCCCTTCCCACCCAGGTAGGGTATGTATCCCCCCCTTTCCCACCCAGGTGGGGTATGCATCCCCCCCTTTGCCACCCAGGTGGGGTATGCATCCCCCCTTTCCCACCCAGGTGGGGTATGCATCCCCCCTTTCCCACCCAGGTGGGGTATGCACCCCCCCTTTCCCACCCAGGTGGGGTATGCATCCCCCCCTTTCCCACCCAGGGGGGGTATGCACCCCCCCTTTCCCCTACTCACAGCCCCAATGCACTGCCATGGCCCATTCAGGTTACTCACCCAGCAGCCAGGCACGTCGTCCGGCATGTCGCTCCATGTAGCGTGGTAGTCTTGAGTTCCGCAGGACCAAGGAGTCATGAGTTGATCCGGGGTATCGGGCATTGCAATGTGTGATGGCTTTACTGGCATTACACACCATCTGGACGTTGATGGAGTGGTATTGCTTGCGGTTGCAATACGGCACCTCCATGGCATGCGGGACCACTAATTCCACGTGGGTGCAGTCGATGGCACCCATGAAATTTGGCATGCCTGCCAGTTCATGGAAGGCAGCTTTGGTGTCATATATCTCCTGGGGAGTACGGGGTAAGGATATGTATTCCCTTGTGTGGGTGAGGAGGGCATCCAGCACTTGTTTGAGTATCCGTGAAAATATGGGCTGTGAAATGCCATGCATGTGCCACATTGTATGCTGGTAGCTGCCTGTGGCGAGGAAGTGGAGCACAGACACTACCTTCAGTAGAGGGGGGATGGCAGCGCGGATTTCTATGCGGCTCACTGTATCATCATGTATCATGTCCACTATGCTGGTAATGGTGTCCCAGTCAAGCCGGTACAGGGTGTGGATCTGCTCTGGTGTGAGGTTGAAGGGGGTGGCTCTGATGCGGGGGATTGGGGGCTGCCGGCGTGGTAATGGTGGCTGCACCGGTAGGGCATGCTGGGCCTGTCTCACCCTCCTTCTCCTCCTGTGTATCCTCTGTGGTGGGGGTTGTGGTTGTTGTAGTTGCTGTTGTTGTAGTTGCTGCCTTGCAAGCAGGGCCTCCAGCTCCAGGAATGCTGCTACAATTGGTATCATCTTGGTGTGGGAGGGGGTGTGGTGTGTGGGTGTGCTCCTTTTGTGCTGTGCCAGACTCCATTGCCTCCACCTGTGCTGATTGAGTGCACCTGTTCCTCTTGGAAACACTGCTCAGGGTCCATAACACCTTCTCAGCGATGCCGGTATTTACTCCATGGCGGTAAGGTACTTTGCGGTCTTGTGGAGGCCGTTTTTTCCATGTCTGCTTTACTTGGGATCAGCTCCGGTTTACGCCATGCCGTTAATTACGGCATTACGGCATACCGACACCTTTTTTCCATTACCACTTAACTCCGAATGTGGCCCATAGAGTAATGTCACAAACCTCATATACATAGCAGCCAGGTTCCCGTTACTATGTGTTATTCCATGTACTGAGTCGGGATTCTATTAGGAAGGATTAGGAAGTCATCTGCTGATCCTGAGGACCATGTGTTTCAGTGGGCGATGCAGAGATCATTTCACAGTACACCTACATGTTCATAGTGTGCTACTGCTAGTATTTACTGATGAGATGCACCTTGACTGGGGAGGGGACAAAAGGAACATGTTACAATCCACAACACTAAACTGTTGGGGTAGCTGGCTGTGGTTTAGAAGCTTGTTTTCAAAGAATCAATCTGCTTATGGACATAGTAGAAGAGGGCATCCAATAGCTGACTAAAGACCATTGAATGAATGGACTGGGAGATGCCATGAAATATTCCCAAAACGTCTAAGAAGGCCCCTGTAGCACATATATTTCAGCACAGCAACACCTGCAAGAGTATGGCGTGGCACGATGATGCTAATGTTGATATCAACAACAGTAGAGGATGGTTATGATGATGTGCCAGGCCATCCTATCGAGAGTTAGTATTTTTTAACTGCTAATGATCCAGGATGTTGGTTGCACCCTCTAGATGTGGCCTTTTCACTCTCCTCCTTCTAGGTGCCACCCCTCACCTCTCCTGCTCCTTAAGTAAAATCTGTCTAGCTCAATCCACTGCCATCACGAGAGGATTCCCCTTTCATGCAAGATCAGTGCTTTGATGTGAGGCATGTTGATCTGTGGCAGCAGATCACTCAATGTGGCCATTGTGTTCACATTGC
The DNA here is from genome assembly GCF_040938575.1 of Ambystoma mexicanum. Taxonomy (NCBI): domain Eukaryota; kingdom Metazoa; phylum Chordata; class Amphibia; order Caudata; family Ambystomatidae; genus Ambystoma; species Ambystoma mexicanum. Next base: position 1,068,747,131 of record NC_090935.1, read on the forward strand.
TTGTGATGTGCTTCACTTGTGACAGAATTGATATTGATTGACAGCATTTGAGTAAAATACAATCTTGGAGGTACTTACTATGATTTTCTAGTGGTATTCCAACTCATAACTATGCAATATTAACTAAGTGCAGTATTTTGGAAAACATGTATGTGGCATTTTCCTTATGCCACTTGTATACATATATAAGGCAATACTTGATCACAATGACAATACTGACTTGTAAACAGGATGGTAAAAACAAAAGGTATTCCAAATAACACTTGCTTTTTTCCATCATTGCCATACTAACTTTGACTGTCTCTTGCACATTATTTTACTGCATAGGCTTCATTGTACTCCCCCACCCTCAAGTTCGAATGTCTAACATTGGAGCCACATCTAAGGATGATTTGGGTTATTTCTAGCCAATTTGCTGCTACTTTCAAACCTCATATTTTGGCAGTATCTAGTCGTTACATGTTTTGTAATGCTGTAAAGGCCTCTGTCTATGCATTACGTTTTTAATCTTTTCAGTGTTTTGCAATGCATTTAGTGTTCCCTTCTTCTGGCACCAGTTGTAGGAATACGCCTTGAGTATGGTTCACTGCCGCAAGGAGAGCCAAGGATAACTCAGATAGTCCTTGGCTAACCTCTCCTTATAACTAGGCAATGGCACAGGCCCTAGAAGCTCTGGCCGAGTTCCTTAAACATCTACTTTAACGTATTGCCAATATTCTCCAGAAACGGGCTTCTTCAAAAGTCACATCTTACCTTCAAGACTTTGCAATGCTGAGAAGGATAGCACATGCAAGTGACTCAACAGAATGAAACCCTAATTAATGTGTTGATCTATATGTTATGTAGGTCTGTGATATCTCTAATACTGCACACCCATAATCTGATCTCAACACTATGCAACTGCGTTCACATGAGAACTGTCTGGACATAAATATACATGTATTGTTGGAATTTGTGAAAATGTATGATGTTTAATTTAAACTTGTTTTACATAGAGTCTATTTGCATTTGATAATTAATGTGAAATGATATCAAGATGTAACACACCTGCAAGAAAAGGATTTACACCTCTGTCGGTGCACATTTAGAAGCACACTTACTAAAGTGATAATTGCTTTCATTTGACATGAAGTAAATAAGTAAAGCCGACTATGGAAAGTGCTTAACACAGTTACTTAATCCCAGATAACATCAAACATGTCTCTGTTAATGGAGTTGATGAGGAAAGGATTACGCATTTCTAAAGTAAAGTGAGTGATTTTGCATTACTGATAGGAGGTTGGTGTTTGTTTTCTTTTTTGTTTAATACATGGTTTAATACATTTGTATTAACGTTAACATTTTAAGAACGTATGAAACTGGACATAAACAGCAGTAGTACAAGTTAAAAATACAGACAATCAATGCAAAGTAGGAAGAGACATTAACAATATAATACACAATAAATTAATCTGAATAAATAAAATAACTTATGAATAAAGCATTGACCAGCAAATGAATAGGGCAAATGCAATATGAATAGAAACGTACAAATATCACATCTGATGCATGTAATGATACAGTACATCGGTATGGTGGACAAACAGGGGAAAGGCGAAATACAAAACACAGACATGATACATTAAGGGAAAAATTGTAGGGGAGAAATATAGTATATTAATTTGATGAGCATATCTCAATTCGGGAAAAGCTCAACCTAATAAGCAAACTAAAGGTAGTCATGAGTAGACATGCTATGAAATGTTAGGTTTTTAGTGAAATGGAACCATTTGATATAATTTTTAGTTGACAGCTTAAGATGTTTGGCCATACAATTTTCAAGTCTTTGTACATGACACATATTATTCTACCAGCCTTTAACAGACATGTTGTTAAATTGTTTCCAGTTTGCAGTAATTCATTTAATGACAAAGGCAAAACAATCAACAACAAAAGGGAGACCATGGGCTAGTTTCAAGACACAGAGGTTCAACCCTTTAGAACATAACAAACCGAAACCAAAAAACCAATGTGTCACTCTTCCTTAATCTACTTTCTCTTCAATCTGCCCTCATCACACCCTCAAAGCAAAACAAGAACACCCAGACCATGAACCAAATAGGTACTGGGTAACACACAGGTAGAATCTTAAAACACATTTTTTATTATAAATATATTTTTCAATCACTTCAATTCACATATAAAGTTCTAAAACACAATTATTTAACACAGCCTGGCATTTTAAAAACAATCATCAATAAACATACAAAAATTCATATTTATCACTGTACTATAGGTCTCTATTTCACAATGGTTGGTGTAACCTCAGTGGACAATTGTCCACTTATGGTAAAACGACCTTAAAGTACACAAGTGCAAAAAAGTGCAAAAAGTGCAAAAAAGTGCAAATTTACCACATTAATAACTCAAAGACAATTTGAACAAAAACAAATACAATTGTAGTGTAAACACTGTGTTGGCTTTTTTTATATACAATTTATTCTGATGTATAAAGGAACCCTTAACCTAAAGCAAGGGATCTATTGAACCCTTATATAAGGATATATTCATAAACTCCTTTCTTCCGAAAGGTATGCCGTACTTAATAATGCTTTTTATTATAACACTTTTGTAAACTCACAGTGTATTATGCCCAATATGTTTCATCCTATGGGAGCAGTTATTAATGCCTACTATAAGGACTTCTTCAGGGGAACCAACGTGATCCCACTACAATTTCTAAAATATATGGTATTACACCACTTTCAGTCACAATGAATATTAGTGTGCTATAAACCAGGACTATAGCAAAAAATTATTCTGCCTCCTTCGATCGAGTTTACAAGTATCGTTCTTCAATCAATTCCCATTGGATTCTTGAAAGGAGGTATATGGCACCCATCATGCTGAGAGGGAACAAGGAAGGAGAGGGGAGAAGAAAAAAGAAAGGAGAGAATGGTAGCAATTAACACTAAATGTTACAACTGGCAGCTACTCAAAAAAGCTTCAGAAGAGTGTGATTATGCTTTCTACTCACTTACCAAGCGAAAATTAATTTAGTATTTCTGTGCTTGGGAATATGCAGGTGTCCACGACCTGGACTGTGCCCTGTGGACAACACCAAAAAAGACCCTATTAAAAACACACCACGTCTAGCAACTCTCTGCTGATCACAGAAGTCAGTGCATCTTCATGCGAGGTAAGTGCAGTAGCTATCTGTACATGTTTACATCTCTAAAATAGAGCATGAAAGAAGGCATCTATTTGTTGTTAACTGTAGAGCACAACGCCATACATTTTTAATGATTGTAAGGTTAGATCCACATCCAAGGATAATCTAATTACCTTGTGTCGACCAAATGTTTTCATCCAATAATGTGGAGATACGGTCTTGATTTCAAACAAGCAACACTCCCCTCATCTGCAGCCGTTTTTAAATTCAAGCGTCAAATGCAGCTGAAATGAACCAACGCCTGGTTATATATAAATGTAACCAAAGGCCCTATTCCTGCGAGTATCTAAATTTCAAGAACAGTGCGTCCATACAGCGACAATCAGCCTTACCGTAATAGGTCCTAGTACAATCCCCTCACTGCAGACATCTTCCTGGCTATCTCTCTGCTTCGAGTCGTGGAGCTGGTTCCTCCTATGCGCAGGGTCACGGCTAAATGGAATAAAACATCCATCACGTGATCCGATGTTTGCTGCGATGCGAGTGTAAACTGCAGCGTCCGCCGCCAGGTTGACATCCAATCACACGCGGTCGGTGCCTCACCGCACCCTCCGCGGCCAACAGCCACTCACCGAGCCAACGAACCGGACAAACTGAGGATGGAGGCAGACACCCCCGAATCCACTGCCCTCCATTCAGTAAGTCATTAACACTAATCGGAAAGGAGCCCCATGTTTCTCACAAATATGTGTGTTATTAGGTTTGTGTCAGGAACTTAAGTGGCAACACCCATCGAATGCGTAAGGAAGACCATACTGCCTTCTAATGAAAGGCACACATTCTCCAAATCATATTGAACGTGCCCCTATGTAACCTCAAAAAGATGACTCAAATATATCACATGGTTTGTACCATCACTTTCCCTACGCGCGACCCATAGGATAAAGCCATTCATACAACTGTGGTTTGTTGGTTTCATGTTTGGTATGTATATTGTCAATGACAAATAATGCCAAAACTACAAACAATGCAGTATATGCACAAGGATGATTCCCAAAGGTACGACCTGGAATTAAACAGACTAATAAAACACTGAGTGTATCAATAATGATACTGTTAACCGCATTTGGACCAATCGACCTGTTCATTGAGGCCTACCTCTGATGAATTGGTTAAAAAAATCAACCATTGTTCCTTAGTGAAAAGTTTCTTACTTGCTAAATGAGCAGAAGTGGTATTTTTCACAAAAAAAGGCAAAACAATACCATAAAGAATAAATGCAACATCAACGTCATCTCTATTGAATGCAATACTACCCAGTAGAATATTCGAGAAGGACAGGGGAATATTGATTTTGAAAACATTTCTCAAGTGTTCCCAAACTTCTAGCCAGAACCTATGAATCCTATGAATATACAAACATTCATAAAACATATGTTGAAAAGTACCTTGATTGTTCTTACACGAATATCAGTGCCAATCAGATCCGAGTTGGGTCTTATGTAATTTCATCAGGGTTATTTATGTTCTATTTAAAAAGAAAAAGAGGCTTTGTGTGATGTTAGCCGAGATGGATGTGTGCTTCACCTTAGGCCAGGGTTGTCCAACCCCAGGCTTCAAGGGCCAGAATCCTGATGGGTTTTCAGGATATCCCTCTTTAATATTCATGAAATATGTTTGCATAAAATGATTCTAAATGTATGCACATTTTTCTCATGAATATTAATGAGGTATAGCCTGAAAACCTGTCAGGATTCTGGCCCTCGAGGCCTGGAGTTGGACAACCCCGCCTCAGACCATAAAAGCATCCAAGTCGTTTCGCCCAACAACTCACCGCATTAACCTCCCATTGCGATTCAGGGGCCCAGTACATATCAGGGGATCAAATATGCAGCACGAAATTGTAAGATTTAGCAGTTTTAACTTCAGAAGCTATGGACAAATATGTAATCTAGTGGAATCAGGTGTTATTTCATTATTAGTATAGTGGTTAAATGTATCTAGTTGTGCCTTAATAATGTTGTTGTAGAAGTTGAAGTCAGAGATAGGTAAAGAGACATTCTCTCTAAACTCATGAACGGATCTAAAATTGGGACCAACAAAAAATTGATGATATACCTTATCCCTTTGTTTAGCCAGAGCTTCCAATACAACACTCTCACATTAACAGTAATTGATTTATTATGCCAAGGATAAGGGGAGAAACCATGAGAAGGAGACCAATGCTGAGGGGAAGAGAGGGGAAGACAAAAACCTTCAGAGCAATAATGGAGGCCATAGTAGGGTTAGAAATGTACAGGGTATAGGACCAAACATATATATTAGATCAGGCATGCTGATTGGGGAAACCATTTCTCTTTCTAGAATAAGACAGGTAGGGATATCAATATCACAAACAGGGCTGATCTAAAAACAAGCCTGTTTCAGTAGAAAAACACTATGATAGCACTTAAAGTCATGAAATCTAACGCCTCCATTTTCATAGCGAGTCTTTAGTTTGCTAAATGCAAATAATGTACTCATTCCCCAAAAGAACTCATTCAAAATTGAGTTGATGGATCTAAAATAGGAGGCAGGAAGAGGGGTTGGAAACATCTGAAAATAATAAAGAAAAAAGGGAGACCGCATCATTTTAATTGTTTCTAAATGTCTACACCAGACAACTAAAGAGGCGTCCAGGTAGATGTTAAATCAGGTTAAGTCTTTTATCTTACTCACCAAAACATCAGTATTAAGTTTAATTGTGCTGTATACTGATGAGGCAAATTGTAGACCAAGTTATTTAAAAGAACTATCACACCATTTGAGACTGAAAGAATCCATTTTGTGTTTTAGACAAAGATAATTAAAACAGAACCTCAGATGTATCCCTATTGAGTTCATAACCTGATACCGAAGAAAAGAGATCCAATTTATTAGGTAAATTAGAAGATGGGCTTAAGGAATTTTTAGAAGTACTCGAATATCATTGGTGTAAGCATTAATTTTGGTCTTGTGTTTGCCACATTGTTCCCTGATATAAGCGACTCACTCTTAATAAGTTCCAATAGGGCTTCAAGGGGAACGACATATACAATAGGTGACAAGTTACATCCCTGTCTAGTTCCCCTTTTAAGGGGAAAAAGGCAGAGGCTTAACCATTGATAGAGATGGAAGTTCTAGGATCTGAGTAAAGGAGTTTCACATGGAATAGGCAATTCTTTCCACAACCATGCCACCATAAAGCATGGAAAAGATGGTTCCAATCAACCCTATCAAATGCCTTCTCAGAATCTAAAGAAATTGCAGCACAGCCATCATTGTCTTTTTAATCATTCTTGATTAGGTGCAACACATCAAGTAGTAATCTCACATTGGATTAAATATTCCTTCCCTTGATGAACCCAACTTGGTCAGATTTTTTCAATTTAGGTAGAAGTGGCACAATTCTATTAGAGAGGACCTTGGCAACATTTTTACATTCAATGTTAATTAGGGAAATATGTCTATAATTCTTTAGGAGATCAATGTCTTTCTGTGATTTCAGAAAAATAATTAATAGTGACTCAGCAAACCTAAAGGATGACTAACCTCTATTAGAGAAGCATGTGAAGAGCACTTCCAGCTTAGTGGACATGACTATAGAATTCAATGCATAAACCAACTGGACCAGGGGCCTTCCCTTTCCGTATGTCTTTAATAGCTTGAACAATTTCAACTATAGAGATCTTATTATCAAAACTGCTAACATCAACATTCGGGTAAGATTTTCTGCAGATGCTTTGAAAAAAGGAGTTAAGATTAGATGGCGAGCAAGCAGTTTCAAGGGAGTACAAATTACAATAAAAAATGTTCAAGTCTTCCAAGATCAAACCTGTATTGGTGACTGTAGGACCACTATCATTTTTAATGTGGGGGATGAAGGCTTTAAGGTAAGAGGCACAATCTCTGCTGGCTTTATTAGAGGTGTTGTATATTTTAGATTGATATTTTAGAATTGTAATTATAATTGTTTATTTATAAAGTGATTATACACAGTGAAATGCTTCAAAGCGGTTCAAGGCGGGAAGGGAACAGGTGAAACAAAGTCATTCTTAAGCCTTGAAGTATCCGAATGATCTTGCAAAAATTACTAGCAACTTGGCCTGATGGCCTTACTACAAGTGCTGGGGTAAGACAACATTGAAAGAGGCAAGGGGAGGAGATGGAGAAGAATATACAATCCTTAGCTGCCATACCCGGCCAATGACGTTACAAATATTGCAAGTGTGTGACAGATGGTAAGGCGATAAGGGGGCAGGGGGAAGGACATACAGAAACAAAAAACGTCCGAACTGAGCCTGGCGAACAGGCCAAGTACATTCTAGGTAACATAACAAGGAATGAGTAAAGAAGTGCAGAGGTGGTGAGTGGAGTGCAGAGGCTTGAGGCAAGTACGAGGACTGGCGGGGGAGCCTGAGACCTGTGTGGCTCTGAAGGTGACACAGGCGATCAGCCGGCAAACAGAGCTCAGATAGGGAGAGAGGGAGGAGAGCAGTAGGCAAGAATAGAGAGGGGGGTTAACAAGGGAGAGGGAGAGAGAAGGAGGAAGAGAAGAGGAAAGTGTTGAGGAGTTTCTGGAAATTAAGGGGATAAGGCTCAAGACGGAGAGAGACAGGGAGGCTGTTCCAGAGGAAAGCAGCTGCAGAGGAAGGAGATCTACCCACAAATCTCTGTTTTGAGAATCTGCTCACCCGAACAGAGTTGTAGGAGGATGAGCGGAGGGCTCTAGAAGGAGAGTATTTAGTGAGAAAGAGTTGTAGATAGTGCTGGACCCAGCCCCAGAAAGCCTTGTGGACTATGCAGAGTGTCTTTAACTTGATCCTTGCAGCCACGGGGAGCCAGCCAGTGGAGGGATTTCACCACCTGAGAGATTTAGTTCCTGGACTTGTATGAGTCCAGGGACTAAATCCAAAGGATAAGTCTTGCAGTTCTGATCTGGATGAGTTGCAGAGGTCCGTGAGTGGAAGTAGGATTTCGAAAGAGACGGTTTCAATAGTCCCAAAAAAACAAGAATAACATGGGCTCGGGAGGCGGTAAGCCTCTGGTGGAAGGTGAGAAAAGGTTGAATACTTCTGAGGAGGTGCAGCTTGAAGTGGGATTTTTTAGAGATGTCTGAGATGTGAGTCAGCCACAGGTGTCAGGAATAAAGGTTGGGGTAGGCTTGTGGTGCTGCAGTTCGTGAGGTAACACGATATGGCAGCTACAGGGGCAGAGACCTCAATTCCCAGCAGCACCTGGGCGCTTTGTACTCCTGTCTTTCCACGCACGTTGCCAGCTGAACTCAATCAGGAGGGGCTTATCAGCCGGCAACGGCGCAAGACAGGTGCAGCTTATTTTGGCATTTTGAGGAGGACGGAGGAGATTTCGCTGTGCAAGATATCAGCATGAAGGCTTCATGATTTACAGACCGGAGGGGCACAGAGGTTGGACAGAGGAAACGTGGCCAGACTGTTTATTCAGGCTGCGTCTTCTTCGTCCGGGAAGTCCCAAATGGCTCCCGGGCTAAAGCTAAGTACTACCGGGAGTGGGCATGAGTCGACACAGTGATTTATGGCATACTTGTTTTCCAAATTAAAGTGTGTTTGGGAAGCAATTACCACTGCATTTGTGAATGCAAGGTTTTCTTCTATTGAATCACATGTGTTAAGAGGAAAACGTTTTTGAACCTTAGTGCAAAACACTGATTTTTCTTTGATAATGGGCATGAACTTGGCATGGGAAAGGTTGCACACAATCCTGGGCTCAGAGTATATGCATCCTAGAGGACACGTATTAAGTTTTGGGAAATGGTTCTAGAGCTGCTAACTAGAACTGTCTACAGAGTGCTAACTTTTGTTTATGTTCATGTGCTTCTGCTGCTTTACCCAAAAGGGCCATGGGTTTGTCTTTTCATGCAGGGATATTATTCCCTTGTTTGTTTTCATTCCGCTTGAAAGCTTATTGCTCTCTATGTGTTCATGTGAAGGGGTGCATATATTAAGGTGTACCTAACAATGTCAAAAGCAGGGGGTATGTTTTATGTGACTTGCAAGGGTGTGAGGAAGCAAGTACGGATAAGTGTGTCTGGAGGGTATGGTCCCTGGTGTAGTCAGGTTAGGTTTAACCCTGTACTTCCCCATTCCTATCCTAACTAGGTGTTCCCTAATTCATTTTTCTGGTGTTCCTAATTCCCCAACCAATCCACACCTCTCCCTAATCCCTCTTCCCCCCATTGGTTGCCATGTGGTGTCCTGTGTATATACTATCAGGTACTTGTGCCAACCACGGTGGGAGGGGTCGATTCATTTGGCTTCTGTGGTTCGGGAGAGAGTGTTGAACTCTCTTCCCTTATAAGGTGTGATTGTGACAACAGAAGTCAAAGGAGGAGAGTAGGGGGAGGCAAAGGCAGCTACTGACACTCTTTTCATTAATGAATTAATTATTGGTCATTTATAATGCACCTATAGACAAGTGTTTCAAGGTGCAACCATGCAGGGAGGGGAGACAAGGTAAAACAAAGACAGAGGGCCTCATTGCAAGTCTGGCGGTAACCGCGGCGGTAAAACCGCCTGGTTACCGCCGGACTTGTATTACCATTCCGCCTCCGTGATTCCTGGAATTACTGGGGCATTACAACCCCGGTTTTCCGGGAATCACGGAGGCGGAATGGTGTTAATCCCCATTCCCATCGAGTCCTAGGGGACTCGATGGGAATGGGGATCATGGAAACACCGGCAGCATCTCGTAATGCTGCCAGTGTTTCCTCGTCCGCCTGCAGGCGGGCGGTGTTAACCCCGCCAGGTCAGACCTGCGGGAACATCACCTCCCGCCTGCAGGAGTTGTGATCGCCCGGCATGGAAACAACGGTGGCGGCGGGTTTACCGCCACCGTTGCTTCCATACCGGGCGATTTGTAATGAGGCCCAGAATGATCTTACACAGCATAGTACATTCGGATTGTGCAATTGTGCAGACAAGTGCAGCGGGTGGTGGGGTGGGTATCAAGTTTGCCCAGACAGTCAGAGCTCAGGTAAGTGCTGAGAGGTGCCACTCTCAAGGGTAATTGACCATGTGCAGTAATGATCACGCAAGTGCAAGGCCCAAAGGCAAGTGCGTGAGGACTGGTGGGGGTGCCTGGGATTTGTGAGACTCTGAGGTAGCGCAGGCAGCCAGTCAGCAAGCTGTGCAGAAAAGAAGAGAGGGCGAGGGATAGAGCAGAGAGAGAGGTTAGCAGCATAGAGGTAGACAGAAGGCAGAGGAGAAGAGGAATGTCTTAAGGAGTTTCTGGTACTTAAGGAGATCCGACTCAAGGCAGAGAACGACAGGGAGGATGTTCCCGAGGGAGCTGACTGCAGATGAGAAAGCGCTCCCTCCAAATCTCTGCTAGGAGAACCGGTTCACTCACAGAACGTTGGAGGTAGTTTAGTGGATGACTGGGGAAGGACAGTATTTAGGTAGACATTGTTGCAGATATGTAGGTCCCGGGCCACAGAAAGCCTTGTGGACAATGCAGAAGGTCTTGAATTTGATCCTTGCAGCCAAAGAGACACAATCTAGGGATTTCAGTGCCGGAGAGATGCAGTCCCTGGGCTTGAGGCCAACCATAATTCTTGTGGTTCTTAGAAGCAGGGAGGATTATAGAGAAGCTGTTGCAGTAGTCCAGCCTCGAGAGAACCAGGGCTCTGGAGACAGTGAGTGTCATGATGCCTACCCCCGGGGATCAAGATCAAGTCCAGCAACCCCGGAAGCAGGCATCAAGTTATTCCAAGCAAACCCAACAACCCCCGCTAGGGGCTAACTGGGTGCAGTACTGGCATCTTTGGCGCCAGGCTCATATGGAGAGACACTTAGAAATGCCTGCAGTGGGCCATCTGCACTCTATGATTACACAAGCCTTTAAGGAAGCAACTGCACATTTAAAACAAGCGAAAGAAAAATACAAGAAAAATGCTGATCGGCATATAAGTGATACTCCACAATACCAGATAGGGGACCAAGTATGGTTGGCCACAAAACACATACCTCCAAAGGGAACACGGACCTTTAACCCCAGATATTTGTGACCTTACTCTATTAAGGCCATTATCAACCCAGTGGCCGTCAAGTTGGACTTAGCTGCTAATATGCAAATTCACCCCGTCTTCCATGTGTCACTTTTGAAGCCAGTGCAACCAGGGACAAGACTAACCAAGCCACCAGACCCCATCCTTATAGACGGGGAACCCGAATTTGAGGTTAAGAACATCCTGGACTCCAAGCTGGTGAAGTTGAAGCTTTTTTATTTAATCGACTGGAAACGTTACGGACCGCAGGAAAGGTCATAGGAACCTAGTGACCACGTTCATGCACCCCGATTGGTGAAAAAATTCCACCGAAATTTCCCAGACAAACCAAAACCACAGGGAAGAACTACGGGGCCTTGGGGGGGGTGCTGTCATGATGCCTACCCCGGGGATCCAGATCAAGTCCAGCAACCCTGGAAGCAGGCATCAAGTTATTCCAAGCAAACCCAACAACCTCTGGTAGGGGCTATTTGGGTGCAGCCCTGGCGTCTATGGCGCCAGGCTCATATGGAGAGTCAGTCCTGGCGCCATAGGCGCTAGGCTCATAGATTAAAACTTACCTGATGCAGACCATGCTGCAAGCTTACCTGATGCAGACCATGCTGCAAGAGCTCCGAGCCAAAAGAGGCTTGGAAGGGACTACTTTACCTATGGACTATTTTTTTTACTCGGGTGTGGTCGAGGAGGAATACTTACCTGGGACTACTTTGGAGGCTATTTAAACCACGCCCGAAGAGCAGCACACGCTTGGCGTTATCCTGCATCCAGCAGCGTAACGCTCACTGTGCCTGCAAGTCTACATCCAGTCTTCTGCCACGCCCGCCTCGAGTCTGGAGCTCCTAGAAAGAGGGAGAAAGAAGGAGAAAAGGTTAGAACAAGAGCAATACTTTTAATCCTTACCTGAATTCCCGATTCACCGTGCCTTCGAGCTGGAAGAAAGAAGTTATTTTATGCGCGTCGCCTCGCCTGCTGCAGCGCCGCACTGAACTCCCCGGTCTTCACAGCATCTTCACTATCCACCGCATCCTTCTGTATGTTCCCGCCGCACTCCAGCACCTAAGGGGAACACAAGAACAGCAAGGTGAGCCAAGGGAATAAACAGAGGCAATATTAGTTACCCCCCATAGACTTACCTGATTTTACCGCCGGGGGTACTATTCCTCTTCACGCGTCGGCACAGCCTCCACCGCCTCTTCGCCGCACCCTGGCCCCTAAGGGGAACAAAAGGACAGCAAGGTGAAACAAAAGGACAAACAAGGGGAATCCTTTTCACCACAATAGACTTACCTAATTTTACCACCGGAGGCAGTATTCCCCGAGACTTCATAATTCTCTCAGCACCTGAATAAGGGAGAAAGCAATATTTTATCGAACTGTGTTGGATAATACAAATCCTTACCTGAATGTTATCGGTTGCCACGAGGAACTCTTCGCTAGGGTCAAGCTGCAACCTGCAAGGAATCGGACAAGAGTGAAAGTCAGACAATTGAACTCTTATGAACTATATACTTACGGCGTCTCGCCGGAAATCTTAGAGTAAATATTGTTCTGGAACTCACCAATTCCTTTGAACCAGTGAAGCAACCGGTTATCAACGCCCCCCTGTGCTCAATGCAGGATGGAGAGCTCATCTTTCCAAACCATCAGGTGAGACTATAAGAGGGGACATTAAAGGTGATCAGTGGGGAGAACAGCGGGGGGTGGTGGGTTAACACTCAACTCCACGGGTGGTTAATTCCCTTTCTCCATTTGCAGAAGAATACTCATACGGGCCAAGCAAACGAAGCTAGGTGGGCCAGTCCAGTCTGTTATCTCGGCACTACGCGTCACATTGGTGGAGACCGCAGCTGTCCAGTTCAGATCGACGCCCCTGTGGGAGCCAGGTGAGCGTAACAGTGAGCCTCTGGGGGAAAGTGAGGAAAAGTAGAATACCTCTGAGAAGATGCAGCTGATAGTTGGACTTTTTAGAGATGTCCAAAATGTGAGAGTGAAGTCGAAGATGACCCCAAGGTTTTTTTGCCTCACACGTGGGTGCGGACGCAGGGCCAAGGGAGGCCCGCCATAGTGAAAGTGGAAAAGCGGGAGCAGCGATCCCAGTGCGAACATCTCTGTCTTGCTGGCATTGAGGCAGAGGGCATTTGCTGCACACTATGACTGAATTGCAGACAGACAGTCAAATATGATTGAGGAAGAGAAGGAGGGTGAGGGTAGCCTGAAAGAAAGTCATCCACATAACAATGGAAGCTAGAGATGAAAGTGACAATCACCCATGCCAGGACAGCCATGTAGACGTTGAATAACCAGGGGGATACGTTAGATCCCTGGGGAACACCACAGGTAGAATGAGTGATAGTAGAGAGAAAGGACCCAAGTTCCACCTGGGATTGATGGTCAGAGTGAAAGGAGGTTAACCACACCGGAGCCTAACCTGTGATTCCCAGGGTGTCACGGAGACGTGTGATCAGGATGTTGTGGTTTACTGTGTCAAACGCAGAGGAGAGCTCAAGGAGAATGAGGACAACGGGAATGTTAGTGTCAAGATTTGAGCGCAGGTCTTCACGGGTGTTCAGAAGAGCAGGTTCCATGCCTCTGGATACTCTAAAGCCAGACTGATGGTCGTGGAAGCAAGTAACAGATACTGCGTGGAGGGTAATCTGAGAGACAGCCAACTTCTCCATGTGTTTACCCAGGAAAGGAGTAATAGAGGTAGGACGGTAGTTTGCTGGAGTGGCAGAAGATTTCTTGAGCATGGGGTGCACAATGGAGTGCTTAAGAGAGGTTGGGAAAACTCCAGTGGCAAAAGAGAGATTGCAGAGATCAGCCAAGGCTGGAGCAAGAGAGTCAATGTTGTCCTTAATTGTTTTGGAGGGGCAGGGGTCCACCTGTTTGGATGATGGATTCCTAAACCACACTAGTCTGGCGACTTCATCAGGTGTGATGGGTGTGAGTGAGGAGAGTAGAAGAGGAGGGTGGGCAAGGGAGGATGCAGAGATGTTGGTTTATGAGGTGGTGTGGAAGTGAGAGAGGAAAAGTTGTCTTGGGTTTTTCCGGTGAAGTGTGCAGTCAGGACCCGGCGAGGTGTGACAGGACAGGATGCTGCTGCAGGATTTGCCAGTTCCTTACAGACTTTGAAAAGTTTGGCCGTGTTGTTAGATGCTGCATAGATGCAGGCTTGAATAAAGACTCTTTTCTTGGAGTGGATGGAGTGGATGCAGAGTCGATACTGCCTTTGAAGGAGGCGGCAGGCCAGTTTGTCAGAGGGTGCACTTGAAAAACTCAATTTCCGCTCTGCTGCCCTACGCTTGCGTTTAAGGGCAGCCAGGTCGGTGCCATACCAAGAGTTGCACTTTTTGGAAGGCTTCAGTCGGACCCTCATGACAGAGGCAAGAGTATCAAGAGTGTTGGAAATTGAGAGATTGAAGTTAGCGAGGGCTGTGTCAGGGTGGGAGTCAGCCGCAGGAGTAGGAGGAGGAGAGTAGGTGAAGGCAAAGGCAGCCACTTTCACTCTTTTCATGGCTCTGGTGATTTTCATACCAGGTGGCAAAGCCAGGTGTGCAATGCAAGTGGAGAGGAGAGCTTCAAGTGTGAATACATAAGAGAGTGGTCCATTCAAGAGAGAGAGAGAGATAGTGAGAGGGAAAGAGAGAGGGATGTCGGTGGCGATGAGAGCATCCAAAGTGTGGCCGACTGTGTGTGTGGGGTCAGGGGGTAAGATAGAGAGGGAGAGAGAGTTGCATAGACAGTGGAAAGGTCCTGAGGAGTCAGGAGAGTCCATATGGATGTTGAGATCACCCAGCAGGAGGAGTTGAGACGAGGAGGAAAGTACAGAGGAGTCCAGGTCAGCCCATTCTGAGAGGAAGCGAGTAAACTGTCCTGCTGGCTGATAGAAGGTGGCCAGAAGGAGAGAAGATTTAGGAGAGAGTGAAACCCTGCAGTCTGGGCAGTCAAAGGAGGAGTAGGCCTCAGTAGGGATGATGAACACTGGTATCCATTCTGGAAAGATCAGCGCCACTCCGCCTCCTCTCCTTTTGGGCACAGAGAGGATCTTGTAGCCTTCCAGGAGGAGTGTGTCATTACTCGTGACAGAGCTATCCTTGAACCATTTCTTGGTGATGGCAAGGACATCAATATCCATGAGTTTGAGGATGTTGTAAATGTCCGACGAGTGTTTGACAGCAGACCGAGAGTTAAGCGTGGCAATGTGGAGCAACTTGCCATCTTTGAAGGTCTTACGTGGGGGGACCCAGGGAGCAATGGTCCCCTCATGAGTGGCAAGGGAGCTGGGACAGTGATGAGAGGAGAGGGAGCATCTGCAAAGGAGGAGAGGTATGGCCAGCGGTATGTGTCAGACCAGACGGTAGAATGGAGAGAGAAAGAGGGTTGCATAGGCTGGGAAAAGGTCCCGATGAGTCAGGAGAGTCAAGATGTTTGTTAAAATCCCCCAGCAAGAGGAGTTGAGAAGAGGAGGAAAGGAGAGCAGAGGCCAGGTCTGCCCATTCCCATGCGGAAGAGAGCAGACTGCCACGGCAGCCGATAGAAGGTGGCAAGAGTACAAGAGACGACATGGGAGAGAGAGCCTGCAGACCAGTCATTAAAATGAGGAGTAGGCCTGAGTGGGAGTAGCAGAAACAGGGTTCCACTCAGGAAAGATGAGGGCTGCTGCACCTCCTGGCCTGTTGAGCTTGGGAGCAGAACAGATTTTGTAACCTTCAGGGAGAACTGTGTCACAACTTGTGACAGAGCTGTCCTTAAACCATGTCTCAGTGAGGGGGAGAACATCAAGATCTATGAGTTCAAGGAGGTGGCAGATGTCAAAGGAGTGTTTGATAGCAGAGCGAGAGTTAAGTGTGGCAACATGGAGCCAGTTGCCATTTTTGAGAGATTTATGGTGGGGGTGGGGGCTACAGGGAATAGAAGTCTCCCCTGTAAGCAGCAAGATTCCCTGAGAGATTGAGGTAGAAGGATGTAGAGGACCGGAAGATGACAACGATGTCAGTGGGAAGAGTGCAGGCAAGAGAGCCTGAGAGGTTCTAGGCAGCAAGGGAGCTGTGGTGAGAGAGGCCATGCAGTCAGGAGTAGGCGAAGGAGCCATGGAGGTTATGGAAGCAGATGGCAACGGACCCCTTGAGGAGGAAGGTGAACAGTTGATAAGCCGAGGAAGGAGCCTATCAAAAAGTAGGAGGTTGTGTTGAGGATGGTACCATTCCGATAGACATTTATGATGACTCTGGAGGTGGAGGACAGGGCAAGAAGGACCTCCCAGCGTTTGGCACCATTTAGGTCTGAGGAAGAGTAAGGAGAGAGCAGAGCAACCATATGAAGAGTCCTTAGGTCAGCTGAAGGGATGACAAAGATGATATCAGTGAGATTCTCTCTGGCAGAAGTACTGACTTAAGTGTCACCGATAGGCAGGTATGCGTTGGAGCCCAGTGTATCCTTCTTGAGATTCTTCCTGCCAGACTTAGTAAGAGGTGAAGGATAGGAGATAGAGAAGCAATTTGAGAAGATATGAGGGAAGTAAGCGCCATAGAGAGGACACAGAGTGTGGTCAATTTAACCAGGCAGGGCAGCTGAGATACGTGGGTGGAGGGGGGAGTAGGCAGGAGGCACACATGGGAAATACAAAATTGGACGGCAAAAGAAAATAAATGAGAATGAAGGGTAAGGAGCAGAACACAGACACAGAAACTAACAGTCACAAACAACGCAGGATGAAAACACACCTACATGCGAATAATGTGCCACATGTATTGAATCCCAGCAGTAGAGGTGGGGCAGTGGAGATTATGGAATTATGCATTAGGGAGTGAAAAAAGAAATATGAAATATGGTCATGCAGGAGTTCCCTCCCCTTTCCCATTGAGCCCTATGGGGGCTCAAATGGGAATGGGGATGAGTTTTTCCAATTAGGACTTACCGGGTCCTCCAAGGTTGGAATGGCCCGGAAAGTCCTCATTGGAGGAACCCGGTACTGGAACCCGGTATGGAGGCAGCCATGCCCTTGTTAAGGGCATGGCTGCCTCCATACTCGTAATGAGGCCCATTGTTTATCTTTAACTTGGGACCTTGAAGAACTGACACATACATAGCTAATATTTAAATTAGGTGCCTTCCTGTCTAACTGACTCCTGAGTTTTCGCACGTAATTATTTTGAATGTACGTCTAGATGATTAAGAAGGAGCACAATTCATGCCACGTGTATTTCTGAAAAGCTGAGCTACCGAGTCCAAATGCAGACTGACGTTTTAGTCAAGAAACAACATAGATAAAGGAGCGCAAGAAATGTTACCCTGCTTTAAGAACAAGATATACTCCTACACCCCACTCTGCTCTGTTCTCAGACAGTAAATTGTCTAGGAGATGATGCAAAATGCGGCAGCATGTGTTGCCATAGCAAAATATCCACGTTCGTAGGTCATGAACTATCATCACATGATGAACTAGGACTACTTCAAAGTGTTTTTGGTTTTGTATAAAGTATGTTCGCTCCCCCATGATTTCGTTCAACTTTTCTATGGCTGTACAGAGTTATGGTTGAATTTGGGTCCACTTAAGCAACAATAAAATTTTTATTTGATTCTCGTGACTGGTGTGTCTTCATTTATTTGCAGTAAACTCATATTTGGGACTAACAATGCAACGCTCCAAGGCAGCAAGCAGGGTGGGGATTCAATTGAAGGCCTTTTATGAGTAGCAGAAGGGGTAGAAGCTTCTACATCTTTAACTGCAGGGGCCTTTTGTCCACCTCTCCCAGATGCCATAGTTACAAGCAAAATATACTATTTCGCTAAATGGGCAAACACTGGGTCCAGAAGCATGTGAAAGAAGTGAAAACAGTCAGTAGCATCCACGTTATAACCAAGTAAAATTCACATATAATGGTAATAGTGCAGTGGAGCAGTATTTATTGTGTCACTTCACTATGGCAAAGAGAAAAGCAAACACAGGCATGTCAATGAATCTCGATTAGATGGCATAGCTTACTGGAAAAAGGGCAGGCCCTGCTCAGGGTACAGTGTTGCGTAATAGAGTCTGCTGCTCTTTTCCTCACTTCAGGGGGTTGACAGAGACAGTAACAGCCAATGCAGCATCCGCTGATGTCAAACGATTGACTACGTGTCCCAGCTAAGAAGACGCTCCAGAATCTAGGCATTGATACAGTCCAGAGGTGAGTAGAAGCAGAAAAAGGAAAGAATAAGCACAACGGGTACCACAGACATATTATATAAATAATACAGAGTGGAGAGAAGAGTCTAGGTGGCCATTTACCACTGTGCCAAGTCACCCCCTCTCCTAGGAGATTGGTGTTTCTCAAGGTCACCGATGACTCCAAGTCACCATAATCACCATATTCTAGATCTGAGCTTTGGCTTTCACTTGAGTTGATTTTATTTGGTTGTGGTGACCAAAGAGTAAAACTCCCAGAATGCAATTGATGCAGAACTGAAACCCCAGGATTGGCCTTGGTGTCCCTGATGTAATGGAGAAAGCTGATAGACTTAGCAGATATCAAAGGCCATATATTTGTGTTCACACGGGACCCATCAATAATATGTCATATTGTTCTAGTATGTTTCAAGCTTCTCCATCCATTACAGATGATCGAACACAAACATGCACATAGATGCAATCCGTGTGTTGCAAAAATGAAACAATTTGAAATATTGCATTGGTATGCTTTTGCACGACACCTGTGAACTCTCCTAAAAGTCCCCCTTAATTCCCCTCCTGAGTTCCATAATACAAATCTTTCCCCACGAAAATCAAATGCTTTATGAGCTAATGCAGCGTGATCTGACTCCTCACACCACACAATTAAAGCGCTACATATTCAGCATTTACTAAATCATTATTTAAATTACAGCCTGACAAGGCTGTTTTCAAAAACCGCACCCGTTGCCAATTGGCAACGGGTGAATCCCCATCAACTTCCAGAAACAAGTCTAAGAAGAGCCCCGTCGGCTACTAGACCTCAATATTATCGAACGAGAAACTGACCCAACACCATTGTTCTCCCAAATAGTCCCATTGCTTAAGAAATCGGCGGAGGGAGACATCAGCCTTTGTGTAGACATGTGCAGGCTGAACGAGTTCATCCAAAGGGAACAACACCAAGCACCATGGTTCACTGACATGATCCATCTGCTAAAAAGTGCCACTATTTTCTCCAAGCTTGACCTCAACAAAGGCTACAACCACCTGGAGTTAGCGCCTAAATCCCAGAGGAAATATTTCAGGAAGAGATACATCAGATCATAAAACACATACCAAATTGCGTAAGCTATAGCGATGATATTCTGGTGTTCAGCAAATCCCTGAGTGAACATGATGACACGCTCCACCACATCTGCCTGGTGCTGGAGGCTACAAGAGAGACATTAAACAAGGACAAATGTGAATTTTGAAACCACACGCTGAATTTCTTTGGGCACATCTTTTCAAAACAAGGTATGCAACCAGACCCGGAGAAAGTGGCGGCCCTGACTGATACAGCCAGGCCAGCCACCATTTCTGACCTAAAATCCTTCCTAGGGCTGGCCAGCTACTGCTCCAGATACTTGGAAGCTACACCACCATCTGCGCTCCCCTTAGTGAACTTACTAAGGAAGGGCATGAATTTGCCAGGCCAGCTTTGAGGAAATTTGTTCAAAGATCGCATCAGCGGTGAACATGGTACATTAGCTCCACCAAAGACACAGAAGTGACCATAGATGCCTCTCCCATGTGGCTTGAAGCCATTTTGTCACAGTTTGATCCGAAAACACCCCACAACATACAGGTGGTTGCATTTGCGAGCTGCAGCCTCACAGACACCGAGCAGCGGTAGTCACAGGCTGAAAGGAAAGCCTGGCAGTAGTCTAAGCTTGCAAGTATGTCCACGTCTTCCTGTATGGCAAAGCCTTTACTGTCATATCCGACCACAAAGCTCTGCTCATGATTTATGGCAAACCAAAGGCTAGAATGCCACCATCCATTGCCCAGTGGGGTCTTCATTTACAAGAGTACAAGTTCACCATACAACACAAGCCCGGAAAGGATACAAACAGGGCAGACTACCTTTCACACCACCCGAGGGGGACAGTCCGGCAGGAAAAATCAATAGCAGAGAAATACCTGAACTTTGCCATACACCAAATTAAGCCACTCCCAATCATTTGTGCAACACTGCAACATGATTCAGAAGCGGATCCTTTGCTCAGCACAATAGTACAGTGCATCAGGGCTGGTAGGATGAAACATGCAAAAGACATGGTCAAACACCTGGAGCAGCCCACCCAAGATTAAGTACAGAGCCTGTGTCTTGTCTAGGAGGAACTCACAGTCATGCAAGACAAAATTGTCCTCAAAGGATGCAAAATTGTGCTACCCATGTTGCTCTGCCAGAGGGTCATTGAACCTTCTCATGAGGGCCATCAGGGGATTGCAGCTACCAAAACACTGCTCCATGAGAAGGTCTGGTTCCCTCAACTAGACGGCAGAGTAGAGGAGTCACTACAGAACTGCACCATCTCCAAGTGGAGGCCCCTCCACCCAGCCACATCCATTGGAAATGTCATGCCTGCCAGATGGCATGTGGGAAGAGCTGGCAATTGACTTTTCCAGGCCCATGAGAGATGACTCCTACCTACTTGTATTAATCAATGAATATTCAAGATTCCCACAGGTCCAAATCATACCATCCATGGCAGCCACAGCAGCCAACCCTGCACTGGACAAGATTCTCCTAGCCTACAAGATCCTGAAGAACATCAAGTCGGACAACGGTCCACTGTTCATGAGCCACAAACTTTGCGAATTATATGGGATTCAAGCATCGCAAAATAACACCCCTCTGGCCTCAAGATAATGGCATGGCCGAGCGGTTCATGGGCAGTATTAAAAGGATGCTAAATAGGGCAATCATGGGCAAGCCATTTTAACAAGTATTATAGCAGTTTCTAAGTGAGTACCGACATACCCCACATTGCTCCACAGGGGAGTGTCCAGCCAACCTCATGTTTGGCAATCGAGTGAGTAAGAACACGGCTCCCTCATAAACAGAGTGGAAGGTGAGGTGCGCAACAACAATGGTGATGTGAGTACAAGGGATGCAGCTGCTCAGCAAACTATGAAGGAAACGGCTGATGCCCAGAGAGGGGCCAAAGAGAGTGTGATAGACATTGGAGATTGGGTGTGGGTAAAGCAAATGAAACAGAGGAAGGAAGACCCCACATTCACTCCGCAGACTCTCCCAGTGTCTCACAAAAAGGGCACAATGGTCACAGCTAGCGATGACACTTAATGGACCATCATCACAACGTCTCACATTTCATGAAGGCGGCGGGGAGGGACCACTTTGAGAGAGTAACAAGGAAGAGGACACTCATGGGGACTCAGGTGAGTCATACCTGAGTCCCAGCGAGGCATCAGAGGAAGATTGGGATGAAAAAGAGATGTTGCAACAATCTGCCCCAAGTGCTGATCCAAACTGACGGACAGCCGGATGACCAGTGAGGGTCTAGATGAAGGCTTTGAGACTCATGGAAAAAATGGACTGAGACCCTCTTCGTGTTCAAGAAGGAGGGAGGTGTGCTATTACGTATGAGGCCTGTTAGCCTCATTGTGTGGGAGGGACTTAGTTTGGGTGTGGGGTGGAGAAGGGAAGTGATGGAGTCTGAGGGGACCTGATCAGTACATTTTAATAAATGAGCATGAACAGTTAGTGCGTGTCCATCTCCTCATTTCCTGAAGGCTGGACCTGTAACACTGGTGGCGGGCCGACCAGCCCTGGGAGGTGGAGCATTTACCATGCAGTGCTGCGCAGCACTGACATTATGGTCAGCACAGTGATGAAGAGTAAAACTTATTGTGTACAGTGCAATATATAATTTGGTTTGATTACTCTTTTTTGCTTATAGATTGCGGAATAATGCTCTGTTTGATATTTGATAGTATATACATGATACTTGATTGCTCACTTCTATGTGTTTAGTGTTGGCAGTAGGCCCACACCAGATTTTGACGACTATCTCTCTTTCTGTAACATCAAAGTAGGAATGCATTTGTCTCGTGTGGCAAAAATCATAACATTGTGTACAGAACCACTGGACAATTCAATGTATGTGATTTATTTCTCAATATCTCTGTGATACTGCATACCATAGTATTCATCATCAATTGTAGATATTTTGTTATTTCATGTAGCGTATTGACCACATCACCCACACATTCCAACACTACTTTGGCCCCAAAATTTCTATCATAGATATCTTTTCAAACGCCTAGGCGTTCAGATGCCCATAGCTCTCCATGGCAATGGTGACCACACATGCCTAGCTGGGGAACCCCTGATAGATCAGGTGCTGGAATCCGAACATGGTGGGCCACCTGACAGAGATGCCAACAGAGCAGATGGCAGGGTCTATGGACTTAAAAGACCAATGATGAAAAGAAAGAAGTACATGATGGTCTAGTTTTGAAAGGTCCAGGCTTGAGAATTTAGTTTAAATCTACAAGGGCATATGGGAAAGATATGAAAGGCAAGGGTCACAACAAAAATTCAGACTGTGTTGTCCATAACGCACACAAAAAAGCAAAAACTAATAGTTGGGTTTGGCAGCCTATGTCAATTAGGCACTGATTCTGACAAATTGTCAAGACAGAGCTTACAACATGGTGAATGCGAGCAATAGCATTACGGGAGCCTTATTCCTTAAGCTGAACATGAGTACCTGCGCCAAACTAATGCAGCCAGGCAAATCCAGGAAAAGGGGGCTGGTGTCTGCACAATGATTATGCAGCAATATGGCCATTTCAGAGCAGAATTGCGCGAGGCTGATCCACCAACGTTTGAACAACTGTAAATTGGTGTCTCGCTGATTTTAGGGTGTGGGTATAGTCAGAGGGAAAACCCAGCAGATGAACTCCATCCCCTGAGGGTCGGCACGCCAAGTTGTGGTCAGAATCACTAATCACAAAAAAATTATAGAAAAGGGTCATTAATAGTTTTCCATAATTCAGCCCATTGAGCTTGTCATTTTTCAAATCTGCATGGATCGGAAGTTGACATTCACCACAACAAATGCAAGTCATTCAACACGTTTCAGACAAGTCCTTTTTAAACAGCACATATCTATTACTATTAGCTATACAAAATGAACAATACATACGCTTACCAAAATGTAATACCCTTAACTAGTACAAGAAGATAACATAGGGCAATAAAGCTAAACGCCCTTTCTAGTGCCAAAAGCACATCAACAAAAATAATACTAAATAAAAAGTCCAAACTGTAATTAGATCCGTGATTGATGGCATTTAGAGTACAGAGCATATAAACAACAGAAGTAACAGCATAAAGAGAAGGAAAGGAAATTTGGCGGTAAGAAAGACCAAATGTCACAGGTGAAATAGTCAAAATCCAACTCAATCTCTAAGTTCATGTTCCAAAGAAAAACAAAATATGCAAGAAAACAAATAATAGACACAACTATCTCAATCCCCCAACAACAACCATGCAAACCATGCAAATGATGCTGCATAACAACCCAACGCCACTAATCAAACCTTCAGATGCAAAGCAAGCGCTTTACTACCCGCAAAATCGAAGTAGCAACATCAAGTGACCAAAGCTAAGTGAATCCGCACATATTGAGACAAACAAAAAGAGCATAGATGTGCATAAGAATCCTGAAATAAACTTCTTGGAGAAGCGAGACATACAATCAATCTCATGTAGGTGGTCTTGACTACTTATGCTTTGATGTGTGTCCTCAATCTGAGGGAATCATTTCCAATGTAGTCCCATGGACTAATGACAGATTTCCTCAAAGTAAATGTGTGCTATATATATGTGCTATACGTAACTATCACTTCTGAGAAAGGAATTATTATCACACACATCTGGGATGAATATAGGTGTCAACATTCCTACCATGTTTGCATTGCCCCACTGTCACCATTTCAGGGTGCTGAAGGTTAGCTGCAGCAGCAGAACTATGTTCAAAGATTCCCAGTTGTGCTTGATCCAAATCCTCATCATCTGGAACTCTGTATGCGCTGGCTAGGATGTGCCGGTTTATCTCATATATTGTTAGGATGCCTACCTTTTTGGCTGAGAAACCTCTCTATCGGATGATTGCTCCAGTTGAACTAAACACACGATCAGAGTTGCCACTGGCAGAAGGGCTCACTTGAAATTTGATTACCGGCCAGGTCAGTGTTGACCACCACTGCATTTTGCTGTGCAAATAAAGGAGAGGCTTGCAATCATAGCCAGCTGAAAACATTGGGCCTCATTATAAGTTTGCTGGTCTGGTAGCAACGGTACCGGTAAGCTTGCTGGTACCGTTGTTACCGGACCGGTAAATCACAAGATCTGCTCATGGGTGCCTTACTTGCAACCGCAAGCAGAGCATGTCGGCGCACCAGCACCATTCATGAGTGATGCCGGTACAACCGACCTCCCCATTCCCATTGAACCCTATGGGGCTCAAATGGTAATGGGCAGCATTTTGTTCCGGCGCCCGCGAATGGGCAAATCCCAGGTCCGGCTGGGCCGTAATGACCCGGTTATTGCACATAAGTGGGCACGGGGAAAACATGATACCCGGTTTTACCGGCACAGCTACCGCTCATAATGAGGCCCATTATCTCTGAGATACTGCTTGAGAATGTTCTCTTTTATATGAACATTTAATGTTATTTCCTGTGTCTACACTGCACCTTTGGATAAGCCTTTCCAAAAATTGTGCTCTTTGATTTTAATTGAATTGCAAATGCTCCTGTAGAACAAGACAGACTTAACATAGTACTTGCATGCTCAATGGTAACAGATGTAGACACTGGAGAGTCTAGCCATTGTACTGTCCTGGGTGTGTGAAGCCAGTGATAGGTGTGGTGGCAGTGCCACTGTAAATGGTCTGTGTGGAAGGGAATGGAGGTGGCATTTCTCCAGCCCCTTTTCTGGGAGTTGTAAGTATTCCTTGCATGTCTCGCAGTTTGGTCCAGGATCCATATCTTGTATATTTCCTTATCACTGTAAGCATTCGAGTTATCATTATCACCAAAAGCGGACAATTGAGTTATGCAGATGTGTTCAAATTCTACCAAGGAGGAACTCATCTGAGCCAACAAGGTCTCTGTTCATGTTGACATTTCTTCGAAGCACTCGTGGCGAGCCAAACAGCTTCAAAATTAATTTCTTACTTTTGCAACTTTTTGCACAATTTGGTCTGTAAGCAAATGAACCAAAGGGATCACATCTGTAACTGTACTATTATCATTGGAGACAGCCTGTGTCATACATCTAAAAGGTGCCAGAAGCTGCATTTACCATTTCATAATATTCTATTTCCTAGCAGTGAAAGTGAAAGACGAATCTGCTTCACCTTTGTGCTGCATCAAAATCGAATGTATAACTCTGTGCTGTTCAAAGAGCTGTTTAAGCATATATAGGTGTCACATTTGTGCACAGAGCACGAGATAAGTGCTTTTCTGTGTGCTACTAAAAGCTATCAGGCACTGAACCTATGGTAAAATGAGCAATGCAGGGTTCCTGATATTTTGGATACGTAGAATTGACAGATTCCTGGAACCCTTCAGTGTCCTCCAAAGAATAGGGAAGGAATTGGACTGCCAACAGTTTGGCCAGTTCCCCTTTGTAAACATAAACAAAGGGGTGTGTTATGAGGTACTTTATAGGGATATTGAAGAGGGAATTGTTGCTCTCTTAATTCAGAGACTGTGATTGAGTAAGTGTATATTACCTTAGGGGTTCCTGGCTCACTAAGCGATTATGACAACCAACGCATGGCTGTGACAGCTCTGTAGACCGTAGGTCAGTGTAGGAAGCTTGGAACGTGATACCATACTTAGTGACACCGGATGTGTTTCAGCTGCTCATGCACCATCATCGTCTTCCTAAACCGCAAGCATTATTCATTCAGAACAGGATCCGGCAGCTCACCTATTCTGACTGTTTTCCTGATGAACCAGAAATCCCTCAAGACGATTTCCAAGTGACAGTCCCTGAGTATCATCATTTCTGCCCAGATCCCCAACACGCACAGGCTATTTGCAACGTGTGCGTTTTTTAAAGACGTCAGTGTTCTTTTCAATGGTGAAAAAAACAACATGCTGGGGATATGGTCTTGTTCACACTGGCAAAGTCAGTGACAGTCTCTCATACATAGGTCATGTTGCTGGCAGATTGAGTAGTGGACATAGAAGAGGCCAAAACCCCTACGAGTGCTATTCAGCTACTGTGTTCCTTGGCATTTTTGTACAACTTGTTTTATTGTTGTTTAATATATTTTTCTTAGCTAATGACACTGATGGGTTCCACGGATCCTGTTTGCTTTGTGGAGCACGTCTGCTGCTCTTCAGTCACACTTGTACACACATTCCCATGGCTAACAGCAGCATCATTGTCATTGCCATCACAATATTGTGTCGTTGATTCTTGCATCTTCCTTTGACTAAGGCCTGCAGGGATCCATAGAGAATCACTGCCATCATTGTCTAAAAGGGACAGTATTTGCGAATTGGTCTGTTCCTCACTTTCACAACTATGCCCACATAGTTATTGCCCAAACAACATTGAATTGCCACTCTGCCGACCCGCACACCTGAGCTTCAGGATCACTGCGTGGAACCTCTGCCAACCTTTGAGTGGAACCACTGGAACATCCCTCTGCGACCCTAACCAGTGGTTACCACAGGTCTCACACCGGCTCAACCCCAAGCTGATCCTGGTGAGAACTTCAACCTACATTGCTCAAACGCCACCTTTGAACACCTCTGAGCCACAGCATTAGACTCAACTCAACACATGTCACCGCTTGGATCCTAACGACTTGCTGCAATTGAACTTGGCTCGAACTGCTCGCACAACAGCTCAAACTGTGGTTTGAATGATGTTGAACTTCCAAGAACCGCAACAGGGTATTATTGACTTCTAACTGCAACCTAGGTCTAGGTTTTGTCCTGTAGAGAATGGTTAGGTCACTTTAATCCCTTTTTTCAGCCAAAAATATATCCTTTTAAAGAACATTGGCCCTCATTACGACCCTGGCGGAAAGTGACTGACCGGAGCGCCACAGCGTAAATAGCGTTTCCGCCATTGCACGAAGGAGCAAAGTGCGGCCCATTCCGACCCATCGGGCACGAGCACCACGCCACGGCGGAAGTGCAAAGTCCGCGATGGCGGAAATGACCCCAAAACGGCCCACACCGGCGCCGTACGGCGCCCTAGGTGCTATACCGCCACCCCTCTTAGCGGTCACCGCAGTGTGCGCCTACCGGAAAGTACGGTGACCGGAAATATACGGAAACGGAAGTAAAAACATGGGCCCGGAACGGGAAACATCCCGCCGTACACCTATAAAACCACTAAAACCACACAACCACTAAAATCACTACCCTGAAACACACCCCAACCCGTCACCCACCCTAGCGAAACCAAGAAAAATGGGAAAAGTAGCGAAGAAAGCGTGCGACCGCAAGCGGCAGGTCCACTTCTCCCGTGAGGAACTCACCGTGCTAACAGAGACCCTCCAGGAGAATGCTGCCGTCGTCTTCTCCACGCAAATGACCAGAACGGCACTTGCAAACAAGAAGACCATATGGGCTCTGGTGGCACAGCGGGTAAGTGCGGTGGGGACCGCACCCCGCACCCCACAGCAATGCCGCAAGCGATGGGATGACCTGCGGATACGCGTCCGCAGCATACTCTCTGCCAACCGCAACATTGCCACAGCCACCGGGGGAGGTCCTGAATCACCCATCAAGTTGACCCCCTGGGAAGAAATCTGTGCCTCCACCATCGGAATGGAGAGCATAGAGGGAGTCGGAGGGATGGAGAAAGGAGTGCAGACATCCGAAGATTCAGGTAGGTGGGCCAGATAAAACAATGCCAAATCCACACAGTCCATCCATGTGAAGTACCATGCGTCCACATAGTGCAACAGAAACACATGTCCAGGAGAACGTCCACACACATCGGCCTGATAGCGCACGTTAAAACCCACAATAAATACATAAATAATTAAAAACCCCTAATACACGCACTACACGTGCAGCAGGCACACCCTAACTGCAGGCTGCCAAACAACTGCACCCTCACTCCACACACAAATCAAAGCACCTCCAAGGCCCCGACCCAAATCACCCTCAGGTACCACCCCAAAGCATGTGATACAATGCCATTCCAATTCCCACAGACCCATCAATAACCCTCGCCCTCCTTTACTCCACCACAGGGTCCGATCCAAACGACGAGCTACAGGACACCCCTACCAGCACACCTGCAAAGAGGGCCAAGACCAACGGCCAGAGACCCTCCACCTCAGCTGCACGCATCAAGACACGGCAGCAGCACAAATCAGGTGGCAGCACAGAGGAGGGAACATCAACAGGCACCCCAGCAGCCAGCATGCCCACAACACCACCACCACAGGTCCCCCCAATGGATGCCACAGAAGGCACTGCCTCTGGTGGCAGCAGCACCATAGGTGACACCCCATTGATGGCAGCATGCTCGGACACAGAAAACGGGGATGTCGAAGTCAGATCCATCCATGACCTGTCCCAATCCCCCTGTCTGTCCCATCCCGTACAACATGAGGATACCACGCAGGGGCACCCACAAGACGACGACTGGCCATCCCCCACAAGCCCTGTGGCAAGGCAACATGAGGACAACAGCCCCTCTGTGACACCCCCGCAAATGGCCATGGCCCAGCAGAGGCAACAGTCCCTCGACCAGTTAATCGTACAACAGCAGCAACTGGCCACACTCCTCAAGGACCATGCCGATGAATGTGGGGGCACTAAGGCAGACATAGAAACATCAACTGAGACACTTAGGGCAGAAATGGAGAGAGGTACAGAGACGCTAAGGGCACAAATGGAGAGTAGCACCGAGAGCCTGAGAGTCCAAATGGAGAGTAGCACCGAGAGCCTGAGAGTCCAAATGGAGAGTAGCACCGAGAGCCTGAGAGTCCAAATGGAGAGAAGCACCGAGAGCCTGAGGGGGGAACTGAATGCGACGTCCAAAGACGTATGTGCCGAACTTGCCGCAGTGCGCCGTGTGCTCACTGAGCTCTCGCAAACCCTTAGGGACATGCATGGACGTGAGCAGGCAGACACATCATCCGTTGCAAGTTCCGTCCAGGGCAGCCCCCAACGTAGATCTGGAAGGAACCTGCGCTCCACAGGCAGGGGTGCCCCTGATACCCGCAGAGGGGGCTTGCAATAGCGACAGCCCACTGACAATGAGCATCTTTGGACACTGGTGTTCGGGGGGGAGGTAGGAGGGTGGAGGGGGTGTGTTGGGCTCACTTGGGTGGCGGGTCGATAGGGTGTTCAACATGACATCACATATGCCATAAAAAGTGCACGATCAACCAATGAGATGTGTGGACATTGATCTTTGTGTACTAGGCCATCATAGGCGTACAGTCCATATTGTGCATGTCCCAGACACACGCAGTGCCACGAGTCCCGTGTCCATGTATCAGCCACCAGGCGTGAGTGCTAGAAGCATACATCAATGAGATGCTGACGAATGTCACGGGCCTCCGGTGCCTCGCAGACTCCATGAGGTGCTGCCACATCCCCACCCTCATCATGACCATCATCAGGTGCTTGCAGTTCTGCGTCAGGGGGCATGGGCACATTTCTACGTACGCACATGTTGTGGAGCATGACACATGCCATGACCATCTTTGCAACCTTCTCATGGCGGTACAGGAGTGCCCCGCCAGACCTGCTGAGGCAGCGGAAACGAGTCTTCAGTAGGCCGAATGCCTGTTCAATGACTACACGGGTACGTGAGTGGGCATGGTTGTAGTCCTCCTCATGCTGGTCCCGTGCGTTCCGGACTGGTGTGAGGAGCCATCTCTTCAGTGGATATCCAGCATCACCTGTATGTGGACGAGAAACGTATGATGTGGAATGCCATTGATACGTACGCACACCCCCCCCCCTTCCTGCCAGGTCATTGCCAATTCACATACCCCACATAATCATGCATGTAATGAGACTCACCGAGTAGCCAGGATCTGTTCCCTGCGTGTCGCTCCATGTAGCGTGGTATTGTAGAGTTCCTCAAGACCATAGAATCATGGGTTGATCCAGGGAATCGGGCACAACAATGTGTAATGATCCTGTTGGAGTCACACACCATTTGTACATTCAGGGAATGAAATTGTTTTCGGTTGCGGTACTGGGCCTCCATGGCATGTGGGACGACCAATTCCACATGGGTGCAGTCGATGGCACCAATGCAACCCGGTATGCCGGCAAGTGCATGGAATCCCACTTTTGTGTTGGTAATTTCCTGCTCCGAGCGTGGTAGAGAGATGTAGTCGTCTGCGTGCTGCAGGAGGGCATCGAGCACTTGCAATAGTGTCCGTGAGAACAGTGGCTGAGAAATGCCATGCAACTGTCCGACTGTGTGCTGGTAGGTGCCTGTGGCCAGGAAGTGGAGTACAGACACCACCTTCAGTAGGGGTGGGATGGCGGTTGGGCTATCTATCATGCTGACAAGGTCAGCCTGTGTCATGTCCACAATGGCGGCTATGGTGTCCCGGTCCAGACGGTAGAGGGTGTGGATCTGCTCATCAGTGAGGTTGAACGGATGTGCTCGGAGGCGTGGGATTGCGGGCTGCCTGCGTGGTGGTAGTGGCTGTGCTGGTGGGCCTTGCTGGCCCTGCCTTGGCCTCCTCCTCCTCCTGCATCTCCTCCGTGCGGCTGGTTGTAGTTGGTGTTCGTCTTCTTCTTGGAGTTGGAGCACTTGCAGTGCTATCAGGTCCCCCAGGGCCAACATCGCGAGTCCTGCCGGTAGCATTTCGGTGTGGTTGTGGGAGGAGACTGGCTGTGCAATTTATGTGTTTTCGGGCTGTATGGCCTCCACCTGTGGTGATTAATTCCACCTGTGCAAACTGCTCTCCCCTTTGGCCGAGCACGTCCCGCGCACAACGCTGCAATTCAGGGAATGGTATCTTGCTATTGCAATCATGTATTTGTACCCGATGGCCGTGTAAGATTGGTTGATATGTTCATTCTGCTGTGGTCCCATTGTTTCACATACTATCTGTGCAGTCGTGAACAGACTTGTGAAGGGTCAGTGGAACGTAGTACTCGAGTAACGGTGGGCCCTCATGCATCACTGTACCGAGTTGCAACGACGGGCGGGGCGTCCCATTTGTGGGTGAAGGCAGTTGCCATTTTCACACACAGCCGCACTCGATGGAATAATTAGTGATTTCAAACGGCCACAGATGCCTTTTCGACGTGATGTTGCAAATGAGGAATTCGAAGGGCGGCGCTTTCGTTTTCCAGCTAGCGGCGAGGAGATGCCCACAGGTCTGACTGCAAATATAACGTTCTATTGTTCAATGTCCTTGAGACAGGGCCCATGGCGAGGAAGCAATGATTGATATGAATAGTTTGGGATGCGCAATAGCTACGTGGGCGATGAGGCCGGCCGTTCACAAATACATGTTACTTCACAACACTGGAATTACGGGCTGGGGCACTGTGGATTTTGCAGGCTGCATAACGCACAGACTCAATGGATGTTTCTAATGTTATGTGAGTAATTATTCAGGCGTTTTGATCCCGGGATGAGGGAATGATGAATGGATGCATGGGCAGGTGATTTGATACAGAGTTTGCCATGTACAGGGCTTCTTGGGATCTATCCGCCTCCCCTACGCTATGTGATGCAGGGCTGCCATAGTGGGACCATCGTCTATCTGGCCTTGTTGAGCCCTCCCTGTCTCGACGCGCCCTCAGACACTTGTGTCCATGCACGTTAACATTCCCATCTGATGGATTCTGTTTTGACAGACGCATGCACAGGTACACTCGTTTGTGATGGTGTTTGCACCTCGATATAGATGGTTATGAGTCGCAAGTGGTTTTGGGGTGGTGATGATCCTTTGGAGTGGGCTAGCATGCATATGGCTGTGGATTTCGTGTGATCATTGAAGTGAGTTGTTGGAATGTAGTTCTGATGGCCATTCTGTTCTTTTTCTTTTCTTTTGGTTGACAGGTATCTCCTCCCCTTTTGCCACTGCCATCTGTATGCCACTCCTGCAGATGGGTTTTACTCCCGACACCTGCTGCTTCGTGTTAATCAGTGGAGCAGCATTACGATCTTATGGGACGATCGCCAATGGCCCACATGCCCTTACGCAGTACTGGTGGCTCGGAGCAACATTTCGGCCTTTCAGCTGGACTAGTGCCTCCCCATTGGGACGGCCCTGCGGTTCTGTGCGCTTCCATGTTGCCTTTTCGTACGTGAATGTGGCTCTGTGTACCATGGGGGAACAGGGCGACACACAAGTAGTGGCTGGTCATTTCTTGCGGATGCAGCCCACAATGGTGATTAGTGTTTTGGAGTTCATGGCCTGATGGCTGTATGGGCTTGGTGACTTTGATGTGCATAAAATTTCTATTCTGATTTGGCCCGTGTAGCGTTTTTCTTTGCAAGTGATGTGGCATATGCCTATTTGGGGGGCGATGTATTGTGAGGAGATCTGCATTGGGTTCCAGCTTCGGGGTTTAGTTGCGTGGTACTGTACTGGGCGCGTTTGCCTACTAAGCCCGTGAGGTCAGGGATGGGGGCTGCCTATATGACAGTTTGAATGTTGTCATGCTCAGGGGCGGGGGATTGGGTTTTGTGTAACAGATGCCGGTCAGCCAGGTGGACTGGTGGAATGATGTGATTCTCGGAATATTGCTGGTCACAGGTGCCTGTGTTTGCGTGCGTTTCTTGGTGGGGGACTGTGGTCATGTCCATTGGGATGGCTTCTGTATTCGTGCCATCTGTGCCCTGCAGCTCCCATTGGCCCCTCTTGTGTTTCTTTTGTTCGTTGCCATGCATGGGTGACTTGTACATTTCAATGGTTGCATTGTGACTTCATTGCACCTACGGGGAGTTGTACTTTGTGGGCAGGGAGCGGTGTACAGGCACTCAGTGGGGCCGTTTACGGTTGATTCGCGATGCCGTACTTCTCACCATGGCGGAATGGTACATTACGCCATGCCTGGTGGCGTTAGGTACATGTCCGCTAGGGTCAGAATTGGCGTACCCTTGCGCCATGGTGGTGTTTGCGGTTTCGCATGGCGCGCGCGCGCGTGCTTGGTGCAGTTAGCGTTGGCGTTCACTACGGTGTCGCTAATGGCTTCGTACTTTGCGGTGACGGGTCATAGTCGCACCGAGCGCTATTCGATGGCGGTATTGCATTTCCGCCATCGTTTTCCGATTTCCGCAAGGATCATAATGAGGGCCATTGTGGCTTTTACTTGCTTTGCTCATTACCAGGAATGCTACATCTTGCTATATTTGCTTAGTCTGCATTCTTTTCTCAGGGATGGGTTTTGTGCAGTGCTTTTTCTTTAGTTATTATTGCATATGCTGTGTTTAATTAAAATCTATATATTTAATAGGACCTTGACTGGCCATTATTTTGGCCTGTTATATTTCACGTTTTGGGTTGATACTGCATAACATTTGCATCTCTCTTGAGAATATAGCCTTCCCTCGGCCCATGTTACCACAAAAGACAAGGAAGATATAACCTATATGTGCATGCTTTACCTTTATGATTGGGTTGGCTATTTGTTTCTAGAAGTGTGACGGCTGAGTAGGCACCTTAGCTTCTGCTAATCCGTGCACTCCTCCAGGACAGAGGTCAAGTTGTCACGCTGGTGGCAGCTGTGGGATATGAGACAAAATATGCCTACAGCTTAATGAGCCAAAATGCCAGTGTGCAATGATCTTAGATACACTGAAAGGAATGTTTTAATTGCATAATGGAACATGAGTGTTGCAAAGACTTTGAAAGCAAGAGTCTTGCACAAAATCTGTCAAGAGAGGGGTCTCACTCAGTGCAGTAATATTCAAAAGGCTGAACTGTTAACAACCCTTTAATCTTCTGAGGATGGTAGGGGGCGGAGGATTATAAATCTATAAACATCCAGGTGCACATCAGAGGTTAGAAAACATGAATTGGAAAATAGAAAAATAAAAATCATGTTTGGGTGCAGGGGAGGTACAAATAGCCCTGACACATAGGGTACATAAACACATGTACAAAAGACAATTATATCCAAAAGAAAATGTGGATACCCCTGTATCCTGCACATCAAGATACTGGACTGGAAGGTAGACGCAAAACCAGCAACAATTAAAAATCAATCCAAGGAGCGCAAATGAGTACAAGAGTTTGCAAGAATAACAAAAATGTGTTACATGCAATTTCTGCTGGGAAAGCATGACATGCTTCATTCAACACATTTTTTTTATTCTATTCATTTTAATGGACATTTGTAGGGACCCTGTACAACAAATGGTGTTTCAAGGCTCCACAAGACAGAAAAGTGGGGGGGGGGACAAGGGAGAAAGATAAAAATAATGGTCCTACTAGGCCTTGCGACATTTGGATTGTGCAAGTGCAGTAACAAGAAGTGCGAGGGAGAGGGGGGTGCAGGTCTGCGTGAAATGTGAAGTGCAAGGGAAGGAGGGGAAGTGTAAAGGGGAGGCCAGGAGAACAAATGCCAGGAACTGTGTGAGGTGCAGGGGTGATGGTCCCCATGTGAGGAGGGAGTGGACTGGTTGGAGGGGGCTAGTGCACTATAGCACTCAGAGGGAACCAGGCAGCCAGTTGCTGTGGCAGACGGGTTGTTAGCAGGGGAGGGGGAGAGTGAAGGAAGAAGATAATAGGAGGGTCTTGAGGAGCTTCTGCAACTTAAGGAGATTGGGCTCAACCTTGAGAGGGGCAGAGAGACAATTCCAGAGGGAGTCTTCTGCAGACGAGAGAGATCTACCCCCCACTCTCTGTTTAGAGAAGTGTCTGATCTGCAGAGATTTTAAGCTAGAGGACCTCTATAGAGGTATTTATGGAGAGAGAGTTGGATATAGTGGGGTCCCAGGCCCCAGAAAACCTTGTGGATGATCCAGAGGGTCTTGGTCTTCATCCTAGCAGCACCCAGGAGTCAGTGAAGAGATTGTAGGGCTTGACACCAAGGATAAGCTTTGCAGTCGTAGTCTGGATTAGTTACAAACTGAGAATAAAGGGAGATTGAGGAAGAGGCGGTAGCAGTAGTCCAGTCTAGGGAGGATCTGGAGAGATTGAATTCCTGGGGGAAGGTGAGGAAAGGCAGAATGCCTCTGAGGAGGTGGAGTTGATAGTGAGCCTTCTTAGCAAGGTCCACAATGTGAGGGGAAAGGGCCCAAATAGGGTGGCCAGAGGGTAGGAGGGAATGAGGAAGCAGAGGTCCCAATAAGAAGGATCCAAGTCTTACTGGCATTAAGGCAGAGATAATTGGCAGCACAACATGCCTGAATGGCAGTCAGGCAGTCATGGATGAGACAAGAGGAAGAGGAGGCAGTAGGGGGAAGCTTGTAGAATGGTGTATCATCTGCATGACACTGGAAGCGAGGAGAACAGGAAGAGATCAGGTGAGCCAGAGGGGCAAGGTAGATGCTGAAGATAGACAGAGCCTTGGGGGAAGCTGCGGGTGTAATAGGGGAGAAAAAAGGGCCCAGTTGAACCTGGGAAAGTCGGCCAGAGAGGAATGAGATCAACCAGTCCAGTGGCAGGCCTGTGATTCCAATGGTGTCACTGAGCCGATTTGTCAGGGTGGCATGTTTGACCGTGTCAAAGGCAGAGGAAAGATCTAGGAGTATAAATGACCTCTTGGAGAATAATACAAGTTATCCGCTCTTTGAATGATATAGTTGAGGATGAGTTCCTTGTAGTACCGAATCCAGCCACCATTTTGTGCAACATACTTGCAGATGCAAACCATTTTACGGTGATTGATCTAAAAAATGCATTTGAAATATTCTGTGGCCAGCACACTGATATAGTCACAAACAGAAAGCATATAGACCTCAATTTTGTGAATATCATTAGAACATTGCATCCCTATTCTTAGCACATTGAATTCAGATATGCTGACATGTTCTATATTTGCATTTAGATTAGTGCCCTTTATTTCAGCTGCGAAAAAGAGACATGCACTTATGCATTGGACATCCAGGTACTTCCTCTGCTTAGAGAGCCAAGAAACTTCTCACTGATGACACCCAGTGAGGATGAATCATGTCTGGGGATGCTTGTGGTCTCGTGCAGAAGGGATGTGAGCTAGCAGTATGGGCTGAACTACCCCTTTTAGTTACCTGGCATAACATGACAGATGTTGGGGGATTTACATTCCATTTGGCATGTGATAGCATTACTTGGGCTTGTGAGGCTTTAACTTGCATGTGATGACTAAACATGGCATATGAGGTTTCCCCTGGTATAATATGGCCCTATTAGGATAAATGAGGTTTTGCCTAGCATGTTATAGCAGTGCCTGGGTATTTGAGGCTGTATTTAGCAGATTATGACTATTGTGGTGTGCATTTACCAGCCCAACAGAAATCCCCTGCATCACAAAAACTGCATTTCAGCAGTTACTGAAATAATGGCTGTGCTGTGTCTGCTGAGCACATATGGGGCGAGACGGAACATAGACACCCCGAGAATGGCTTCATTTATTTCTTCATAAATGTCTTCATTTATTTCTTCATGTGAATCCAACAAGAAGAATTCAAAGGCAAAATGGCTCAGCGCTACTGTGCTGTCATCTCAAAAACTTAAAACTGCACAAGAAAATGTCCTGTATTTAAAACAACCTTTCACTGGTGCTACTTACATCTTTAAGCATCACACAGTTTGGTTCTAGTAAACCACAACCCTGTCATCTATTTCTGGTTGAACACCATCAAATGAGGGCCATCCCTCCCTGAACTGCAGTGTTTTGTCAAATAAAGTCTGTCAATCTGCACGGCTAGCATTCACTTTGGAAACAAATTAACACACGCAAAACACTTCAAACAAAGCTCTCTCTTTCTCTCCTTTGCCTGTTGTAAGGTTCAGAGATCCCATTTCCCAAGCATATCCCTGTGTATAGAAATTGACCAGAGCTATGAAAGCCTTCAGAAAGTAAAATGCAAGGAAAACCGCATTTTGTTAAATGAACATGGAAAACAAAAAAATGAAAATGTGTTAACCTGCTTTCCAAAACAGAGAAATGACATTGTGAACGCTAAATGGGAAATACTACTGCAAAATACACAGAAACAGAACTGCACATTTTGGGAAGAGGGGCTGCAAAAACATAGGTATATTGTACTCTGTGTATTTTATTTTTCCCCACAAAAAGAACTTCAACAGCCTGGCTGAGGCAGGCATTCCTGTTAGACCAGTTTGGTTTAAAGGCCACATGTCGCACCTCCCTGTGATTTGATACTGCCAGGGCAAGGGCCCTATTCTATGGACTGACAAGTGTGATAATGACAGGGTGCCTCAGACTGCATGGCAGAGATGCTCCCAAGGACAAAGGAAGTTCCAAACCCGTGTGTTTGCCGCAGAAGTGTGAGTTCCCCTGCCTTCAAACTGGAGGACTTCAAAATGGGGAGCCATGGCAACCCCTGTGCCAGCTGACCAAGGGAAGACATTGGGCGGGGGGGTTAGAAATACCACCCACATTTGGGAACAAAGCCAGCCCATTTGAATAAAATTTTTTACATTAAGGCATTTATTTAAGTAAGCTAAAGAAGCAGTTATGTGAAATCATGACAGTTTTCATGTAATTTCTGCACAAGTTAAATGAGGCCATGTGAGTTTTCCTGACATGTGGTGGACGTGAATGGCAGTTACAAGGCATTTGTGGGGAAAGCGTAAATGGTGCAGATGTGATACTTGATGGGAATATGCCCAACACTGTTAGGCTTATGTGTAGCCATTTGTAGAATTTTAGGTAAAATGTTTCTTGTGAAAAACTGCGAAATTGTGCCCAAAGGGCAAAGTAGCATCGTACAGACTTGGCGTTTGAAAATGCATATTCCTTGTAAAATATGGGATCTGCCTATCTGATTTTTATGATGATAACAATTGTAAATATAAGGGTGTTGTCCCATAACTTATTTTGTGAAAAATAACTGTGGTGAAACAAAGCACATCATAAAACCCACACACTAAAACTGATGTCACTTCCCTGGAACCCATTCGGCTGCAGGTAGGTGGCGACATCCACAGCCTGACCTATCCCATGCAATAGGTATGTCCAGGTTACTTCCGTCCACATAGTAACATTTCTCTGATGTCACCCCGCTTTTATAAGGAGGAAGCATAGGGAGATTAAGGACATTTAAAATTCAAAAGATCCAGACATTCAACATTCAAAATTCACCTTACAAGACTTCAGAGTCCAAAGCCAGGCCCAGAGGTAGTTGATCCAGATCCTGCCAGAACCACCTATCCAGAACCTCCTCCAGAACCTCCTACCCAGGCAGAACCACCTATCCTGAACTAAACCCTACAAAAATCCCAATAATTCAGGTAGGAAGGAGGAAAGGCTGCTGATCCCTTTGGGAAAATCCAGGGACCACACCTGTCTTTGCCCAGCTGGTGCATCCCGCTGTCCACAGTGACCAGACACCAGTTGCCCTGCTTTTCCTTTGAAGGAGAGCCCAGCCGCTGCCCAGGTAACCACATCCTTGTCCAGCTGTTCACAGATCCGGTTAGCGGTCCAAACTACCCAACTCAAGTGCATTTTGTAAGTATCTCCCTCCCTAGTAAAAAAAACTGCATACCCCGCTCTGTTACCTTGCATTCTGTCCAATCATATAAGAAATCCTATAAGAACACTAGTAACTTCCCAAATTGTCAAAATCCTTTGTGAATCATGTCCTTAGAAGAATCTGTGTTAGTCTCCATGTGTTAGTGTAATTCTTTTAAAATCATGTCAGTCCTTTGTGTAAGAATCCCACACTGTCACCCATAAAAAGTCATCCTTTCACTTCAGTCTCATACCTGTTATGTGCCTTTGTACCTCATCAGAAAAACAGATTTCTGATTTTGACTGTTTAGCTCATTTCCTAAGCTGTTTGCTTGTTTTAAACCTGTGAAAAATAAGAAATTGCAATTCTGCCATGTGCGATTTTTGCTGCACTGCTTTCATTCTCAAAGTCGATTTTATCACCTGTGTGCATGTTTTTAAGTACCTTGCCTTGTAGCTTGTTAGCTTTCTTGCCTCTTTAGCCCAGCCACACAAATTCCTGTCTTACCCATTCTACCGCGAATGTAAACTAACCTCTAACTATCCAGTGAATTCCGAGTGGCATTTTGCTCATTTTTCAAGGGTTTTGTTAACAGGATTTTGGGGAGTGTTGCAGGGGGAATGCATAACAGTTGTGCCATCTAAAAGTATGACCAAAAAGTTATCTTGCTTCCATTCATATTTGCATTGATGTATCTGATGTCAGAAAAGTTATATTAAGGATATCATATCATTTTGTTGTGTATTTATCACCACACTGGTGATTGCTGCCCTATATTGAATCTGTTTGATTTTCATTTGAATTGAAAAATAAATAAATATTTAATTATTACACACCGGCCTGGTTCATGGTCCATTGCGACACAGGGTGTTCGTCAAGTGGGGTGTGAGACAGGTTGACTGCCTTCTCAAAGCAGAATCTGAAATTAATAAACTTGAAAGCGTTTTTATTGTGCGCTACATCCCTTGCCAGTGGAAAGATTCCTGTGGAGTGCCCAGCGTCTTTAACACTGTGACACTATGCCTGGTATGCGATTCTTTAAGGGGCATGAGATAATATTAGACACCAAAGGATGCTGTACTGGAATGATATAAGAAGGCACTGCCACAGGACTTTGATGGATCTGATGACTATGCCCCTGGCATATCAGTTATGCACCAATGTCTCATTGATCAGCAACAGAATTGATAACATGTGTGATGCCACTGAGACCCAATCCAATTTATTACCACTCTTTGTGTTGTCATCAGGGTCTTGAGTATAATATCATTGGTTGAGAGTGTACTTGTGAAAAAGACAGAAGGTAAAGCTGCGTGATGATATATGGTCTTGTTTTCTCAAAACTGTCGTTTGTCTATGCTCTCTGAGTTGTATGGAGGAAGGGGTGGGACATAGATCCTGCATTGACACACTCCAGATATATACACAGTCTAATAATTTCCTTTTCTTTTTGTTTTATTTTAATAATTTTTATTTTAAAATACAATACAATATAAAATGCCAAAACATTTGTGATGTCACTGGGGCCTAAGGCCATATATTAGTACTTCTTGTGATAGCATTAGGTTCTGGGTTTTCTTTAAGTGTACTCATGGCTTCGCCCCTGTATACCTCACTTGTGTTACCTCCTAACTGTTCTTTATGGTCTGAATCACATTTGCTGCTAGTGGTTCCTAAACCCCTTCACTCTCTGTCTCATTTCCTTTCTTTTACTCTTCTGGACCCTAATCATTGGAATCAATTACCAATCTCTATTCGATAACTCTCGACCAGGGGTGTTGCTAGGTTTGTGAAAGATCCAGGGCTACACTAATGTCGGGACTGTCGGGACTCGGGCTAACTCGCCTTTTGGTTCGAGACCCCTGAGCTTCTATTAGGGGCTACAAGCAAAAGACCTGGGGCAATAGCGCCCCCAGACCCTGCCCCTCTGGTGACACCTCTGCTCTCGGCTAAAAAGAACATCTTTCACTTTTGTATTAGTTGTTTGAATTATTGTACATTATTATCATTCCACTGGTTTTGTACTAACTTGTTTGGTTCAACGCATTGGCAAAAGTGCTATGCAAGCTTAATTAAACACAAATACAAATAGAAAGGTCATGTTATGCCACTTTGTTTTATGTCATAACTTTTGTGATGTCACTTCCGATACCCCTGACATTTCGTTGAATTGACATCCCTGCTTCATGAAATTTGTATATGGAGTATCTTGAGAGGTCATTCTTAAAATGTTTCGCTGTATTGATATATATATATATATATATATATGTATATATATATATATATATATATATATATATATATATATATATATATATACTCAGTGAAAAAACTTTGTTAAAGGGACGTTATGGTTAAGTTGCGCTACTAAAAACCTATGAAATTCAGTGAAAAAACTTTGTTAAAGGGACATTATGGTTAAGTTGCACTACAAAAAACCTATGAAATTCAGTAAAAAACGTTGTTAAAGGGACGTTATGGTTCAAAGTAAAACCAAAAAACCCCTGAAATACGGCAGTTATGGTAAGATAAGCAAGCATAACTCGCGCCACCGTGCACTGCTAACACTAACACCCAGGAACTCAAAGATGACATCACAAATGTCATTGATGACATCACTGATGACATCACATGTGCATTTACTTTTCATGAAAACTCTGTACAAGGGATTCTTATAATGCTGACCAAAAACTGTCAAGGATCATTGGGATAAATATCATGAGCTAATTAGTGCATTAAGCAATGCATTGATATAAATAGCATTCTGTTATGAAGTTCTATACAGTATACTAAGCTACTCATGCAGAAACATAGGCAGTGTGTGCAGCATACATGATGAAGGTGCAATATTCATAATCTTGTCATGTTGAATTGTGAAATGATAACTGCTTACTTATTAGAGTTTTGCGTACTGTGAAACATGTAATAACTAGATAATTAAACCCCCTTAATACATAATTATTACAGACAAAACACAAAGAGACAACAACACATACAAATATGAGTATATACAGGGACAGTGAAGTAAACAAAAAAGCAGAAGTAGTAGCACAAAGAGTTCATAACCTAACTGATTGTCTTTATGCAGAGAAACTATTGCTCTGTTTCAAAGCTGCTACTTACCATATGTATGTGTATCACATAATGTGACTGCACCCAAAGGAAAGGAGAGTGAGTACAATGTATACAAATATGAGCATATACAGGGAAGGTAGAGTAATAAAAATAAAACTATGAGAAAGTGCTGATAACCCTAATGATTATCTTCATGCGCAGAAAGGATTGCTCTCTTTCAAGCCTTTGTCTTCCACTATGTATATGTTTCATATGATGTGACTTGACCCTAAGTCTACAAATATAGCACCTTTTCAATTTTTACTTCCTGACTGTTACTGAAGAAAACTATGTGGCCTAGATATGTCAGTAAAGGGAAAAAAGGGAGAGCCAGACATGTGATGTCATCAATGACATGTGTGATGTCATCTTTGATGTCCTGGGTGTTAGTGTTAGCAGTGCACGGTGGCGCGAGTTATAGTTGCTTATCTTACCATAACTGATGAATTTCAGGGGTTTTTCGGTTTTACTTTGAACCATAACGTCCCTTTAACAATGTTTTTTTACTGAATTTCATAGGTTTTTCGTAGTGCAACTTAACCATAATATCCCTGACTTTATATACATGTAACATAGAACATACTGAACCCCCACGTAGTGACTTTGATGTCCGCGGACTACCGCCATGTCCGCGGACATATCGAGAATCTGAGCGTGGTGAATGTAAATTTAAATAGTGTGTCCCATT
This sequence comes from Ambystoma mexicanum, assembly GCF_040938575.1. NCBI lineage: Eukaryota > Metazoa > Chordata > Amphibia > Caudata > Ambystomatidae > Ambystoma > Ambystoma mexicanum. The sequence continues at coordinate 1,068,789,754 of NC_090935.1, forward strand.
TCCCCTTTGAAGTTGGCTCTGAAAAGAGCCGTTTTTTTTTGTTTTTTTTACAGATGCTTGACAGACTCCTGTTATTTTGTATTTTCTTTCTTGTTTATTTTCTTACTTTACTCCTATAATCTTCACATAACCTTCTCCAAAGCAACCCTTACATTCCAAAATAGAAAGGCATTTCCCAAAAAAGATAAAGAGATGCCATCTTCTTTAAAAATTAACAGTATTACTGGCATCAATATTCTCATTATTACAGAAGAACATACCAGATCTAAGCATGAAGGCACACATGCCTTGGTTGATGACACACCTAGCAATGTTTTGCTGAGGACAAAAAACTGAACTATTTTCCCATATTGCCCTAGGTAGTAATCCAGAAAAAATTACTTTCGCATTTGGAAGGATCTTCATTACGGCTTGAACCAAGAGTTCCAAATCAGCCAACCAAGTAGGGGCACTGACGTTGCCCAAATGGAAAGCACCATAGTGCAAAACTACCACATGCGGACTGTCCATCGTGGCCAGATCCTCACAAACTTGTACAATTCCCTGTACATTGCAATCAGGCACAGTGCTCCACACCACCTCCACTCCTTTCACATCAAAGTTCTTTTCAACATGCCTGCATTGAGCGTACTGTTGTAAACCATGCACAAACATATCTCCAAGCACCAACACCCTGACTTTCTCTACTTCTGCCATCTTCACCACACACAGTCTCTTTCAACACAAATCCACAACCTCGACATCTGATTGGCTAATCCGTACAGTCTTCTTTCCATGTTGGATTTGCTGGAAAACCCCGGATGTAGCACGCCCTGTCCACGGACAGCCGCGGTGTCCGCGGACCGCTTAACTCTTCGACACCCCTTCCACCATTTCCACTTTACTCTTTGTGCCATTGCCTCATTGCATACAGCTAAGCAGTCACACAATATGAAGAACGTCCTCAGAACACCCCCATTTCTTTTATTTTCGAACATTTCAGGACAATTATCATTTCATTATTCAACATATTAACATTACAAATATTATACTTTCATCTTGTACGCTGCACACAATGCTATGTTTCTCCATTAGTAGCTCAGTATACTAGATAGAACCCGATAATACAATGCTATTTATATCAATGCATCGTTCAAAGCACTAATTACGGTATGATATTTATTGCAATGATCCTTGACACTTTTTTTCACAACATTATAATAAAAATCCCTAGTACACAAATTTCATGAAAAGTAAATGCACATGTGATGTCATCAGTGATGTCATCAATGACATTTGCGATGTCATCTTTGATGTCCTGGGTGTTAGTCTTAGCAGTGCACAGTGGTGGCGCGAGATATGGTTGCTTAGCTTACCATAATTGGCGAATTTCAGGGGTTTTTCGGCTTTACTTGGAACCTTAACGTCCCTTAAACAAACTTTTTTTATTAGCACACAAACAATATACAAACATGTAGTGTAAACAGCAAATTCTCACAGATGGCTTTACACAGAATGTTGCAAAGTAAGCATTTATGCTCGTTCACAGTGAAGGTCAGCTGCTTCAATTTTTTTCTTGCGGCCCGGAGAGGCCCACGACTCCCAGTATAAGGTTCTATTTTTTTTTTACCTTGACAGACAGAGATTGTGCTGAAAGACTTCTTTTGAAGAAGTGTAGCAAAAACGTAAGACACGATAAAGTTGACATTTCTGAAACAAAACCACTTTTGTATATTATATCACTTTGAGAAAGTGATATAATATACAGAGTCAAATATGCAGAGTCATATTTTGGGACTGCATTACACTTGGACAATGGTAAATGCAATTATAATGTAAGTAACCCTTTAGATTATTTTATACCGGAATATAATAACAATAGCATGGCATTAAGTTGTACTTGTTCGTTCAATGTGGCATATTGTTTTCTACCGTGCACTATTACCGCCAAATTGATCCCCTGTCATTTAGAGGGCTCTGAAAAAGGCAGACGACACAGGGTGGGTTAAAAGAAACAATTTAACAAGTCTGTAGCCGGTCAAGCGCTCTACACGCTGTGTCACTTCACTGTAGCCGGTCAAGTGGCACAGCGAGTAGAGCACTCGCTGTGACATCCATGCACAGCTTGCTAATGCAGGTTCGAATCCCGGCACGGCCAAACTCAGCCTTTCATCCTTCCGTGGTCAATAAATGAGCACCAAACACCGTGTGTAATAATAAGCAGCACTGAGATACCTGACGGTTCTTAGCGCTATATAAATGCGAAAATGTTATTATTAACATACTCCCTTGCACTATCTTCGCCAGCAAATAGTTTCACACCCTAATAAATAAAATGAATATTTTTAATAAAGATCGGCTGGTGAGACTAATTTATGTTTTTTAAAACAGGTACGTTGCCCCATTTTGCCAATGTCACGATTTTCAGACTCCAGCGGATGGATTTTTCAACTGCCAGGTGTAGCTCCATGTAAGCAACTTCATGACCCTCACCATTTTATGGGACAATCGCCAAGGACCAATATGCCTTTACGCAGTACTAGCGGCTAGAAACAACATACCAACCATTATGGTGGTCTAATGCCTCGTTGTTGGAGCAACCTTCCGATTATCAGTGCGACCATTTACTGCTTTTATCATAAACCAACAGCCTATCTACCGCAAAGGAACAGCGCGTGGCTCAAAATAAACTTTTGCTGATCGACAGCAGAGACAATTGCAAATCGCTGAATATTCACTAAACATTTCATGTGAAATAAATGTACTTTACCAAATGTACAATACTGCTGTTTACTTTTAAACCACAGTTTCATATTCCGAATTGTGGCACACTGTGTTCTAAGCTGATCTAACACCCTCTGTACCGCAAAGGAACATCGCGTGGCTCAACATGAACTTTTGCGGATCGACAACAAAGACAATTGCAAATCGCTGAATATTCTCCAAACATTTGATGTCAAATAAATGTACTTTACAAAATTTACAATCTTGCTGTTTGCTTTTAAATCACAGTTTCATAGTCCGAATTGTGGCGCGCTGTGTTGTGACATAATGCGTGTTGTCTTCCGGGTTCTGTGTAAAGTCACGTAGGACTGGAGACGATTGGGCGCGTTTGATGACGCACCCTGTAACGTCACGGAGAGAGGTGGGCAATATGAATGCTTTCATAATGTCAGGCTTAGGGGCGGGAGATGTGATTTAGTGTCGCAAAAGCAAGTCAGCCAGGTCAATAGCGCCAGTCATAGGATTATCACATAATGTTGACGCACACCAGCCTGATTTATCGTTTCTTTAGTGGACAAAAAGTCGGGTGAGGCCCATAGGAAATTGTACTATCAGCGGACAAAAGGAGGGTTCGTAGAACACTTTCAACCTGACAACGAACAATACAAACAACGTTCTCAGAACACCCCCATTTTGTCTAATTGCAACCATTTCGGGACACCGCGAGTGTTCTTAGAACACATTCAACTTGACAGATTACAATATGGACAGCGTCCTCAGGACACCCCCAGTTTGTGTATTTATGAACATTTAAATACACCGCTAGTGTTTTTAGCTCAATATTACCTTCCCTGCGAACAAAAAGGACACATACTCCGTCTTCTGAACACCCCACCATTTACTTTATTTACAAAATGTCAGAACAGCCGTGTTCTCCGCGGACAAATCGAACACAACAAAACATTGAACCTATCTCATACTCCTCCACCCTCCCCAAACACTCTTACACACCAACACACTCCACTAAATACAATTTTTAATCCAAGTTTCACCACACTGTACGCGGTCGACGGCGAATACAAGCTGGCGGGTGCCACAGAAAATCTGACGCGCTCCACGCCCCACGCCGTCCAATCAGCAAACACGTTGCATGTCCGCAGACATGACGCAAGCCCATGGGCCAATCGGGGCGCTGTCCGCGGAGCGAACAGGGAAGTCCGTCCGCGAAGCGAACACAGATATCACTAATTTTTTTGCCTTACATTTTGGTCATTTTAAAAAAAACTACTGGACGGATTTACACCAAATTTGCAAAAGCACGCTTTCGGGACCAAGCCGCCGCTCCTGCCGCAAATTTGGTGTAAATCCGTCCAGCGGTTTGGGCTGTAGCCATGCACAAAGTTTTTTCCCATTATGTCTATAGGAAAAAACAAACGTTTTGGGACCCCCCCCTATGACTTTCCCCCCCCTGGACCAAACCTCTCCAAACTTTGCAAAAAGACTGGGCCATATACGTTTTTTGCAAAGTTTGGTGAGGATTCGTCCAGAGGGAGCGAAGTTATAAGCCACCCAAAAAGTGCTCTTCCTATGGAAACACCCATTTAACCATAACTACATGGGCGCTACCGCGTCCATGTAATATATATATATATATATATATATTTATATATCACACCTGGGCACAGATGATGTGTGGGCGGGTGAAGGTAAGCATCTGTGCAATGTTTGCCCTTTCCGTGTGAAATTGCAAACCTAACCTTGTGATAGTATTCCACTCAAAATTGATAATGAAAACAGCCAAGCTACATTTAAATGTTTAGAAAGAAACCTACCTTTTTGAACCCACTTTACACTCTGCAGCTGTTTCTTTTTAATGTTTGTTGTCAACAAAACATTAAAGGTTTGCATTGGCATTTATAGCTTATGGTAAATCGCTTGAGGACATTATGTCACTTAACCTGTCAGAGTTGAATTATATCAGAATAACATACAATGAAAGTCTATTAGCTGCAGTTTAATCGTAATATAAATACATCTGTGATTATTGACAAGCTCTGAAAGCTTTGCGCGTATCCATCTTTTATCTTAATAAAATAGATTTCCTCTGCTGTCTCTCGGATTCCCAGCAGTTCTTTTTCATAGCTTTTATTGAGTTGTTTTCCACAATAATTTCAAATGCTGAAAACCTTCACATAGCCTTTAATGTTCTTTGACGTATCTTGTGAAGCACTGGACTAAATGTGCCCACTCAGCAAGCTGCACAAGATAAAGCACTGATCTACAAAATAATGTCTGCTTTATTTACTTTGGCACAAGTACTGTAAAAATGTTGGCTAAATTCACGCAACTATACTGTCATAAATATGTCCTTTTAGCCAAATGGATGGCAATTCTGCCAACAAATGAATTTAATTGGGTTAATTCACAAAGAATCCCACTTTGACGCATGCTGTAGCAGGTAAAGCTTGCACACAGTTCTGTTTGAAAATGGTAATTTCCAAGAAAACAGGTTTATCTTAATCCTCTCTATCAATGAGTAAATTTTGTTGCTTATCGGGAAAGAGGCCGCCTATGCCCAAAATTGGTAATTTGACGTTATACCACTGTAAAGCTGTAAAGACTGGATGGGGGTATCTCTACTTCTGCCCTCTATATGGCAGAGTAGATGGACAGAGCACCCAAGCCAAGGTTCTCTGTATGGTAGCTATGGACGAGCAACCAAGGCTTAAGCCCTCAGGAGGTGATGCAGGCTGGTTCTTAAGTACAGGAAGTTCCCAAGCCCCCACAAAGGAATGTCCATACACTATGTTATGTGCTAATACAGGTCTTTATATACAAATAAGGTTCAGTGATATCAACACAATTCAATAGCACACTTTTTACTCTGGTAATTCTATAATGGCAAATCTATACAATGCTATGTGGTTGCACACTTAAGACTTTAGATTCCTTTACAATGCATCAACTGCTGGCAGTTATAATAGAATAATAGAGCATACAAATCTTTCAGTACGGTGTATCAACATAGACAATAAGGAAGGCACACAGGTTACAGTTAAGCAATGGCAGAATGCTTTCTTTGGATATAGATACTGAATGAGTATCAGCCCACCTGGTTAACCTGTAATAAAAGAATTAACAAGCCAAGTCCATAAATGCTCAATAAGCCTTGCTTCTTGGTTAAAAGGTTCAACCACCCCAATGTACATGAAGTGGAAGAGTTTCTTTGATGGTTCGGCGATGGGATCTTTTGAGGGGTACTCTCTTTCAAGTAGAAGCCCCTGGGCATCGAGAACCTTGAGGAAAATTGGAACACTGGTACCATTACAACATCTTCGACCTTCACAGTGCTCTTCGATGATCGATCGTGGAAGTCTTGGGAAGATGAGGCGTGCAGTAAAACTTGATGCAAAGTGTTTGGTACCACAAATAAGACTCAGTGGTGAATGCATTCACGGCAGCGGGCATCGGGTGTCGGGAGTCACATTCGGCAGTCATATGGCCTGTCGGTGCTGCAGCTGCAGCACGTACCTCGGGATAAATTCGGCGATCGGGACTCGACCACGGGCTGGACCTAGGATCTTCACTCCGTCAGTGTCCTCGGGATATCTTTGTCAGCTTCTGTTGGCCAGAAACCCACCGCCACACTTTTCTTGGTAGCCGGTGAACTCAACTTTCTCAGAGGTAGAAAGTGGTCAACAGAGGTGGCAAGGGAGCTCTCTGTCAAATGTTCGTAGGAAAGCCGGAGCTTTCTCTGCTCGGAGCATCGACCAGCACAGCGTCAAGGTGTCCCTCCTTCTGGGCAACACAATAAAAACTGGCTTCCAGGAGTCACGGAAATCATCCGAACCGCAATCGACACTGATGGAATTCAACAACCTCAATTTCCAGGCGCTTCTCTTCAGGATTCGTGGCAGACCCCTTCTCCGAATGTCAGACTCATAGAACTGGCTTCCAGGGTCTCTCGATGAATAAAAGCAGTTTTTGCACAGTGGTCCCTCGTAGCTCAGGGAGAGGTCTCCTAGCCAGGTCCCCTCGCGGATTAGTCCTCAACAGACTCAACATCTTTTAGATCACTTCAAAAGAAATGCAACAGCAATCTTCTTCTTCCAGTTGGGCTTCAAGGATGTGGTTCAAGTTTCGACTTCAGCTTCTGAACAAATTGGGAAGTCAGAGGTCCACAGATATACACATCTGTACCTCATTCACATTGACTGAGCAAGGCTCATTCAGCCATTCACACAGAAGGGGATTCATGAAGGCAGGCAGCAAATCAGGCTCACATGCATTCAGGCCATTCACTTCCACCCAGACACCCATAAAAAGGAATGTGGTTGGGGCAAGCACCCATCCTTTCAGCACACCACACTGCACTCATGTCAGTTTCAGGCAGGGCTGTCCCATTCATTGTGTCACACACACACAGAAACCCGACACTCATAACATAGAATGCATATTAGTCAGACACTCTATTCATACAGGTCCCATACCAAGAGAGTACCCGAAACAAACAGTCACTGGGAAGGCTCCAGCCAGTCTGGCCTGGACTTCCTCATAATACCATATATGGCTCTTTCACCCAACAGCCAATCGGTGGAAGGGACAGAGTCAGGGCTTCCCAGGACTTTGTGAAAACAAGGTTACAGGCAATAGGACCCAAGAGGCCCAGGGGCCATCTTGCCTTCTATCAGGAATCCACTGATTCGTAAAACAGGCCTTGAGTATCCCAAAATGGCGGATACTCAGAGCTCCTGTCACATCAGTCATACCATGCTCTGTGGGCCACGCACAGGTGCCCAAAAACATGCACTAGTGGTACAGGGTTATACACCCACCATGGGCACCATAAGGGTATCCCAAGGGTTTCTGTTCACCACAACCAAAAAGAGGAAGGACAGAACTGCCAGGGGTCCCAACTGAACTCATGTGCAGAAAATAACACAGAACACACATGGTAAGGGTGCACAGGACAAGGACATGTAGGCCATGCCCCTTCAATGCATTTCCAGCACCACAGGTAACTCCTCCCCCCTCGACTGAGGTTAGTGTGGTCTAATCTCCCGCAACATTGACAATCTATTCCAGATGGGCAACATACCTAGATGACCAGCTAAGGTCACCTCATGTGCCAACTGCAGAAGGAATGGCCTGTAAACCTTGGGTACCACCAACTTCTTAAAGGCACCAGGTTCAGGCTTAGTGGGCACACTTACCCTCCCAATAAATCTTGAATGACTTCGGCACTTCAACTTGTGCCTGGGCCTTGGACTGTTTTCTTATATCCTCAAGAGAGTGGCACTCTATCTGACCCTTACAGATGTCTCCCCTAATAGAGGGCCCACGTTCAGCCAGCAAGCATTGAAGGTCAGGGTGATCCTCTGGGTTCAGTACATCTCCCAGAGGAGGGTCTTCTGGTTCTCCTCCCTCAGTAGTTGAGTCTAGGGTTACCACTGGTCCTAGTCCATCCAGAGCTTGGATTCCAGTGGATGTTGCAGAAAGAGGAAGAAAAGGAGCACCCTTTTCAGAGGTGGCCCTCTTGCTCTTATGTTTTGCTTTGGGTCTCCCGTTTGGCGTGGGTATATGACTAGCAGTCAGACCCTTAGTGACCTGAGACCTAGTGACTGCCACAGCAGTTAGGGGAAGTCGATCAGAGATCAACCCCAACTTCACTAAGTTGTTTCCCAACAATATGTGGGCAGGTACATTGTTGTGAACCAAGACAGAAAGTTTGCTGTCTTGTCCTCAATCTGGATGGTGACTAGGGCTACAAGAGATAATTTGGGAGGCCCACCAGCTAACCTAGTAGTTCTCAGAGGAGCACCTACATAGTCCTCTGAGATAAGCAGGGTCCTGTCCACCACTGTCATGCTTGACCCAGTGTCTCTCAAACCAGTGGAAGACAGGCCATTTATGAGGACACTTTGCAAAAATCAGCGGGTGTCCTGTTGGATGGTAGACATTACTTCTGCGTACTGGTCCGAGGCACCATGAGACACTAGGGAAATCTCTGCAGGGGCACCATAGCTGATTCGTGGAGAGGAGATTGGCACCCTCATCCAGGTGTTTAACATACCTTCTGGAACGTTAATTGGATGAAAGACTGCCAGAGGGCCTTTGTTGGCATGAAGGAAAATCTGTGTAGGGTACCTGTGTTGTGTGCTGCTGATTACAGAAAACCCTTTATTGTTCAGACTGAGGCCTCTGATACTGGAATGTGTGCTTTTGTGACCCAGTTAGATGAGCAAAGCCCTGCAGGCCCTCTGCTCTGGTGTCAGATAGAGAGAGTGATGTACTCCCTCCACTGAGCCATCCTGAGGGTTACTATGGAGCAAATCAGTTAGAGGCTCACTCTCATCCTCCTCTTGCTCTGAAGCTAGCAGTAGACATGAAACATCCTTTCTTCTGTGGAAAGGCTTGAGCCTGTTTACATGGAATACCTGAGGGGATACCCCAGGGACTACCATGTCAACCAAATAGTTGACCTCACCAATCTTGGAGATTATCCAGAACCAGTCTCTCAAACCATTGGAAGGCTGGCCATTTAGGAGGACACTTTGCGTAAATCGCTGGCTTTTCTGTGGAATGGTAGCCAGTACTTCTGCGAACTGGTCCAAGGCCCTAAGGGACAGCAGGGAAATCTCTGCAGGACCACCAAAGGTGATTCCTGGAGAGAAAGGGAGGATAGTGGTCTCCACCTCAGGCATGAAGCAAGTATAGGTCAGGCTGACAGTCTGGACTCCAAGTGCCTTACCTTTATACTTGGGGTCACCTTTCTTGTGGTCCAAAACCCCCACAGTCCCAACAAGTGCCAGTAATGTGAGGTGCTGTACTGGATCCTCTGGGAGCCTGCTTTCCAGCAGGAGAGCCACTATTCTTGCTCTCACCCCCATGAGACATATCCCCACTTTATTGTTGGGTCTTAGGAGTGGAATGTTTAGGTTTACTCGACTGTGATTGCTTATGGGACTCCTCAGCCTTCTGAGAGGTCCCTTTCTTTTTGTCCTTGTCCTTAGGGGACACCTGGTGGGAGATCCACTTCTCAGCCAGCTGGTCCAGCTCCAAGGGATCCAAAATGTTCGGGCCGGCAATGTACTGAAGCAGCTCTGCTGAACAAGCTTCAGAAAAATGCTCAAAAAACAAAAGGTGGGACAATTCAACAAAAGTTTTCACCTTGTAGCATTTGATTGCAGGGTGCTCCTTTTTAGTTTTGGCTAATAGGTGTCACTTGCAGGGGTGTTGCTAGGTCTGGAAAAGATCAGGGGCTATTCTAATGTCGGGACTCAGGGCTAGCTAGTCTTTTGGTTGTAGCACCTGAGCTTCTATCTGGGTCTACAACCAAAAGACCCGGCGCTATAGCCCTCTCAGCCTCCCACTAGCAACACCTATGGTCACTTGCAACACCTATAATAGCCTAAACTATTGCATTCACATACTGATTCCTTTAGTGTATTAGGTCTTGTTTGGTTATGATTCCCTGGCCTATTGCCTTGCTAATCCCTATGGCTAACTCCACCTATTCCTGCCTTTCTTTACATGGGAGACTCTTTGAGCTCTCTTCCATGATGATGGCCATGTTTCATAGCGTGCTAACGTAAGGCTTGTGCAAATAGAACAACGATTGTTAGATGAAAGGACATGCTGGACTTGGTCAAGCCACGTCCATCCTGAACAAGGAAGAATGAGGTGTTTGTTTCGTTAGGCGTTGGGAATGGAGCCGTGAACGAGTAGATTAGTTTCAAAACAGTTAAGGTATTTTACGGTATTGAGAGGACAAGATATCTTGCACTAATTTGTTATGGCCTAATAGCGGTGGTAATGGTGAACGATGAAGCAGTGTATAACGTACTGTCTTCAGTGGGACTATTTTCACAGCTCTGAAAGTTTGTTTTGAAGCGTTCGGGTGCACACGTTTGAACTTTAGTGCCTCGAGCCTACAGCTCGTTCAGTGACTCAATAGTCAGAGGACAAGTTAAAGTGATTGTGAGATTTACTGCAGACCAAACTGTTTTCACAGCACGGAGGCCATAAAGGAATGAGGTTACCATTAGTGAGGTTAACTTGTAATGATCTGCAATGAATTTAAGATACTTTTCCACATAATGTATACTACCCTTAATGCACGTTGCTGGCCATTCTAATGAGGTTGAACATGTTCTTAATGGTACTATTGTGATGTGTATTTCTGCATGTTTATAGTCTTCAAAGTGATTTTCAGAAGACAGCGGGCATCCGTGATTGACATGAAATACCTGAGGTCATATTACAGAAACTATGCACCAACCGTAGGGCACATTTTCACGTCATTTGCATCTGTTCAAATGAAAGGTGCCCTGGTGTAAAGATGTATTGCTGCAATACATTTTGGACTGGGGCATTTTTGTCCTCATTGTAAATACCGTGCAAAATAGCAGTGCATCAGTGTTAAGTGCTCTGATGCCCAATTGAATCCAATGAAAGGAAGACAAAAAATAGTCTTGCCTTGGCAATCTTATCTCCTAGCTAATCTCGACCATGCTGAGCAATGCCAGCTGGTGTCTGCTTAATGGCAATTCCGTTTAGAGAGACATGCATGTAAGAGATACTTTAAGGCCCTATGGCACCAATGCACGTCAAATAGACAAGACACACAAAGTAAATGTAGCCAGCGATTTTGACAATCTATACAGGACATGGCCGGGACATAATTTGGGGGTCGCCAGAGGTCACACCTGTGCCCCGGAGAAATCCCTTGCTACCCCTGTGGTCTACCTTGTTACCCTTAAAAAATGTAAATTAATTTAAATATATATGTTTTTTAATGAAGCCAGTGCCATGTGGCTCTTTGTTTCTGGAGTGGCTGGCTTTCTTGTTCAGGCCTCTTAAAAAACAGGGGTTTCACAAGTGTAACACTTTGAGCAGTGACCCTAAATAAGAATGAATAGGAATAACAGATAATTTGTCCTTCTGGAATGCTATACAATAATTGCTAGACTCATTAAAGGTTTATTTCTGGCATACTTCAGGAGGTGAATCACTGATATAGTCTGTTCTAAAACAGCTCAAATTCACAATGCAGACAAAAACCTTCAGAAAGAATTTGGAGTAGAATAAGCATCCATTTCGGACTATCGGCCTCATCACGAGTTGGGTGGTACCGCCGGCTCTAATAGCGCTGGTGTTATTAGCCCTACCGCCAAACCCACCAGCGCTATTAGCGCCGAATCACAGGTTTGGCGGAATGGGTATTGCCCATTCCCCATTGAGCCCATTCAGGAATTCCCCATTGGGCTCAATGGGGAAATGTTGCGCTTTTACTGCCGGCAGATTTCCCGCCGGCGGTAAACGCGGCGCAAATCAGCAAATTCTCGGCGGATTTCCCCCCAGCTCAGAGCTGGGGGGAAATCAGCCAAAGCCGTGATTTGGTGGACCCTTAAATGCGGCGGTAATAGCGCTACCGCCGCATTTAAGGGCTACCGCCAAACTCGTGATGAGGTCCTATGTATTTTTTGGGCTTTTCGCAAGTTGCAGTTTCAGCATTTTTTTTCTGCCGCTGTCTATGTTACGATCATCAGAGGACATTCTATCTCGATATCCTTGGTCACTTGACAAAATCCTTGTGTCTAAAAGCATGTGTACAGTGTGGAAATGTTTGACCATAGCACATAAAGTTGCCCTTGTTTTCATTGTGCCTCAATTCATTCTTTGTTGTAATGTGTCTATCTTGCATGTATGAGGTAACGAGTGCCCAGAGAATGGGATGCCATGTGAGTGCGCTGATTTTCTTGTGCTACTCTAAATTCTTTAATACACAGTTATGAAGCCTCCCAATGGCATGTATTTTGCCAACCTCTGAAGCCTGAAAAATAAATCCGTGTAGGCTTGGCATGTGGCCAACTTTGCACCAGACCTACAGATGAACTTGGCCTGCTGTGAAATCTCAGTTACCAGCTTAATGGTATCCACTACAGAGTGTTATTTTCTTCCTGACTTTGAGAACATTCAGACATGTAATTGCTAATTTTACTCTAGCCGGTAAAATAGCTATAGCCAGCAAGATAGCTCAGTGGTTTGAGTGCTCGCTGCTGCAATGTTTGTGTGTGATCTGCAGGTTGCAGGTTTGAGTCCCTGCAAGGCCAATTCAGCCTTTCATACTTCTAAAGTTGATAAATGAGTACCAACACAGATTGGGTGATATTAGTTTAGTTTAGTTTAGTTTGTTTATTCATAAAGCGCATCCGAACCCTCAGGTAGCTGGGCGCATAATCATGTGCACAGCAGAGTTACATATCGTTACACAAACACCTTAATACACCAGTCAGAGCATACATTAGTCCAGGCTCTGAGTAGTTACATACACGAATACAGTATACAGAGAACAGTGTACAAAATAGTTACAATGGAGAGTGAGGACCGGGTTACAGGGTGGTCCTGAATCGGATAAAGCCAGGGTGAACATTACTACATGGTGGCGAACGGCGGCTGGCCGAACCTGTCATTGAGAGATTGGATGTTTAGGCTAGTAACCATGATTTCACCATGGCTCTGATTGGCCAGAATGCGGCTTCCGATCTAATTGCAAGAGGGAGGGTATTCCAGCAGTGTGCTGCGAGCACTGGGAAGCTTGAACCTCCTGCTGTTTTTAGGTTATAGTTGGGGATCTTTAGTTTGTGCAGGTAAGGGGTTCTGGTGGGTCTAGTGGAGCAATGTCTAGCGAATTTGTCTGAGAGGTAGCGAGGGGCGGTGCGTGACAGGCACTTATGGGTGATGACCAGGGTTCTGAGCTTGATTCTGTCGCGGATCGGGAGCCACTGGACTTCTTTGCTGGCCGTGGATATGTGAGCCTTGCGCGGGAGGTTAAGGGCACATTTTAGTGCATTATTTTGCAGGATCTGGAGCCTTTTCAAGTTTTTTGTGGTAGTGCCTAGGTAGAGTGTGTTGCAATAATCTAATTTTGACAATATCAATGCTTTTGATAAGGTGAGGCAACTAGAGGTGGAGAGAAAAGGCCTACAGGCATTGATCAATTTATTGGTGTAGGTGGTGGCTGAGATGGTGGCGTTTATTTATTTTTTTAGTGACAAGGTGGAGTCGAGGTACACACCTAGTGTTTTGACCTCTTTGGAGACTATTATGATGTTGCCGTCAATGGTAAAGGATTGATACCTTTGGTCTAGATTGTTGAGGCCAGCCATTGTATGCTTGTTTGTTCTATATAAAGCGCTTAAGCATAATTGCTATATAAAAACGCATTGTTATCATTTAGCCTTGAACATCTGCTTGCATTCACAGTCATTTGATATACGGGCCTAAACACATTGATATTAACGATACATATGGTGATCCATTCTTGTATGACATGTATATCACATTACAGTGATATTGTAACATTATTTTCGTAGTATACTTAGGAACAATGCTATGTGATGCCACGTCATGTTTTGTCAAGGGAAGAAAGTTTGTGTTCCATCGCTTCCTGTGATGTCACTTTGGGGTGGGATCACATTACATCTCTTCCTGTGATGTAATCAGATGTCAAGGGTTGGGTGATGTCATGTCCGCTACCCCTGGCATTTTGGTGAAATGACGTTCCTGGGCACAGCATCAGCTAGAATGCCTCATTGTGCTTAAATAGCCCTTTGTATTACATAAAATTCTCCTCATTTTTATCAAACTCAATGGGTGCCGGCCTGAGATTTTTCTGTCAGTGGCATGCATGTTACACTTGTGTATAGATCTCTCTCTTTTCTCCCATAATGCATTATTTGCCAAAAGCATTGAGCTAGGAACAGTGCAGTGTCCAACAAACGGCTTTCCGTGGTTGTAAGCACTCGGAGGCTCCAGAAATATTCTTCTCTATTTCCGTGAGTCGTACAATGAAATGGGACCATGTGGCAGTTGGGCAGCTCAGTGAATTAAGGCACCATTCATGCAGTTGATGATCAACCTGCAGGGCGCTGGTTCCAAGCTCATCACTCATACAAACAAAACAAATTGAGTATCTTTCGTGGGTGTGTATTAGAAGCTTTTAGAATGTTGTGAAATGACAGCTCTAATACAGCTCCACATGAAACGCACGCAATTTTAGTGCTACACTAGTCCGGGCAAATATTGGCAAGTGCATTTTGAGTATGACGGTTTAATTCTAATATTGTAAGTGGTTACAGGGGTTGAGATTTGTACGTCCAAGTAATACCTTGACAGGGCAGAAAGGCAATCATTGTGCTAGGTTATGAAACAAAACTAGATGTCATGGATGTGTCTGAATCCATATGGTTAGCTCGGTGGGCGGGGATGCCTGGTGTAGCATTCCTTTTCTAACATGCGGTTCAGTACTTGTGCACTATCCAGGATGGTCATCCCAGGCATCCAAGGGGACGTAGAAAGTGTTCCTTTTAAAATGAACTCGGCAGCCATAGAAGCGAGTTCAATGGGCAGGAAAGTGTGCAAAGTCCATGTGCATCCGTCTGAGCGCTTCTCCCCAGCCCTTAAGGGTCTGTATCTGCAACCCTACGGTCCCTTCTCTCTGCACTTATGAGCCACCCGCTGGCTGCACTTGTGAGTTAACTGCACTTCCCCCTCCCCCCACCCTCCTGGCACTTCTCCCCATCCCTCTTACCCGCATCTGCACGATCTGAAAGACACGAGGCCTAATAGGATCGTTATTTTGTGTTCCCTTTGCTTCTCCCTCAGTGTCTTGTCGTGCCTAGAAACACATGTGTACAGGCGCATTATAAATGACACATCATATCAGATCATATCAAACTGTTCGCTAAGTGATTACCAAGCACGTTAATGTATGAGGTTTGCCCTATTTTTAGCTGCAGCCTTTTGGGACTTTGTCCACTGGCCGGCTATACATTGCCAAATTCGTCTATTTGCCAGGAGCCTTTAAAAGAATCCCCACTAAGGCTGCATTCAACCGATCGGCTAACGTAAATGCATAATTGGGGGCAAACACTATAAACATAGAAATATTCTCAGATCCTGAGAGCTGGAACTGCGCCCATAAATTACCGTTCACTGCGTGCCCAGAAAGTAAAACTGTTTTGTGATCGTTCTGTACACAGCACAGTGAGAGCCATTTCATGCACACTCAATAACAGGCAGCAGTGAAATATGTCAGCACAACTTTCGTAAAATGTGATTTTTATAAAATGTAACTTTCAAACTTTAGCAAATGCAATCGGAGCCTCCCCAAGTTCACTCTAAGGTGGTTGATATGCTTGTAAATGCCCATTGTGCAGTTGTGTGGAAGGCAGCAAAGCTTCTGTTTTTTTTTTTTTTTTGCTGATTTTTTTAAATTTGGGATTTGAGCCAAAACGATTGCATTGGAATTACGGCGTGTAGAGCTGAGATGACATAAGGAGGGGCACACAGCTTGTGGGTGCTGTTTGGTTATTTAGCCACCCATACACTTCACTTGGACATGCTAATCCCTATGTACATTCCCACCCACTACCTACCCCTACCTGACCAAAATACATCCTCCTGGATCAAACTTTAGCCTGCAGTGTGTCTTTTCGATGCAGTCTGCTAAGAGTTAATGGCTTAATTACTGCAGTAAAAAGCTACTTGTGTAATAAAAATGCCTTCATCAAGTATCCATCCCTTCAGCCACCTGATTCATATCTGTTCCTTGCCCTGTTAAAAAAAACACATTGACAAAGCCAGCAGTTGGGGCTTCAGTCATATGTCAAGGTAATCACATAATTCTCCAGCTGTTGCAATCTTATGGCCAGGTAGTAACATGTTATCAGTGCCTAGTAAATGCATATGGCATACCTAAACAAAAACAAACAACACAAACACACTGTTGTGCTTGCCAAAGCGTGTTTCAATTGGAAATGCACAAATGAGCCTTGCTCTAGCAGAAGAAAGGGTGAGTGTGATTACTTTGGAAGAAGCAGGGCAGTGGAGTTCTGGAAACTGGGTGAGAGGAAGATAGGTTATTCAATCCTTGCTTTAATACTCAGCAAAGAATCAGCTCTATATAATATGACGACACGGATAGAATCAGTAGCTTTGAGGGCTGTGAGGAGAAGGATGTAAGAAACAGTGTGGGAAGAAGTTTTCAGGAGATGGTTTGGAAATGAACGAAGTAATTAATAAATGAGTCGACGGTGGAAGAGATGGAGAGGATACAATTGGAGTGAAGAGGGGGAGAGGTGTTGTGGATTTGTAGCTTTCATTTCCAGGTAATGAAGTATGGTGTCTAGTTTGAGAATTCAGATAGTGCCACTTATCATCAATTCGGAAAGAAAAGAGAACATGTGTTCAGGCATGCATTTCACTAAGACCTTCTCTGCTTTCATAGATTAGGTGGTGTCTATTACATGCTTCCATTTTTCTTATAGTTGTGCTCAAAATACATTAGGCTAACTTATCTGTTGGCAGACTATTTTAATTAGATGGTGTTGGCCAATCTATAATGGAAAACAATATATATATATATATATATATTTTTATATTTATATAGCACACAATTGACCCATAGGCGTGATGGCACATACAGACAAACAAAACACAGATTGAACATAAAAACATAAAACATAAAGCAAAGTAAGAATACGACCTAAAAACCAGGAGGCCCACATGAAGTGCTAATCATCCCAATACTGTACCAAAACCCTTATCCGAGAGAAGATTTTACAGGCACAGTTTTAAATGATTAGTTTACAAATAGAGACCCCTCTGGGAAAGTATTTACATCTCCTAATATAGGGCCTGATCACGACTTTGGCGGTAACGCCGGCGGTAATACTGCCGGCGGTATTAGCCCTACCGCCAAACTCCCCGGTGCTAATAGCGCCGGATCACGAGTTCGGCGGTAATGTAATTCCCCATTCCCCATTGAGCCCATTCGGGAATGCCCCATTCCCCAATGGGTTCAATGGGGAAAATTTGCACTGTTACCGCCGGCGGATTTCCCGTCGGCGGTAATAGCGTGAATTTTTGGCACATTTCCCCCCAAGTCAGAGCTGGGGCGAAATCCGCCAAATTCCTGATTTGGCGGACCCTTAAATCCGGCGGTAATAGCGCTACCGCCGGATTTAAGTGTTACCACCAAAGTCGTGATCAGGCCCATAGTGTGGCAAAGTGCTGGCCCCACAACCCACAATAACGCATTCACTGTTTGGTACGGAGCACCAAAAATGACCCAACATTGATATTTGTGTCAAACACAGACAGTGACACTGGCCTTCCAAAGCTTATTGTAGACTAGTGGCCAGTTCCATTTCATACAGGAAGTCACAGTTATTATGGTGCAGTACATTTAGGTTGTAATTGCACCACTTACACTTTTTTAGCATTCATGGAATAACTGCCAGTTTTACTGCACCACCAAATTCTCACTTTTGAGGTGAAGTAGAGGATTTATATGTTAGAGGCAAATGCTACACTTCACCTAAAAAACAGGAGGCTTTTCTGTGGTGAGATGCTGCTCATCATAAATCCTCCAAAATCCCTATGGAGCCCTATGGATTCCAGAAATGGGGAATACCACCACCTTTGCCCCATTCATAATCCCCCAGTTAATTTGTGGGAGCAAGAGCTGGTAACGGAGAGTGGGTCTGCGATAATTCGGATAGTTCGGGTAAAATACAAATAGAAGTAACGCATAATGAGGGCCATTGTAAATATTGGTGGTCTATTCGGTTGCATTCTGGGTTTTTACTTTATTGTTCCTCTATTTAATGCATTCACCTATGAATTAGAACTGTTTGTTAGTGTTCCCTGATGTTTTGGGTTTGCGTTTCATGTTACTATGTTGGATAATTCATTTCAGCTGTTCCTGGAGAGTTTTGCATACATATACAATGAATTTTAGTAGCTAGTCTCATGCAGGGTTAAGTAGATGAGGGTTGGCTATAGGTGTGACAGGCATAGCTGTGAAATTCAAGGAGGACTTTAAGCACTAAAGCCTGTAGTTAAGCAAGAAGTTGCAGTAACATGTTAAGACAGCAGCAGCGGGTCTGCAGTGTCTCTTTGTTTGCAAAGGAACGTTTGTGGTGATAAACCCCAAGGTGGTGGACTATACTGCTGATAACAGAGTTAACAGATTGAACGAAGCACTAAAACATTGCAATACGATGACAACACTGGAAATGACAGCGTGGGTTGCAGGCAGGGCCCGCCTTCTATTTACATGACAGTTAACAGAGACAGATATGAGCAGGATGCCGCACCAGAGGCATCATCTGTGATTTGAGATATGGTTTTGTGAAAATAGGAGCAATGCAGTTGAGAGCAAGTGCAGTGTGGCATGAGGAGAAGAGGTGGGACATTGTAGAGACTGGTAGCATCCATCAGCCTGCTTGGAAAGTAGCAACTATACACTGCTTTCCTGGGTGCCTAATATGCATACGTCCCTTCCAGAATTACTGTTACCTATGCACCCATAACGCACTGCATGCCATTTCTAAATCACTTCCATTACACTTTCTTCCTTGCAGTGCTGCACCTCCATCTATGGAAATCTGAAGCAAATGGAATACTTATTTTGACAAAGTTCGTTATCAGATTTCATAAAACTCCATGGGCTCTTTCACAATTTGGATGGTATCCCGGCGGTAAATCTGCGGGAAAACCATCCAACAGAAATTGCGTCACCGTAACTCAGTCCGGCGCTGTTAGTGCCAGATCCTCAGTTGCACGGGGTTGAGGGAGCGTGGCCGGTACGTCACCATTCCCATTGAACCCATTGGCCCCAATGCTGTGGTAATAGTGCTGAAAATGAGCAGAAAGTGGCAAGATTTACCTCCAGCTCAAAGCTGGAGGTAAATCTCCAACTTTCCGCCCAAACCCAGGATTGGGCTGAGCGGTAATGCAGCGCTAATAGCGCTACTGCCACATTTCTACTGCTCTGCCCCCCCTGATGGCCCACCATATCTCGCCACTGAATTGTTTCCCCTTCTGTTCCACTCACCCTTACAATTGTCCTCATGATGCTGCACCAAATACCCCTGAATTTAGTTGTACCTTTAGGTGCCTCCATTATTACTGAATTTGCTAACTCGCACCATTCAGCAGCGTATATAGTGGCCCTATTTGTCGTGTTATACTGAGACCACCCTTAACCTGGGGAGTTCCTTCCCACCCCCATCAAGGAGCCCTGCATTACCCGCTTACCTTTGTTAGCGCTGGCCTTACTGAAGATTCATATAGAGTCACAGAAATTGCCCCCTTTGTGCCCACAGTGAGCCAAGAACCTGGCCGGGGTATAGGAAATATATTTGTATTTATTTGAATGAGAAACAATGAGATCACACTAAAACTACACATGCCCCCTTCTTTGTGGCTCACAATGAAACTATTGGTTACACAAATGAATCACACAATTTGGTTGGGAAAAACCCAAATCAAAATACTTTACTTTATCCCAATTTCACTTCCAAAAGTAATCAACATTGGGTTAATGAACACAAGCAATTTACATATGTAATGCTTTATTGTTTTTGTATCCACATTCTACTGTTTACTTGTTTTATATGTAAACAGTCATGACCTTCTACACTTCCTAACACTCAAAATAATGTACATGGAACCATTTATTTTACCTATTACTTATAGGGAACCCATGTACATATTAAAATATATACTGTTTTACACAATAAAACAGAAGAACAAGATTGCAGAATGCTGTTTTCTCTTCCAATTTATATAATCCTCAGAATCATATGATATGATATTTTATTTATATCGCGCCTATACACAAGTGTTACAAGGCGCAGCGAAGCGAGGGAGGGGAACAAGAGGGAACAAGACAGCGATATTACTAGTCCCAGTGTCATCGAAAATGCGCAAGTACAGGGGAGAAGGAAGTGGAGAAGTGCCAGGGGAAGGGGAGGAGGAGCAAGTGCAAGACATAGGATAAACATTGAAAAAGAAGAAGTGTGGCCAGCAGATGGCAGTGCAGGGATTAAGTTCACATACACAGGTGATAGAGAAGTGCAAGTATGCCGAGGTTGTAGGGATGCAGATACAGCTCCAAGTGCAGGGTTGCTAGGGGGGCAGTGCAGGTGTGCAACTGGGAGGACATGAACCTGGTCCCGACAGGAACCTGGGCTTGTGGTTCAGAGGGTAGCCAGGTAGCCAGTGCAAAAATCAAGGTAAAGAATATTACCTCCACATTTATTTCATGCTGATTTTAAAATACATCCTACTAACAATCCATCTTCTACTTGACATCAAAGACTTATTACCGTATTCTTGTATTACACACTTTTATTGTGCAAGTTTATATTCACAAAGAATATAAACCATATATTTTAAAACTTTGGTTCAAACACCATTAAGTAAGCATTCTTTAAACCCTTTGTGAATCTAGCTTGGTGTGTGATTATAGAGTCATTACACACAAGCCAATCTAATTCTGTACGCACCCATGTTGTGAAATGTCCACAGTGAATGGATGACACCTCATGAAAAATGATTGCACACTTCTTAAAGGTGTAACTACTAATATAAACTTCACTATTTACAAATTTAATTACTGATGTTTTATGCAGTATAGATTGTAAATTACAACCACAGTCACTGCATTCCATGTCATTGAATGCTTTGGTTAGAAGATCAGAACATTGTACACTTTTCTGATCAGGGATAGGAACATATATAAATCTTTCAGAAATATCCTAGCTAGTGTAATCTTTGTTACAGTGTGGACACATATTATTCCGACATGTCTGTCTACATTAACAGTTTCCTGCAGTAATGAATAGGACAGTCATTACAAATTCTTGACTATCTTCTTGTGTATTTTGAGTAAATCGTTGATTTCCACTTGTAACAGC
This sequence comes from Ambystoma mexicanum, assembly GCF_040938575.1. Classification (NCBI taxonomy): domain Eukaryota; kingdom Metazoa; phylum Chordata; class Amphibia; order Caudata; family Ambystomatidae; genus Ambystoma; species Ambystoma mexicanum. Next base: position 1,068,811,230 of record NC_090935.1, read on the forward strand.
TGCTACATTGTGGATTGACATTGCCGGATGCATATTGTGTTAAGAAATGAAAGTTCCACACATAGCTGCGTGTCTGCTGTGGTAGCTATTTCTTGCATCAATGGTGGAATTTGAAACAACATACAGATAGCTGCATTATAATAGCATTCAACTCTTGTTTCATTACTAAATCTGCAATCAGAGCATGTCACAGTTGAATGACTTTACAATTCCAGTAGATTCTGTGTTTTTTTAGTCTTACAAGGAATACTTTCATTTGAATGAACTTTCACTGACTCCTCATGTTTCCTGGCTAAGTGTTTTATAGGTACAGGTATATGGTTCAGGTGAGGAGCATACAGTACATGTAACCTATTTTATTCTATTTTGCAAGAAATATCAGATGTCACTTTTCTTTCATCAAAGTTTAATAAAAAATAGTCATTCAATATTTTTCACACGTGTCAGAGCTACATATGGCATTCCTTCTATAAACATTGATGTCCAATGTCAATAAGTGCTTCTTCTAAAGTCAACCCTTGTGATTTATGAATAGTGATAGCATAATTGTGCTCTCTTCACAAAGCTATCCTTAAAAAGCATGAAACATGCAGAGGGGCGACAAATCTAATGAGTTTCTTTTAAACTATCAAACTTTAATTCAACATGTTCAATATTTGTACAGCGATGAAAAGTGTGAAATGCGATCACTCTTCCCATCACTCCATTGAATATACCAATTTCTACATGCATGTTACTCTTTAACATTACACTTGCATTGATGCCCAGTTTCAAAACTGCTTCTAGACCTGCTGTTTTTGAATTCTCTAGTTGAACTAATCAAGCTTTTATTCTCTTATCCAACTGTAATGGCATAACATGACCATCTAAAACATCATATGATTTTCCTAAAAACAAAATAACGTAATCTTTCCACTGTGTATCACAAAATGTAAAACACACAGCTCATGTGAAGGTTGTTACCCATACACAACATGTTTCTTTACCCACTGTCCTGCAGAGCACAGCTGAGTGCATGAAAAGGGCTAGAGGGAAGTTTTATATTCCCTAATTTTCTTGATTGAAATCTATCAACATGTTGCATTGAGGCTTTGCACCCAGCAATTGAACTCAGGTTACACTTTATATTCCCTTCATAGCATCATAATGCACCCACAAAGAAAGGTATACACAATACACACATCCATTTTCTTTTGTGCACAACAGAATATGTTAATTAGTTATTTATTTGAATCTATACTGATAAGAACAAGGCACAAGAAATCATTAAAAAAAATCACAATACAGTGAGGGCCTGATTTACATAGTGTTTTTTTCAATAGGATGGCACCATTGTAAAACATTTTTGTAAATCAGGCCCTGAATGTGCAATAATGCACCATTTCGACAAAACAAGGTCAAATCCTGAAAGAGGGGACATTCCAAAGGTGTCTTTTAATGAATGGGAAGTACTTATTTATTTATCAAGATATTTACGTAGCACCATTACCGAAGTTGTTGCACAAATTTCAAATAAAAAAATAGCAGGAAATGCCAACACCATAAATCAAATAAATGAAAATTAAGATACAGCCATTAAATCTAGAAAAATATATCTTGTGAGGGAAGGCAGACCATAGAAAATAGAGTTTAAGTTGTGTCTTAAAAGGTACTAAATTAGAACAGGAACAAATATCCAGAGGAATGGGATTCCAGAGTTTAGGAGCTAAAAGTTGGAAAGAACAAAACAGAGAAGATACACACTGGGATGAGGAACAGAGAGGAGGAACTGAGATGCTGTATAAGGAGCCATTTGAGGGATGATACAAAGAAACCAAAGAACATAAATATCCAGGAGCCAATGCACGAGAACTTTGAAAGTGAACCTCAAACCTACATTTAATTGCAAGCCAACACATTGAATCAAGTAGGGAGAACTACTAAAAAAAGTTGGAAGTCCAAACAAAAACCTAACAGCACAGTAAAGAAGAGAACAAAGTGGTAAATGATCATAGCCAATGTACAAAGAATAGCAATAGTTTGTAATTGTAATTTTGTAGAGGCAAAGGTTAATAGATGACAGATTTTCTTAATATTAAAGAAATGAAAAGGCTAGGCTTGAACAAATGTACATGTATGTGCATGTAAAGCAGAATGAAGAATCTAAATGGAAATCCAGGTTGAGAATTAAGCCCTACCAGTAAATTGATTGGCGTAAAAGATATTGATGGGGCAAAATAATAGAAGACGACAAAGGAAAGAAGAGGATTTTAGTTTTCTTGTGATTTAGAAATAAGAAACATGAAGCCATGCAAGATTTTACAGCTAGGAGACATGTAGAAAGATGCAAATGAATTGTGTCATCAAGAAGAAAAAAAGATAACAATTTAAGTGTCATCATCAAGAAATGCTCCTGAAAATCATGATCAAATATCAAAGCCTATCTACGCCTGTTCACCTATTTTCTGCCAATTCCTTCGACATCAGACTCTTTGCTTTGTGTTTGTTTGGTCTGTTTCTTTCATGTGTACCTTGATGCCTATAGGCGATGTGGCGTGTCAATCAAGAATTGAAGTAATATAAAATAAATAAATAAATGAAACCAGAGGTAAGGTGTAAAAAGTAGCCAAGAAAGGAACCCAGTGTAACTCCATAAGAAAGAGGTTAGGAACCTGGGGAAGAACCCTTCCAAGATGAGCTTGGTGAGAAGAAAACCATTGAATAGCCAATCCAGAAATACCCAGTGAAGATAAACTAGAAAGCAATGTTGGATGATCCACTGTACCAAACTCTCTGCTGAAATCTAACAGAAGCAATGTTGAAGACATTTTCAAATGGCAAGCATGGAGAATGGAATCTGAAATACAAAGCATGGTGGGTTCTCTAGAATGGTTTAGGCAAAAACCTGATTGATAGGACAGAAGTAGATGATTCAAATTTAAAAAGGATGTAAGTGGAGAAAGAACAATGCATTCCAGAAATTTAGACATATAAGGCAAAGGAGAAATAGAATGAAAATGTGCTAACTTAGTAACATTCAAGAGAAATAATAATCAACCCAGGCCTGAAAACCAAGGTTCTGGAGAGGAACTAAAGGAGAACCCCTCCATACACACTAGAAGGAGATGAAGAAAAGGGCAGTTATTTTAATTATCTAGTATATTTGAGCCAAAGTAGTGGCAATAAAAAACATAGAAACAACAACATGTGTGGTTCCATTTTTCCAGCAATTTACAACTGGTGGCAGATGTGGGATACATAAACACCATTGAAGCCCTTCTTGAAGCCCTGACAGCTGGACAACAGCAGATACAACAAGCATTAACTACTTCAAGGATTTCAGTTAAAGAACTGGCCAGCACAAGCCGACATACAAGTTTTTCACCATGACCTCAATTTGCAGAAGGACAAATTGGTTCAAAGCACCACAAATGTCTGGATTTATGTACTTATTTATTTTATTCTTTATTGGATATTTGTAAGGTGCCTATACAACAAATGGTATTTCAGAGTGCCACACGAAAACAAAAGGGGTGCGGGACAAGGGAGAAAGATAACAATAATGGTCCTACTAGGCCATGTGACATTTGGATTGTGTAAGTGCAGTACAAAGAAGTGCGAGGGGGGTGCAATTCTGTGCAAAACAAAAATATGAAAGTGCTAGGGTGGGAATGGGAGTAAGAGGAGAGAGTTCAACTGAAATGGGGGGTTGGAGGATGGGGAAAAGAGGGCCACATAGGCTCAGCGGTTGCTAAGGTGAGGATGGGAGGGCACGTGCCAGGGATTGCATAGGGTGCAGGGGTGAAGGTCTACATGCTAAGTGCAAGGAGGGGTGTGGAGTAGGCGGGGAGCTTGGCGACCTGTAGCACTCAGAGGGAACCAGGTAGCCAGTCACTGAGGCAGGCGGTGGTGTTAGCAGGGGAGGGGGAGAGGGAAGGAAAAAGTGAAAATGAGGGTCTTGAGGACCTTCCAGAACTTTATGAGATCCGGCTCAAGCCTCAGAGCGGCGGGGAGACCATTCAAGAGGGAAGCTCCTGCTGAGCAAAGAGATCTACCCCCCACTCTGTGCTTAGAGAAGCGTCTGATCAGCAGTGAGTTGGAGCTAGAAGACCAAAGGGCTCTAGCGGGGAGGTATTTATGGAGAGAAGGTTGGATGTAGCAGGGTGTCAGGCCCCAGAAGGCATTGTAGATGATGCAGAGGGTCTTATACTTGAAACAGGGAGTCAGTGGAGAGATTTTGGGGCTGGAGAGATGGAGTCCCTGAGCTTGAGGCCAAGGATAGGTTCAACAGTCCTATTCTGGATTAGTTGAAGGGGGCAAAGGGAGGATAAAGGAAGATTGAGGAAGAAGAGGTTGCTGTAGTCCAGCCTAGAGAGGACCAGAGCTCTGGAGACATTGAGGTTCTTGGGGAAGGCGAGGAAAGGCAAAGACAGATTACCTTTTATTTTCCAATAGGTTTTCCTATAGAGGGCTTCTGAAATACCTCAACCACAAGTCCTCATAACACCCAAGAAGGGACAAAACTTGTCAGACCTTTTGACATAGAGGGATTTACAAATTGCAAAAACAAAGGAAGAGAGGAAAACAATGTCTGAAGTCCAATTAGCAATTTTGTTGTATATTGGTCTTTTTCATCTGCTTCTCACTGAGAGTCAGGTCCTGTTTCCACCCTCCTGGCCATCTGTTGTTTTCCTGCACATGTGGAGTTTGTGCCTGGCTGCTGACCATTCCATTAGATAGGAGCACTTTCTGTGCACTACTGCACCTCCCGGGGAATTATTGAACCTGAAAAATCGAAATTGGAAAAAAAGAGAAGAAAAAGAAATAAAACAAAATGTCCATAAAATTGTTAGAAAGGACTCTTTTATTTTGCATTTTCATCGTGCTGCCATTTTTTTTTGCATTTTAATACCTGGAACTGCCTTGCTATTTTCAAAGCACACGTTTTTCCCACTATTGCCTGCTTATTTGACTGTTTTTGGCCCTTCCAAGATGGCCGCTGTGGTTTTCTTTGTTGATCAGGCAGGCTGTGCAGAGCAACCTCTCCCTGTGCTGCACTCCCATTGGTTGCTGAGTGTTTTCTTCTATCCAATCAGGGATTGGTAGGCTTCAGCCGGCCCTCTCAGCAAGGCCCACAGGCTGGAACTGTTTTCTTTCATCTGCTTCTCCATGACAGTGAGGTCCTGTTTCCACCCTCCTGGCCATGTGTTGTTTTCCTGCACATGTGGAGTTTGTGCCTGGCTGCTAACCATTCCATTAGGTAGGTGAACTTTCTGTGCATTACTGCACCCCGAGGGGAATTATGGAACCTTAAAAATCGAAATTGGAAAAAAAAGAGAAGAAAAATAAAAAAAATAAAATGTGCATAAAAATGTTAGAAAGGACTGTTTTATTTGGCATTTACATCGTGCTGCCATTTTTTTGAGCTTTTTAATACCTGGAGCTGCCTTGCTATTTTGAAAGCACCATTTTTTTCCACTATTGCCTGCTTATTTGACTGTTTTTTGGCCCTTCCAAGATGGCCGCCTGTGGTTTTCTTTGTTGTATAGGCAGGCTGTGCTGAACCACCTCTCCCTGTGCTGCACTCCCTTGGTTGCTGAGTGTTTTCTTTCATCCAATCAGGCACCGGCAGGCTTCAGCTGGCCCTCTCAGCAAAGGCCCTCTTTTAAGGCCCCTGTCTGCTCCCTGTCTGCTTCCAGAACTCTAATTGGGATGCTCCCTGCACCGTAACCACAATGATGAGGCCACCTCACTCCTCTAAGAAATTCGGACTGCCTTGACTTTGCCTCCTCCAGAACTATGGGTTAGTTCCCTCCTTATGGACTCACTCCTACCACCTTTGACTATCACTGTTCTTTCTGCTTGTTACTCCCATGTTGTCATCCTGATGTGCAGTGCTTCCTAAAACCCTTTGCTAACATCCAATTCCAAGATTGAAAAGTCAAATCTTGCTGTTTTTGCTTTGTGCTAAAAAGACAAATCTTGCTGTTTTTGCTTTGTGCTAAAAAGTCAAATCTTGCTGCCCATTGCGAAATTACCTGTATTTTGCTTGTATACTGTTTCTTCTCTGTAACTTGTCAGCCCAGTGACCTCACCACTCTCTTTTGACCCACACCTACCTGCCTTAGCCCCCCCAGTATCTCCATCCTCTTCCTGCTTCCACCCCAATGGCGCTTTCTGTTTCTCCTATCTTTTCCAACTGCTTCTCCATTCACTATCCTTCCCTTTCTCACTAAGTCTAGTAGGAAGAAGTTCAAAAAGGATATCTTGGCTTCTAACCCTGGTCTTCCTATTGCTGACTCCTACTCCAATGCTTCCGCCAGACAGATCCTCACCGACATCCTCTTTGTCGTTCCTTTGCCAGATCTATGGACTCCTCATATGGTCTCTGTGCTGTGCCCTATCTCCTCCTCTCCCATTAATGGTGGCACTCGCTGGGAAGTTCTCATGGCTTCCTTCAGCTCCTCTAAAGTCATCATTAATGTCTACCTAAATGGCACTGTCATGGTCCAAGACCCTCAGGCCAATCTCCTCCTCTTTGATAGGCGCTTCCCTCACCTCAAAAATTTCCTCTCATCTCCTGCTGTCCCCTCCTCTCCCCCCGTGGTTACCTTGCCCTCTCTCTCCTCCTCCTCCTCTGCCCCTCGTAGGGCTCCTTCTCCTCCGCAGGGTGTACCTCTAATCTGTACCCCTTCCGAGAAGGTTTTTGAGGCTGGCAACCTTCTTCATATTGCCACTCTCAACTCTCGCTCTGCTGTCAAACACTACTCTGACATCTGCCACCTCCTTGAAGAACTAGACCTTGATGTCATTGGTCTTACTGAGACATGGTTCACGGCCAGCTCTGTCACGAGCTTTGACACTCTGCTCCCTGATGGCTACAAGATCCTCTCAGCACCCAGATCCTTCCGGTCCAGTAGAGGGGTAGCCCTGATCTTTCCTGAGTGGATTCCTGCCTCTATCATTCCCACTCAGACCTATTCCTCTTTTTAATGCCTTATCTGTAGGCTTTCTCTCTCACCTACCCATTCTCTTACTGCGGTTACCATCTACCGTCCTCCTGGCCAAATCACCTCATTTCTTTCTGAGTGGGCAGACCTCTCCTGCTCCCTCCTGGCCCCACCACTCAACTCCTCCTCCTCGGTAACCTCAATATATTTAGACTCTCCTTGCTCCTCCTCTGTACTCTTCTGTGACCTCTGCAACTCCCTCTCCTTGTCCACCCTCCCCTCTGGCCTGACTCTGCAGGGCACACACTCGATGTCTTGATCTCCTCTGACCTGCCCCTCTACATCCCTCTGACCACTCCTCTCTCCTGGAGCGATCACTCCCTCCTCTCCTCTCTTCTTCTCTTCCCCCCAAGCCAAGCCTACCACAACACTGCCACCTACCTTCTCGGCCATCCTGCCCCTGAAGCGTGTATCAGTTGAGGCGTTTGCCGCCACTTTCTCTCCCCCCTCCACCTTTAGCTGTCTTACATCCTGACACAGCCCTGTCCCTGCTCTACTCTTCAATTTCTGATAGGCTTGATGCACTTGCCCATGTCATGAGGATTCGTTTGAAGTCCAAAGCCAAGTGAAACTCCTGGTATGACTCTGACCTAGCTACACCTAAAGTGTACGGTGGCTGAGAGGAAATGGAGGACTTCCTGTTCATCCTCTGACAAACTGGCCTATCACCTACTACAAAGGCAATACCGACTTTCTATCTTCACCAAGAAGAGAGTCCGCATTCAAGCTCATGTCTCTGCAGCATCTAACAACTCGACTGAACTCTTTAAAATCTGAAAGGAGCTGGCCAACCCTGCTGCAGTCTGTACCCCTCCTGTTGCCTCCCAGGCTCTTTGCAATGCCCTTGCCTCTCACTTCATTTAAAAAACCCAGGACATCCTGTACACCCTCTCCACCCACACGCCTTCTCTCCCCTCTCCAGCTGGACTTGCTGACCCTCCTTTAGCCACGCCCCCACCATCCTTCTCGTCCTTTCCTCTTTTCTCCCCTGATGAGGTCGCTAGACAAGTCTGATCTATGAAAGCTTTGTCAAAACTGGTTCATCCCTGTTCCTCTAAAACCATCAAGCACCACATTGACACCCTTGCTCTGGACCTTGCTGATTTGTGCAACCACTCCTTTGCCTCTGGATACTTCCCTTCCCTCTGAATCACTCCTTTATGCATCCTCTTCTAAAGAAACCTACAGCTGATCCTTCTTGTCCAGCTAACTATCGCCCAATTTCCATTACTCCCTTTCTGGGCAAACTCCTGGAAAAGTTGGCCATCTCTCAGCTTAACCTTCCTTCCAATTCTGTTGGCTGTCTCCATGACCACCAGTCTGTCTTCAGAGCCGCCACAAGCACAGAAACTGCTCAAATGAACATCCGTGAAGATCTGCTCTCCAACATTGACTCTAACATTCCTTCTGTCCTAATCCTCCTCAATCTCTCTTCTGCCTTTGACACGGTCAACCATACCATCATGCTCAACCGTCTCAGTGAAAACCTGGGTATCACTGATTAGGCTCTGGCCTGGCTGACCTCTTTCCTCTCAGATAGACCCTGCCAGGTCCAAATTGGGTCCTTCCTTTCATCTATCTTCCTCTCTACCTGTGGTGTTCCCCAGGGGTGTAACCTCTCGCCCTGGCTTTTCAACCAATACCTGTCAACTCTCGCCCACTGCATTGCCATTTTCTGCTCAAATTTCCAGTGCTACGCTGACGACACTCAACTCATTTTCAGGCTGCCCTCTGCCACCTCCTCTCGCTCTCTGCCTAACTGCCATTCAAGATTGGTGTGCCGCCAATGATCTTTGTCTGAATGCCAGCAAGATGGAGATCCTCCTCATCAGCACACTTTCACCATCCCTTCCCCTCACTCTCTGGCCGGTCTCCCTTGGCCCTCCTCCTACCCCCACCTGCGAAGCTAAGGACCTCGAGATCATCTTTGACTCCACCCTTTCCTTTGACCGCCCACATCTCTGAGGTCTCTAAAAAGTCATATTTCCTACTGCACCTCCTCAGAGGTACTCTGCCTTCCCTCTCCTTCCCCCAGAAGCTCATGGTATCCCAAGCTCTGGTTCTCTCTAGCTTGGACTATTGTAACAGCCTCTTTCTAAATCTACCTGCCTCTACTCTCAGCCCTCTGCAACTAATCCAGAACAGGACTGCGAGACTTGTCCTTGGCCTCAAGCCTTGGGATCTTAATATTCCAGCTCTGAAATCTCTCCATTGGCTCCCAGTGGATGCAAGGATTAAATTCAAAACCCTCTGCATTGTCCACAAGGCTTTCTGGGGCCTGGGTCCAAAATACCTTCAGCTATCCCTACGCAAATACCTCCTCTCTCGAGCTCTTCGCTCCTCTACCTCCAACTCCCTCAGGGTCAGCTGTTTTTCAAAGAAACATACTGGGGGTAGATCTCTGTCTTTGGCTGGGGCCTCCCTCTGGAACAGCCTCCCTGCCACTCTAAAACGTGAGATGAACCATCTCCGGTTCCGGAAGCACCTCAAGACCTTCCTCTTTTCTTCTGTCTTAGCTCCCCCTCTCCCCTATGATCTGTTCTCTCTTGGCACCATGCACCTGGCCACACTATGTCCTCTGTGCCCAGGTACCTGCTCACCCTGCCACCCTCCCGCACTGCCTCCGGGCCACCCTTGCACTTGGGTCTTTTTCTGTACCATACAGCCCCACCCCCCTTTTTCTTCCTGCACTTATCAGACCTACCCTGTCTGCTGCCTTAAACCTAGCACTTGCAAATTGCTGGCTGCACTACCATTGTTTGTTGTCTTTATTATTTATTTATTGTTATTTATCTGTTTCTCCTCTGCTTCGCTCTTTCCACTTCTCCCCCCTTCCATGCACTTTTCCCCTCCCCCTCTCCCATGCATTTGCGTGTTCTCAATGTCACTGGGCCTAGTAAGATCGCTGTTTTGTTCTCCCCTGTTCCCCTCCCTTGCCTTGTCGCGCTCTGAAACACATTTGTACGAGAGCGATAGAAATAAAGTATCAATATCAATATCTGCATAGCAAATTCATGTATCATGCAGACAATGCCACTAGTATGTGAAACAGGCAGGAAAACCAATTTATGGCGAAGTGAAATAAAGAATCCATGTTTATATAAACATTGGCAATGTTATTTGGTGTCTTGATAAAAAAAGGCAGTGGATATGGCAAGCAAAATGTGCACAAGATCGCACATTGACTAGCTTTTTGTCAATCAACATGCATCAGGAACCAAGATACATGTACACTAAAACCCATGATGTGCAAGTAGAGCATCATACAAATACAAATATATGAAAAGGGATGTGGGGTAAGCACTTAGAAGCTTCTCTTGATTACAACCAATTTCAGCAAGCCCCTCGCCCACAATTGCTGTTACAGGTACTATCAGCTCTAAGCCCACATACAGGATCTGAGTGCTAGCACCATTGATGTTATGGTATATAAGTTAACCAAAAGATAATACTCACAAGTACGAGAAAAACACCTGGAATGTCAGTAAAGGTTACAAACTCTGCTGATCCAAACAGGTACCCAGAAAGGCTGTATGAGCAAATGGAGGATAACCAATACATACAACTCCTGACAAGGGACTAGTAGCAATAGTGGTCACAAAGAAGTGAGGAAAACACAGGCATTCACACAGGAGCTGGATAAAACAGCACACCACACCTAACTATCAATAAGGATCAAAGTGAGAAGAGCAAGGGAAAGCCATGAACACATTCCATTGGAAAGAAAAGGAACAGGAGCATGGAAAACTAAATAACAAGTGCAAAACCTCCCCCCAGCCCACCCAGGCAAGGAAATGAAAGTGGGACAAAATAGTAAATCTATAAATGAGGGGAGTCTAAAGGATCTAGGTTGCACTGCACAATAGGGCACAGTCAAGGGAATAAAGAATACAGACAAGCTGGGCTGTACAGGAAGGAAGGCACTGGAAAGTGCACACTCTGCAAAACAGAAGAAGACAGAATGGGACTCCAGGAAGCAGACAATACTAATAATCACACTAAATGTGTAATCCAGGAACAAGAAATAAGAAACTGGGAACTAGATAATAAGCAAAGAAACAGGTATAAGGGACTTGTCACAAGCAGGATTACTGCATCAATGACCAGTGCTAGACTGAAGCAAAATGAGGCTTTTAAATCTGGCAAAGGATCACACCTCAGGTCTGAAGCTTGCTAGCACATGCAGCCACAGGTGTTACTTATCCTCCACTCCACCTGGTCCTGCAAGTGTGGAGATGAAACAGTGAGCAAGGAATACTGGGAAGTGTAGTATTTTGAATAAAAAAGCATACTGAGTACTGTGTTGAAGAGTTCAGGAGGTAAGTCCATTGTGAAACAGTTTCCAAATCATGCTCCAAGTGGTAGCAACACGAGAAAAGGGAGCGAATCGTGACAGTTGATAAGAAGTGAAACAATGAGACTGGGCAGGAGCCAACAATTAAATGTTTTTGTACCTTTTCTTCTCACCCAGGTGGATCAGCAGGCATGATAATAAACCGCTTATAGACAGTTATTAGATGGCATAGCATTCAGATGGGACTGTGGGCCACTCAGCGTTCATGGTTTACTTAACATTTACTTTACAACATTTATATAGCGCGCCATGGACCCCGGGGTATAAGGACTCTGACATTGAGACAGACAGATAACAAGACAAAGTACATTTGCAAATATGCTCTTGCCATAGGATTACTTGCTGCGGGGTTATAGGTTTAGGCGAAGAGGAATGTTTTCAGATCTTTCTTAAAATTCTGAAGTGAACTTTGGAGTCTTAATGAGGAAGGGAGTTGATTCCAAAGAGATGTTCTTGGCCTTTGAGGTTCTACTCCTGGAGGTTATCAGAAGATTCTGACCAGATGATCTCAACTCTATGCAATTGATTTTTTCATTAATGACATTCTGCAGATAGGATGGCATGATTCCCTGTCTGCAATTGAAGGTAATTGTCAGAATCCTATACTTAATATGTGATTCCACAAGAAGCCAGTGCAGTTATCGCCTTGCGTCTGTTAAATGGGTTCTTCGGCTCAGCCCCAAAACCACTCTGACAGCCCTGTTCTGCATTATCTGTGATCTTTGGGCATCTCCTTTTTTTTGAAACCTCACGAAATGAGACTTATTAGAGATCTCTACAGCGACACCAAAATCACTATTCGCCCTGCAGACAAAGGAGGTGCCCTTGTCATCCTTAACACTACAGGCTATGATTCTGAGTGCAGTAGACAACTTCAAGATCAGACCACATATGCCACTCTAGATCATGATCCAACTATCTCAATCAAACAGAACTTAGTTATTCTGCTGGACAAAGCACTCAAACTAAATTGGGTAAATGAACATACACATATGTTCCTGCTCAATGAACATCCGAGAATTCGGAATTTCTACACTCTGCCAAAGATTCATAAGAACCCTATCAAACCCCCTGGCAGACCCATTGTCGCAGGAATGGACAGTATAAACCAGCCACTTGGTGTTTACATTGATTTTTTCCTACAACCCCTAATTCAAGAAACCCCTACTTATACTCGAGACACAACTCATTTTTTACAGAAGCTTAACAATATTACTTTCCAACAGGATCATCTGATGTTTACTATAGATGTCAAAAGTCTATACACTTCTATACCACACGACCTTGGAATTGAAGCAGTAGAATGGCTTTTACTTCAATCACCGGATGTTCGAGCCCAAAAGGAATTTATTCTAACCCTTCTGCAATTTATTGCTGAAAATTCTTATTTTCAATACCATAACCAGTTTTTCCTTCAAGTCTCTGGTACATCCATGGGCGCAACTATGGCGCCGACTTACGCCAACTGCTTTATGTACAAATTCGAGTCGGACCACATTTTGAACAAACCGGAATTGAAGAAGGATATCTGCATGTGGACTTGATACATAGATGACATTTTTGGCATTTGGACAGGCACAGATACAGCATTTGATGACTTCTTTGAGCACCTTAATAACATTGACCAACAAGTTCAATTCACTAGGGAATCATCACGGGACAAGATTACGTTTCTAGATGTACAAATAATAAAGAAAGACAATGGTTATAGTACCACCCTTTTCCGGAAGCCAACTGATCGCAATAATCTGTTACACCGCCTTAGTTTCCATCAGCCTAGCTTACTAAGGAACCTGCCATTTAGTCAACTTCTTCGAGTCAAAAAGATTGTAAGTGACCCCGAGGATTGTATTTCACAGCAACTGGCTATGAAAGAGAAATTTCTTGCAAGAGGTTACCATCAAGAAGAACTGGATTCTGCAGTTGAAAGGGTCAACAGTCTTGACCGTAAAACCTTACTATCCACTCCTAAGAAACCAACAAGGGACCTTAAATCACCAGTATATGTATCAAAATTCTCTACCCAGAGCAATAAAATCAAACAAACAATTAAGAAACACTGGAACATTTTCAAAAACGACATAAGAGTACATAACTTGTTTTCTGAATTACCTGTGTTTGCATACCAGAGGAGTAGGAATCTCAGGGACGAACTTGTACATACAAGACCTCCATTGAAAAAAATTATCACACAACGCACTGGTACGTTTCCCTGCCTACACTGCATCAATTGCAATTCCGTCATTAAAGGCAATGTAATCTTCCATCCACGCACAGGTAAGAAGATCATCCTCAAGACATTTTGCACATGCGACACTGCCAACATCATATATGGCATTAAATGTCCTTGCGGAAAATACTATGTCGGCCAGTCAACTAGAGCAGCCAAAATCAGATGGAACGAACACCGGTCATGTATCCGTAATTCCAACCCTAATTTGGCTGTAGCTCGCCACTGGGCCTTGAACAATCACAATCTTTCACAGATTAAGTTTCTGATTCTGGAGGCATTCACAAGAAATAATCCTCATGAAGATTTAGGTCTGCGCCTCAATCGCAGAGAGACATTTTGGATTGATAAACTCTGTAGTTTGGTCCCGAGCGGTCTGAATGAGGAGATCAATTACCACTGTTATATTTGATTGTGATATTACTGTTTTGCCTGTGTTAAAGGTGTATGCTTTGCCATGTTTTCACACATAAGGGTCTCTACTGTTCCTCTTGTGACTTTACTGTTTCTACTGTTCTTTCTGTGCTTGAGTTGTATACTTTAACATGTTTTCATACATAGGGGTCTCTTTGCCCTGTGCTCTAATTATTACTTTTTGATTGCATTGGCTACTCTATATGATGCTCAGAGTAATTTGTGAAAGATGTTCTGAACATTTGGATACTGTTTTTTTACATTTCCACATGTTGACAGCCGTTGAGCTTAACTTGTTCGAATCACTCTACCTCATGTAGCCTTTTTTGCTTTATTTTCTTAATTATTGTCTGGCATATGTTGCCTTTTGTCTAATCATGTTTGGAGCATTCTAGTAACAGCCCTAGTGCATGTCCCGGACGTATGTCTGGGACCCAAGGTGCCGCCCCTAGGCGACACCTTACGCACTGTGACTGTACTTCAACTGCTCATCTACGTTTGAATAGTCTTACTATTACCTTAGCTTAATTTCGTTATGTCTTGCTGTCCAGACAGCTTAAAGACCTGTGACAGTATTTTTTCTATCTTTACTACTTTGTTACTTCATATATTTATTTGGAATTTTGTCATTACAATTATGGGCACCCATTGGTGATGCCCCATAAATACTTCATTTTTAATTTTTGTGGGCCCTGGCCGACTTTACAACAGTATTCGTGACCAGATAGCCATAGGACCTTGACAGTATTTTTTCTATCTTCATTATTCTAATGTTTCATTTTTTTCGGATTTTATCATTACAGTTATGGGCACCTATTTATGATGCCCCATAAATACTTGGTTTGACATCTTTGTGGGCCCTGGCCTATTTTACATCATTATTTGTGACCACCTGCATAAATCCATCACTACTGCTTTGTTTTTTCATAATTTTTTTTAATTTGGGAATTTGTTATTTCAATTATGGGCACCCATTTGTGATGCCCTATAAATACCTAATTTTTTATTTTTGGGGGCCCTGGCCGAATTTACAGCAGTATTTGTGACCAGACAGCCACAGGACCTGTGACAGTATTTTTTCTATCTTCATTATTCTAATGTTTAATTTTTTCGGATTTTATCATCACAATTATGGGCACCTATTGATGATGCCCCATAAATATTTGGTTTTGTCATTTTTGTGGGCCCTGGCCGATTTTACATCATTAATTGTGACCACCTGCATCTCACAGAAACGAGGTGGTCACATGCTAAACAAAAGAACCGTTGCCTAGACAACGGCTTCACACTGCAGTCTGTGTCACTGCCCTGCAGCTGCACAGTGGAGGATCGTTTCTCTCTGTGTATTACAAGGTAAGAATCTGATTACAATCCTTCTCTTTGACCAAGTATGAGTGTAAAACACAGTATCTAATTGGATCTTTTATGATCCACAGATTGGTTTCCTTGTAAGCACGAGTGGATTTTCTCCATGCCTTTGTGCATAATGTCATTTACAATCCACTGCTGAGTGGGCATGAACGCAGGACGTTCTGTTTTTCACCACTGACCACACCAATGAGGTAAATCCACACCTAATATTCTTTGGTTTCATTTATTTACCTTATAAACCACTTACAGCATTTTTCTTTCTTTTTTCTTTTTTCTTTTTTGCTATTGATATTTACCCATGATGTAACATCTACTGATTGGTATGTTTCCTTTCATTCATTTTTTTCAATGTATTTTTTTCAATATATGTTTCGTTTGAATTGTCACCATTATATGAATTTATGTCACATACTTGCATTTGTTATGTTATATACTTGCTTGCTGGACTTATATAATTAGACTCGCCCTGATGAAGGAAATAATTTCCGAAATGCATTGGCTTTTTTAGTCTAATACATGTGGATTGTGGCAACTGCTTCCTCACTAAGGATTATTAGTGATAGCTTTTTGTTTGAACTACTATGGATAAATAATTTTTGATATGAATCAGAAAGACTCATCTTCCTTTCTCTAAGAAGTATGGTATATTATGGATACTTGAACATATTGTCGTGAATCAGATATAAATACGTGCCCATCTTGGGCCCCATATGAGAGCGGTTGTGTGACCCAGTATTATTACCGGGTGTCTCCAGACTTGTCACAGCCAGCTCCTTTTCAATTGGATGTATATTCTTTTTTGAAATATTTGATTTTTACTTGAATATTCTGAACATTTTTGAATACATTGTGGTGCCCACTCTCTTCTCTGTTTATCTCCTTTTTTTAGACCTACTGGTAGACTGCCACAATAATCTATGTTTGCCCCAATGGTGGCTCTAGCAATTGGTTCTGAGCTTGCCTGTGTGATGAGTGATGAAGCAATTTGATGTAATACGCTGAGGCCGAGTTTACGCTGGTGACAGGGTGTGTCATGGACAAAGACTGATCTAATTTCACTCCTAGAATCTTAAGTTTTGGGACAGGAATGATATGGTCAGATCCAAACCTGAAAGATCGCAATTGCTATCCAACTTGCTGAGTGTGACGAGACTTCTAATAATCATAAGTTCCGTTTTGCTTTTATTTAGCGCTAGTTGTTATTAAGCATCCAGGTTTCAATTATGTTAAATACTCTGTTTAACTCTGCTTCGTCTCGTGCATGGCAACCAGAGAGCAGGACGACACATTGTGTGTCATCCGCGTAATTAGAAAATATAATCCCCTCTGCCTCTAAATTAGCGAAGAGCGGTACCATAAACAGATTATATATACTAGGGGAAGTACTAGCCCCCTGTGGGACCCCAAAAAGGACCAGAATGGTAGAAGCTTCTGCTGTGTCTGAGCAGACTCTGCTATGTCTGTTCTTTAAGAAAGACTTTAGTCCATGAAATCATCAAAGTGGTCAAATTAGCTATCTCAAACAATCTGGATTTCAATATAAGGTGGCCGACCAAGTCAAATGCCGCAGACTGGTCAAGCGATACTAATAGGGAAAGAGAACCATTATCCAAGCGATCTAGGAGTTTTGACTTAAGGTGAAGAAGTGAGGTCTCTGGTCCAAAGCTCTGCCTGAACCGGATTGGTGTGCATTCAGAATGGGATATTTATTAAGATGTTCCGCGATCTGCATATATACCACTTTATGCAGAATTATTTATAAAAAAAGGTGGGTTAGCGGTGGGACGATAGTTCAGACGGTTGTCCCTATCCAAACCTACTTTTTTAAGGATGGGTGTTACCATTGTGTGCTTCAGGTAATCTGGGACCTTACCTTCTCTTAGGGAGGTATTGTCAAACGCGCAAATAGCTTTAATGATCAGTGGAGGACAGGTTTTTATAATCAGTGAAGCACATGAGTCCCCTTTGCAGCTGGAAGGTTTTAATTTTTCAATAATATCTTGGAGTAATTTCTCTGTGATTGGATGAAAATTAAATTCAGCTACTGTTACCTCAGTGTTCATGGATCTTTGCTGTAGAGTTGGTGCCTTAGATGATAAATGTTTCTTTCTTTCTAGCATCCCTGTTCTTATTCCCAGAGGTTTGTCTTGCATACCATCTTGTATGCGCTGGCACCAGGTGGAGTCTGTAATCTCAAGTAGATCTTCTGGCATGGGGACTACTTCCTGTTCTTTCTGCATTAGCAATACGTACATTATGAAAATTCTGCTTAGCAGCCAGGACCGCTATTTTATATTCCTTTAATAGGGCCTTGTATGATTGAAGGGAAGTTAAAGTGGGATCGGATTTGTTGCATGGACAACAGAAGCACACCACTCAAGGAGTATATATATTGGGCAGGGTGTTGCTGCAATGATTACACTATACAGAAATCCTGCCATTGCACATCACTGTTTTCATCCATCTTTGCATGCATGCACAATTGGTAATTGGTGAGTTTTCTGACATGGCGACACTATAGTGCCACCCATGGGAACTACACATGCTCCTTGCATACAGTTGCCCATCTGCTGTGTAGTTGACATTTCTATCAACTACACTATGTTATTGGAGGTCGACATGCTGTCATGCTTCCTATACAAGTAAGGTTAGATGATGTCTTCATGTTACTAGGGAAACCTTTGAGGAGTCTGGCCGGTAGTCTAAATGAAATATTACTTGCTGGTATTTACATCAAACCAGATGCGCCAGGCAAATATGTTCAGACAGAGGACTGTTGTGGAGTTTATAGGTGTGAAGTAATCAACACACCATACTCACAGGCCATATGTTCAGGTCTATTTGCAGTACATATCTTCTGCCAAGTGCAAAATAACAAAAAGGATATAGTTTTGATGATTGGAAATCGGTGATAACACATTTCCATTGCTTTTTCCACATGTGTGCATGGTGTCAAGACAGGCAGGAGTGGGTTACATGTAAAAATATACCCTCAGCATGCGGTGAGGATAGGGTGTATCGGGACACATTTGCCAGGTATTCTGGAAAATGTATTCTCCATTCACATCCCCACCAGGCTAGCCCTAATTAGAAGCACGTTCGAGCCTTGAAAAACCGCTGTTGGACTGTGGTGGTGCAAAAACGAAGAACTGCAAGGCCCAAAAAACTCTCTGCCTTGTTTAATTCATGTAGTTTTTCCAGTGAGATTTTGAATGCTTGTGAATGGACAGAAATCCCAGGGACCATCTAGAAGTCAAGGCCTATATAATGACACACTCTCCAAGAGCACATGCCTCCTTGGCTTGGTAATCCTATCTGCTGCAGATGTTCACTCACAGCACAGGGAGATGAGATCCCAGACACTGCTGGACCCAGGAATGCTCTCCTTGCGCAGGCAATCTAAGAAGAAAACAAGTTAAGCAAGAACAGGTTTTATTTCTGTTGAGCTCTAAGCAATCACTCTGCATCTGTCTACTTATCACATGGCTGCATGTTTTAGTTAACCTTCCTACCTGCAGAAAAATTATAAATGACTCTTACGCTTTGACAGTAACTTTGTGAACGTTAACAAATTGTGGCTGGTCCACCAGAGTTCATTAACGTGAAAGAAACTGAAACTCAAAAGTGTTTGCCTAAAGAGTGAAGAACCTCAACTTCAAAATACATTCAGCTACTATGAGTGGGCTAACTTACCACCAGCGGATAACCCTCTCTGCATAGTTAAGAGTGGGTACTATCAAGGTAATACATGTTGAAGTTGATCAGCACAGCGGGAGGGGATGCCTCATCATTTGCTGGTGTATTGTATTCTCACCACTATATGTTATCCGGGGAGAGGTGGAACATTTAGAGGGTTGAGACCTCGATTCCACACACGGAAGGCAATCATTGTGGGGAAGGCACTCAAAAATAACCCCACACCTTTGAGGGACTGTGCATAGAACACTGTGGATCAGAATGGTTCAGAACAGACTCCTTCTGTGTCTAGGTCTGGCATCGTTTGCCCCGAAATGCCAGACAGGTTTTACTGTATCTCTTGGGAAGATCATTGTCACAACATGGTAAGGTGTTACACGTGGGCATTGACTTCTGTGCATTTGATAAAAGTGGCAAGTCACATCATTTTTCTTCGTCCTGTTTTAATGGCATATACTCACCTGGCAAACCAGTATTCACCCTTAATTTCTTTCTAAGATGGTGATGTCAATACATGCCATTGCCTTCTCCTAACATAGCTGTATTCCATTGGTGGTCATGTTGTGGCAACACCTGTGGCTAGGCTCTCCCTTTGGTGTAATATAACCAGCTTCTGTACACACTTCTGGATGCCCTGTGTGTACATCTGGATGTGCAAACCCTTTAAGGGGGGGGGGATCAGGGCGGCATGGTGCTGAAATTGGCAAGAATGGTCTACCAGAGTTTGTTGGAAATGCCCAGTGGGGTCTCCATATACTGCAGTCATTGCAAACATGGTACATTTTTCACAATGCATCCACGTGGACATTCAGTTCATCATATGAGAACATTCATCATCTCTTTTTGAGATCATTTGGTGGCTGCCCCGCTAAGTGATATGCTGCAAAGAAAGTAGGCTAGCCAATCAGGCTGGGAGAGGGCTAAGGATCTATTATCAAGGAATTGGTAGTCAGAGAGAGATATCTGGGGCGTGGGGAGATGACTTCAAGTGGCAGGGGTCAGATGACAGAGACAGTAGCAGAGTGTGGGTCACAGGAGTGGAAGGAAGGCAAGTGTAGTGGCCAAGGTAGCATTGAGGGTGGGGACACAGGACAGGTAGGGGCAGAGGTAGTGAAGTAGGAGGAACAGCGGTTAGGGTTGGGAAAACAGCATCTAGGAGGGAGACACAACAGTCATATAGAGGGCACAGCAATCAGGCTGGACTGTCCAACAGTTAGGGATGGGAAACATCAGTGGGTCATGGGTCAGCAGCAGTAAGGTAAGGGTGCAGGGTCAAAGAGGTGGTAGCTGCATTCATGCGATGGTTCACAGCAGTTTGGGCAGAAGCAGCATCAGTCACGGAAGGCACACAGAGTCAGGGAGGGCCAGTAGTAAGGGGGTAGGCATAACAGTCAGAGAGTCCTGCACAGAAATGAGGGTGGGGGATTCTGTATCTGTTATACTTTGATGGCTTTGGGTTATACTCTAGACTCACAACACAGAGTGCCCATGCAGTTCCAGGCTTTATTACCCGATTCCTTTTATCCAGATACAAATATGATCTAACACGTCCATTGCCAGTGATATTTACGCAGACAATCAGAGTATATTCTTTATATTGAATGAATTGTATTGCTGCAGCATCAGTTGAAGAGACATCAACTGCATCTTCATGTATACAGGCCAACCAAACTATTTTGTGAATTTATGTGGTCGTGTTAGTGGACACACTACCTTCCAGGAAATAAAACCCTTTTATGTACAAATATACAAGTGCAAAAAAATGAACACTGTAAGTAACATGTGTAATCCAAGAAATGTGTCATGCCTCTTTTTCTTCTTCAAGGCTTGCCTAGGAAACTTTGCACAAAATGTTCCGTTTCTGTCCTCTGCATTATCTCAAATATGCTATATATGTATAAGGTCTCTGTAGCCTAGAAAGTCCTGCATGTTATGATATTCCCCGAATTTCCCCTTAACATTCTTCAGGAATTAAAGCACCCGGTTGGTGTACTTACATATTTTGATATTATTAAGTGTGATATAGTTAAAAATTGTAACTTTTCATACCACACTTAAATTAGTAAAATCAATATATAATACATTAGATCAAAACAACTATGAAATGCATTGTTTTATTCTTTACAATGTATCCTAATTAAATTAATTAACACATCAATCATCATACTTTATATCCTTAAGAGATACCTTGCATGAAGCAATGTCCATAATTTAAGCATTGCAATCATTAACGCCAAGTTATTTCCTTTTAATCAGCGCACCCAAATGCATCCATTCCAATCAGTTCAATTCGATGTAAAACGTAGCATAATAAAGATGCTATAGCAAGATAATAGTAATCAACCATTTTATCACAGTCTGTCAGTATGTGACGTGAAGTTTCAATCTGCCCAGGACAAAGGCACAGGCAGCAAATACGTTTCTCTCTAGGTGTCACTACTCTGGAGCCGATAACCGTTAAACAAGGCAACTTGTTAATTCATAACAACATGAACTTGCATCAAAGTCCCTAAGATGGAAACTTCAGGAGATATTCTTTGGGTTTCCCAGAACATATGTCACCTATATTAGCTCCTGGGCATTAGTATCCGCTTCAATGGCTGCAATGTTCTGCTGATAATCCCTGTGAGCTGCCCTTGTGAATAATACCTTCTTTAAAAATTCAAATGTGGCTTCTCTCCTCAGGCCGCACACTGGGATAGTCATCAATGTTTTAAGATGACACACAACCTCTCTAATCGTATGGCAAGTAGAGATCTCCATAATTTCAGATATAAAACAATTTAGTGGCAGTTCATTACACTTCTTTGACATAAATAATAGGCTTTTGGATCTTAGCCATATTGCTCAGTGAAATGATGACAAATTCCAGCCTTGTTGGATGAATGCTGACCCCATTTGTGAGTGCCAACACCTCAGAAATCCCCTTCTAGCCTATCCAGCCATATCAGGTTAGGGATACGGGTACTTTCTGTGCCATATAAAAGTGTTGGGATGAGGCTTTGTTTATATATCAATCGTAGCCAACCAAGGCTGAAACGTCCATAGTGATTCACACAAATGTGACAACTGCTTGCCCTATTGAGAAATCTCGTGCGTCTATATTCTTGATCAGCCACTTTTTATCCACAATAGTCACACATAGGTAAAGATGGACTCTTGCCTTTCAAATTCAACACCCCAAAAATGTTTCAGCTTCTTTAATTCAAACCTTACTGAACACCATGTATTGTTTTTTGGGGGACTTTATAGATTATCCAGTCGCTTCCGAATACAATATAACTGATTCTAAGGCATGTTGCATCTCTACCTTAATATGATCCATTACAATTAAGTTATCAGCATATCCCATCCAGGGGAAATGCCAACCAGCAATCTTAGGGGGACAGGTGCATACCTGAGACAGAGCTTAGGGCATGTCCACTATGTATAGGTTGAAAGGTAGGAATGTCAGAATGCACCGCTGCTTCAAACCAATGTTAGTAGCTATGGATTTTGAAAGGTTATCAAAATTGTCCAGCCAAATCTGAACAAATGTATTATCAAAAAACATGTACACTAATTTGAGTAAACGCAACAGGATTCCCCAATCTACTAGCTTTGGCCAGAACATCGACCTGTCAACTTTCTCAGAGGCTAGGGTATCAGTTAAAGGCCCTTCTGCAAGAAATGCAGGTGATTGTTGGGGTCTGCCCAATTATATTGCACTTTGCGTACCAGGGATGCCAATAATTTGCTTGGGACATCCAACATTGCAGGTAGCTGAAAATTACTTGGATCCAATCTGTCCCCCTATTTGTGCACAGGAATTAGGAGGACCGATTGGTTCAAAGAGGTTGGCACCACTCCATCTAATAATGCTTTAGCAAAGATTATTTGTAATATTGACACCCAGATCTGCTTATTTGCATTTAGGACTGCATTGGTCTGGCCATCATGTCGAGGAGGCCTGGACATGTTCAACTTCATTATGCATTGCTCAAAATTGGCATTCGTTACATCAATGCCCAAGGGATTCACAGAAGCCAGTATGAGCTCCAGTTGATAATCATTGTTATGATAGGAAGACTCTGTAATAAAAGTCAGCCATGTATTTTTGTCAATAGGATTAATTTTCCTGTTATCAAGATCGTTATTAGGCTTAAGTGCCAAAATGTATGGCTATCATTATGTGCCAATGTATTAATCATCAAATGCCAATTTGTGTTACAAATTGAGAAATTGTTTCTCACAAGCCAATTTCTATAGGGCGGTCTTAAGTTCTTCAATTTTGCAGCAGCCATGCTGATGCCGGGCTCCCCTGTGCCCTGCTTTTTCAGCAATGTAATGTTGCATCTCAAAACTCACTTATGCCTCTCAATAATGGCAATGTTTATTTTTCCCTTACCAACTGAACTCTCCCGACCGGTTCTTCGAAGGCTTAGAGAGCCACAGTGCTTTGTCAGAGAGTATATCCATTTGTATATGTCCTCTAAAGAGCAATCAGTAGACCAGCCAACTCCCTCATGAAGCTGCTCAGTAACCTATTGGTTAAAAGACATATTCCTGTGTGTCCAACATATTTGGTTTTTCTTGTGATTGAGAAGTGCTGCTCCCAAATTCAAAAGGAGGGGAACTGGCTTCTGACAGCACAAATGCACGTGCAAGCTAAGTATGGCATTATCACTTACAGGAGTCTTCTCTATCTTTAATGTGTAAACATTAATATAAACATTGAGTGATACAAATACATTGCCAATGCAAGAGCTCTTGGCACTTAGCCCCCAAGGCAAAGCACCTGGAATATCACCCACTACCCGGCCATTCAAATGAATCAGACCTTTAGTGGCCATGAAATGCAGCCAGTCATTACTATGCTTATTGCCACAAGGTTTAATTAATTGATTGAACTGCAGGAAAGCTATGATTCCTAAATAATGTATGCATGCTCCTATGTCCGGCTACCCCACAGTAGGCATGTAGATCTCCTCCAATGGTAGTAGTGACTGATTTAATATTGCCCGAGACAACTGTGATTGCCCTATTAATATTGATCATGATACTATTCGTGGAGCCTCCTCGCGGGGGATCATACACATTAATTAATAGATCACCATAAGAGCCATTGATATATAGGCAAACTGCCAAAGCATATTGGCAGGAGGGAATTAATACCTCTTTTGTATAAAAGAGGTTATGCATCGCTAATAAAAGCCCACCAGAGTGTCTGCCGTGTTGGCCAAATGTGGTAGGCCTAGAATACGTGATGAGGGTATCAACACACAAAGAATTTACTAACCATGACTCCTGGATCATAACCATGCCATGAGTCCTGAAAACATCGAAACCCTCAGTATTCGCAAAGGAATGGCTATAGTCACGTGAATTCCACAATGCTATATTGAGGGAATCATTACTGATATTAGGGACGATCTAGAGATTTGGCCTGCAGAGCTAGAGGTAGCAAGCGCCAATCATGCTCATCTATTTCCACAGCCAAAGCCACCCTTGAGTTAGTTCATTCCACTCTTCTGCCTCTGTCTGAACATGTTGTCTGAATCTTTAACACAAAACGGGGAATACTGAGGTGAGGTAGAGGGAATGCCTACAGATGAAATCTTTAAGAAAAATACAATGACAGGGTTATTAACGACCGAATGGTACAGTGATCCAAAAGGTAAGTAGCATCAGTGAGGCACAGAGGTATGCCTGCAGCTGCAGGAGGGGTCTTGTGAGCTGGACCTATAAGGTCTCATTATCTGTCCACTGCAGATGCAAATCATCCATTTTGTGGCTACAAAACTGCTTAAGGTAAACTCAGTTTTAAAACTACTAATCCCAGGCCTGAATGGCATAGGAACTGCAAAGCAGCTACCCATATGAGATTATAGTTATTAAATGCCATTGTACACCTTTGTGCATCAACCATGCAGGAGAATGTGTTGGGAAAAGCCCATAGAGAGCTGATCACTAGTCCAGTTGTGACTACACATTATTCACTATGGGCACTGGGGCGGGTTTAGTACAAAATGAGTGTGAGGGTCAGTAGAATACTGTCTCCAAGTTTGCACCACATTTTATAAAAAAATGCGAATTCCAGATATAAGTACATGTGGTATCATCTCCGATTGTAGGAGATTAAAGTGCTGCCCACAACTTATCAGACATATTTTTAAGTGCAACATCACTCAAAGGGTCTAGTGATTTTCCTCATACATGCAACACAAGGAAACAGACTTCCATAAGGTACATATGGCCCTCATTCTGAGGTTGGAGGTAAGTACAGGTACTTTCCGGCATGGCGGAAAGTACGATACCGACCTGGTGACAGACCGCTAATTGCGGCCCATTACGATCTCGCGGGCACAAGCTTTTCGTCATGCCGGAAAAGTACCTAGCGGCATGCCGCTAAATGACCCGTAAAAATCCCTACCGGCATCCTGCAAGACGTACTTAACCACACCGCCACGGAAGCAGCAACGTTTGTAAATAACGGTGTCCGTAATTTACGGGAACTGTAAATTACGGTCACCGCAAAATAACGTAACCGGAAATTTCGTCACCGCACAGGAACGGGAAGGAGCGCGGCAGCCATCTTTAAAAACACAATCCATTGCCATCCTCTTCAGGCAGCACCCTTGGGGGCAATCCAGAGTTTGGTAAAGGACCACACACCCAGGACCAATGCCTAAAGCCCCAAAGAAGTCTGAGGACCGGCTTCGCAAGAAGCGATTCAGCCCAGAAGAACTGCAGGCCACGGTGGACAACCTGGCTGAGCACGCTGACGTCGTGTTCAGCACCAACATGCGGCGAGAGGCAATAATCAGAAAAAAAAAACATCTGGGCACAAACCGCCCAAAGGGTGAGCGCAGTCGGCACCACTCCCCACACCCCCAAGGACTGTCGCAAGCGGTGGGATGACTTGCGGGTGCGGAGCCTCCTCTCCACCAACCGGAGTCAGGCACTGCGGACTGGAGGAGGCCCAAGTTCCCCAGTAAGACTAGAGCCATGGGAGGAGACATGTGCATCATTGATCGGGACTAAATTGATAGAGGGCGTTGGCGATATGGAGTGTGGGGCTACGTCGTCTGCCGATGGAGGTGAGTGTCCAAAGTCAACACTGCCAATGGCATTCACATGATGTATACTCCCCCAAGGGCCGTCAAAGGCACCTTGTCATGCTGCCTTCCCCCCATGAAAATAATGCAGAGCCAACTGCCACACAATCAAGGGCCAAGTGCTAGTACATAACGCACATCAACCATAGTGCACTAACTTGCACATCCCATTATGCACACTGTGCAGCAGGTTCGGCAGTGTGCGAGCCAGACTGCACATTACAAGGGCAGGATGAGTTACTCCAACACTTGCGTACATACCATACACATGCATATGTACTAGTGCTGTTGCAACGCCCAAAAGGCCATAAACCCCAAATGACTGACATGTGAATGTAATTTGCGTCTCAACCAATCACTCATGTCGTCCCTCTCTTCTACCCCCACAGGCACTGAGCATGAGAGCGGGGACCCCCAGATGAGCCGTCCAACTACCTCCACGGACAGAGGCAGGGTCTGCCGCATACCAGCCCGGACAAAAACACCAACCCCGGCTCCCCAAAGGTCAGTGGAGGATGCACCACCCCAATGCCTCCCTGAATCGGCGCCTGCCACAATGGCCACCCCAAGGTCGGAGGAGTCTAGCATTGCTGGAGAGGTGGCAGCTACGGGCCCCCAGGAGAATTTGGACAGCCCCTTGTCCATCTGTGGGGTGTCCGAGGAAGAGTTCTACCCCACAGTCCACACCCCGGAGCCCAGCAATGTCCCCCTGGCGTCGTGCAGTGACTCTGGGGAGCCTGAAACACCTGTCCGTAGTGCACCTGCCAATACACAGGGAGACGGCGATCCTGGCCCCAGTTCCCCAGTCGAGGCCATGCCAGGGCATGTAGGCCCAACACCCTCCAGGGATGAACAACCATCTATGGATGCACTTCTTGCAACACAGCTGAATGCCCTCATCACTGGGTTGATGGAGGACAACCGCCAGGCCAGGGTGGAGTGGCTAGATGAACTCAGGGAATTGCGTCAGGCGGTCACAGAGAGCTGCGCATACCAACCAGCAGCCTCAGCAGGAGGACACACCCTCATCAAGTCGATCCCCCCCGGCAAGCCCACCAAAACGCACTCTGAGTTCCATGCGGTGCCGGGATATGCCTCCCCCGGGCCCCGGGAGCACGGATTCATCAGCATTGCTGCCACATGTGGCCTTAATGGACTACATGGGACTACTGTTGTGGAGTTGGGGGGGAGGCAGGTGGGGGTGAGGGTTTGTTGTGGAGTTGGGGGGGAGGTGGTTGGGGGTGAGGGTTTATTGTGGAGTTTGGGGGGAAGTGGGTGGGGGTGAGGGTTTGTTGTGGATTTAGGGGGAGTTGGTGGGGGGCGGAGGGAATGTTTACACTCATCCATTTATATTTTCAATACACCATTGGAGTTGCAAAGTTTAACCTGTGTGGACATTCATCATTGAGCATGTGTATTATGACGTCTGACAGCGCATGGTCTACAAGTATACACACACCCAGTGCCCTGTGTGCTCATGTAATGCCGCCCTCTGCAGACTTGTGTTTTGGTTATTATGTCCAATTGAATTGTTGTTTGCCACATGACTTGTCCCTCCCGTGCACCGCCTCCACGATGTTGTCTTGCCACTTCCTCCCCCTCCTTCACTCCATCTTCGTCTGCTGCTAGCAGTCCCATGTCAGGGGACAGAGCCACATTTTGTTCATCTTTACACATGACATGTGGCTCTTGGACACCACATTGCAGTAGATGGGTCCCCCACCAGTCCAGCTTCGGCAACTCATATGTGCCTTATGCAAGCCAGGTGACTGCTTCATCTCCACGCATGCATGGGTATGGCCAGTATTTTAGGGCTCCCTGGGCCTGTCATGTGGCTTACTGACAGGGGTCCCATACCATGGTGTCAAGGGACAGCTACCAACACCTGCATGTCTAGTCAATTAAGGTAAGTGTTTGGACTGTCATGGTGGAGAAGTGAACTTGTCTGACATGGCAGCAGGTCATTGATGCCCATACGCACATGTCCATGGATGTATTAAGCCCATTCATGGCCACAATATGTGTCCAGTGCAATGGAATGCTGTAGCGGGCGTGTCTACGAGATGGTCCATGAACAATGGCACGCACATCTCGTGGTACGTGCTTCGTTGATGCATGCATCAGTCTTGATGTTAGATCCATGAAGTGCTGTGTGCTGTGTGAATCCGTAGTTGGGTGTGTTGGCTGTAGTCAGTGGCTCATATTCATCATACTTCTCTGATCCATACTATGGTGAATTCCACCACTCCTATGGGTGTGCCAAACCGGTGATGTGGTGTGGTATCCCTGCTGCCCTCAGTTCAATCCACTCACAGGGATGACTCTCCAGTGTGGTGACATGCTGGAGGCAGCCACATTCTGCATATGCAATGTCTTCCTATATGCCCTTATGGTTTTGGGGTCCGCCAATGAGTGGTGCATGTGTTGTGGGATTTGGCCTTGTCAAATGTTGGTAATATTGTGTTTGGTGTGTGCCTTACTCCATCGATGTGGGAATCTGTACTCATGTGCCATTACACTGGTTCTGTTGCACGGTGTTTGGTGGGGTGAACATCGTGCACTGGCTTCATCATTTTGACCCAGTTTGTTTATGCAGGCATTCACCTCATGGCACCAATGCACTGTCATGACACAGTCAGACGACTCACCAAGCAGCCAGGCACGTCATCCTGCATGTCGCCCCATGCGGCACGGTAGCGTGGAGTTCTGCTGTCTCATTGAGTCATGAGTTGTTCCTGGATGTCGGGCCCACCCATGTGTGATGTTCTTGCTTGCGTTGCATTCCGTCTGCATGTTGGGGGAGTGGTATTGCTTGCGGCTGCGATCCACCACCTGCATGCCATGCAGGTCCACCTAATCCACGTGGATGCTGTAAGGGGCACCCATGTCATTTGGCATGCCTGCCAATGCATGGGGGCCAACTTTTGTGTCGTATATCTCCTGGGTAGTCCATGTTAGGGATTTGTAGCCCCTTGTGTGCTTGCGGAGGTGATCCAGCAATTGGTTCTGCGTCCGTGTAATGGACAGTTGTGACATGCGATGCATGGGCCCCGCTGTGTGCTGGTAGGTGCCTGTGGCATGGGTGTGGGGCACAGGCACCACCTTCAGTTGTGCCGGGAGAGCGGTGTGTATTTGTATGCTGCTCGCTTATCTGGTAATTTCGCGGCCCAACTATGGTGGTGATGGTGTCACATTCAAGCTGGTAGGGGGTGTGTATCTGCTCAGGGGTTTCCTTGAGGGACCGGACCTGCTGCGTGGGAATGGGGGCTGCTGGGGTGGTAACGGAGGCTGCACTGGTGCTGCATGCTGGGCCTGTCTCCCCCTCCTTCTCCCCCTGTGTCTCCTCAGTGGGGGGGAGGGCTGGTGTTGTTGGTGTAGTTCTTGTGGTTGCGCCCTTGCTGGCAGGGCCTCCTGCTTCATGTAATGCTACCACTGTTGACCTCATCTTGGTGTGGGAGGGGGTGTGGTGTGTAGGTGTGATCCTTTTCTGCTGTGACAGACTCCATTGCCTACACCTGTGCTGATTGTGTGGACCTGTGGCTCTGGGAACCACTGCTCAGGGTTCTTTACTCCCTCTCTGAGATGCCTGTATGTACTCCATGCCGGTAAGGTATTTTACGGCCTTAAGGAGGCCGTTATTTAAGTGTGCTCCTTACTTGTGATCAGCTCAGGTTTGCGCCATGCCGCTAATTTCGGTATGGTGGGGCGCACACGCGACCCAAGACGGATAATTACAGCATCGTAGTTTACGTTGCCGTAAATAGCGGTCTGACAAGTCAGAATAGCCCGTAGCATTAAGCGATGTCGGTATTCCTTTACCGGCATCGTTTTTCCCCTACCTCCAACCTCGGAATGAGGGCCATAGTCATGAACGGCAGACTATGTGTTATATGATGCATAAGTGTAATGCGTGCAATTACTTCAATTTGCTAATTTAAAGTATGAAAATTGTTGACATGCTATGTAATGTTATGTTTTTTTTGCATTAGTATAGCACTTACGGCCAGGTATGGCCTCAAAGCGCAGTGGGGATGAACGCTCTGTGTAAAACAGTAGTCTGAGTGAAGAAGTAGAGAGAGGACTGGCAAAACGTTTGTCTGCATTTATAGGCTGAACAAAGGTGAATGGCAAGGTCCTTAACAACAGCAGATATTATCAGGTGTGGGATGGGTGCTGTGACAAATATTCAAGAGAGTCTAGATATGTGAACAACTTGACCGAATTTTGCATGGGACTCAGTTCTATTCTATGAGTGGTGGCACTTGGGCTGAAGGTGATGTATGGTTAGGGTAGGGTGTAAATAGTGTGCATGTCTGATGTGCACAGCAATGTGAACAGATGTGAAAAATAACCTGCGGCTACATACTCTTATTACGATGTTAATGCATGAACAATATTCACAGCTAATTACTCTGGGTGTGAGTCTAACCACCCAAAGTGTGACTGCAACATTAGGTAAGCATGTATGTAATCATATGTTGTGCTACAAACATTGTGTCTAATGTTTACAAGTAATCTGTGCATAGTATGAAGGAGTAAGTGCATATGTTAGACAACAAATAAGTGTGAAGAAGGAAACAAATGCAAAAATAAAGATATAGCATACTCTATGCTGTGGAAAACTTGAGGAGTATATTCTTTCCTATTGGGACAAATCTGGGAAAATCGTTCTTTCTCCCATGGCGGGAGCCACCCTGTTTGAGGCTAAGGCGGTGAAGCCGCTAAGCAAGACCCCCTAGTGGTCTGGGAAAGCGGGACCTCACTGGAAGTGACTCCCCTCTGGGGACAAGGACTCCCATTGCTAGAAGGAACTCCCTATGAAAAATACTCTCTGTGCTTGTAACTGAGTGGAAAAGACTGCTATTGCTTCCGTTTTACATTCAAATCCTATTGACATTACTTGCATATCTTTAGCTCCAGGTAATGCTGAAATCCCTTTGAACACAGTAGCTGATAGAAAACCTTGTGGCATGACCATGCTGCAGCCGTGGTGGGTCTGGGACCTGTGAACCAACACAGAGACCCGGGCCAACAGACAAATGAATATCCTGCTCTTAATGTGGAGAGCACAGAAACTGCAGAGAAGGGCAGGCGATGGACAGCCTTACCTGGTGGCGTGACCACATGGCCACCGTGGTGGGTCTGGGCCCGTGAACTGACACAGACACCAAGGAACAACAGAGGATGGAATCCTCTCCTCTCGGTGTGTGGATCAACGGCACTGCTGAGGCAGGCGGGAGAAGGAGAAAAGACATATATGCGTTGTAGACGCCACCCCGCTGGTGCACACATGAAGGCAGAGAAGGTAAAGAGGGGCCCAGGGTGGAGGGAGGAGAGTTGAGTTTCACAAAGAGAGAGAAATAAGCAATACAAAGGACCAGAGAAGCCTGGAGAGCCCTAGAGAGATAAGAGATATTGGGCCTCATTAGAACTTCTGAAAATTTCCGACGCCCGCGAATGGGCAATTATCAGATCATTATGACCCTGCCAGACCCGGTAATTGCCCATTTGCGGGTGCCGGAAAAATGATGTTCCCCATTCCCATTCGGCCACTTAGGGCCGAATGGGAATGGGAAGGTCGGATGCACCGGCACCATTTATAACGGTGCCGGTGCATCCGACATGCTCTG
Source organism: Ambystoma mexicanum (assembly GCF_040938575.1). Lineage (NCBI taxonomy): Eukaryota > Metazoa > Chordata > Amphibia > Caudata > Ambystomatidae > Ambystoma > Ambystoma mexicanum. Next base: position 1,068,843,011 of record NC_090935.1, read on the forward strand.
CTCGCTGTGCATGCTGTGCATGCTGTGCTCGCGGTTGTGTTTCTGCCCGCCAGGCCCGACCTAAAGTCACCCGCGAGCACAACTCGTAGTTTTCCGGTCTGGCAATGATGGTACCGGAATGCTTACCGGTACCGTAGTTCCCAGATCGGCAAATTTATAATGAGGCCCATTGTTACAAAATGGTAGCTAGCAGGGTTCCATCAATCTATCCAAGGCACAATATTAGGTAGAAGAAAAGGTCCAAGTTGGTGGAAACAGACTAAGGGTACAATTCCTCCACTGCAAGAATATGAGACATTTCCTTTGTGTGAATAATTGCAATTTCTTCTGAGCAATTTAAAACGAAACTTGAAAACTTTTCTTTTGTGAACTATTAAAAACATTAATTTGTCCTACAATCAGTACTTTGGAGAGATCCATCTAACATTGGCCGGATGAAGCAAGAGCTGGGAGGCTGTGGCTCGGGTACATTTTATGTTGTTTTTTTAAAGTGGTAGGGTCAGATAGTAAATAGGATTTGGACTGAGGAATGATTAACCCCCAAGCTCTTAAACTCATCCAAATCCTTAGACTGCATTTGTGGCAGTAGCCTTTTCTTTCAAAAGCACAATATGGCTCCAGACCTCAGCACTCTGCAAAAACAAAACCTTCTTACCCCTGCTGGACTTGAGCAGGGCGGCCCAAGCCCTATTAATCACACAATAGAGGGAGAAACACCCTCCTTACTGACTTTGATGATGGGCTGATTTAAGGGAGGCCACATGCGTACATAGCCCACCTTAAAGTCAGCTCACCATGCGGCAGCCTGCCTCATTACCTCATTGTCTACACATACGATCCTATCTCTCCTACACTACGCAAGCTTCACTTGCTGCGCCTCCTCATCATGATTATATTCAAGACAAAATAAAAACCTACACACTGTGTACCAACATACTTGGTGGATAAATGCCACACCTCTGGAGACTCTGGTACTCTGACCCCTCAGGTAGCAAAACCATAAAATGTTTGGACGATACACTAGCCGGTAAAAGGAAGACTGACAAGCAGTCCTTCTCCTGACATGCCCCAACCATCTGAAGCTCAATCCTAACAGAGGCTCGAAATGCCCCCCCCCCCACCACCCAAGTTTCCTACACTAAAAACGTGCCAATACCTGCTGGATGAATACAAATCTCACCATCCCTCCACAAACCGTGCTGCACTGTTTTATAAAATGCTAAGTGCAATGCTGGCGGTCTACCATTTAAAGCAGTCTGTTGCTCTCAAGATACGTTTGCACTATAAGCAATACCATAGAATGAACTACATGCCCCTCCTTTGAGCTTAGCAAACACTGTGCCACAAGTAGTTAAACATGTAATCAACTCAGCAGAACTGAGTCTTAAATAACATATGATACCTTAATCTTTAAATTCATCAACATTGCATGTGCCACTCACTTGGGGTTATCTATTGAAGCAAACAAAAAGAAGACCTTGCCAATTCTGTCACTGGATCTTTGTTGATGTGTAAGTGTATTACTCAACATATGGGCGCCCTACTTTTGGGTTGCCTACTAAATCACGCAAAATCAGTTAACTTCCATTTTATCGCAGAACCACAAATTGGTCAGATTATGGACTTTCCCTGTCTGGCCCAGCATAATTCATACATTAATTGTTTTCAATAATCCATCATGTTTACATCTGAATAATCTTGAAAAAAGTTCTAGAATTACAATGAAGCAGTAGAAACTGATGAACCTCCATACACATTTCTGGCATCTGTCACTTGCACAATTGGAAGCATGATGACTGAGGTGAATTGACACTTGTTTTTAGAATATCAAGATAGAGAGGAACCTACAGAAACATTACCTGCACAGTGGCCTTTCAAATGCAATATTGATTTGGTGCCCAGAGCAGGCTCGTCATGGTGAAATATGTATGGGTTAATAAAGACAGAGAACAACATCCCCTGCTTAACTTGAAAATATTTAAAGAACACCTTCATATGAAATGGAACCATATTAATCTCAGCTCTACTATTTTCGGTGTCCAAGGAGACCAGAGCCCTTTAAACGTGTACAGACAATTGTGCTATACATAATATCACAATTGAAAAGCAGTATCCTCAGGATATCTACCATTTAAACCAAACCTGAGTTGTGCCAGATCCACCTGTGCGTGTGAAGGATGCAAATGCAAAATCACATTCTGAACACATTTTGGATTAGAGGGATTACAGGTAATGCATTTAAAATCTGTAACACACCAGCCCCCTCTCAAAGCTTCCTGGTCAAGGTCCAATGTGGATATCTGGATATATATTCAGAGGTATGCACTGATGATATTTTGATTTAGTCACTTAATGAGCCGGAGCACCAGCACTATATTAAGGCAGCACCTCCATGCTTGTGGTAATATAAATAGTTCACAAAATAGGGAAACGTGTATTTCATAATTCCACTCTTGATGTTTTGGGGTTTATCTTGTCACCCAAAGGAGACTAGATGAAGCATAAGAAAATAAGATTTATCTTGGAGTGTGTGTCACCCTGCAAACCTCTACCAGCGATTTATAGGAAATGTTGCTAGGCTAATGATACCAATTACCAAGATGCTGACCAAGGTCACTGGGAACAGGAAGTGGACCAAGGTTTTAAAGCATGAAAGAAAAGACACATTAATGTGCTAGCATTGCCACAACCTGATATGGCGCAGTAATTCATTATGAAAACATATACTTAGAACTATACAATTGGAGCCATCCTGCCTCAAGGAGAATGTTCTTCTCATTTTGTACAACCCATAGCTTACTATTGAAGAAAGCTAACACAAGAAAAACAACATTACTAAATAGCTGATCGGGAATCAATGGCAAACAGAACAACCTGTGGAAAGTAGCCCACTGTTAGGAACACAGCACACAGTAACTGTCGTGACTGATCCCAGGAACCTCAATTTTAGAAATCAGCCATATACTCACTTAACATCATCTGCATTGGGCCATGTACTTTACTGTTTTTGATTTTATAGTCATAACAGGCTGCAAGTACTCAACAATCAGCTGACATATTATCCAGGTACCCGGAAGCCATAACAGAAATAATAATGAAATAATAGCTTCAGCTTGAAAACATCATTACACCATTACAGTCAATGGCCCATTAAAAGGTACAATGAACCATAAAAGATGGTTCGCCATTACAAGGAATGTTACTGTTTGTTTGAACCCATGCATCATATCTCTTGGTTCTACAGTGGTGTCATGATTGTTTTTGATGGGTTATCCTGTAGTCAGAAAGACACAGGTACTTATGAAATGAGACTTCAGGGTCCTCAACAAGTAACAGATGTTTGAGTGCATCTCAAGAAATGCAATCATTATGGAAAAGGACACTAGCACGAGAGGACATCTCAGACCATGGTTCACATTTTACCCCAGGATTTTGGCAGACATTTTATGAAGTCATGTGCACTTACACCATCTAGCATCTGCCAATGGGTAGACAGCCCGAGACAGCGAACCAGGTGTTAGAAGAGTACCTGCATAAACTTTCACAAAATGATGAATACATCTGGCTAGAGCTGCTTCGACTTAGATCTTTCTTTTGTAGCGCACCTGGATGGATTGTCAAGGGTAGGAAATATACCACACCTAGATGGATTGTCGTGGGTATGAAATATACCACACATAGATGGATGGTTGGGGGTAGGAAATGTTCCACACCTAAATGGATTGTCTCGGGGTTGGAAATGTACCACGCCTAGATGGATGTTCAGGGGTAGGAAATGTTACACACCTAGATGGATGGCTTGGGGTCGGAAATGTACCGCATCTATATGGATTGTGGTGGGTAGGACATGTACAACACCTAGATGGATGGTGGGGGGTAGGAAATGTATTGCTACTAACTAACCATACTAAAAACTCACCATTCTGCATTAGTACCCGGTGCAGCAAATCCACGGGATACACTTCATGTTGAGTGGCTCATTTCTGAGCCATACCACAGTGTATTCCTGTGGATGCACTTGTGTGGATTGTGCACCGGGTACACTTTTGTTATGCAGGCCACCATGGAAAGGGAGAAGGGACCTCACGTAGTCCCTTCTCCCTTATCCAAGGTGGCCATTTTTGTATGTTTACTATTTTTTTCAAAATAAGTGAATGGCCTCCATGGAAAGGAAGAAGGGACTATGCGTACAACCTTCTTCCCTTCCACAGTGACCATTTTCTTTGTTTACTATGGGTGCCACGGAAACAGAAAATAGGCTATGTTTTCTGTCCATAGCGGAAAATTCCCTGGAACTTTTGTTTTCTTTTTTTTTCTAGGCTGCAAAACACAACGCGTCTCACAACCAGGAAAAAAAAAAAAACATTAGTACCCCGGTCTAACGGGCCGGGATATTAATGACAATAAGCCCCTCGACAGCAGGCCAATACCACCCATTGTAATGCCCCCGGGCCTTCGTTAAGGCGCTTGCTAGGCTCGGGCCTGTAACTATGGGCCCCTGAGGCAATACCATGGGCGGTAATGGGCCACAGTCTCGGGACTTATTGCCTCATACTCACCCTCAAACTCTGAGCTAAGCACAACCATACTTCTACTGCACCCCAAACCACATGCACTTCACTACACCCAACAACCAACGTGAAACCAAACCATACACAACCAGCCCTCCAGGTAACCCTAAGATAACCCCAAACCAAGCGACAATCATTTTTAAAAAAAAAGTAAGCAGATATATCCTGAAATGTAGAACCCAGCTATGTGATAGAAAATTGAGTCTGGTAATCCACATGTGACTTACATTTAAAAGATCCACGCTTGTTACAGCCAAAATACATCAACTAATTTACCATCTGAGCCTGCATAAACCCTATAGAAGTCCCAATAAGACTACCCAGACATATGAAAATATATGTGGTCTTTCATATTGCACTGCTAACACTAGCCTAAACAAACATTTGCACCAAGATACTGAAGACTTACTGAGTATGAGGTTAATTCACCAAATCAGGTGCTGATGTCTGTGATATCTGTTGGATTTAATACGTTATGGCCTAGAGAAGGAATATTGTGGGCAGGTGTAACCATACTAGCTCCTTGGACCATACATATGTTTCAAGCCAATTACACCTCCATGCCAGGTCTGCTGCCTTCTGCCAGAGGTGGTGGACTGTCAAAGTTTGAGGGCAGGTTATCTCTGCTATGTACCCAGAAGCCTGACTCTGCAAGAAACAGGGTTGACAAAGCTACTTGCAGGGCTCAAGACATAATTATCTAGTACCAACATCATCTCCATGAGCCCCCACTGCATGGAAACATGGGAGAGGGGGCTCTAGACCACTTTGGGACAACATTTACAAAAACAAAACTACACATTCCATGCATACCACATGTGGGAACTACAGAGCGATGGCTCTATTGGGAGCGTCTTTCAAGCCCACCCACACACACTGCTTGTATGGAGGTATATGCTCCTGAACATTCGGCAGTAGCTGTTAATATGGGCACATGTGGATGGAAATGTCCATCCAGGTGTGATCTGCAGCCCCTAGGCCACTAGAGACAAGTGGATTTGTCTATAGAGAGTGAACGTTGTCAGGTCCGGGTGTAGCGTTAGCTCTGGGAGTAAATGTAGCACGCTTTCCAAGTGCAGACCAGAGTTTAGAGTAAAATACTAATTCCTGATTTAAGTGAATGTGATACTGCCAGGCATATTCTACCATAGTTGAGTCGACCACAGCATTAGCCACATTTCTAGTTGCAACAGTACTCAGGGAAGTAGTGCTTTTCTTAATAGGACTTTACAAAATGGACAACAAGGGAACATGCTGAGAGGGAATCCATAATTCGCATGATGGCCAATTCGTGATATAAAGTGTGATGTGCTTAAACACTTCAGTTTGCTCATGTAAATACTAATGTTGATTCATGAATGCAAATGTGCATGAACAATTATTCACAGCTAAAAACATATAGTTTGCTGCCTATGCTCGAAAAATATATGTAGCTTATGACTCACGCTCTTATTATAATAGACCATAGTGTTATTTCAGATTTATGAAAGCATATAAGTAATTTTATGGTGTGGTCCAAACATTGTGACTAATTGGTATAATTATAATGTGTACATGGCATAGGAGAGCATGTGCATTTGTTGGCCAAACAGAAGTGTCAGTAAGAAAAATAAAGCAATACCAGTAAACGAGCACCCTTCATGCTGCAAACAAGTAGAGGGGCAATTATGTCTGGCACCCTAAACCACCTATACACTACTCAATCCCGTAATACTCCTCCAAATTTACCTAACCATCTTGTACCCACCCAACCAATCAATGTGCCCGAAACCCCAAAACTGGCCCTGATGGATGTAAGTCCATGATGCAAACACAATTACAGCAGGACTGCTCTTGGCATGAAAGATCAGTGGCTCAGTGGTTACCACTGTGAATATTTCTGAAGAAGTTATAAACGATAACGTTAAAGAATTGTATGGAATTAATTCCACGATGGATACATTCGGATAAAGGATAATTTGACCTATTATCCAGAGGGCTCATAAAAGGCCACATGTACAGGGCCTGTTTGCAAATATGACTTTTGCAGTGTCTTAATGTTCATCATACCCTGCATGCCTGAACCTAACTCCACGAAAAGCAGTTTAAATCCAGGGCCATCTGAAGCACTTTTGGCACCCTGGGCACGGACATCTTTGGGACCCCCTCCACCAAACCAAAGGAATCAAGAATACTTGTTGCGTCTCCCTCCCCCCACCCGTCCCACTCAAAACCTATAGGTTGATGTGCTGTCTCACAGCATAACAAGCATGTTTACTCCCTTTAAGTCTCCTTAGCCTCTTCATTCTTGCTCTAATCAGAATGATAAACAAGCAGCATTTGAAGACCAACATTAGCAGTTTACAAAGGGGTTACTGTTCTAGTACATACAGGATGCTTTTTATCAATAACATCCAGGAAGGTATGCGGCCTGTAGTATTAATGCAGGACTGTATGTAAAAGGCACATGTAACCCAAAATAGACATATAACTCACATTAGCTGCTTCACAAAATGCAAAAGTGCTCATGCATGGATTAGAGGAGACCAATTGGAAGGAAGGAGAACACTACACATACTGTAGCATAGATAGTGGATGCAGATTCCAAGCTACCAGGAAGGTGTCTTTATCCAGACAGACTGGGATTAGAAGAAGGATATGGTTTTCAAATAGTGTTGCCATTAGATATCAAAGGAACAAATGCCTGTGGTGTGCGATATAAATATGCTCACTACTAAAGTGGGAAGCCAGTGAAACCATGAATAAGGCTTTTATGAAGATCAAACCATGAGAAGGAAATCACTCTGAAGGGCTGACAATATTGAGAGGTTAGCCAATACAAGATTAAATGAGATGCCCAGGATCACATAGGGGTGAAGGGGTGAAGCTGGGATGTGTGCCAACTCTGCAATTTCTGCATTTGAACACTTTCTTTTCTAGTTTTTAAAATGTACTAAAACAATCTCATTTTATAAAAAACAGACTTGAAAAGTACACAAATCAATAACCAAATATGACAATTTTTAAACAAAATATCATACAATGGTGTTATGTAAAATGGGAATGATTCTAGCTTCATTCTCTCCATCATCAAGGGAAGTATACAATTACCAGCAGACCAATCGATGCGCTTTAACATATTTAGGGCCTCATTACACGGTAGGCGGTGGACCAAGGTGCTATTAGCACCTTCGTCCATGCCGGTAAAATACCGGCACCGCCTTGGAGGAAAGGGGAATTACTGCCCTATTCCAAGGTTGGCGGGGCGGTAATTCCCCCTTCCCCCATTGCCCTTCCGCATTCCCATTTTTGCCCGATAGGGCATAATGGGAATGAGTAAGGTGCTAATTACGGTACCACAAATTGCGGTACCATAATTAGCACCCTGGTCCCTTTGCGGGTTGGTTTTTAACGCCTGCTAAAGCAGGCGTTAAAGTACCAACCCGCAAAGGGACCTCGTAATCAGGCGGTAAGGGTTAATGGTCACCGGTACCATTACTGGTGACCGTTAACCCTTACCGCCTTCCGTGTAATGAGGCCCTTAATCTGTTTTGTCCTTTGTATTTTAAAGCTGTAAATACTTCCAAAACAATGGCAGGTGACATTTTCATTTATAAACGTGCATAAAAACCTTTGACTTTTACCAAAAAGCAACCCGTTATTTTGTGTCAAACAAGCAGACCTTAAAATATGGTTGTCTGAGGCCTGCAACATCTGGTCCGCTCTCTTTTGACTACCAACCCTTCCATCCAAATGGCCTACATAAGAAGAAAGATCAAGTAATGGGCTAAACAATATCAGCAGCATGCAAGAAGGCAAACCTCACAGAAGACAACACAGTAAGATGATTTCATCAGGATCACTCTATCGTCTGCTGGCAAATCCAGGATACAACCATGAGCGCTTTCGTTCCATAGTCTTGCATTTGGATACTCATTCACCTCTAAGACTAACAGTTTATGTCAATGTTGGAGGCGATTGCCTAGGTTTTACAACACCCCATCTGAACAAAGCAATTTCTAGCTTTTATAGCAACCACTATCTTTTGCAGGTACATTGCTTATAATAGCAGATGTTGTTCTGCAAAACCAAGTACATATGCAGGTAGGTTTATCAGACATAGGAAAGGCTCAGCCAGCCCTGCTGGAATGTGATATTCTAATTTTGCATATGAACACATATCTCTGCATTGGGTTCTTCACTCACTGAGCTAACTTCTGAACCATTGTGGCACTTAATTTATCAATATGCATTTCACCTTTGCCTATTGCACATGATCAACATAGTTCCCACAGGAAGGAAAGAATGCTACAGAGTTGTGCCATAAGGAACACACAAACTATGTATACCACAGTGAACACAGAAAACAAAACATGATGAATTGATCAAGGCTGGCGTGTGCTATTTAAGACTAGCGAACAATCAAAACTTACTTCTTCAGACAGGGTCTGACTGGGACAAAAAATAGGCCTGGTTACCCAAAAAAAAGTGCCCACTCCTCGCCTCACGACCCTTGACCTCTGATGACATCACCGGAAGTGATGTCATTTGACCCCACCGCAAAGTGACATCCCGGGAAACGAAACACAACCTTTCACCCCTTGACAAAACAGGAAGTGGCAATAAATGGCATTGTTCCTAAGTACACTACAAAACATATTGTTATGATTTCACTAATGTGATATACATTTCATATAAGAATAGATCACCATATGTACCATTAATGTCAGTGTGTATAGATCCATATTGTCTAATTATTGTGAATGCAAGCAGATGTCCAAGGCCAAATGATAATGTTATTGTATAGCACTTATGCTTAAGCTCTTTTTCATAGAACACATATGAATACAATTTCAGCAAAACTGTGTTAGTACTCATTTATCGACCTAAGAAGGATGAAAGGCTTTTTGAAAAAAAGAAAGGAACATTTTTTTTTTTTTATCCAATTTATTTTTCCAAACCAGCCCAGGAGTGGGCAGAAACCGGCCCCCACTCCCCAGGGACGATTTCAGCCTGGCCACGGGCCGAAAGGCCGAGGGGCCAATCTAACCCTGTCTTCAGATCGGGCAGCCCTGTGGGACCCCCCTCCAAGGTGGGGGACCTGAGCAAGTGCCCCTTTTTCCCGCCCATAAAAACGTCTCTGTCTGTGGCAGGTTGTGTGGCAGAGAATAGTACCGTACCCAAAGCAAGGCTGTGGAGAAAGTTGGGTCTCTGCGTTTTAGTGCAAGAGAAACTTCTAATCTTGACCACTGAACAGTAATATTGTTGTGGGTCTACCTTTTGGGTGAATTTATGCATCTATGATTATTACCCTTGTGTGTATGATAAACTTTAGATGGTATTCCTACACCATTTTATCACTAATGCTAGGACTTTCAATATCACTGGGCCACATCACAAGTTGGTCAGTAAAGCAGCGCAATTACTGCCGGGCACAAATAGCATTACGGCTGGGCTGTGAAGCGGTAATTGCGCCTAATCACAACCTGCCTCCCACACGCCCCGACTCCGGCGATAACGCAATTTGTGCCTGGTGGTAATTGCCCTGAAATAACGGCTACCACCAGAAAAATGGCACTAATAATGCTACTGCCAGCGAGCCTGGCAATATTAGCGCCAGCGGAAAATTGCATCACCGCCAGAAGGGAGAAGGGAAGCATTGCAGCAGCCATTTTGGAATACACAATACATTTAAAATCTCCACTTCCTGCAACCATCCAGCAGTTCAGACAACAGAAAATGTCACAGGAGGGTTTGAGAGGCAAGGGGGCAAACATCGGGTAAGAAAGCTCAAGTTCAGTGAGGGTGAGCTAGTAGTAATGACTGATGAGGCAGTGGAGCACAGTGACGAGCAGTATGGGCCAAGGTAGAGGAAGACCAGTGGGCAGTCGCGCACAGATATATGGATCAGCATTTTAAGAATGTCTCGGCAGTGTTCAGCATACCACGTGATGATGAGGACTGCCGGAAACGGTAAACAACCGGAGGGTATGGGTGTGGAGACTGCTTACCCAACACCGCTGGGAGTCCCAGGCAACCGGAGAAGCTGCTGCCCAGCCACTAGTCCTCGATGCATAGGAGGAAAAATCCAGCACTGTGCTAGACCTCGAGGGCATAGAGGGCTTTGGCAGTGCGGAGGCGGGAGTCAACAGCCAGGAGGCGGGAGGTGAGTGAACCCCCAACAAATGAATGTACAAATGACAACCCAGAATAAAAAGCCCCATTGGACAGGGACACAAGTCAGCAGAGTCTGAAGCTGAGCATGCTGACAGGGCAGAGATAGGGCCTGTCACATCAGCCAACCCCAGAGCAGCCATGGGGCAGGGCACTAAGAGCTCTCTGAGTAATCATAGCAGCAGGAAGGGCAGGCAAGTGAACCAAACAAATGGCCATGCACACCTGCCCCCTACTAGTGCACCCTGCACCAGTGGGATTGAAGTGCGAGAGCAACAATGACACTGTGCATCATCCACCCCAGAATGTAGCTCACCGCGTAGGCCTGCCCCATGAGGGCATGGCAGACAAGCCACAGGCAAGAACGCGTCCCACACACAGACATGTCCACAGCATGCAAATCATTGTGCACCATAGAACAGCCCATAGAGCCATGACGTTGCCATGGAACAAGCCCCTCACCTCACTGTGTCACTGCCACCCGGGGAAATGATTTAGGCCCATGAAAGCCCCCATGCATGCATGTCAGACAAAACCCATCCCTACACAGACACCCTGCACTACCCAAACACAGGCCAATTGCCAACAGGCCATGAGCACCACTCCCGTCTCCACTAGCAACCCCATGATGGCGGGCCCACATGCAACTTCCGATGGCCAGCCATGCCCATTTTCCCACATATCTGGCGTCACACTCTGGACCCTAGCAATCACGCAATGCATTCCAATACACATGGTGTACCTGTTAGGGAGAATTCTCAAAATGTGCTCTACCTTAGAGACCCCCAGCTCTTTTGCTGAACTTTGGGACTCTGTACTTTGTAATTATGTTTGTTTTCTGTGTTTATTTCTTTGGATATGGAGATTAAGACAACTCCATAGGCATCATCGTTTTCTTGTGTGTCACACAGCACCCTCAGTGCAGTGGCAAAGGGATGTTTTTTAGACTTCCCAAGGTTTTAATAACTTCTCTGGGACTGACTGTCTTCCAGTGAATGTAAAGTTAAATTGACTTTGCTAGTCTTTTTTAATTGCTAGACCCAGCACACACTGCCTTACAGCAGAGTGCTGGAGGGAATGTCTAGTGTTCCCTATGCCTAGAAAACTCATGTAGCCCTCATAAGCTACCCTTTCCTCTCATAATGGCTGGTGGCAGTGGTATTACCATGACCCGTTTAAACACTCCAGTAGCTGAAATCCACCGGAGCCATGTTTTTCAAGATGGCGTCTGAGCCCCCTCTGTAAAAACAGGCTCTGATGGACTTTTTTTTGCCCTTTCTTTTTGGAAAGGTCCTTCTAGTGTTTGTCTTTGAGCGCCAATCCAGGTTTCGGCCCTTTGTTCGTTTGCCTTTGGTGGGCTTCTTTACTGAAGCCCCCCCCTCTGGCACCTAAGTGTCTGGGGTGGACAGGATTGTTCACTCCTAAACCGACCTATCACTCTTTTTCGTGCAAACTACTTCTAAGAACATTGGCAAAGACTTAAATGTTTACTACCAGAACTGTGCTATCCTATCCAAGACACTTATCCATTGACTTTGGCGCAGGCCTATTGAATTGAACTGCCTCTTGTAGTGAACTGAAACTATTAGCCCTGCCTATGAAAGTATATGTTCTTGATTCTTATAACCATTGCCTTTCTATCCCTTTTGAAAGTTAATGAAGTGCCATTTTGCTCCCACTTCCGGGAACCTAACTTGTTCAGAAACGTATTGGTTTGGTACTGAATTGTATTATAGCATGAAACGAGCTGCTTAATACTAGTGAAATGTTTTCTTACTAACTTTGTAAATAAATATATATTGTTGTACCAAGAAACCTTGAGCAAGTGTTTGTTTGAATCACTGTGATTGTAAGTCCTTTGTGCAACACCTTGTACTGCTCACATCCCTCTTGAGATAAGCTAGCTGCTCAGCCCTGCTACCACAAAACTGCGTAGTACAGACTTATACCAAAAGTTGGATTGTGCGTACACCTCTAGTCTTAATTGTGTGTAGTTTTCCCAAAGGGTACTGCATGTAATTCTGCCTAACAGTACCCATACGCGACACAATGTCCTATGTCCCCTACAGGCGCACATGCATCCCCAGAGTCCCCTCAAGGTTAGCCAGCCCCACAGGAAAAGCCCACAACACTGTTGTCTAGATGAACGGTCCGCTGCACAATGCCAAAAGCCAGCAAGGCCAAACCTGCTGGTGTCACTACTGGCCCTGCAATGTAACCAGCAGACATCTGGGGCAGTGCAGGCCAAGCTGCACCCACGCCTGAAGCCGTCAGTACAGGCAGGGAGGCAATACATGCATACAGTGACACTGAGGAGCCACAGGGGGACACCAGCCCAGAGTCAACACCTGGCCAAGACCGACATTCCCCTGTGAGCCCTCCACGCTGCCAGCACATGGCAACACCCGAGCCAGACATGGACACACCTTCCCATGGATCTCCTGCATTCAGCCCTGGCCCAATGCCTAGCCCATTTTCCAGACCGCGTATTCCACCTAGCAACGTGGTCAGCAGGGGCTGGATGCAATGGAGTGCAGACAGGATGGAGAACAACGCCAACATGTCCGCCCTGATGCTACATGCCCAGCATGTGCACAAACTCATGGAAGGTTTCTCTGCCCTCGTGGAGGCTATCTGGCAGGGGAATGAACTGCCGCATCAGAAGAATCTTGTTCCCAAGTCTCTGCCATCCACCTCCATGACAACCACAGAGGTGTCACATGAGAGTACTCTACAGCGGCAGTTGCAGTTCCCTGTGCCTAAATTACCTTGGGCTGTAAAGGGGGGAAGAGGCCTTGCCTGTAAACAATGTGGGACATTGGCCATCACGAGTGGTGGGAGGGCGCAGGGGATAGTGTGCTGGGGAGTTGGTGGTGGGAGGGGGAGGAAGATAGTGTGCTGGGGAGTTGGTGGTGGGAGGGGAAATGGGATAATTTGTGCACAGTGTTAGAATAAAACAGTTGAATTATATCAATGTGAGGACATTCCTGATTGTGTCATTGTGGAGTTTACTTACAAATGTGACAGTCACACAGTGGTGCTTGACTTGTGCAAGGGAAATGATTCAGAAGATATTGCCACTCCATACCTGGCAAGCCAGTCACCCTTCCCTCTAATCAGCTCTGATGTTGCCTGGTCTGGCACCTGCCTGAGGCACTGCATCATCATCCTCTGGGAGCGGCATGTCCACATCAGGGGATAGGGGCACATTCCGCCTCAGACAAATGTTGTGCAACATAGCAGATGCAAGCACATTCTTGCTTATTTTTTCAGGAGCGTACATTAGGGCTTCACTTGTGTTATCTAGGCACTGAAAACATGCCTTTTGGAGTCCAAAGGTCCGATCAATTCACACACTAGTCATGCTGTGTGTGTGGTTATATGCCATGTTGTGGGGTGTTCGTGGATCATGCACAACGGTCATCCATCAGGCCAGCTGTGGCTATCTGGAGTCACCTGCATGAGGAGAGGCACACACATCAGTCACTGTGAAATGTGTGATGGTGGACTAACATTTTATATCAGAGCAATGGACATCATGTGCATGAAAATGGAGAGCCATCACATGGCATGTGCATCTAAAAAATCTCTGCATGGTGTGTCACTGGTATCTTCCATTCTTTTACCTTCATATGCAACATGTGAAATTGCTGTAGTTGTTGGGTAATGTGTCTGTTGGTGACATGTGTTCCTGTAGTTGGCCTTGGGCCTGTCTATTGCTCTCTTGCTTGTGGCATGCAGGGTTTCCCACCTGTGTTCCATGCTGATTTTGGGGCAGTTGGATGACATTTTAGGGTGGGTGTATATGTGTACATGGATGTGGCACTGGTAGGTCTGCAGTTGGGCAAGGAAATGTTGGCATTTGTTTGGTACTGCTTATGATCATGCATGATATATTGTGGTACCTCTAGTCATGTGTGTGGTTTACAATGATGCTGTATGTGTTGAACAGCATTTCTGTCAAGGTGTGGCCAACATGTAGATGCACCTTGGACTGTACTCTGATGCTGGTGTTTGGGCTGCCCAGGTACTAATCTTGCATTTGCTTGTCAGGACATGCTTTGTGTTATTCATCGCACCGCCCCCCCCCAGTTTGGTCAGGTGATTCACAGTGCATGGGTTCAGGCAGATTTACTCACCCACTATCCATGTCCTTTGTCCCCTGTGCCTCTCCGGGTATCCTGGCAGTATGGGGTGCCACAGGACCATGGAGTCATGGATGGGACCTGTCCAGCAGGCACAACAGTGGGTAATGATCAGGATGGGTTGCAGGTGACCTGCACATTGAGACAGCGGTAGTGCTTTCGATTCCTGTTGTCTGCTTCATGGGCATGGGGGGCCACCAATGCAATATGGGTGCAGTGCAGGGCTGCTCTTACATTTGGCAGTTGGGATAGAACGTTGCCTTTATAGCATTTACCTGGGCTGGGGTGGTGGGCAGTGCAATGTGCTGAGGCACTTGCCACAAGAGGGCATCCAGCACTTGGGCCGACACTGCACAGAATGTAGGCTGTGCCATGCCATGTATCATGGCCCCAGAGTCTGGAATGTGCCAATAGCTAAGAATTGGAGTATGGACACCAGTTTCAGCAGTGGGGTGTGGTGGCTGTCCGGATGTTTATACTGCTCCCTACATTGTACTCTAATGTGCTGAGCAGCTCACTTATGGTCTTCCTGTTGAGGCGGCACATAGTCACCAACTGGGTGTCACTGATGGTCTAGGGTGGGGGCCTGACCCTTTGGGTGGGTGCATGTCTTGCTTGGGCTCTCTTCACCCTCCTCCCCCCGTACTCACTGTGCCCTGGCCTGGTTGACCTACATCTCTACTTGCAGGCACAGCATGAACAGCTGCCTGTCCCAGCGCACAGCAAGTAATGGCAGCATGGTGTTGGAAACAGTCTTTTGGGTATGGATGTGCCTTACGTAGTGCTCTGGAGTTCATTTGGTGCACCTGTGGCTTAATCTCTGGCACATATGTTCATTTACCTCCAGCTTTTAGCTAGAGGTAAATCTCAGCTGTATTAGTGCCGGTTTTCGGCACTAATACCGCCGAACATGGTCTTGTGATATGGCTGTAAATGCACTTTGTGTTGACGCTAATAACAGCGGCTGTGATAGTGCTGGCTGTAAGAGCACTGGTTAATTATGTGGCTGGTGGTATTTGTGCTGAGTCGTGATCCAGCAGAGCGGTATTGGCCCCACTAATTCCGTTTCTGCTGCATTTAAGGCCTATCATCCAACTCGTGATGAGGTAGACACACATTAATAATGCTCTCACTCTTGTTACTAGCACCTTTTTCCCTCTGGGTAGCTTGCTTTTTCATTTATATCTGTGCCCAGATGCAGTCAATGACTCCTTGGTACTATCAGTTAAGCATAACATATAAATACAAATACAAAAATAAACACTCTAATGATTAACATTTATTCATACTTATTCTCTTGTAGAGATAATATATGAGCCTTAAAAAAGACAAGTAAAGCAATATATTGTTCCGAATATTACCAATAAAGAAGTGGAGTAGAAATCCATTATCCACCTAATTTAAAATGTTGAAATCACCTAATTCTAATCACAAATGTGCAAACAGCCTTTGTAGCACAGTACAAACTTAAACACATACTGACAATACTGATGCTGTGGATTGGCAAGCCAGAGGAGAGGTGAGGTTTTACAGACCAACCTCTGGATAACCCACTAGGAAGAACGGAATTAAAAGCCCTGTATTAAAGTTCATGGCCTAGGACAACATTAACACGATCTATAGGCATGTATCAAAAAAGATTTTAGGTAAAAGCATGTCATATTCCCCTGCAAAGCATTCCTCTACCCCTTCCTCTGTGCTTTGATGGATCCAATTATCATGGCCAAAGAAGTATGAGGGGCAACACAGTTTATATATGGACATTGGGCCTCATTATGACCCTGCCAGTCCGGAAATTACAGTGGCGGTAAACCCGCTGCCACCGTTGTCTCTGGACCGGCTGACTACGAGTTCAGCAGGCGGGTGGCCTTACTACTGCCAGGTCTGACCTAGCAGGAGTAACACCACTCGCCTGCTGATGGAAATGGAAACACGGTCCCCGTTAATTAGGGTGCCAGTGTTTCCACGGTCCCCTTTCCCATGGGAGTCCATGGGAATGGGGAGTAACAGAATGCCGTCTCCGTAATTTCTGGATCACCGGGGCTGTAATGCCAAAGTAATTCCGACAAATCCGAATCCGGTAATTAATTCCGGGTCTGGTGGCAACCTGACGTTTTTTCCGGCACTGTTACCGTCAGACTTGGAATGAGGCCCATTGTGTTGAAACTCACTACCACCCTAAACTCATTGTATCACGAGCACAGGGAAGATTGAAAGTCTAACCTAACAAAAACACATTGGGCCTCATTACGAGCATGGTGGTAGCCGTGCCTGTATGGCAGGCACAGCTACATCCATGCTCGCTAACGGCACCTCCTCCCGCGATTGGGCAATAACCGGCCCATTACGAGATGAATGAGCTAGTAATTGCCAATTCGCAGGAGGTGGTAATGCCGGGCTCTCAATCCCCATTCTGCCCAAGAGGGCTGAATGGGGGTGAGGAGCATGGATGTGCCGGCACCGTTAATAACGGTGCCGGCAGCATTACGAGTTATGCTTGCGTGTGCCACACAGCTCGCCAGGTAAGACCTGGCAGGCTGTCAGGAATCCGCGAGCAGTACTCGTAATGCAGCGCCCCGGTATGAACGGTGCCGTGCCTTACCGGCACCGTTCAAACCGCAGCCGCCAGCCTTATTATGAGGTCCATAGTGTTTTACGCCAAAGCGCTTTACATGAAACAACAAGAATAAAAATACATATCATGAGCCAAGAAAACAAGAACAATATATAGAACAATTTGCAAAGTTCATTGGAGAACAACCTGGGAAGGAAAAGGTGGTAAAGAGGAGGTGGGGGATTGGAATGGGGGTTAAGGGTACAACCTGATTAAGCTATTGAGGATGAGAGGTATTAAAGGGTGGTCAGGAGGGAGGTAGGAGTATATGGGATTTTAGGGAGGAGCGTAAAGATGAGAATGAGGAGCTAGAGCAGATAGGGAGAGGAAGAGAGTTCCAGTGGAGAGGGGGAAGGAGATGGAAGGAGCGGAAACGTGAAGGGGCACAGGATGCTGAAGGAACAGTGAGTAGGAAGTGGTCAGCTGAGTGAAGAGGATGAGAGGGGGAGTAGAATGAGAACAGGGAGGGACTAGATTGTGAAGAGATTTGAAGACGAGACAGAGGAAGTTGAATTTGTGTTGGGAGTGAAAGGAAAGCCAGCCAAGAAAGACAAGAGAAAGGGAGATGGAGTCAAGAGGAGAAACAGAACAAAGAGTACAGATAGCAGAATGGTAGAGGGATTTAAGGGGGGGGGGGCAAGATTCGGCGCCTCTTAATAGTCCTACCCAGGAAAATAAACATGCATGTTGAAAATATTGGTAAAAATGGCTTGCTTCAAACCCCAAAAAAATACTGAAATAGACAAAGTGCACCTTTTTACCTCCATGAGCAGTCTGCTAACATAGGCTGAACACACTTAAAAGATGTTTCCTGCAGGTCTGTTTTGTCAGTTGACAAGGGGTCTGGGAGCCCCTCTACTGAGAAGGAACATGAGTCAAATACCGTAATCTATGGAATTTCTTCCACTCACAAGGTTCTACAACCACTTTTTAGTTCACTGTACCCTTCACAGAGGAGAAATATCCTTGCATTTCAGTCTTTGTCCCACCCACAGTGTCAGTCCAGCACCGAAATGCTAGGCAGTTGTCTGTTGATTTATCAGTTAGCTTCCCCCAAATTATTTTGATTTTGATTTGATTTTGAAACATTTGTACCACGCTCCAAACAGACTGAAGTGTATATGGGCGCAGATGGAAAGAGAGCCTCAGGATGAGTTACTAAACAGCACGTTTATAATTGGTGACCCTGAGCTGAGCAAATCTATTTGAACAAGTAGGTTTTAAGATCCTTTCTAAACCGGAATAGTGACTGGCAAGATTTAATCTCTGCAGGGAGGCTGTTCCAAAGTTTGGGTCAGAAAACTCCAAATCTCCTATCACCTCTGGAGACAGATTTTGCACATGGAATATTCAACAGAAGCTTATCATCTCAGCCTAATGCTCTGATGATATCGATGGACTTTGGCACTGAGATACTGTGGGGCGAATCCATTGACACATTTATTAATTAAACAGGCTACTTTAAATGTAATTTGATCCTCAACCACCAGCCAATGCAGAGATCCTCGAAGCGGAGACACCTGATCCTTTTTTACCCCGCCACCCTACCAGTCTCACTGCAGCATTCCGGGCCTTCTGCAGTCTATATATCTGCTTGGCAGGTATACCTGCCATCAGACTGTTGCAGTAGTCCAGGTGGGGATTTATCATGGCCCCCACAACAACTACATGATCTCCTGATGGTAAGAAGGGTAATACATTCCTAAGCAACCACAGCTAGTAATAAACTGACTTGACCTTAATCCAATCCCCACCTGGGTTTCACTGTTGAGATTCTCCTGCCAGACACAACCAAAGCTCTTAATTTTTGGGCAAATTGTTGCTTCTCACAGAGAATAAACGCAGCAAAAGATTTATTGGCATTTGCAACTTACTGCTTCGGTCCGAGCAAAATGATTTTAGTGTTTGCTGCGTTCAGCTGGAGCTGGTGGTTGGCCCTTAAGCGATCAATGTCGACCAGGCACCGATTAACTCTAGCAAATGCATCCTCGATGTTCTTAATCTCAATTTAGATTTGCTTGTCATCGGCGTATGAGTGGAAACTCAATCCATGAGACCTTATTATATTTCGTACTGGGTGCATATAGAGATTAAAGATCAAGGGGGAAAGTGATGATCCCTGAGGGACCCCTCATCTAAGGACAATAGGTTCTGCAGTGAAACCCCCAAATAGTACCTGCTGGGATCTGTCCAACATTATTGAAGCAAACATTATAAATCAGAATTTGGGAACATTGACAAAAACCAATGGGAGGCACAAAGACAAGATTTACATTTTAGGACTACTAATTAAAATTGTTTTCTTTTCTTACCCTGGCAGGTCCAGATCATGCAGGTCATCAGTCCTCTAGGTTGTTCCCCTTCGTTGTTCACTGTTAGGGAGAATTCTCAGAAGTGTGCCAATTCCCTCTACCTTAGAGATCCCCAGCAACTTTACTGGATTTTGAGGACTTGATTTCTTTAAACTGGATAGAGTGAGACCCTTTGTCCTGCTCTCTCATGTATTTTAATGTGATTTTGTACACTGTGTTTTTTTTTGGTTGTGGAGTCTGACAAAATCCATAGGCATCATCTTTTGCATTGTCTCACACAGCACTTTCAGTGCAGTGACACAGGGAAGTCTTTCAGATTTCCCAAAGGTTTGAATACCTTCTCTTGAATAAACTACTGTTTCCCAGAGCAGTAACGTGAAATTGATTTTACTTATATTTGTAACTTTCTAGACCCAGCACACGCTGGGCCTCATTACGACCCTGGCGGAACGGGTTAAACGGCGCCGTAAAAGGCTGCAGCGCCGTTCAACCCGTTCCGCCACATTACGAGGTCCCCTCGCGGGACACGTTAAGCACGCCTGGGAAAACCAGGCGTGCATACCGGGTCCCGCGAGGGGAAGAGGGAGCAAACAACGGGCCATCTCGTAATGGCCCGTTGTTTACTCCCTCTCCCATTCCCATTCAGCCCTATGGGGGCTGAAATGGGAATGGGGATGAACCGTGTCCTCGATTGAGGAATTACCGGGCCATCCGAACTCGGAATGGTCCGGTAAGTCCTCATTCCGAGGACACGGACACGGATGCGGTTTTGCCTGCAGCCATGCCGCCAATAGCGGAATGGCTACCGGCATACCTCGTAATGAGGCCCACTGTCTTACAATAGGGTGCTGGAGGGGTTATCTAGTATTCCCTTTGTCTAGCTGCTCATGTAACATATTTATGTTACCCTTTCCTCACTGAATCGCTAATGGCAGTGGTTTACTTTTCACTACCATTATGAGATTTTACCATGGGCCGCGTTCGCAACCACGGTAAAGCCACCCATGGGTGCTATTTTTGTCAAAATTACCTCGGTCTTCTTTTTTCGCCATTTCTTTGTGGAAAGGTCCTTCTTGAGATTTACTCTGTGCGCCAAACCAGGTTTGGTGCCTTTGTTCATCTTGTCTTTAGCGGGCTTCAGTAGTGAAACCTGCCTCTGGCTCCAGAGTGTCTGGCGGGGCAGGAAGTGAGGAAGGTGCCAGAAACTTCCTGTGCTTAGTCTCCTAAAAGACCCAAATGCACTCTGTGGTGATTGGCCGGCTGACTGTCCGGCAAGGACAGCCACCCTGCTGGGTGACTGACAGCTGGGGTGGAATGAATGGGAAAAAGCTGCATAAAAGGCAAGGCTTTTGGCTTGGAAGGAAGAGTCGACCACTGGAAAAAGAAACCGAAGAAGAACTTGAAGAGGACGCCTGCTGCATCTCCTGGACCATGGGTTTGCCCGGTGAAGCGCCCTGCTGCTGCGCTGAGACTCCAAATTCGTATAGACAGAGAAACTCCTGCAAGGACGACTTCTGCCTTTGAGTTGGTGCAAACAATCAACTCCAAAGTAAGCCACCTGGACATCCTCTCGGAGCTGGTTGAATTTCCACAGAGTTGCTGCTGGAGACTGAATAGCCAGGGAGAGGAACACCAGTTCTTGTGCGTTGCTTTTAAGCTGGCCAAGAGCTCCAGGAAGATCCTCGGGACTCCCAGGAAGCAGGACTGACCGAACCTGAGCCCCCTCAACAGAGTTTGGGACCCCAGAAGCAAGGAAAGCTCATCTCGACCACCAGGAACCACAGTGTTGTTATTTGCGATAGACGCGAGGAGCTGAAACACCGAACAGCCACTTGTTTGAAGATTGCCAGTTGCGAGCGGTGGCTGTCCCATTTCAGTGCAGGAGTCCCCAAAGGTCCTCCCTCTTGTCACCACGACTGAGGCCCAGGAACACTGAGATCTGCAGAGCTGTACAGGAACAGAAGTCATCTGCTGCACGTTTTCTTCATTACAAAGGTACTGTAAAGTCTGAGAGAACTTACTGCTTGTTGCAGAGTTGCTTGCATCTTCTGCTACTCAAAAGCCTGACAGCTTGTGGCACTACATTGATTCTTCTTTTTCTTCAAAGACTTCTAAAAACATTGTGCAAATACTTTTCTTACTTACCTGCAAAGAAGTGCTTCAGCTCAAATAGACTTTTGTCCATTGACTTTGGCTTAGCCTGTTCCACTGAATGACTCTCATTGGTAAATCTGAACGTATTTGCCTGGTTGAGAATGTTTGTGATGTCTTGTATGTTCTAATAATCTTTTACCTTTAACGTAAGTTCTTCTAAATTCAACAGTGATACATTAATGTCCCCAGCACCCTAGCTATTGAAGTCACCCAAGGGTGTAGGTTGTGTCTGTGGGCCATTCCAAAAGGTTACTTACTGATTTAGAAACTCGATTAAAGTGTGTGTTTTGAAATATATTTGTGTGGTGTTTTCTATTGCTCCCTTCTGAAGAAGGCTTACTTTAATGGATTGATAAATAAATTAATCATTGTTTTATCAAGAAACCTTGAGTGTAAGAGTTTATTTGAATACTTGTCACTGTGAATCTCTGTGTAACTCCCCTACAGCTCACATTGACCCCTCTTGAGATAAGCCTGGCTTCTCCACACACTACCAACGCTGTATAGTGCAGACTTATGCCAAAGGTTGGATTTCTATTAGCTGGAGGTCAGGGTTGTTGTAGTGCACCCAAAGGGTACTGCATACAATTGTGCCTAACATTCACAATGGCGTAGCTTTCTGTGAAAACTCAATACTCCTCCCATGCTGCTGAAACAGCTTCTTTTAAAGGCTAAGCCCCACCACTGTTTCTGTGTTAGCCAATCCCGTTTAACCATATAATTATGACATTTATGGAATTAGGATAAATAGAAGAACAGAAGATCCTGTTTGTTTAGATTTGAACTGAAGCCAATCTTGTCATTATCTGTCACTTACTGAAAAACTGACATGTTTGAATAAGCTGTCCAGCAGGTGTGCCCAAGCAAGATAGTCACTCAGTGGGGCTGCTCCCCCTCAGAACCTCTGAATATGCCAGTGTGTGCCCCTGACAGGTTGATCTAGCCAGGCTAAAACTGCTGAAGACACCAGGATCATCAGTGATCTTCAGGGCAAGCCTGCATTTGAGTATGTTGTCGGGTGCCAGCCCATCGGCAGAGAGCTTGGCCACTGTGTAGTTTTTTGGGCTTCACCTGTTGAAAGGTCCGGTTACAAGCTTGTCCTAGGGACACACCCATGCCCCTGATATGTGTTTTGTCCCCCAGAAGAGACAGGTCTGGAAACAATCACAGGCATTGCTGAGGACGTGGAATGGGAGTCCTGTGTGGGTGAGCGAGGGCTAAACAGGCACACTCATAGAGAGAGGTGAGGCCGGGTGCTAGTGCTGGTGAGATCGGTTTAGCTGATCTTGCGCTGGTGGTTGCAGAGGCAAAGGAGGCATGCTTGGTGCCTCATAGTGGTCAACCTGATCTGTGCTTGGTTGGCACACATATGAAATGATGCCCCATGTCTCATGCTGGCCCCCAGATTAGCACCAGTGACATGCCATGACTCTGCAATTGAATACAGCAAGGAAATAGAACCTTGTCTGTTCATTTAGTATCTGATACTTACTTAGACAATTCACTTAAGAGGTGTATGTGAAGGAAAAGAGCAGGAAAACAACACCTGTTGAGTACAAAATCATGAATTGTACACATATTTAAACATTTTCCATAAGAACCCTCCTATTGCATTCTAAAACTTAAGATGAGTTAACAGCTTACTTCTAAAATAAAGCAGAGTGCATGTGCAGAGGATAAAAAGAAGTGTGGCAGCCAGTTGGAGAAATTAAGTCAAGACATCAGATGGAAATTATTTTGGAGACATTAAAAGCACACATGAAGAGGCAGAATCAACAATAATTCTTCAAACCCCGTATATGTATCACATTGTCATGCTACTACCCTCTACATGTTTTCACCTGATAAT
The DNA here is from genome assembly GCF_040938575.1 of Ambystoma mexicanum. NCBI lineage: Eukaryota > Metazoa > Chordata > Amphibia > Caudata > Ambystomatidae > Ambystoma > Ambystoma mexicanum. The sequence goes on from NC_090935.1 coordinate 1,068,866,809, forward strand.
AATGTTTTTGTCCTTGCACTGAGGTGGTCCCTGTTTTTCCCGTCTGACAGCATATTTGTTACAGGAACCAATAAAAGACTTCCCAAACGTGTGTGCTTCTGTTTAGTGCAGACATTACAAGGCCGACATGCTCTTTTTCAAGACTTCAGCAAAAATAACTCCTTGAAGCTTTTGGAAGACTTGGATCGCTAGAATAATTTAGAAAGGAAGATGTACGTTTGAAGAGAAATTAATTATTCAAGTCTACTCACCAGGAACAAAGATTTTCTACATTGGTTAGCTGCTTTGGTGGAGGTTCACAATACAAAGTGATCATCTCCCACCAACAAAATTCTCTCTAATACCATACATCTTAAGGACTCATTACCAGGTGATGGAGTGGTGACATGCTGATCAGCAACACCCAAATCTCCCAGAGCCATCACAATTCGGGTGGGAGAAGGTAGATAATCAATATCCTCCTACTATGTGTCTGCTTACATGTGCACCACAATCAATCATATAGCTGGTATGATGTGAATGCATCAAAGAACGGTATGCATGCTTCAAAGGAAGGTGTGCTGTGCATTGCAAATTCCAAGCTCAGTCTCTAAGGTGCACAGAACTGTGTAAGTGTGGTGGCGACAAAGAACTCTGCGATACCAATGATTTTGAAGACGGTGGAAATGACCTCGGGGCCTCAGAAGATGACCTGTAAAACCTTAATTTCTCTCTTCAAATGTAAATAGCTATAGTAGTTTTTATAAACAGAATAGTTAAATGAGAAAGTTGCACATTATTTTAAATTTCTAGTTTAGTGACCATACAGTTGAGCGTTTTTGCGATGAAGTCCCAATAATATACAAGGATATATCTCAGAAATGGTAAAAGATATCCAAAAAATGCTTATATGAACTTTTCTATTCCGTTAATCATGTTTAACAAAAAACCTACCTAGCAAATCGGCCATAGAACCTCCCGAATAGCAGTTACATTTAAGAAACGAATTTTGTATCCATAACAATGGCCATCTTGGATTAATGAAGTCACACAGTCCCTCTTCCACAAATTCAGACAAAACACCTGGTAGGACATGATGGTATGCTCTAATATCAGCACATCGCCAGTAAGCATACCTGGTCTACATTCAAAATTCCACAGACTAGGTTATTGTAACAGATGCCCCTCAACTACTATATGTAGCCCCGAGATGCTGTCAGGCTTTCTCTCAATTTTGTCCAGCTGGAAGGACCAGGTTAAATTGCTGTCAATAGTGGTACCGATGTACTCATAAACATTAACAATTTCAAGAAAATGATCATGCAGCTGCCATTTTATGCCCTTATTGCATCCAATGGTATTGTTATTTTTGTGGCTAAAGATCTGTATCTTAGTTTGTCTTAATGTGCAGCTCATTAAATTTAGCATAGCCAGTAAGTTTGTCCCGTTGCAATTAAAATCCCTTAGGAGTGTAATGAAACAGGCCGAGATAATTTGCCTAGCCAAGCCACGTTAGACCAAGTCTAGGAGGAGAAATTGATTGTCTACTGATGGCAAGTGGAAGGTCAGCAAGGTTAAGATTAAACAGAGCAGGGGCGAGTATACACCCCTGCTTGAGATTGACATACGTGGGAATGGAATCAGTAACCTCACCTGCAGATATCCTCAATTTAACTTGAGTATGGCTATATAAAAGCATAATCATTCTCAACAGGGCAGGTGGTATGCCCCAATTATTAAGCTAGTGTCATGCTTTATCTCACGGAACAGTGTCGAAGACAGCACTGTAGTTAATTAATGTCGTATATACTGTTTCGCTCAGGACCCTCCAAGAATATTCAGTGTTAGTGACCAGTCACAGTAAATTCTTGAAGGTACCTGAGCCTTTGCAAAATGCTATCTGATTAATGGGTTTAATACTGTGATTGTGAACTCAATCATTACGTCCTTTAATAGTACATGGGGAAATATTTTGGAGGTGGGATCCAACATGGCTAGTTTGCAATTATTTCTTGAATAACTATGCACACTGTAAGAGGATTCAATCCAGCACTACAGCTAAGTCAATGCCTAGTCTGGGATGCTGAATGGAAACCCTTATTGATATATCTTTATGTCCAGTTCATGCGTTCTGGGTGACTACCCCTATATAACACCCCTCTCTTGGAATCCCCCTGACCCCACTGAGCCAAGAAGTAGTTCTGTTTTGCAAGTTAAAAGGTTTATTTGAGAATTTAAACAATATATATATATATATCACACTTTATAATAAATTAATAATTGAATATCACACTTAATCTGATATGATAAAGATTAACAACGGAGAATCTGGCACTAGCCCACTTCTTTATAATCACTAAGGAGTTGACATGAAATGGATAAGGTAGCACACTGGTAAATAGGGACAGAAGAATAATGTGGTAGAGAATGCTTTATAGGGTTCAAGGAAATGCAAGGTTGAATGAATGAAATGCAGTATAGAAGATAAACTGATATGGTTTCACAAAAGACACGGTAATCACTTTCCCTTTGTGGCAATTCACCCCCCCTATACAATGTAAGGAGATGGAAGGAAGAGCACACGGTTCAGGTATATAATCACAATGTAATACAGAGTTCCAGTTTCCCAGCAAGCTTAGAGGAGAATAGATATGAGTTTTACACAGGCTCAAAATGCTTTAAAATGTGATAGCAATATATTGGAAAATGTGCTAAAATGATTTTAATTCCCTCTGGAGGTTCAGGTTGAGGATTAGTTGGTTTAAATAAGTTCAGGCTTACTTTAGCAATGTTCTAGGAATGATTGGCAGGTTAAACGAATTTTTGGCAAATGAAAGCAAGGAAGATGCTGTTTTCACACGTGGAGAAATTTGCAAATCGCGGTAAAATTCGCGAGTGCGTTTTTCGCGATTGCGGCAACAGTATAGGGAATAGGAATGCGGTTCTAGGTTTGTAGAAAAGCCAAGATTCCCAGCTTTCAGAGGAAAGTTACTGCAAGTCTCTAAGACAAACGGTCTTAGCGATATGGTAAAGGTCGTTTTTCAGATTTGAAATTTTAAAATTTCAAAGTGACAAGTTACAGCTAGCGACTAGAAATGACAGGTGACAGCTTTGCAAATGACAGGTGACAGTTAGGAGACAGTTCTGGTTAGATTAAAATAGATTGAATTATATTATTTTAACTAAGAGATTGGTTCTGCACAGTTCTGCTAGGTACTCACAATATATTTTTGAAATAAATGGGCCTCGCCACGGATCTGGTCAGGTTTTCTTCACTCGCCACGGACGGTCTCTGCGCACTACGGTCTGGGTCAGCTCTCTGGTTCTGCGAACAGCGGTCTGGGTCAGCTCTGCTCTGCCTCTGGTTCTGGATACTGCTCTGCTTTCTCTGGGTACAGCACTGCTTCTGGATCTTTCTGCACAGCTTTCTCTGGACCCAGCGCTGATCTGCACGGCTCCTGGATGCTGCTATCGCTGTTAGGTTTGCTGGATGCTGAGGCCCACTGAGAAGAGTTCTCAGTTTGTGGGTTTAGGCCCTTGCTTTGAGTTCTGAATCAAGTTCTTTGGAGTTTTAAAGTCTAAGTGTTGAATCTAGTATCTTCTGGATGTTGTGTGGTCCGGCAGAGCGCTTTGCAGCAAATGGAATTGAATGTCCCTATCTGTCCTGACTGTCTTCTTTTATGTGTTTTGAAAGTGGGTGGAGAGGCTAGCTTTCTGGACCCTACCCCTCTCCACTTGTCATTGGCCACTTCATCCTCTTCCCCTTGATTGGGGGAATGAAATGAAGTGTCAACTTGATGAGGTCTGTTTATGATACAGAGAACCCACCCCTGTCAAATTACACACAATCTATATTTTGACCCAAAAGACATATTTGCACAGGTACACATTTGTTTGAAATTACATGCACCCATCACATATCAAAGGAGGTATACCCTGTCCAAATCTGCTCTTCCTGAGAGCTTGCATTGAGAAATGGCAACATTTGCACTTTTTAACTGGTTTTGCAATATCGGACATTAACCCAAATTTACACACATGTGCGCAAGGAGTATGGACATTAATTGATGAAGTGTCAGATTTTTAACATGCATACATTTTAGGTAATACCCTCTTAACTGCTAGCTTGCCCCCAGATCATACCACCGGTTCTAAAAACCTCTTAAAATGTGGGCAGAAAAATCACAAGAATTATGGTATCATTCATAACATTTTCACAAGTCCGATCTATGAATGATCCATCTTTTTAGAGTTATGTTCTGGCCCCAAAGGGGTGTGGTTTCCCCCCAGCACAAGGTTGAATTTCTGGTTTTTCCAGTTCTGCCAAGCCAGCTTGCTCTCACAGGCAGTGCTCCTCCCCTTTCCTTCCAGGAGGAAGCCACATTTACGACTCCCACCAATAAAACATTTGCCTGAGTCAGGACAGGGCTTTGTTCAATTTCCTGCAGAGCCCAGGTAATTCAATCAGAGAAGTGTCATATCCCTTTTGGTGGGAACAGCAAAAGGCAGCTAGGCCTGGGAACACAGCTGTTGTGCAAGTCTCAACACCTGTCGGGGGTAGCTGGTGGGCAGAATTCAGTTCCTTAAGCCAGGCCCCAGCTAATGTCACTTTTAGTTACCCAGTTTTCTGCATTCAAATAAAACTAACCATTTTTACATATGCAGCTAGAATGCTGATTCTAAGTTTAAAACTATGACATTTAAACAATTGAAACCTATGTGACACTCAAAAGTAGGTCACTCATTTCTTTTAAACATTTAGATTTTTAGTGTCTTTCAGTCCAAATTTACTTAAACTGCTGAAATCCACAGCTCAGCCAGTCTTGTTATAAACCTTCAAGTCACTTCAGAATATAACTTTACATTGTATCCACCTCTCAGTAAGTCTTTCTTTGGCCTGCTTTGGGTTCATTTATTCAGTTTTACACAAAAAAGTCTGGTGTTGTTTTAAAACGCTGGCTTTCTGATAGTGGTGAGTACTGGTAATGCACCCATTTTTGGGATTTAAGAAAATGAATTCCCCACAATTCTAGGTTGCTTTTGGCAATCAGCATTGCCATTCCCAATGGTTTCAGGCTACTGTGTGGGTAGTCCAATGGTGGTTTTAGGCAGTGCCCTTCTGTGCCCATAACATCGGCAAAAATGGGTGGCAGCCTATTCTTCATGCCTTTCCCTGGGCATTTTCTGGGAAGCTCTGGCCATCATGATGTTTTCAATGCCAGTACTGCACAGTTTTTGAGGTAGGGCTCGGATGCATGGGTAAAAACATCCCACAACACCCTTCTGATAGGCCTGTATGATAATACTTTTTAGCCATTTCATAGGTATGTTGCCTCTACGGCTAATGATAATAAACAATATATGCAGCAATGGGCTATACCGTATAGGATTTAGTTTAATCAGGGTATTACATAGGTCATCCAGGTCCTGAGGTGCATGAATTTTTAAGTGACTTAATGGTGTTAATAATAGACTCTATGTCACCAGAGTAGATCTCTTTGTCCGTAAGATCTAGTTTCCCCTCATTATTACTATGTTGACCAATGGTTATTCTGATGTGTGAGACCGGATTTGATTTAGAGACTCCAGCCAAAAGGCCCATCTGCAAGGGTTTAGAATGAAGGATTTTTCAAAAACTACAACTATCATGTTGTTTGGCCACTAATACAAGTGATTTCCATTGATTAATGATTTGCGGTCTGGAATGCACTCAAAGCCATTTTGTATAGCAGAGCTTCACCTGTCTAATAGCAATGTTCCCATCAATACCATCATGTTAATTCCTACAGATCCATCGTAGGTCTGATCTGAGACTAGGTTTTGTGTTTCTCATGCTTTTGTCATAAAGATGTCTATGAGTAGTTAAGACACTCACAGACATCCCAGCAGTGTTGACCAGACAAGTGGAAGTGATGATTGTGATAGCATGGTTTACAACTTCACAATATCCAAACAGAAAATGCTCAGAAGGATTAACCAGTCACCTGCTGGAGTTATCATCAGGATAGGAAACACATTAGATGGATGCAGTGATGCTACCCAGAGTATGTTCAATGTGTGTACAAAGGAATTTCCACTGCTGGCTGCTCACATTTCTTGGCACTAGGATGGACAACATATCATTTGCTTTAGATACATGACTGATGTTCCATGTGATACCATTCATGCTGTTATTAATGCTCACTGTACATTCATCATAGATTTGTGTAGGTCCAATCACACCGAGCAGGGCATACAGTGGAAAGTGATCGGTCTGCTCACAGGGAAGAATGCATAAGTCAGTATGTGATGTGAATAAAGAATGAGCCATGAATCTATAATTAAGAGTGCTGGTGCTTTTGTTAGTGACTCTAATAAAATGACCAGGATAATCACCCTGGCAGCGCCCATTCATCATGCACAGCCCATTAGTACCCATGGGTTTTGCCTACTCCGACCCTCTTATATTATAAATAGTTTGTTTAAGGATGGGCTCAGGAAGATCCTGGTGTGCATCTAGGGTAGCAGTGAATTCGGAATTAAAGTCAACCAGAATAATACATTGATCCTAGCCAAGTGAGTCGTCAAGAGTGTATCAATCCTATTTATAAGCATATGATTAAGGAGGCGGGCGGGGGCAGCATTCATAGATGTTAATGATGAGCAGAAAATGCCAAGAAGCATCTGTTGAATGCCAAGATGTAATGCCTGCCAGGGGCTGTTCTCCAGATACCTGTAAATCAACCAGTTTAAAACAAGTGTCAACATTAATTAGTAAACCTCCCATTGTGCGCCCTTTAAGATCCTTGGATGCATGCCATTGGATAGTGCTCCTGTCATCAAGTTCATGATGTTCAATGAGCCAGGTTTCTTGCAGAGCCAAAATGCAAAGGTTATGTACGGCTGGAAAAAGATCATCCTCCGAGAACAGATCAGAATGTCCTTGGGAGTACCAAGAGATTACATTAATGGGACCAGCAAAGGTCAGGATCTATGGATCACTCGAAGGAAAGTTGACAGCCATGACCAGCTGTTATTTTCATTAGGTGTAGCTCCACTGAAATCTTTCTCGAGTTGTACAAGTCTAATTCCAGATCGATGAGCAACAACCTTGATTGGCTTGGCATTTGCTATCAAAGGTTGCCAACCCAGGTCTACTGACCTATTTCTCTCAATGCGTCCATGACTATCAAAAGGACATACTGAGTTGAGTGATTGCACTTCGTCACAATAACAGGCAACATGCTGTAATTCAACCTGTTCAAGAGAGCAGACATAACCATATCTAGCAAGTTCAGCTCCATGGTTAAATATAAAGTTCAGTTTAGATGCTGCATAGAAATGTATTATAGAAGTAACACATTCAGTTTCATCAAGCAATTCAACAGTTTCAATATCTCTCGTGGGTATGACACGAAGTGGTGGAATTTGATGAAATAAATGCAATATCAAGGAGCGATTCAAATAATAGTCCTCATTGCAGTCAAAGATATTATATTTTCAAAGAACACACTTGTGTGGTTCAGTGACCATAGCAGCATATGTGCAATGATTCTCGTAATGTTGTTCCTGCTACAGAGGTAGAGGCCGCAGATTCCTGCTTGATAGGGTTTCATCAGAGAGCCTCGTGTGGGGCTGATCTTGAGAATAACTTGCAAAGAATAATCAGCTACATTGACAACATCAGTTCAAGCCAAGATGATGCAGTTTTGTTCTTCATCATTCATAAAGAGGTTCAAGGGATTTGAGAACAGAGCCTAAAGAGACTGGGAGTGTCTTTCCTCTGCAACTACGATTAGCCTGATCTGTGGAGTAACCCAGCTTCAGACCAGTCATGGGAAGATAGAGCCTAAAGTCATTATTCCACAGGAGAGTGTCAGCTTTGCCTGAGTTTACTTTCATAGGTGCTATCGGCTTATTGCAAAGCCCCACCCGCTTCTTTTTTTCCTTTTGTGTTTAGTCATAACTTCCTCATTAGTAGTGGCATATTGCCAAATTTGTTAATGTTTGATCAGTCACAAGCATGTCTACAGGTTTTACCAATAGACATATATCAGGGGCACAACCAATAAGAGCCACATGGGGTGTAAGTGTTGTGGTAGCTGAGCACAGGCAACCCGCAGATGATTAAATTGGGCAGCCTATAGATGTCTGCTTTTGCTTTGTGTTAAGTGTTTGCTTGGGCCGTTTTCTGCTCCTATTTATTTTCTTCATATAACAGGAAAATAGGTGTCCCTTGAGTTATTCCCATCATCCTTAATTCTCATATGGTCAGAATTAGAGATAGACAGGTTAACCATAGGTAAATTCACTGGTGCAATGGGGGCCCCCTGCACCCCTAGCGGTGCGCGGGGCCCCACCACCACATGTCCTGGCAGGGGCCCCCCTTGGACTAAAAAAAATAATTGTTTTTAGTACCTCTGCCTTCATAAATACATTTTTTATGATACAGCATAAAAGAAATAATTTCTTTATGAAGGCAGAGTGAATACAAAAATAAACTATTTTGCTTTGATGTTCGAGGGCTCCCCCGACCACATGACATGGAAGCCTCTAGGCTGGAGACCTCCATGTCATGCGTTGGGGAAGCTATATGACTTCATAAAGAAACCATTTATTTTTGAAGAAATAGGGCTCCCCTCAACCCCATGGCATTGGCATGTCTGAGTGTATGGTGAAAGGGTGCAAACTTAAAAGTATACGTGTCTGTCTGTGTGAGTGTATTGTGAAAGAGTGCACAATTAAATGTATGGGTGGCTGGCTGTGTGTGTTGAGTGTATGGTGAAAGGGTGCACACTTAAATGTATGGGTGGCTGCCTGGGTGTATCTGTATGGTGAAAGCATGCACACTTAAATGTATAGGTAGTTGCCTGTGTGCGTGTATGGTGAAAGGGTGCACCTGTAAATGTATAGGTGGCTTCCTGTGTGAGTGTATGGTGAAAGGGTGCACAATTAAATGCATTGGTGGCTGGGTGTGCATGTCGAGTGTATGGTGAAAAGGTGCACACTTAAATGTATTGGTGGCTTACTGGGTGTGCCTGAATGATGAAAGGTTGCACACCTAAATGTACAGGTAGAGTCTCTCCCAGGGGTTATTCATCCAAGAACAGGTCATTGGGCTGTGTTCGTGCAGGTAGAGATTCCCAGACCCCCCCTCTGTTTTGCATAAATTAACTTTGGGTCTCACCCTAAGTTACCAGGGTGATCCAGACGTGGACCCCTTGCTCACTGTTCTTGGAGAAGCAGAGCTTCACATCATTGATGATGCCCAACCAGGCTGAAACACGTGTATGGCTTTGCTGTTGATACTCTTGTTCAGAGGAGAATTGGCTAGCATTTCGGTGCTGGACTGCCCCTGGGCAGAACAAAGACTCATATGCGGGGACATTTCCTCTCTGTAAAAGGGACAGTGAGCTAAAGACTTGGTAGAGTCTCTCCCAGGGGTTATTCACCCAAGAACAGGTCATTGGGCTGTGTTCGTGCTGGCAGAGAGATTCCCAGACCCCCCCTTTGTTTTGCTTAAATGTATAGGTGGCTGCCTGTGTGTGTATGGTGAAAGGGTGCACACATAAATGTATAGGTGACTTTCTATGTGAGTGTATGGTGAAAGGGTGCATACCTAAATGTATGGGTGGCTGCCTGGGTGTGTGTGCCTGTATGGTGAAAGTGTACACACTTCAATGTATGGGTGGCTGCCTAGGTATGCCTGTATGGTGAAAGGGTGCACACTGAAATGTGTGGGTGGCTGGTTGTTTCTGTGTGTTTGTATGGTGAATGGTGTGTGTGCTTGTGTTCATGGCACAACAAAACCTAAATTTCAGGGGAGTAAGGAGGTGCTAATCTTTCATAAATTGGGAGAGGTGCTAACATCATGGGCAGCGGGGGAGGAGCAAACATATTTGTGTGGGGCATCTAACTTCTTTATACATTATAATGAGACTATACTAGTGCAGCTTCAATGTTACACGCAGTTAACTCTCTCCTTTGTGGGATGTATTAACCCACTCTGCTCTGCCCTGCGACATCCCTGTGTCCTGATAGTGCCAGGATCATCAAAATGGCCGCAAAACCTCTACCCGCGCCAAAACATATGGAAAGTGCGCTCTACAAAGCACAAAAAGATGGCTGCCAAATCTACCATGCATGTTGTCAGTGGTGAAATGGAGACCACACTTCTGAAACATGTCATTGGGCTGTCCATCCAGTAAAAATGGAGCCTGCATGAAAAGCAATGCTTGCTGAAAGAAATCAGGAATCTTGTTCTTAAATCTCTTTTTCTTGGTTGCTGAAACTACAGAATGCCAGTCCAAAACACCATAAAACATCCAATATCCTTGCTGGGTGTTACCGGTCACTTCATTTAAGAAATTATTATGAACATACCATGTCATGAAAAGCAAAATCTGTCATCAAAATATCCACAGCAAAAAGGTGCATGCCAGTGAAATCTGTCAAAATATGGGTGCAGTACCAGCGGCCGCCTGTAAGACAGCTGTCAGTAGTTGCATCAGAAGTTTAAACTTGTGCAATTGAAATCAAATGTCTGGAAACTAAGTGACCTGTTATTAAGAGGAACATAGGTTATAACTATTTAATTTCCATGGTTTATAATAAATAAGGATTTCAGTTGTGCATTACATGCTAGGCATTGACTTAGGTGAAGTGCCAGATTGAAATCACTTATACCTTTAAGTCTGAAAACACCCACTTATGGACTGCTGTGAGAATAAGCCGTCTCCTGTCCCCTCTCTTTCAAATCACTTCCCTAGCATACAAGTACTATGTTATGTTATGTTATTTTGCACTTATATAGCGCCTTATATACCATTGGTATGATCTGAAGGCGCTGGTAGGTTGAACGCCCTTGGGAACCGCAGTTCAGATCAGTAGAGAGAGTAGGGAGAGTCAAAAAGGTGCGTGTGAGCACCGGATATGTGTGCAGCTCGTGCGGTACTTGTGTAATAGCTGCTTCTTATCGGTAGGTGTGGTGGTTGAGAGATCAGGAGAATGTGTTCGTTCTGGCAGGATTTATCCGGAACGGATGTGGCTGCGTTAGGCCTGAGGAAAACGCCTGGCTGGGGGTGTGAGACCAGCAGTGTTTACATAGAATGATGTGGAGTAAGCGGCGGATGTTCGTATGAGAACAGTTATACCGAATGGTGTCATAGTATCTCTGTGTTCTAGTTGAGTGGTGATGTAAAGGAGAGAGTAAGCGTGGTGGTGTGATATGATGGGTTATATGCTTTTTCAGTGTGCAAACTTCTAAATGCAACTTTCCCAGAGAGATTACTGGGCGAAACTTCTAAGTACAATTTTCCACACAGAGGCTATTGGGTACACTTCTAAATTCAATTTATCAGAGAGGCTATTTGGCACACTTCTAAATGTAACTCTCACAGAGGCTATTGGGTACACTTCTAAATGCAATTTTCACAGAGCATCTACTGGGCACACTTCAAGTTTCCAGAGAGGCTATTGGGCAAACTTCTAAATGCAACTTTCCAGAGTGTCTATTGGATACACTTCTATAATCAACTTTCACAGATGCTATTGGTAGTACTTCTAAATACAACTTTCAAAGCGTGGCTATTGGGCATACTTCTAAATGCAGCTTTCACAGAGGATATTGGGCCCATATCTAAATTCAATTTTCCACAGAGAGGCTATTGGGCGCACTATTAAAATCAATTTTCCAGCAAGGCTATTGGGCACACTTCTAAATGTAACTCTCACAGAGGTTATTGGGTAATTGGGTACACTTCTAAATTTCACAGAGGGGGTATTGGGCACCCTTCTAAGTGCAACTTTCACAGAGTGGTTATTGGGGACACTACTAAATTCACAGCGAGCTTATTGGGCATACTTCAAAATGCAACTTTCCAGAGTGTCTATTGGGCACATTTCTAAATGCAACTTTCCAGAGTGTCTATTGGCCACACTTCTTAATGCATTTTCACAGAGTGGGTATTGGGCACACTTCTAAATGCAACTTTCACAGAGTGGCTATTGGGCACACTTCTAAATGCAACTTTCACAGAGGATCTTGGGCACACTTCTAAATTCCATTTACCAGAGAGGCTATTGGGCACATTTCTAAAATTCAAGGAGAGGCTATAGGGCACACTTTCTAAATGCAACTTTCACATGCTAACATTCACAATTCCATCTAGATGCGGCGCAGGCCAATATTCACAATTCCATCTAGGAGTGGACATGCTAACTTTCACAATTCCATCTAGGTGCGGACATGCTAACATTCACAATTCCATCTAAGAGTGGACATGCTAACATTTCTCAATTCCATCTAGGTGCGGACATGCTAACTTTCACAATTCCATCTAAGAGTGGACATGCTAACTTTCACAATTCCATCTAAGAGTGGACATGCTAACATTTCTCAATTCCATCTAGGTGCGGACATGCTAACATTCACAATTCCATCTAAGAGTGGACATGCTAACATTTCTCAATTCCATCTAGGTGCGGACATGCTAACATTCACAATTCCATCTAAGAGTGGACATGCTAATATTTCACATTTCTATCTAGGTGAGGACATGCTAACATTTCACAATTCCATCTAGGTGCGGACATGCTAACATTCACAATTCCATCTAAGAGTGGACATGCTAACTTTCACAGTTCCATCTAGGTGCGGACATGCTAACATTCACAATTCCATCTAAGAGTGGACATGCTAAACCAACATCAAGATTTCAATTGCCTAAAGCATTATGGATTCACATGCAGGTACTAACAGTGAAAAGCTTTTACGTTAGTAATTCCTGGGCCTTTGTTAACAGCAAAACCCAGGTGCTGTTTAACATCTGTGTCCTGTTCTGTCCGACAACGGATCTATAGGTCAGCCAGGTCGAGTCAAAATAGCCCAATCTTTCAAGGGGGCGGAGGGTGGGAGGAGGGCTGAAGTCCAGTCAGCTCAATGGTTATGCACCACTATTCTTGTTTAATCTCTTGGTTACCGATTGGTAATCTTTATTACTCATAGCCCTATTCTTCATTATCCCAGTACTTGTGTATGAGGGACTTTGACTCATACACAAGTACGAGGATGAGGTAGAGGGACATGGTGATAATGCCTGGCTTAGTTACCTGTAATCTTCATTACTCCTAGTCCCACTCTTCCTCATCCCAGTACTTACCTATGAGGCAAGGAGCCCAAGGAAATGGGACATGGAGGTAATTCTGGCAGAGAAGCTGATTTGGGGGTTGGGACAGGGCGTGGTTGTGAGAGGGGAAGTGTGGGAGGTGGGGTGTGATGGGGATTGTCTTATACATCGTAATGGTCATCGATGTCCAGGCTAAGCAGGCATGATATGTGATATTAGTGGCTGGAGAGGCATTTTGGTGCAGCCAGTCTAGTCATTTCATAGTTTGGCTTGATTTTTGTTTTACTGGGCATCTCTGATAAAGCAGTCCTGCTAAATGTAATTACCTGGCTAGACTGGCATTTGGGTGCTGCCAGTCTAGACGTTTCTTACTGAAGCATTGTATATTTTTCTGGGTAACTGTGATAAAATAACAATGATACGTGTTATTGCTTTTACAGGCATTTTGGGGAAACCAATCTAGATGTGTCTAAATGTGGCCTGGCATGCTTAACTGTAATATGTTATTACGTGTCTAGACTAGTCTACATTGTGCAGCTAGTTGGACATGTTTTTATTGTGGCATGGCATTTTTAATCGAAAAGCATTATATTAATTAAAACATTAATGTTCCTGTGCACTATGGGTGACTTGCATGTATTGGATTTTTGGATTGTTGTTAACCTATAAAACAATTGCAGATGCTCTGGTCTTTTAGCTAATTTTTCTTATAAAGTGTGCTGTATAATGCATTAAAACACATAATTATATTTTTCTCCTAGTGCAGTGTGCGGTGCAAAAGTGCAGCAGCACGTGTGTGCATATTGCGCAAGCCTTTTAATCTAGGTGGTCCCACAGAGAGGCTCGACCTGTGATTTATTGCCAAGTTGGGAATAAAATAGCAGAGCTTCCTGTGTGGTAACCTGATTTACTTAATTTATTGTTCATTTATACTACGCTTAATATCAGCGAGTGGTTTTTAAGGGTGGGATCTGTGTTCAACTGCGTTGCGTTGCTTCCAAAACGAACGCGTTGCACCTGAGCTATTCTTCCTCCACTTATCCCTGAGATTTGTTTAGAAAGACGTGTGAGGGACTAGTGGTGTTTTGTAGCCCTAAGTGGAGCCGGCAGAGAATTCCACAATCCGGTGGCCACCACAGAAAAAGAGAGGCCACCCACCCACTTAAACTGATGACGAGAAATCACAAGAAGACAAGAGCCCTTATTAAGTAAGGAAGTATGTTCAGCAAAGGTGTTACGTATGTATTCACAAAGCTGAAGCAATGGAGTTAACAAGTGTTCCCAGATTTCTAAATGCATACCAGACATGAGTGAAAGATGGTAATACTACTCCTGTTACCTCCTCCTCCTCAGAGTCAAGCATGTTTGCATTGCTAGATCCTGTTGAGTTTTGAACAGATAATAAAGGGGAGCCCAAGAGACTCGTATTAAGACGACTCAGCTCAAGATTGATGGACATCAAGGTTATTCACCTGGAGCTCTCGTGTGTGTGTGTGTATGGGTGTGGTATGGTTTACCACTGGGTTGTGCATCGCATTTACAGTATTCATCTCCATGTCAGTTACTGCCAAAGTGTCACCAGCAAGTGGCATCTCCTTATCCAACGTTTTTAAGGGGACCAACGGGGCAACAGGCTCATTAGTAGTACTGACGCACGTTTCAGCTGAGTCAGCCTGTGCAAAGGGGCCATGAGAAAGAAAATGCATGTGCTCGAGGCCATTCTCTAGTGTGGTACCCTGATTGAGATTCCTAGGGTGGTGACCAACTTTGTATGTGGCACTCTGTGGTTTATTCCACAGAGAGGCAGAAACGGAGATGATTAATTTACTATTCAGAAAGCCCAATGAGTGCGTTAGTTGTTCCACAACGTTAAAGGGTGTAGGAGAGGGAGGGTCAGCAGGGGGCTCATTCAAATGTTTAAAGAAATACGTGATTTTGAGGGAATTCTTACTCTCCCCCATAATCCTGTGTTCACCAGGGTTGGGATCTGTTGCAGACCGTAACTGCCTTTCCGTGTTTGAGGGATGTTTCTGCTTACCA
Organism: Ambystoma mexicanum; assembly: GCF_040938575.1. Lineage (NCBI taxonomy): Eukaryota > Metazoa > Chordata > Amphibia > Caudata > Ambystomatidae > Ambystoma > Ambystoma mexicanum. Next base: position 1,068,881,934 of record NC_090935.1, read on the forward strand.
ACATTCATCACTGAAGTAGTCAGATCTGGAGTAGGTGCAGGAATACTGATTTCTTCGGATCAAGTCCACACGGCGGAAGCCCACCTCCTCCATCATTGCTTTGTCACACTGTCATCCGGTGAGAAGGTGACATGTAGCACGCGCATCACTGCTGCTCTGCTGAAGTGCTGCTTCAGTGCTCTGCAGGGACCTAAACAGTGCCCTAAACAGGCGTGCAGGGCATTTCAAAGGTGTCACTAGTCTGGAAGCCATGGCTGCACGTGTGGGAAATGTAGAACTCAGAGAGCCAGCAGCTGCCTGCATGATAGTAGTCTTCCAGCAACTGCAAAAAGTTAAGTGGCATTTCAGCACTTTGCAGTGACCTAAATACGCCTGCAGGGCAGTTCAAGGGTTCAATGTTCCAAGAGTTTGTTGTAGGCTTGCTCTGGGGATGTGTTAGGCAGAATCATATGCAGTACCCTTTGGGAACACTACACACAATTAAGACTACAAGTGTAAATACAATTTCACCTTTGGTACAAGCCTGTACTACACAGTAAATTGGTAGCGATGGCTGAGCAGCCGGACTTATCGCAAGAGTAAAGTGAGCAGTAGAAGAGTTTACACAAAGGACAACAATTACTATGATTCAAACAAACACTGATTTAAGGTTTCTGAGTAAAAGAATATACAGTTATTTACACCATCAGTTATAAAATAGTTCACTATCATAATGCAGCAGAAAATCACAGTCTTAATATACTACAACAACCTCCAATCAATTATGGACAAGTTAGGCTCAAACTTAAGTGTGAGCAAAATGGCACTCCAGTAATTTAAAAGGGAGAAAAGACAAGGTTATTCAAAATCAATAGCACCAACTAGTTATAGGCAGGGCAATCTAGAAAAGGCTACTACAACTAGGATTCAAGTCAATAGGTCTGGGCCAATATTAATGGTTCAGAGTTTTTGCAGAGGATCACACAGTTCAAAGTAGTTTGGGATTAAGTCATTGCCAAGATTTCCAAACGAAGTTGGACGGAGGAAAAGTTATTCAAAGTAGAAGACAAGGACAAGCCTTCGGAGAGGCAAAAGATTTCCCGCGCTTTCACCGCGGTCGGACGAAATGGAATCACATAACATGAAATGGCTTTCAAGTTATCACTAGCTTCTGCTATCATGTGTGACAGTCTCCATAGGAGACCTATCACATAGTCAGTCACTACCTTTAAAGAAGAATGCTGCAGCTGAGGCAGTTGTTCCTGGCAGTTCCTGTAGGCTCATGGTTCCTGAAGCTTCCGTCGTGGTGACTAGAAGGAGGACGGCTGGAGGGTCCTGCACTGCCCAGGGAAGAAGCCAGCAGTAGAGCAAACCAATGAATAAAAGGTGCACTCCTTAAAACCCAAACTGGTTCTCTTCTAACTAGCCATGCAATCTACTGCAGTGATGCACAGTAAATGCAACCAGGATGAGGACCGGTGTCTGGTGTTTGTTGAGCCGGTTGTTCCCACCAAGCTCAAGGGGAGAAGATTCCTTGCAGATCTCCTCTGTTGTTGAAGTTTCAGGTGATTCAGACCTGCAGCAGGGCTTCACCCGGTGTCCAGTAGTTGCAGCAGTCATCTTCCTTTAGCTTCTCGTTGGTTCTCTTGTTTCAGTAGTGACTCTGCCTTCCAGTCCTAGAGACTGGCTTTTTATGCACTAAATCCCTCATTCACACAGCCTGGCTGTCAATCACACAGCAGGGTGGCTGTCCTGGCAGAGCAGCCATCTAGCCAATAAAACAAGAGTGTGACGTGGATCTCCATGAGACCCTGTGCAGGGGGCCTCAAACCCCTCCCTCACATCCTGCCCACCCAGACACTCAGTCGCCTAAGGAGGGCTTCTGTGCAGAAACCCGCCAAAGGACGGCGAACAAAGGCGCGCAGAGTAAAACACTAGAAAGACCTTTACAAAAAGATATGGTGAAAGAACTCGACCATAACCAAGTTAAAATAAAAGTGGATTACCGGATTTGAGTTTGAGGCTACCACCATAGTCTGCGGTAGAATAAAAATGGTAGATACCACTGCCACCAGCCAAATCTTAGAGAAAGGGGAACATACTAATGTTCCATGAGAATCAGACAAAAGGGGATAACTATTAACCCCTCGAGTACTCTATGGGAAGATAGGGTGTACTGGGTCGGTAAATTTAAAAAGACTAGTAAAGTCAATGGCAACTTTACAGGTTCTGGGAGACAGTAGTCAGTCCCAGAAAATGGAGTTTAAAGTGGGAAGTCTGAAAAGACAACCCTGTGTCACTTCACTAAAGGTGCTGGGTGACACACAGTAAAAAGATGATGCCTATGGGATTGGTGAGACTCCATAGCCCATGAGCAACTTAGGACTGGAGCTTGACTAAGGGCTTTCTTCAAGTTTTCAAAGGCTTGAGTGCACTTCTCATTCCATCTGAACTGTTTAGGGAATTTTGGAGAGGAGACCGCTTTCAAGGGAGGAGCTATGGGCCCATGGTTCTCTATGAAGTTCCTGTATTACACAGTGAGACCCAGGAAGGCTCTCACCTGGGTTTCAGTAGTAGGGATGGCCCACTTTTGTACAGCTTGTACTTTGCTAGCCAATGACCTTATTTCACCTTTTCCTACCTCATGACCAAGGTAGACCACTTTGCTCTGACCAATTTGAGATTTACTTGCCTTGATGGTCAGATGGGCCTGCTCAAGAGCCTGCAATACATATCCTAATGGGTTAACATGTTCTTTCCAAGTAGCACTGAACACTGCAATGTCATCCAAGTATGCCAGGCAGAAGTTTTCCATCCCATTCAGAACTTGATTAGCCATCCTTTGGAATGTAGCAGGTGAATTCTTTAATCCAAAATGCATAACCGTAAACTAGTAGAGGCCTGCTGGGGTTGAGAATGCAGTTTTCTCCTTGGCGTGGTCTGTCAGGTCTATTTGCCAATAGCCTGACGTAAGATTTAATGTACTGAGGTACTTGGCTGCACCAAGTTTATCCACCATTTCATCTGTTCTTGGTAAAGGATGGGCATCAGCCTTTGTGAGTGCATTTAGAGCTCTATAGTCCACACAGAATCTCAACTCGTTGGATCCTGCCTTTGGTACTAGAACAACTGGACTAGACCATGGACTTGTAGATGGCTCTACAACCCCGAGATCAAGCATCTTGTTGACCTCCTCTTTTATGTGGGTCCTTACATGGTCTGACATTCTGTAACCTCTGCTTTTTACAGGTAAACAGTCATCAGTTAGAATATCATACTGGCCCCAAAGGGTCAATCCTGGTGATAGTGAAAACAGGGAGGCAAACTGATTTAACAGAAACTTGCACTCCTCCTGTTGTTCAGATGTCAGATTAGAAGAAAGATTAACTCCTTCTATTTTCTCATCTAAAGGCTGTCCTCTGAGTAGGTCAAGTAGAGGTTCACTCTCCTCCTCCTCTTGAGCTGAAGCTAGAAGCAAAGCTCCCACTTCTGGTCTCGAGACATAGGCCTTCAAATGGTTGGTGTGAAAGACTCTTGGAGCCTCCTTAGGATTGCCTAAATCCACCAGATAGTTCACCTCTCCAAGTTTGCTCACAACGTTGAATAGTTCTATCCATTGGTCCTGCAAGACCCTCTGCCTTGTTAGCACCAGAACTGGCACAAGCTGGTCTTGAGAAATCTCAACCATGTTGACCTTCTGGTCATGCCAATGTTTGACCAGAGCCTGACCTGCTTTCAAGTTATCACTAGCTTCTGCCATCATGTATGACAGTCTCCCTAGGAGACCTATCACATAGTCAGTCACTCTGACTGGCTTGGGGGAAGGAGCACTCTCCAACCCCTCCTTAATCAGGGCCAAGGGGCCTCTGACTGGGTGGCCATAAAGAAGTTCAAAGGGACTATATCCAACTCCCTCCTGAGGGACTTCTCTATAAGCAAAGAGAAGTCATGGCAGTAGAAGGTCCCACTTTCTTTTAGTGGGTTCTTCTAAAGCACCTATCATGCTCTTCATAGTATGATTAAACCTTTCAACCAGTCCATTGGTTTGTCGATGGTAGGCTGTATAGAACTTGTAAGTGACACCACAGTTGTTCCACATGGCTTGCATGTAGTGGGACATAAACCTGAACCCCTGTCGGATATCACTTCCTTAGGGAACCCTACTCTGGTCAAAATACCAAGGATAGTCTTAGCCATAGCCTGAGCTGTAACAGTTCACATAGGTATTGCCTCAGGATATCTAGTAGCATGGTCTATTACAACCAGGATAAACCTGTTCCCTGAAGATGTGGGAGGGTCAAGGGGACCAACAATGTTGATTCCCACCCTCTCAAAAGGAACTCCCACCACTGGGAGAGGCACCAGTGGTGCCACATTCTTGGTTCCACTCTTGCCAGAGGTTTGGCAAGTGTGACAGCTCCTACAGAATTTGTCAACTTCTGAACCCATTTTAGGTCAGTAGAAGTATAACAAGAGCCTTTCCTTGGTCTTTTTAAAACTCAAGTGACCAGCCAAAGGTATCTCATGGGCCAACTGTAAGAACTGGAGTTTGTTTTCTAGGGGCACTACAAGTCTTTTGCGGTCTCCAGGAATAGACTTGGTCGGTTCAATGTAGAAGCGGCCATCTTCCCAATGCAACCTGTGCTTCCCAGGCTCTTGCCCATTGAGCTGAGAATCTGCCTGTAGGCGAAGACCTTCAAGAGCAGGACACTTTCTTTGTCCTCTGCTGAAGTCTGCCCTGTTGGATCCACCTTCTGCCAGTAAAGACTGCAGCTCAGGATGGTCAGTTGGGTCCAGATCTCCAACTAGAGTAAGGTCCTCTTCCAGATCTGATTCTTCAGTAGCTGGATCAACCGCAGAGGGTTGTACCTCACACTCAGCCTCAGCTGGTGGAGGAGTCACACGTGTGACTTTGGACAAGCTTGGGGATGTCCTGGTAGGTAGCACAGGGGTGCAATCTGCTTTCTTCTTGGAGGTCTTAGGTTTCCCCTTTGCCTCTTTCTTTTTTGAAATACCATTTAGTAAGTCGTGTGGACTGGGGGGGGGGTAATAGTTTCCTCTATCAAGTCCCCTGGAGAGTCTCTCAAGGTTCTCTCCCTGGCCTAGTGAGCTCCTGTTTACTTTTACTGGGAGGCCTGGGGGTACTAGACACAACTCTTAGAGTTTTCAGGTCATTAGCCAACAGGACTCTCCCAGGAACTCCACTCTGCACACTAACAGGTATTTTGACTGGAGGAGAGCTGGTAACTGGGGAAGCATTTGTACAGGGCCTCCAGCTAACTTGGTTAGGTGTTTGGGTGCCTTAGCAACATCCTCAAAATTGAAAATGATTCATCAACCACAGTTATGCTGGCTCCAGTGTCTCTGATGGCAGAAGTCTCCTGGCCATTTACAAGGCCATTATCTTTATAATACTCTTAAATATTATCTGGGATGGAATTATAGACATCTACATTCTGTTGTTCCCACAAACCCAAACCCAGGGACACTAAAGAAACACTAGCTGAGACTCTCATGGGTTCATCAGCCAGTAGGTGAAAGTTTCCACTTGCCATAGGTACTTAGAAGGCTAAGGAGACAGTGTGGACGCCTGAAAGTATACCCTTGCATCTGGGATCCCCTTTCACATGGTCAGTTGACCCACAAACAGAACATTTACCAAATGTTTTGATGACTGAGTGTCTGTTCTGACCCACCTCTGGTTTTGCGCCAGGAGGTACACTAGCCTAATTGTGTTTTCCTTGGGGCTTACCCTTGTTATATTTGGGGCCCTCTTTTGGATTGGCGGTATTAGAATTCTCTTTGTTATCTTTATTTGGCTGCTTTCCCTCATCCTTCTTCTGAGTTGCCCCAGAATCCTTGTGAGTAGCCCTGTCGGCAACTCACAAGTCAGCAGCCTTAGCTAACTTCTTTGGATCTATCTCCTTAGAATCAGCCAAGTGCTGTCTGAGCTCAGGAGAGCAGGCATCATATATTTTCTCCAACATAACAAGATTTCCCATACCTTCATAAGTGTTAACTCTGTAACCCTTCATCCAACCCTCCAAGTTCTTCAAACATTCACTCACCCAGGTAGCCCAAGGGGTACCATCATACTTTTTGAGGGTCCTAAACTTCTTAAGGTACTGGGAAGGGGTCTTCCCAAATCTAGCAATTAAAACTAGCTTCACACATTCATATTCTATCCTATCCACCTCCCCCAACTCCATCACAACATCAGATGCAACAGTGGGTAGCCTAGAGAAGAGCCAAGGAAGCAACTGCTTCCCTGTAATATCTTGAATCCCATGGTTATACACAAACATTTTGAACCAATCCAAAATATCAAGCTTAGCCTCATACATACCCACCATTTCTTTAGGCATTCAGGGTCTCTTAGGACTGGAAGACCTAGAAGACTCTGGGAGAGAAGCATTCTGAATAGAGAACTTTTTCATTTCTAGTAAAATAAATATCAATTGTGCATGATTGAACTCCATATCTCTGAACTTAAGTTCTTGATGCTTTTGTTCAGATTGAGCATTAATACATTTGAATTCCAATTCAAGCCTCATCTTGTTTTTTATTGTATTTGGTTAAAAAAAAAATCATTAGAACCTTTACAATCTTAATCAAACAATGCAATTAAACATTCACAGAAGTGGAGAAAATAAACCAAAGTTAAAAAAAAAAAAGTTAATAACCTTTTGCATATAATGACTTCAATAAAGTGAATCCATTCTCCCCATTTCTTAAAATCACTGTGGAGAGATTACTCCCATTTCCTATGTCCAAGGTTGACTCTCCAATCAATGGAGGTGTGGGTTTTTCTTTCCCCTTTACCCACCACACGTCAGGGATGTTCTCGTACTCTGTTTTCCCCTGCCTTGGTTCGACCATACCACCCACCCCCTCTTACCATGCTAATGAGCATTTCTCTTCGGTTCTAACTTAGCAAGTTCTGTTTTTCCAATATTTCTACCACCGTTGCAGTTAGCTGTACTTCTTCGCCTGCAATCATTCTTTCCCAAAGATGTTCTGATATGAAACGTACATTTTCTTAGCTTGGCTAACCTCAGTGCCCAGGTCCCTTCACACTCCATTAGAATGTGTCAGAGTGATTGAAATCTTGGGTTGATACAGATTTTGTATAATTTGATTGCATGTTCTTCCTGTTTTCTTATCGCCAAGACTTCCCCGGTGGGGAGAAGTTTCAGTCTCACCCACAAGAAGTTAGAACTTATTCTAGAGTCAGGATACTTTACTAAATAACAGGGAAAGTGCTCTAGATTTTTTTCTGCCATCAAAAACGCGTTACATTGCTTGGACCTTCTCACCATAGATATATAGTTTTGATCCAGTCCAAACGCTCCAAATTGCATTTTACCTTGAGTGGGTTGGTAATCAGGGTCTCAAAATCCACAGCTGTTCTATCCAAGATATTTTTTACCCTTAGCTCCAGCCCTCTCAAGATACCTGACTTTGGACTTCTCAGGTGGGCTCTAATGTCTTCATACAGCGATCCGAACTTGGGAATCATTATCTCTCTATAGAGTGAGGCTAATTTGCACTACACTCGACACGCTAAAGAGATAAGGCCCAGTTCAAACTGCAGGTTCCAGCCCGGTGTACTCAAGGGAAGGTTGAGGGAGTCCTTCCAAATTCTACCTTCTACTTTAGCCCAATTTAAATTCCAGAGGGAAGATTTGGCTTCTAAGCCATACAGAATATACGGTATTATTTTGGCCACATAATATTTGATCATTGGCAGAATGGTGAATTTACAATATTTCACTTTGATTTTTTTCATGTGGGGGATCAAATCATATGGCGAAGATATCATGCTACTGGATTCGCTGGGTGGCCTAGATCTTGTAGCTGAGGTATACTAGCTCATCCACTCGCGGTATAATCTGCCCATTCAGGGACCAGTTTTCAAAGCTAATTTTCTTTCTCGGATGTTTGAACACGAGTATCTTTGCTTTTAACGGGTTTATTGCTAACCCGTTTTTTTCTGCATAACCGCCCAATTTGGTCAGCAATCTTTGAAGACCTATAGCAGTTTGGTCCAATAGAACAATGTCGTCCGCATGAGCCAGCCAAAAGATCTTACTTTCATTAAGGATTGGGCTGGCCAATGCGGACGGTTCTAGTTTTTGCCCCATATCTGACAGGAAGAGGTTGAAGAATAAAGGCGCTCCCATGCACCCCTGCCTTACTCCTCTCTCTACTTTCACTTTGTTTGACACATGTCCCTTGTCATCCAATCTTACCCTTGCTGTTGTGTCCCTGTGCAACTCTATTAGCATAGCCAACAGAGGTTCCAGGACTCCCTTTAGTTTGAGTTTTGCCCACAACTTGCCTCTACTGATCTGATTGAATGCCTTCGAGAGGTCTATCCTGGCCCCATACAGAGGTAGTTCCCCCTTCCCGGCAGAAGTCTCACTCACCAGGCTCAAGATTAACCCATTTAATGCTGTAGAGGGCCTCCTTCTAAACCCTGTTTGAAAGCGGGGAAGGGCCCCCACGCTATCTAACCAGTTTGTGAACTCCTTAACTATCAACCTCATAAAGATCTTGCTTTCGATATCTAATAGCGCAATTGGCCGGTAACTAGCAGGGTCAGTCCTATCAACCGCCCTTAAAGAGTGGTATGATCAACACTGTTTTCCAAGACGGGGGAAGTGTTTTGTAGACAGAATCTCCTCAAATAAGTTCCTCAAAAACCCAGCCCAGAACTCTGGCTCATTTTTAATAACCTGATACGTCAACCCACTGGGGCCGGCAGCCTTGTATAACGAGGAACTTCTGATTATCTCCACAATGTCCTCCTGCTCCAAGACCAGGGACCATTTGGTGTCCAACTGCACTTACTCAGTTCCACCCATTTGTTTTCTGTAACCAGATTGCAGAGGGAACTATTTGATTGATGATCTAGTTGACCCATTACTGACCTAAACCCTCTAGTGTTAGTCTCAGCCAAAAGCTTCTGCATCTGTTCCCCGTCATGTTGTGATCTTGCCATTCTATGATTTTTTGACCAATGTCTATATTTGCTCTTAATACCGGTTGCTTCCTTTATAAACCAATAAGAAGCCATATTCTGTCTTTTGAGGCCTCGTAAATCACTTCTCATTTCTCTTTTCTAGTCTTTGATTCCTCATCAAACTTGTGCAGATGATGCTGCTTAGCTCCAATGGATGGCCTTTTTGGGGGCACAGTTGACCAGATAAAGCTCATTTATTTATCTGGTTGGCAGTGATCTATCAGGGAGGAGTTTGATATCCTCTTTAGTACTTTATTTAATTTTTCCCCCCTCGCCCAAATTTGACTAACCTAACTCTGCCCCTCATTCCCTCCAATTTTCGCTCATGTAGCCACTGCTGAGGACCTTGAATATCTGGGGAGGTGAGCTCCAGCATCCAGTGTGGATGCTCTGGAGAAAAGGCTCGGACTGACAAAGATGTAGTCTATTACGGAAGTTGAGTCTCCACGCCTCCATGTCGTGGTGGCCCCTTTTTCCCCCTCCAAGCTCCCATTTAACATTTCAAGGTCCCATGAGCTCATAAATGATAACCATTTCTGCCCTCTTCTCGAGACTTTTTTCCCCCTTATTCTCTCCTTACCATTTGAGCACTCCACACATACAGAATTGAGATCCCCTGCTACTATGAGGTTAGCCTTATCCATGTCTGACTTCACTTTTGACAATAGGCCCCGTAGAGTGTCCAAGAATGTTTTGAGTGTGGAAGAGGTGGGGTTCCATTAGACATCTATCACCACCACCCACGTGTTCTGGATTTCAAATTTGAGCTGGATTAAACTAGCCAAGATGGCAATTTCGTTCCTAAAAATCACCTTGGCATTTTTCACTGAGCTATTTTTAGATGCTATCAAGAGCCCGCCAGCTGGCCTGCCCACTGGCTTTTGACTTACCGGTAGACAGTGGGTGGTAAAGCCCTCAATTATTATCGCATTCACCATCCAGGTTTCCTGAAAGATCAAAACATCCCTCTTACCCCATAGGTAGTCTTTAACTTTTTTCGCTCTAAAAGTACCGGAACCCCGGATGTTCCAACCCACCACATGGAGGGCAGTCTGACTAAAGTTGTCTTGAGCCCAGGCCTATGCTCATAAAAACTTGGGCCAGAATTTCAGGGAGGGCAGCCAAAACATTTTCTTCCTTAAAGGATTCTGCTGTTACTGTGGGGCCCTTCTTTCTCCGACCCCGTGGACTTCTTTCTTGGTTCTGGGAATTTGTCTTTACAGACCCTTGCTGCAAATTTGCCTCATTCAGGGTAAATTGAGAGCCATCTTTGACCACTTTTAGGCCTTTTTCTTCTAGTGCCCAGCAGCTCTTATGATTGCTTCATAAACCCTAATCGAGCTCAACCCTCGTTCGACCTTGTGGCCATTTTTACAATCAGGAAATTTGACATATTCTATGTCCCCAGAAGCAAATAGGTACAAGCTCTTGATTTTCTTGAACTCCACTAGAATTGTGTTTCTGCTTAGGGATTTGTAGTGATTATTCTTTCGTGTAGATTTTAACCACAGTCTTGGAACTTACAAAGCCAGTTCTGTATTCCTCTTTTTGCACCCTTTGTTTCGTTTTGCTATCCCGTTGGTAGTGGTCCCGCTTTCTTGTTGCATAATCTCTTTCGATTTTCCTGAACCATTCCATATCCCCTGGATTGCCTGGAATTTCCCTTCTCCCTTTTCAATTGCCACCACATTGGAGTTGATTGACTCGCTGGCGGTGACTAGGCTTGCAGCTTTCTTAGGGGCTGTTAGGAAAATCTGTGCTATTTTCAATTTTGCTCCTCTCATATCCGTGTCTGCACTCTTAGCCACTGATCTTCTTAGGCGCCTTATATTGCGTGAAAATTGGGGCGAGCTTCACTTTTAGGATTTTTGCCTCTGGGAGTTTTGGCCTGAGTTGGGATAATATTCTGTCTGCATCCCTATACTCACATGCAAAATCTCAGGGCCCCTTTCCGCTGTTCTCTATTGTTGTAGCTTCACAGATGATTGAGCTTGGCTTGATGTCGGTACATTTTTTGCCTGCGGCCCAGGCTCACTTACTGGCTTAGCAGTTATTTTGTTATGCACATCCTCTTTTACAGTGTCCGGTTGCCCTTCAGTATTCGGTGTGCTGATGTTACTCACAACGTTAAGTGTCCCTGCATTTTTGACTTTTGATTTTTAGTTTTTTTTTTCCTTGCTCTTTTTAGGGTTTTTCTGGGCACTCTTCTGCCTGTTTTTTGCACCTCCCTTTCTTTTCGTTCTTCTCTGCCTCATCCGTTTTGGTTACACATGGCTGTCCAATCCGGTTCACCGGCAGCCCCGGTTTCCCCAGTGTCTTCCTGGACTTCCCTACTTACACTCCTTTTTTCCCCAGACTCCTCCACTTTGACCTCCACCACTTGTGCCAATCTCATGAATTCCTCCAGAGTGGATTCCGACAACGGGGTGTCATTGCAAATTTTGTTAGCTTTCTGTCGGTTCACCCGCCTCTAGCTCTTGTGCTCCAGGCTGGTGAGCATGGTCTGCAATAGGTCTCGAATTTGGGATTGTGACATGGCGTCCTCATTTCTCTTTGCCAGAGAGAGTCTCTGGATAGAGGAGATATCTAGACCCTGCTTAGCTACTTCAATTCGTATGTCGTTTATCATGGGGGTAATGGAGGAGATGATTATATTTCTTAGCCCCACCAGCGAGGAGTCACATTTAGCCACTTCATCCGTTAATTCAAGAAGAATTCCGGCTTGACTTTGAACCTCCCCTTTCATCAGTTCGAAAACTGACACCAGTGAATTTAGCACAGAGCTTAATGCCTTTAGGGTTGAGTCGTCCACCTGGTGGGCTGTCTGGTTCTCCTTCTCAAATGCTGGGTTCCCTGACTCCATTCCCCTATTTTCCTCTGAGAGTTCACCTTGGGCCTCCAACTCTTCTTCCTCAATTTCTGAACCCCTTCGTCCTCCCACCTTCTTAGCTTCAACATGGCTTGAACTGGTAGTTCCCGGGCTTGCTTCCTCTGCCCTAGATATTGGAGAAGCCCAGCTCCCCTTTCTTAGGTCTGACGTATTATTTGAGCTCTTATGTCTCTTTTTGCCAAAGTATTCTTTAATCTTCCTTTAGATGTTGTTTGTTGTGACCCTATATTCTAGCCCCCGCCTCCACTGGTTTACAATGTCCACTAGGCCAGTTTGGATTTCCTTAACTTCGGTCTCTTGAGCCGGGGTTCCATGCACCAGTGCTATTGTTACCACCGGTGATGTATTTTGCGTGGTTATTTGATCTCTTGTACGTGGGGTCTCCAATGCCGTTTTAGCTCACCATGGGAGCTACGTAGGGACCTTTCCAATTTGTTCTATTTATTGGTTCTAGGGCTGCTGTGCTTCTCAGCTTCATTTTATTGAAGGTGGGGAGGTTATATTGGATAGGCTGGGGTGTGGACTGCCTAGCCCCAACTAGTGGAGCTGCTGATTTCAACCCTTCCTATTTGGCCACTATTTTAGTTCCTTGTGGTATAACCAACCTGAGGACCTCACAGAAAATGTTCTCTTTGGGCAATGGTTGCCCCTTGTTCTTGCTAAGGGGAGCTTTACACCTCTACCCTTGCCTTCCTTTAAGACCCACAGTCGGCCCCTATTTTTCAAGGGCCCCTCACCACCTGTTTTTGCCGCACTCCAATATCGATGGCGATTGATACAACGTTTGACCTGCAGCTCTCGCACCAGCGAGCGGGATCAAAGAATGACCCCTGCAGTATCCTGCTCGCGAGCTGGGCACGCCCCCTTCAGTGATTATCCACGAGGTCTTACTTGTGAGTTTCTGGCCTCTCACTTGTTTGCCTCAGCGCAGCACAGCTCCAAGCTCTGTCGGGTTTCCTTTTCCTCTCCTTCCCGATGTCCTGCTTCCTGAGGCAGCGCTGCCAGCCACGGGTCCAATTCCAACTGCCAATTACTTCCTGACAATCCGTATTGTATTCCTCCAAGGTTCGTTAATAATGTCCTCATCTCGGTAAGCAAGAGTTTACCACAGCTACAGCTTAGTGCTAACTGCCAACTGCAATTTACAGAGTCCACTTATCGCTCCACTTCAAGCCTCATCTTTTCTAGAGCAATGAATTCAGGACTGAGTGTAGGATCTCATGGGGTCCCAGTGGACAAATTTTGAGGTGTCTGAGCAAGTAGAGGGGCAATAGGGCCTACATTGAAAGACTCATCTGCCTCATCTAACTCATGCATAACATTTGAAACATTGTCTTCCTCATCACTTTCCACATTTGCTGGAGGGGTAGACATTCCAGACTCACATCCATACTTTGGTTCTCTAGAGACTTTTTAAATAATTCTGACTTTTTGCCTTTAACAGAAGGATTCCTTCCACTACACCGATTTTTCAAATGATCAACATTGTAAGTAAGGAAGGTCTCCTGACTGTAGCTTTCCATATTAGACATGATTAAAATTGCTTTTAGTGGTGTTTAACCATGTGGTTATTTGAGCCAAGGTAATAGCAGCACTCTAGGTGTAATCACTATACTTTATCCTCACCACTGTACGGCAGTGTTAGGCAGAATCATATGAAGTACCCTTTGGGAACACTACACAAAATTAAGACTACAAGTGTAAGTACAATTTCACCTTTGGTACAAGCCTGTACTACACAGTAAATTGGTAGCGGTGGCTGAGAAGCCAGACTTATCTCAAGAGTAAAGTGAGCAGTACAAGAGTTTACACAAAGGACAACACTTACTATGATTCAAACAAACACTGATTCAAGGTTTCTGAGTAAAAGAATATACCTTTATTTACATCATCAGTTCTAAAACAGTTCACTATCATAAAGCAGCAGAAAATCACTGTCTTAATATATTACCACAACCCCCAATCAATTCTGGACATGTTAGGCTCAAATGAAGTTTTAGCAAAATGGCACTCCAGTAATTTAAAAGGGAGAAAAGACAAGGTTATTCAAAATCAATAGCACCAAAGAGTTATAGACAGGGCAATCTAGAAAAGGCTACTACAACTAGGATTCAAGTCAATAGGTCTGGGCCAATGTTAATGGTTCAGAGTCTTTGCAGAGGATCACACAGTCAAAGTAGTTCGCGGTTAAGTCATTGCCAAGAGTTCAAAACGAAGTTGGACAGAGAAAAAGTTATTCAAAGGAGAAGAGAAGGAGAAGCCTTCGTAGAGGAGAAAGATTTCCCACGGTTTCACTGCGGTCGGACAAATCGAACGACCGAATTTGCACAGTACCTTTAAAGAAGAAGAATGCTGTAGCTGAGGCAGTTGTTCCTGGAACTCCTGCACGCTCACGGTTCCTGAAGCTTCCGTCATAGTGACTAGAAGGAACATGGCTGGAGGGTCATGCACTGCCCAGGGAAGAAGCCAGCAGTGGAGCAAAACAATTAATAAAAGGTGCGCTCCTTAAAACCCAAACTGGTTCCCTTCCCACTGGCTATCCGATCTACTGCAGCGATGCACAGTTAATTTCGACCAGGATGAGGACGGTGTCTGGTGTTTGGTGAGCTGGTTGTTCCCACCAAGCTCAATGGGAGAAGATTCCTTGCAGATCTCCTCTGTCGTCGAAGTTTCAGACAATTCAGACCTGCAGCAGGGCTTCACCGGGTGTCCAGTAGTTGCAGCAGTCGTCTTCCTTCAGCTTCTCGTTGGTTCTCTAGTTCCATTGGCGACTCTGCCTTCCAGTCCAGAGACTGGCTTTTTATGCACCAAATGCCCCAATCACACAGCCTGGCTGTCAATCACACAGCCAGGTGGCTGTCCTGGCAGGGCAGCCACCTAGTCAATCAAACAAGAGTGTGACTTGGGTCTCCAAGGAGACCCCGTGCACGGGGCCTCAAACCCCTCCCTCAAATCCTGCCCAACCAGACACTCAGGCGCCTAATTAGGACTTTTGTGCAGAAGCCTGCCAAAGGATGGCGAACAAAGGAACCAAACCTGGTTTGGCGCGCAGAGTAAAACACCAGAAAGACCTTTACAAAAAGATATGGGAAAAGAACTCGACTGGAACCAAGTTAAAATAAAAGTGGATTACCGGGTTTGAGTTTTAGGCTCCCACCATAGCCTCTAACGGTACCAAAGGCGATTTTCATAGTCTGTGGTAGAATAAAAATGGTAGATACCACTGCCACCAGCAAATCAACACTACAGCTAAGTCAATGCCTAGTCTGGGATGCTGAGGAAAACCCTTATTGATGTATTTTTATGTCCAGTTCAGTACTCTGGATGACAACCCTTGTATAACACCCCCCTCTTAGAATCCCCCTGACCCCACTGAGCCAAGAAGTACGTTTGTTTTGCAAATTAAAAGGTTTATTTGAAAATGTAAACAATATATATATATATATATATGTATATATATATATATATATATATATATACATATATCACACTTCTATAAATAAATTGATAATGGATATTACACTTCTGAATATGAGCAGTAATCAGCAAGATGTAACTTATGAATAGGAACAGAAGAATAAGGTGGGAAAGAATGCTTTATATGGTTCAAGGAAACGCAATGATGAATGAAATGCAGTACAGAAAATAACTTGATATGGCTTCAACAAAAGACAATGTAATCACTTTTCCTTGACAATTCACTCCCCCCCATGCAATGTAAGAAATGGAAGGAGAGCACACAGCTTTCAAGAATCCCAACAAAATGCAATACAAAATGCAGTTCCCCCCCAGCAAGCTTAGAGGAAAACAGGTAGAGGTTTGAAACACAGGCCCAAATGTGATGACAATGAAGTGAGAAATGTGCTAAAAATGTTTTTAATTCCCTCTAGAGGTTCAGGGTGGGTGATATCTAGTTTATATTAGTTCAGGCTCACTTTAGCAATGCTCTATGTGTAACCAGCAGGTTAAAACGAATCTTAGCAAAGGAAAGCAAGAAGCTGCTGATTTTTACACGTGGCTGAAATTGTGCAAAATGTCAAATCGCGGCAAATTTACTCCCACGCGTCGAGCGTACTTACGGAGGCACTATACGGAGTTCTAGGTTTGTTGGAAAGCCTAGAATCTTAGCTTTAAGATGAAAGTTAAATCTCGTTCCTAGCACAAACGGTTCCGGAGATACGGATGATTTTGTGAAAGTAGTTTTTTGGATTTTAAATTTTAAAGCTCAGAATGACAGATGACAGGTCTCAGTTTTAAAGATGACAGAATGACACGATTCTAGGAGGCAGTTCTAATAGGCTAAAATAGTTTGGATTAGATTATTTTAAACTAAGAGATTGGTTTTGGCACAGTGAGTACTCACACTATATTTTTGAAATAAGCCGTCAAGGTCTGGTCAGGTTGGACGGGACTTCCGGCGGTTCTGCTCACAGCGGTCTGGTCTCTGGTTCTGCTCTCAGCACTGCACAGTTCTGGTCTCTCTGGATCTCTGGTCTCTCTGGATCTCTGGTCTCTCTGGATCTCTGGTCTCTCTGGATCTCTGGTCTCTGGAGGTTGATGGATTTGAAGTCTGGAGTCTCCCGGCAAAGCGTCCCACAAGAAAGTGGAAAGTGAATCCCCCACCTGGGTTTCAGTGGCCCTTTTTATGTGTTTTGAAAATGGGTGTGTGCCTGGGCCTAGCTAAGCCTGCCCCTCTCACTTATCATTGGCCAAGCTTTCCTCTCTCCCTTGATTGGGGGGAAGAAATGGAGTGTCAGAGTGATGCTGTAGGTTTTATGTTCAGAGGAACCTCCCCTTGTCAGATTGCACACAAACCTATTTCTGATCCAAATACCTATTTATCTATGTACCATTTTTCTCATATTATAGGTCCAGTTAACATATTTTCTGTAGCACCAAACCATCCGATCCCTGTCTTTGTACGATGTTGTGTCCACTGATGACAGAATTCTCCCCTTTTCATCCAGATAACAACCTCTAAACCTTTCCAGATTTTACACAAATGTGCACCAGGGAGATGGGTTTCAGGTGATAAAGTGTCAGATTTTTAACATGCATACATTTGGAGTAACAACCTTTTTTTTCGCTACTATCCCCAAGAACATCCCACAGGGTCCTTACACCTTTTAAAATGTGCACGGAAAAATCCCAAGAATAATGATATTATTTATATAATTTTGACCAGTCCGCACTATGAGTTATCTATCTTTTTAAAATGATGCCCTGGTCGGAAAGGGGTGTGGCTTCCCACATCACATGGTGGAATAACTGGTTTATCCACTTCCCCCAAGCTCAGCTTGCTAGCAGAGGCACTGCCCCTCCCAGTTTCCCCCAAGAGGAAGCCATTTTACTGCCCCCCCAATATAACATTTGCCTGAGTCCAGGACGAGGCTTTGTTCAACCTCCCTTAATTCAATCAGAGAGGTGTGATCTCCTTTTGGTGGGGGCATCAGGATGCAGCCAGGCCTGGGAAGAGTGGCTGAGCAGGTTTTTCCTGTCGGGGGTAGTTGTCAGGCAGAATTCAGCTAAATGTCACTTTAGTTCCCAGTTTTCTACATTCAAATCCAACTTACATGCAGCTATTTTTTATACATTAAATAATTACTTCCTTCAAGTCATTTCAGAATATAGTTTTACATTGTATCCACCTCTTAGCAAGTCTTTCCTTGGCCTGGTTTCGGTTCATTTTTTCAGTTTTACACAAAAGTCTGGTGGTTTTAAAACACTGTTTTTCTGATAGTGGTGAGCACCGGTACTGCATCCATTTTTGTTATTAAGAAAATGAATTCCCCACATTTTTGGGTTGCTTTTGGCAATCAGCATTGCCATTCCCAATGGTTTCAGGCTACTGTGTGTGTAGCCCAATGGTGGTTTTAGGTGGTGCCCTCCTGTGCTCACAACATAGGCAAAAATGGGTGGCAGCCCATTCTTCATGTTTTCCCTGTGCACTTTCTGGGGAGTTCTGGCCATCATGATGTTTTCCATGCCAGTACTGCACAGTTTTATGGTAGGGCTTGGATGCATGGGTAAAAACATCCCGCAATACTAATGTTCCATGAGAATAAGACAAAAGGGGATAAGTATTAACCCCTCCAGTACTCTATGGGAAGATAGGGTGTACTGGGTCTGTAAATTTAAAAAGACTAGTAAAGTCAATGGCAACTTTACAGGTTCTGGGAGACAGTAGTCAGTCCCAGACAATGGAGTTTAAAGTGGGAAGTCTGAAAAGACAACCATGTGTCACTGAACTAAAGGTGTAGGGTGACACACAGTAAAAGGATGATGCCTATGGAGTGGGTGAGACTCCATAGCCCATGAGCAAAATAATGTACAACACAGAGCAAAACACATGTAAGAGTGGGAATAAAAGGCTCACTCTCTTACCAGGTGAAAAATGAAACCCTAGAAATCCAGCAAAGCTTCTAAGGGACTCACAAGGTAATGGAAATTAGCCATTCTGGAGAATTCTCCCTAACATGATGCATTACAGTGTGTGTTGAATGTAGTGAGGTTATGTGGAATGTGGTGGTCTAACCGTTGTAAGTGTTTTGTGAGACTCAGTTAGATCTGGGTGCTGTTTGGTGTCGGATGTGCCAGATTTTCTTGGCATATAACTAGCACATTCCTATTACCTGGTTCTCTGGAGCATGGAGTAAGCATACTGAAGAACCTTGAGTCTAGGGTCTTCTCAAACTCCCAGGCCACATACACAGTTACTGAGGCACTTGTGGGAATGTAATTCCCAGCAAGTCAGCAACAGCCTGCATGATAGCGCTCCTCCAGCAACAGAAGAAAGGTACAATTGCAAATATTTATCCATGTCTACCTAAAACATGGCCGATGCTTTCTTCATATTTTCTTATAGGCTCAATAGGACAATTTTCCTATAGGCTCAATATGCGTGTGTTTTACATGTTATGCATGGGCAAGACCTGAAGCAGAAGGCATCTGATGGGCTCCTTCTGTGGAGAGCTTGGTTTTTGCAGGGCTCATCTTGGGGAGAGCCGACTCTGGGACTCCTGGTCTACAAGGAGAGCCTGAAATAATCAGGTTTATCCGTCGAAGCCATGATTTTTCTTTCAGGGTCTATAGCAGTGGAGCCAGAAAGTCTGTGACTGCTTCTCGCCTCTTTTATTCACCATCGATAGGGATAGGATCAGTACAAGAGGCAACTGCCGGACGAGGTTAAGCAGTTCATGGTTTGAATGCTGGTGTTTTCCAGGCTTCGGGTGTTGAGTTCCAGGCTTGGTATGTTTTTAATAGACATAAGAGTTTAATTATCTATCTTTATCTAGGTCCGAAATTTTATTGAATATGGATGAGAGTATTTATTTGGCATCAACGTAACATATTAGTCTGCCCTTTGCATAGGCCACATTTCTACACATGTCTATTTATTCTTACATTTAACTTATTATCATACACTGCACTGGTGAATGCGACAGTTTAGTGATGTTTTAGTTTTAGCAGTGAGCAATAACTGCATGCACGGAATTCAACTGACTGCGTTATAACCTTATGTTCATTGACTTTTGAACCATCTGATGCTCACATCTATCAGCACAACAGCTGCATACTCAGGACTGGGGTGTGAGGTAAAGCCTGCCCAGTGTATACAATGGCCAATCCAATTGTATCATGTAGTATACTATGTCCAAAGTATTCCCTTTGATGATCACCTCTGTAAGAGCATTGCTTGCACACACTATTAAAACAAGTAAAAGGTAGACAAGGGCCATGGCTATCATTGGATGCACACGGATTTGGTTTCCTTATGTTATACTGCTAAAGAGTCATAGCGCTGTACTAGCAAGCAAGCCATAGCCTGCACACAATTTCAAAATCCTACTGGCATATGTACCACTGCATTAAAGCATTAGTTTATAAGTCAACTTTAGAAGAACAAGGAACACACAAGCACTGTTTACTGGCATAAAACATTTGACTGTATCACTCCTATCTATAGCACTCCTCGGCCATCTGTTATCCCCAAAATGCACCTTCTTAAATGTGATACTCTTGGTCTGGGCCACGTCTGTAGTTGGCTTGGCAGTTCTATTGTGTTTCTTTTGGAATTTACCTGCAGTACATTGGATAGAAACTACAAGTTTTTAAACCGAGATACCAGTCATGACCACCCCAGCATGCCGTTTAGCCCCTCACGCAACCAACACTGCACCATTCCTGTTGAATTCTGTGCCAAGAGTTACTTGGAATCCCAATGCCTATATTAATCAACACATACGTGTTTACGTTGCCTCTCTCTAAGAGGTAGTCCATACTTCTCGACAAACACATAGCCATACTAACACTGCTACAAAAGCCTTTTCCCGCCAGTCTGCCTACCTGCACCTGACATCTTCTTTCCCGCCGCTTTGCCGATGAGAAAACACCATGACCAAGAGACAGTGTATATTAAGGTGGTGATTAAGCATAGTCACCTAACATATTGTAAAGCCACAATGGGTCTTTTCCTAGCTTTGCTAAACTTTACTGGAGGCTGTTGTGGTGATGTCCCTGATGACGAGCCTCCACACTATTGTTGCCTGCATTGTTCCCATCTCTCGCTGGATGACCACCTCCATGCTATGCAGGCAATGTGCGAAAACACACTGGAGCAGGCAATCACACTAGTTGATACTATAAGGATGCATATTCCCACTTTCCACCAAAGGGTGCGCACATGGAGTATAAGCCTTATAGCAGCTTCTGGCGCCACTATGTCTGTTTCTCAGGCTAATATGCCCAATGATGAGGTAATCAGCATCTCCTTGCATACTGAAATATGCTTTCCCTATATCACTGGGAGGTACTATAGAGTTTGAGGTAGAGGGGTTAACGCCATGTGGGTTTCATAGGTCCATTTGGGCCACCATTGCAGTTGTCTACAAGACATAACATTTCTCTTCTTTCCCACCTCACATTCTTGTAGCAGAGCCTGCACACAAAGCTTCACTCTTCTGCAATTATCTACACCTAGGGCCGGAAATTGTTTCCACTTCCAAGAGAAGAATACTATAGAAATGTTTGTCTAGCACGCCTCATCCTACTGCTCTTCCTTATTCCCCACATACTTTACTGCCCCTTTCTTTTCCTGACATGAATCCGGCATTGGCCAATTTGACTGAATATGTTCTACCGTATGGTCCATTTGACCAAATTTAGGTTGTACAAAACGATTGTACAACCAAAAATTGGGTCAAATGGGCCATACAGTTCCATTATAGTGAACAAGCTGAACAGGGGTCGTGGGGGTGTCCCCCACTCTACTTGCTCGCTATAATGGGAACGGGAGTTGCGGGAGTGTCCGCCACTTCTGGGACATTGGAAGTGGGGGACTTAACAAAATACATTTAAAAAAGAGAATATGGGACCCTGCAGTGCAGGGACTGAACTGACACCACAGGGTCAGATGGAAAGCAGATGGTGAAAGGTAAGTGGGGGAAGGGAGGGTGGATGTATTGGGGGGATGGGTTGGTATGATTTTGCCTTCAGCAAAATTGGGTTAGTGGCAAAATTGACTACAGTCAATTCCACGGCAAACAAATATGCCACGGTCAAATCATACCAATCTATGAATCCACGTACTTCTGACCCTCCTTCTCATGTTGTGTCCACCTCCTTATGATTCTCGTCCTACCTGCATCTGACTATGCACATTGCACTTCCTGCTGCCCTACCTGCCCCTCCATGTCCTTCTCCCCTTGCCATAAATCCACCCCTCTTTTTGCTACCTTCACTCTTTGCCCCACCATCTCATGTTATTGCCCTGCAAGCCTCTCCTACCGAGACACACCCTAGGATTACCACAATGACAGCTCCACAATGCCTGCTGTCTCCTCGTCGTGCTAAAAAAAAACCCTGTCTCCTCATCAGACACCATGCCAATGCCACCACCAAACAGAACGGAGCTCCATCAGTTATTCAATGCAACTGTTATCTCTCACCTTTAAAATTCTTCATCCTCCTAGCACTGCCAATTGCTTGGTTGCTCACTCCAAGTACTGATAGACTGGCACCGCAAGATACAACGCCATCCACAGTACATGTCTATGTCTCACTTGGCTGCACATACCCTCTCCAATATCTGTCCCAATATCCACCAACTACTTGTACAAAGAAAAACTGCTCCCAAATAGATCAAATAAGAATATTTTTTCATCCATCTCTAAAGAAACTCCAACAAAAAATGTCAGCATTGAAGGGATGACTCACAGAGAAAGAGATAAAAAAAGTCACAAACGTTTTCATAGAAGTTTTCTTTTGTGTTTGTCTTTTTTTGTTTGTTTGGGCAGAGTGGAGAAGACGAAGGGAAACATTTTCATATAGGGTTTCACAAAAATTATATTTTTGGGTGGAATGAGGCAAAGAAAAAGAAAGAGCTTCAAAACACAAGGTTATCGCAAAGAGTTTCTCAATGGATTTCTTCATGGGGAATGAAAGTATAAGGGACTTACAAAACTGGTGCAATCAAATGTAAAATGACACTAACAGAGAGTTGAATGTCTAAGTGAACAATAAACAGCCTTGGACGATTAAGCACATGCTCTACTCTGCTCTCCTAGTTTGTCTCAGCCATGTTCATGCCTCTATCCGGCAAGGACATCCCACACAGAGACATGAAATGAGCTGCCTCTTCTTTATCCTATCAGACGTCACTAGAGATTCTAGGTCCCTCTGGGGGATTCAGCAGTTCTGACTGACTGGCTGAACTCAAGCCCAATAGCCGAACTTGAGTTTCTGCATGATTGGGAAGTATGATCTCAATGTCACCTGGCCTAGTAAGATCGTTGTCTCTGTCTTCCCTCTGTTCCCTCAACCTTCATTGAGCCTTAAAACACTTGTTTATAGGTGCGTTATAAATGCCATATCATATCATACTAGCCAACCTCAACTGAATTTATGGGCTGACCAAACCCTAAATATGGAGAAGTTTCCAACCCACGGTTCGGTTAGAATCGGGTTGTCGCAGCACTAGTAGAGATACCTTATGGTTACAGTGACCTAAATGTGTACATGAACTGTTAACTTAAGTGTTGGTGGAGTCCGTATTATAATACCAATCACTACAGGACCGCAGTGACAAATGCAGACTCTTTTCTTGATTGCTTGTGGACATGAAAAAGAGAAAATGTTGAGCATAGACAGATGCCGTCCTGTAGATGGAAATATTTTGAATAACAGCTGTCGGGAGACCTTGAGGAATACTAATTATTTGCCTATTTGAATTACCCTAGGGATTAATGTTTCACTTTTAAAGTTGTTATTGGATAATTTGCATGTTCGGCGGTGGAACTGGCACAGCTTTGCAGCTGTTACTATGTGCGTCTCTGTCAATTTTAAATTATTCTATGACAGACACATTACGAATGGATTAACTAATTTGCATGAAAGTATTTAAATTCAAAATAATCAATAAAGTTAAGCTACTTAGTACATCTCCTATTAAAATGTTTTGTTCACCGTTTTACATTTCATTTTGTTTGGTTTGCAACGCTGAACTGGAACTTAAATCCAAGCTGTGAGCAGAAAACTCTCTGTGACTGGATTTGAAGACAAATGAGTATAGTTTGAAAATAAATGGCCATTCTCAAAATAATTGTCATGATCTAACTTTATACAAAACTGCCCTAGTTTCCATGGGAGATTGACACCATCTGTGATATCATCATTGTGGCCATATGCTGCACAACAGGGGACACATACTAAAGGTGAGCTTGCTTGAAATGTGAGTGGTGAATCTCAGGGGATTTGTTGGGTTAAAGTTGATCATCTTATCTGAATCTTCACTAAGGTTTTTTTTAACTGAATTTCGAAGGTTTTGTTGCTATGTATGTTTCACTTTAAATCTGACCACCTTAATGCTTAATGCAAACGTATTTTGAGTGAATTTCAAGGATTTTGTTATACTGTGGATTCTTCAGAGACTTTGGCTGTGGCCCCTGTGCATGTTGCAGTAATAGGTTTCTTTGAGGCCCACTAGCCATGGCGTTTGGCATGGCCAGTGGCTCGGCTTTCGGCCGTGGTCACTGTACATGTTGCACCATCAGATTTCTATGGGACCCACTAACCGTTGCCACGGTATACTTTGCAACGATAGGTTTCTTTGGGGCCCACTAGCCATAGCATTCAACCATGGACACTGTACGCGTTGCACCAATAGGTTTCATTGGGGCCCACTAGCCGTGGCCTTTGTCCATGACCAGTGCCAAAAAGACCCATAATCCCCTGCCTAGAAGTTGTGATCGCATGTGTAAAATGTCTCTTTTATTCCCTCTCTTCTGATTCCCAACCGATTCACCTGGTATTGCCCCCAGCAATTAACTACACGTACAGCGTGAACGAACTATCCATGCCAGCAGATTTCCCCAGTAATCTCCCAATAATGCTTACAAATCAAAAACACTTCTCCATCCTCGCACACACTCACCACGTCCACTCTCCATAGTCCAACCACTCCACTCAGTTGTTTTTTTTTCCTTCCTGACCCTCTCCACATGCCCTGTGGCAAATCAGAAGAAGGAGTCGGACGAGTTAATGACATGTTCAAGAGATTTTAGTAAAAAAAAAAAACACCTAGCTAATCCTATCACTGTGAGGGAAGGTCAGTGCCTAACAAAACTAAAACACAGAGTACACAGCAAAGTCCAAAATGAGTGTCCTTATTCTGAATCCTAACCTACAAACCGGCCCTACCACTTTAAAAAAAGAAACACAAAGAAGTATGCCAGTACAAGGCCACTGCTTTTGACTTCTGCCTGGCACAACACTTGGATTCTGTGTCCTAGCAAGTGTCGACATGTTATAAAATTCTGGATTCCTTTTACTCAGGAAGCAGGTTTGAAAAGTTCAATAAAGTAATAGCAAAGTTCCTCAAAGTTCTGTCAGAGTTCAACAATGACTACAACATTTCCCCATTGGTGATTGATAACAACCTTGTCTTGGTCTTACAGGTTCGAATCCTCCAGGTTATCTCTCCTCCCAATTCAGCACATTATAATTCAGGTTTCTTGGACTCCCCTAAGTCCTCTGGCCATCTGACAGGCTTACTTTAGCAGGGCATTGTTACTGTGTCTGCCTGTTCAGATTTTCCAGGCACTGTTAATCCTTGTGGATTCTCCAGCCTGGACTGTTAATATCTTTTGGTTTCTCAGGAATTCCCAACACCCTTTGGCCCACCGATAGGCTTGCTGTGCCTCTATTTGGGTTCATCTTGTTATTGTAACCCTTATGGCTTTTCCAGCTTTGAATCACACTGGTCCCCCTTCTCCATGGCCTTACCTTCCCTGGAGCGTTTTCTTCCCTTCCTCTGCTTAGTTCAGCAGTCACTAAATGTATGTTCAGAGCTCGGGGTTTGGTCTCCCTGCTGCAGTCTGGGTTCAGCATCGGTGGACGGGTCCCAGGCCCACCATGACTTCTGTGTGGTGGCACCACCAGGGGAGACGGTCGCTCGACCGTCTATGTCTCTCTCCTGAAATGGGCTGCATAGTCGGGTCACACTCCAATCAGAACAATACCGTTGGTTAGAAGAGGATCCAGCTGGCTTCTATCTGGTTGCTGTGATGCAGATCATGTGTTCCTGGGCTTCAGTCATGGGGACAAGAGGGAGTACATCTGGAGGACTCCTGCACAGAAGTGCAAAGGTCGGCAGCAGCTACGGGCGTTCTACGGATCAGCGCCACTTTGCGGTTTTAGTGCTCGGTAAACAGCACCACCACAGATATTAGACACTGGTTGGGCTTCCTTCACTCCATAAGTCCAGCACTCTGGTGAGGTGACTCGAGCTTGTGTCATCCTGCTTCGGCAGGGCCCGCAGGAGAATCTCAGGAGTTATTGGCTGGCTTACAGATGTTGCACACAACTGCAGATTTCTCGACCTCTGCCACTCGGTTCCAGCAGCAGCAAAAAAGTAGAGCCAGTAGGGGAAGTTCTTCTAGTCAAGTTCGTCTTAGGGTTGGTTAGTCCCACTAACCCAATGGAAAAAGTAATCCTCTCCGGAGCTTCTTTTTTCGATTTGAAAAAGGAGTTTAAGCACAGTAGCAAAGCTTCACCTGAGAGTTCAACAGTCCAGGAGGATGCAGCAAGCTTTGTTCTCAGTTTCTTCATCGCGTTGTTCTTCCCAGTGGTCGACTCTGACTTTAGTCTAAGACGCCTCACCTTTTAAGAAGGTTTCTCCCATTTGTGCACAGCCTAGCTGTCACTCACACAGCAGGGTTGCTGTCCTGCAGAGACAGCCAGCCAATCAGAACTGGGTGAATTGAGGTAACCAAGGAGACAAAGTACAGGGGAGTTTCGGGCACCTCCCTTTCTTCCTGCCCATCCAGACACACTGGAGCCAGAGGCGGAATTCAGTACTGAAACCCGCCAAAGGCAGAACAAACAAAGGGCTTAAAACTGGTTTGGCATGCACAGTAAAACCCCAGAAAGACCTCACAAACAACAAATGGTGGAAAAAGAAGACCAGGGCCATTTTGACACAATGGCCACCCATGGGTGCTATACTGCAGTTGAGGATTCAGCCTGCAGTAGAAAAGCACAATGTAGGGAAAATTAAACCACTGCCACCAACCATTTAAAGTAGTGAGGGTAACATGAAAAATGTTACATGATTAAGTAGCAAAATGGGCTACTAAGTAACCCCCCAGCACTCCACAAAAGATGGTGTGTGCTGGACCTACAAAGAGAAAAGTTAAGTCAAGTAAATGTCGCTTTACTATTCTTGGGAACAGTAGTTCACACAAGCAAATGTATTTAATCCTTATGAGGAATCTAAAGGATTTCTCTGTAACACTGCACTGCACTGAAGGTGTTTTGTGACATCATACAACATGTAGATGCCTATGGAGTTTGTCAGATTCCAGAAACCAAGGAAACACATAATCCAAGTCATATAAAAATACATGAGGGAGTGAGAAAAAGGACTCACTTACTCCAGGGTTAAAATTAAAAAGTCCCAAAGTCCATCAAAAGAGCTGGGGGTCTCTAAGGTGGGAAGAATTAAGCACTAAAATGAGAATTCTCCCTAACAGTTGAACAGGGGTTTAGTGTACATGTTGTACAGGGTGGGTGAAATGCAGGAACCCTTAGGGACGCTATAGGATACTGGTAAGGGGTCGCCAGCTTCCGAGCCTGCGAAGACCCTTGAGGTTCGCTGGCTGAGAAAGGCCTTGATCCAGCTGGTGGCTTCTCTGGATAAGTTGAATTTGGTGGAGAGGTATTGGCAGAGAATGTCGTGTTCAACAAGATCCGAAAGCTGAGGAGAGGTCGAGGAGGATGAGAATGGCTAGTTGACCAGTATTGCAGATGTTTTTAAGGTGGATTTTGAGGTCTAGGAGGGCAGCCTCAGTTCTGTGTCTGAGTCTGAAGCCGGATTGGCGGGTCCCCCACAGGTGGTTAGATTCTAGGTAAGATTGGAGTTTGACGTATGTGGTGCGGTCTAGGATCTTGAGTAGGTAAGGCATGGTAGTAATGGGGTGGTAGTTAGTCGGGCGGGTGGGATCAAGGGTGGATTTTTTGATGAGGAGGGTGACCCAGGCTTCCTTGATAGACGCTGGGATGGAGCTTCTTTGAAAGGAGGCATTGATGAAATTGGAAATGAGAGGTGCCAGGTGCTCAGCACACATTTTAACGATGTGGGCGGGGCACAAGTCACCCTTGCAGTTCATGTTGGATGATGTGGAAGATATCTGGGGGGAGACAGCAGAGTACTGAAAAGGTTGAAGGGCGGGGGATAAGGGTTCTTGAAGGGACAGGAGGGAGGTGTCTTTGGCAGTAAGCAATGTTTTCTTGAGGATATTTGTGTTTCTTAATTTGGTTGTTTCGTTGGATAGGGCTGTTTGAATTGTGGTGCACCATGCTTTATCCTTGGGAAGGTTTGTGATAGGTGGTGTGGGGGCTTCAAGTTCTTTGAAGATTTTAAAGAGCTCTTTAGTGTTTGAGCTGGCCTTGCTAATTCTAAAGATGTACATTGACGATTTGGTGGAGATGACGGCAGCTTTGTATGTTGTAGCTGCGATGTAAAAGCCGTCTTTGTTGTGGGTAGAGGGGCTTTTTCTCCAGAGGGGTTCTAGGGCCCGTTTGTGTCTACGTAAATAGCTAAGTTTGTCAGAGAACCAGTTGTCGGAGCAAGGTTTCTTTTGGATTGTTGTTTTGAGAGGTGCTTGAGAGTCAAGTATGTGGAGTAGTAGGGCGTTGTAAGCCAAGAGGATGGATTCTGGGTCAGTTAGGGTGGGTAAGGTGGCAAAGGAAGATGAAATGGTAGGTCTGAGTACCTCAGCAGTGAGTCTGCGTGTGTGTTGGGAGGTTATGGGGATGCTTGTGGGGTTGTTGCGGGCAGTGGCATTTTCCAGAAGTAAGAGGAAGAGGATCATGGAGTGGTCGGTCCAAGGGACAGGGTCAATGGCTATGACTGAGATGGGCAGGTTAAGGTGTATTTCCCAGCCTAGGGTTCAGGCCTTGATGTGTGTGGGAGAGCTGATGGCTTGAGTAAAGTTCATCTTTTGAAGAAAGGTGGCGAGTGCAATGACCTTGTTGTCGGTTGGATCATGGAGGCCAAGGTTGAGGTCTCAGAGGAGTAGTAGTTTGGTTTTGGTTTTGATGATTGGGGTGAGGAGGAGGGGGATGTCTGTGTGTGGTGAGGTAGCGTGGCCAGGTTGACAATATATCAGGGGGAGATTGATGGTGGTTTATGGATGGCATTCTAGTTTGGCTAGGAGGAGTTCGTAACCTGGCAGGGTTTCAATGGTGGAGGATTGGATGGAAATGGAGACTTTGGCAATGAAGGCGACTCCACCGCCAGGCTGGGTTGTTCTATCGTATCTCAATAGAGTGTACCCAGTGGGGATGGCTAGGGAGAGTGAGGGTCCTGCAGTGTTGTGAATCCATGTTTCAGTAATGGTGAATATGTCAAGGTCATGTTCTAGTAATAGATGGAATATATCTTGTGCGTGTGCAGAGAGCGTGCATTGTAGAGGGCACAGGAGAGTGTGTATGGAGGTTGGGACATGGTGTGTAGTGGTTGTGTGGGAGTGGGATAGAGGGATGTGGGGATGAGTGCTGTGTAAGAGGTGATCGTGGGGGGCTTGTGTGAGCACCTAAGCAGCAACCCATACATTTAAGTGTGTACCCTTTCACCATACACTCACACATACATTTAAATGTGCACCCTTTCACCATGCAGGCACACACACCCTGGAAGCCACCCATGCATTTAAGTGTGCACCCTTTCACCAACACTCACATAGGCAGCCACCTATACATTTAAGTGGGCACCATTTCACCATATAGACACACACACCCAGGCAGCCACTCATGCATTTAAGTGTGCACCATTTCACCATAGACTCACATAGGCAGCCACCCATACATTTAAGTGGGCACCCTTTCATCATATACTCACACAGGCTGCCACCAATACATTTAAGTGTGCACCCTTTTACCATACACTCACACAGGCAGTGACCTCTAAATGTAAGTGTGCACCCTTTCACCATATAATCACACAGGCAGCACCTATATATTTAAGTGTGCACCCTTTCATCATACACTCGATATGCACACCCAGCCCCCCATATATATAACTGTGCACCCTTTCACCATACACTCAAACAGGTAGCCACCAATACATTTAAGTGTGCACCTTTTCACCATACACTCTCCCACGCACACCTCATGGGGTTGAGGGGAGCCCTATTGCTTCAAAGAGAAATGGTTTCTTTTTTAAGTCACTCTGACTAAACCATAATGGAAATAATTTCTTTATGAAGGCAGAGTGACTTCAAAAAGAAACAATTTATTTTTGAAGTCATAGAGCTCCCCCACTCCATGACATGGAGGACTCCAGCCTAGAGGCTTCCATGCCATGCGGTGGGGGAAGCGCTTGAGCTTCAAAACAAAATAGTTTATTTTCATAGTCACTCTGCCTTCTCTAAGATATTATTTCTGTTATCATGTAACAGAAATAATTTTTTTATGAGTGACAAAAAAAAAGAAATTGTTTTCTTTTTCAGTTCATGGGGGCCCACTTCCATGACATGTGGTGGTGGGGCCCCCCGCACTGTGACGGCTGCAGAGACCCCCATTATGCCAGTGGACACCACCAACATCTTAGGAAAGAGGCTCCCATCCACCAAGGGAAGCAAGCCTGCTGTGTCCTCGCATAAGAAATCTTGCATTGAACATTTCAACATTGTGTAAGCAGGCAGGGACTAAAATCATACCTTGCCCGTCTATATTTACTTATAGGGAGGACCAATGTATGTCACCCATTTCTCTATTAAGGAGGTTCCCATTGTTCATATCCACTCAGCTGAACTCACTCAAACAAAGTAAGGCTGATGAGTATTTTTATTTAAAAAACACCTATTTTGAAAAATATAAATTCAACATTTCACCATTATCAAAGCAGATAGTTAAAATATGTGTTACCTGTCTCTATTCACCAACAGGGATGACCATTGTGCCACCTGGTCTCTCCCACATCTAAGTGGAGTGTGGACATTTGCAAGACTGCACACAGAAGCTAGGAGGGCAGATGTGTGCTTCTACAATTGTTGATTCTGAAAATAAATATAAACTGATTTAACCTGGTTCTTGTCTCAACCCAGTCCATTTATGTTTTACATTATAAGGATCCACCAATACAGGACCTGCCTATTCAAATTAATGTTCTATTGTCCCGATGAAGACCAACTATACTGGGAGCACACAAACTGATTTCTGATGCCGAAACACAGAGTGTTGACTGCAAAAGTCTGGATGTGAAGAAATGCATAGAATGTATAAGATTTTTTCTGGCAGAAAATAAAAAATAAGACATACATGCCCATGATTTTTGTATTGGGTTAAAAAAGATCACAATGTACGGTGTATGTTTTTTATGTTACTGATATGCATGGTGTTCTATTTGTTTCTGTGTAGGAATGTTTTCTGTTGTTTAATTGTGGAAATACATTGATAATCCGTGACATCCTGGGTAAGGGTGGTATATAATTTCAGTACTACACCAAAGTCTATCCTCCTCTTGGACCCTGATCTATTGTTTATAGTGTATTTTTACTTACATTACATTACAAATACCTAAGCGACCAAGGCACATACAATGTTTTTTCTGTGACTGGTGCACCAATAAAACATTCAGGATCACTGAGATAAATAAGGATGATCTCAGAAAACAGGCAATGTTGTGCATGTCTCCTGAACATCCGTGAAGACCTACTCTCAAATCTCGACTCTAACTTGCCTTCTGTCCTCATTCATCTTGATCCATCTTCTGCTTTCGATGTGGTCAACCCAGGTCATCCTGATCAATCATCTCCATGACAAGCTGGGTATCACAGGTCAGGCCCTAATATGGTTGACCTCCTCTCTATCCGATCGACCCTCCCAAGTCGAACTTTGGTCCTTTCTCTCTCCCACCTTTCTCTCTACATGTGGTGTTCCCCAGGGTTCTAACCTCTCAACCTGGCTCTTCAACCATTACTTGGACCCTCTGGCCCACCTCATCTCTACCTTCTGTTCTAACTTTCACTGTTATGCAAATGACACTCAGCTCTCCTTCAGGCTTCCCTCAGCCTGCTCTGATCTCTCGCTCATTCCTGTCTATTCGCGATTCAGGAATGGTGTGACTCCAATTAACTCTGCCTTAATACCAGTAAACCTGAGAGCCTTCTCATTGGGGCCCATGCTCCTGCTTTCCTTCTTGCTCTCTGGCCACCCTCTCAGGGCCCTCCACCCTCATCTTCCGTTGAGGCAAAGAACCTTGGTGTCATCTTTGACTCCACCCTCTCCTTCTCTCGTCACATCTCTGACATCTCTAAGAAGTCACACTACCAGCTTCACCTCCTCAGAGGTAGTCTTCTTTTTCTCACTTTTCCCCAGAAACTCATTGTCTCAGGAGCCCTGGTTCTCTCTAGGCCTCTACTCTTCACCCATTGCAACTAATCCAGAACAGGACTGCGAGACTTGTTCTTGGCCTCAACCCCGGGGATAGTATCTCTCCAGCCATGAAATCTCTACACTGGCTCCCAGTGGCTGCAGAAATCAAGTTCAAGACCATTTGCATTGTCCACAATGCTTTCTGGGGGCTGGGAACACACTACCTCCAATTCCCTCTTCCTAAGCATCTTCCTTCTCGAGCCCTCTGCTCATCTATCTCCAACTCTATGAGGGTCAGACGCTTCTCCAGGCAGAGAGTGGGGGGGTTAGATCTCTGTCCTCAGCTACGGCATCCCTCTGGAACAGCTTTTCTTCCTTTCTCAAACTCGAGCAGGACAGCCTAAGGTTCTGGAAGCAACTCAAGACCTTCCTTTTCATTTCGGTTTTCTCTCTCTCTCTCTCTCTCTCTCTCTCTCTCCCATGCTGATGATCCTGTCTCTTGCGCTAACTAGTTACCTTGCCACCCACTGAACCTCACGGTTACCAGGCTCCTGCACGACCAGTGGCCCCTTACACTGCCTCTGGGCCTCCAACCAATTTAAGGACTGTATCTGCAACCCTACAGTGCCCTGCCCCTCTGCACTTACTTGAGTATCAACCCTAGCAGCATTTACTGCATCTTTCCATTGCAGTCTAACCCACCTGCTATTTGGCACTGGTCATCTTCCCTCCCCCTTGCACATGCACGATCCGAATGACACAAGGCCTAGTAAGATCGTTTGTTTTCTCCTCCCTCTGTCTACCCTTCCTTGTCTTGTTGCGCATAGAAACACCTGTGTACAGGCGCGTTATAAAACACTTATATCATATCATGTGTGGGTCTTTCTGTAACAGAGTTAACAGAATGAAAGACATGTGTCAACCCTCTCTCCTACTGTTCCACAGAGAAAAGGGAACAGACGTAACACATTTACCAGAAACTAGATGGTAGGTACAGCAAAAGTCAAGCACCTTCACTCTTCTCAAATGTTTGAGGCTGAATTCTCTGTTACCCAGGGTATGAGCCAGATACGGCAATACAGGGATGTAATAATCGTCTTGTCTCCACATGTCTGCCAGATGTCAGCCATGTTAAATGTTCTACACTTATTGTTAGCCCTCTGTTTGCATTTTCCAAATCCCACCTAGTCTTTCTTTACCAGCTTCTGAAAGACCCAACTCATTCTACACACCAGGAGTTTAGCATTGTGACTTCAAAGTTTGATTGGGAAATAGGGCCTTTAGAAAGAAAGTGGTTTTGGGCCTTTACCAACTTTGCTAACACAAAAAATGAGGGCCTTCGACATATTTTTAACAAGGCATCTTTCCCAGAGTGAAACCTTAAACACCTTAGCCAACTGTCGCTTCAACTGTGATTGCAACTAAAAAAAGGTGACTGTGAGTCCCTTTTCTCCCACTTCCTTAAAATCTGCCATAGATGTAATTGCTTCATTCACTTCCTCCGAGTCAATATCATTTTCTAAGCTCACAAGCTGCTCCAGTAAGAGATATGGAAAGGAGACTCCATATAGGTAGTGCATGACTATTGTATCCGCTACGTCCTACTCCTACAATTGTTGCGTAGAATTATTTCAAGTAAAGCAGTCTGAAATCCCTTCAGAATTCCTACTCAGATTACTGATGTAAGTTGTACATACCAATTAGCATCTTACTCTGCCACTTTCTACATTCTTAGTTAATAAGCAAGGATCCTTGGTGCCTAATCCCCTGTCTCGAAGTATTGTTCACCTCCCTGTCTCATACTCTCATTGCTATCTCTTCCAAGAGCATGTAGCTCTGATTATCTCCTAGAGTCTTCAGTTTGATCAATATTTCAGGAAGTAATGCTACAATCTAGGCTGTCCTGCACTCAGCGTCAAATATAGATTGACTTAAGACATGTTGCCTTCATGTTAACGACTGAAGTGGTCTTACACAAAGACCTTTGGATTGTGGCTTTGATAGTGTCCCAGATTGTGTATGTTGAAACAGTGTAGGTTTCATAAAAGTGAAGGTATTTCTTAATTGCCAGTGCTATAGTTTCCAGTACACCATATCATTGAGCAGCCAGTTATTGCACAGACATCATTTTCTGAACCCTTGGTTAGACCAGCTATTTAAATCGATATATAAACTGCAAAGTGGTCAGTACAAGTTGTGATAATGCTACCCATCCCACTAAGATGAGTAAGTGCTTGTTTCAGAATAAGAATGATGCCATTTATGGAAAAGGTATTGTGGAGTTGATGAGAAAATGTATATTCTGTCCTTGGAAGAGATCAAGCTAGAGTCCACCAGCCCATATCCATAGGCAGGTCCCAACAATACTCACGCTCACACTCCTGGCCAGACATGTCCTGGCCCGTTCTGTGGGACAAAAAACAGATTGACTTCAAATACCTGATTGGAATTGGCTAAGGTACTGACTAATGAGCCTTGTGTGAAATTCACCAATCGATTATTACCCGAGCTCTAGGCATAGTTTGACTTTGGGTTGATGAGATGTAAAAAGGATCTATTAACAGCTCCAACTATGAAAAGCATCTACCCTCCCCTTCCTCTTTTTTCATCTGTACAGGCAAGGATAATATTTAGGGATTAGAAATGCATCCGCGGTTTTCTTGTAGCCACAGGAAGTCCAAATACATTTCCGATTTGTGTTGTCTTTCAGCAAATATTTCATTTGTTTAGTGCAATACATAAAAGGATGCTTAGTTTTAGACTATGGCCCCTTTACATGCAAGTATGCAATTGTATGTGCCACCATCATCATTAAGTACATATGCATCAGTGTGGTATAACTTTCCACCCCCAGCTCTATGACCAATGGGGAGTGCCATATAGATGTTTGGACCATCATGGCATGTGTATGGACATGCTGGACAATGCTTGAAATATCAATAAGTAATTGGGCAAGATTTCATAAAAAGAGCAACATACTAACACAAATACACTGTTTGAAGGGAAACTTGTGTCTTTCTTTTTAGAACAATCTTTTTTACAATTAATGAAATTGCACTGTGAGGAGGCCTTCCACTCTTCGACAGCATAACCAAGATGGGAGACCTCTGCATGAACCCAGTGAGGTAACCGTCATGGAGTATAAAAGTAATCCATCATTCAGTTTTCAAATGGGAAAAAATGACCCTTGCACATCCAAGCTAAATCAATTCGGAAAAGTGAAATAACCAATAAGAGCTATCTCTGTTTGGCACTGAGCTGACAAGAGAAATTTGTTTTCCTTCTATGAAGAAGCTGTTCAAGATTTTAAGACAGCACCAACACCTGTTAAGTGAAGTATTTATTCTAATGGCACATGAATTGCAGTTCAGAGCTCAGATGCCCTAAATCAAAGAGTCCAAATGTTTGTCAAAAGGCATATTGAAATGATTCTGTCAACACTTAGGTTTTCCAGATAAGGGTGTGTTAAGCCTCTTGACAATTACTCTATTATCATCTGAGCAAAAGTTGCATCTTGAATGTGTTGACCAATCATCAAATGGCTTACCCCTTGGCAGCTATGTGGTTCATTAAACCTGCTGTTCCAGGCGCCATCCATGTGTCTTTGGAGAGTGTACAATGCTTCATCAATATATTCAGGGCATGTCATTTCATAGGTTTTACATTCATATTGAAAATTAAAGGAGAAATGGAAGCCATATCTGCATTGTACCTGTTTGTCCTGGAAACACCATGGGAGGAGTTAAGCTTAATTTCTGCAAAATCAGTGATTACCAATCTTGAAGAATCTGTTCATGCTGGGTCTGGCAGTAGAGAGATTCAGTATCTTTTCTCTTGCTGAAGATCTCCTAATAATCAGAGTAATCATGGAGCTAAGCTAAGTTAAATATATTTGATCTATTCATGGTGGCTCCACTTTATGCTCTATCGTATAGCACTTGAATGCCTGGAAGGTGTGGTTGACAAGGAGTTCCCCCCTTCTCACCTGGATCTGTTCCTTGTTGGGATCCTTGGACGCTGTCTTCTTGCGGACGGACCTGGCTTTCACTAAGGCTGCTCGAGTCTCCTCCGACTCCAGGTTGAGTTCACTTCCGGGATCGTGGAATCCAGGAATCCAGGAGTCTTGAATGGAACCGACTTGCACGGGGATCCAAGAAACAGGAAAAAAGGGAAAGGGCTAGAAGAGAAAGGGAACGAGGACAAGGAAACAAAGCCGCAAACTAGGTACACACGTCTGGTAGCCACTTGCGATTGCATTGAGATGCGCGGAGCCGTGAAGGCGTGGTCTATAAATAGAATAGGCTATGTCCAGCGCCTGGAGCGGAAAGAGGTGTTTACGCTTGACGGCCATGTTGGGAGTATTAGGGAGTGCAAGCCCAGTTGAGACAGGGAGCAGGAAGTCCTAAAGGGGCGTGCTCTGCGGTTCATGACAGTGGTTGGTTACCTCTTGGTGTCTTTCAAGTGCTACTTTTTCCTTTTCTGTTCTTGAGCTGAATCAGTAATTCGAAACAAAACATTTGTGTAGTGTATTTCATGATTCCCGAGATCCTCCCTTTCATTTCCCTTTCATAATCCCTTTGTTCATGTCTGTGGATCCTCAATTTGGTCTGGCTGTCATCCTGAATTCAGAATCCAAGTTGCAGCTCACCACCTGAAAATGTGTAAAGATTGTCCAACTCTCAATCACATGTAAATATATGCTCTGAGTTTTCTCACATCCATTTCCTGAAGCCTACGGAGAAAAAGAAAATCGAAGCGATATCCTTGCTTATAATCATTGTATCCTTTGTGACAAGAACAAACTACACCAACGTGAAATATGTTCCAAATAAAACAATCAGTGAATTTATTCATGCATTCAATTGAATAATTACTGGGTTTTTTTGTGTATCTCCCAAAACAACTGTTAATTGGTCTAAAGAATAAAACAGAACATCACACCTTTTATGGAAAGTGTTATGTAGAAAATACACTGTGCACATTTTATTTTCTCCCGAACACTGGCTTTAATTTCATTCTCAATGTTTAATGCTTAATGTAAAATATATAAGCAAATGTTTCCTAAAACCTACCTATTGTTGTCCTGAAATGTTAATCAATTTCGTCTTCTTATTTTAATGTCTTTGTAACTTATTGATAAAAGCGTTTTTGTAAATGTGTGAGTATGTATCCCACCATGTGATCAGTGTGCCATAACCGTGTAAGAAGAGCAACACACATTATGCACATTATGCATTATGTTCAACTTCCCCAATCCATTCAGGAACAATATTATGAAAACGTGTGTGCCAGCGATTGCAGTTTGCACATGCACAAAAGGCAGTAGCACCAGCGCAAATACAGTCCACATATAATTACGTGGGTGCTAAGGCAGTTTGTGCAAGAGTGAAATGTGGTTGAGCATGTGCACATTTCGATAGGGCACCTACACTAAAACTCTCTGATGTTTGAGTGGCAGTAATGAGGTCACTGCACAAATCCAGACTACATTCTACATCTGTTTACAATGAATAGAAACAGTAACTGTCCTCTGTCAAATTCGTGGTGCCTCCCTTCAACATCAACATTGATTTGTTGGATTTCAAATGTAATGATGACTCTTCCTCTTGCTCCATGGAGTCTGAAATCACTGGTCTCAAGTTGCAAACATGTCCTTGTGTGAAAGAATTTGAGGCAATACAGCTCAAGCAGGATTTGGAAATGTTAACTGGGGTCAATTGTAGAACCCAACAAACATATTTTGCTTCATTTACAATAGAATCTTGTCCCGACGTCTAAGGAAAAGTAAGGAACATGCGAGGGCTCGCAACTTCCCTGAGACTTGCGGTCCTTGTGCTTAATTTCAGTGATAATAATGATGACGGCGTAAAGCCCAGTTAGTCTCACAGTGCCTAACTGACAGCTGTCATCATCACTCAACTCACTGGTGGTCAGTGCAACAATCTCAAAAAGAAAGTCAGAGCTGCCTGGAGTAAAACGTGTGACTTCAGAGTCTCTGGGCAGGCACCGAGCCGACGGGGCTATCTTTTCATTATCATGTAAAGCATTGGTCACTGTTTTGTATGCATTCAGGATACAATGAAAAAGCTGATAGAAAAACATTTCTATAGTACACATCTATTGACACAAAAGCGTTGTTTTTGTTCTAGGAGATACCAGGCCTTAGACATTGTTGAAAAACGTGCATGCATAGCAAGGTCATTGTCAAACAGGATACCAACGGTGCTCTCTAGGGAAATAAAGTGCGTTTAACCACCATCAGTAACACATGGGAGTCATTAGTGGTCTACTCCGAGTCAAGAGGAATGATCAGAAGGCAGGCAATAATTCCTTTCATTATTGACTGCATTCCGACCATTCTGATTTTTAGAAAAAGACAGAGAAACAGCAGAACACTTTTTTTCTGCTTTCAAGGAACAACCATGCAATTTCCCAGCAAGGTTTTTTTTTTCAACAAGACACTCCTCTGGGTGTATCTTTTATTTCAATGCACCTTCAATCGGACAGACAACATCCAAAAAAACAAAGTGAAAGCTAAAAATGCTTTCACTTGTGTGCAGCGAAAGCATTTACCCTTTCATTACATCCAATGTATGCTCCTGTTAATCCTTTCCATTAAGTTTACGATTAAAATACTCCCCTTAATGTTATTTGAATAATACAAAAAAAAACATTTAATTTGCTAAAACGTTTTACTTTTTATTTTACCCACTACTAGACTAGCATTTGTTTTTACTTCAGCACCATAACTCTAAAACCTATTTACTATTCTCACTATGTGCTGCTAGCATTATAGACCTTCGGAGGGGTACGTATGACGCTTATTAATGCCTCTTCCCCAACCTAAAGTGGTGAACCTTGGGGGGTGTCCTTGACAAGCAATAGTGACTCCCTCGGCCTAAATGACCTCCGCCGATACCTACTTTTATCCCAGGGATCTTTCATAGCCTGCAATCATTATGTCCATTTCTCTGCATTATACCAGCTAATCTACCTCTATCCAGGTGTTGACCTCTGTATGGCAGACAGCTAGGGATGTCATGGGTTTCCGAATCCTGCCTTAGAATGTAAGGTAGCTTAGGTTGTGTTGTTTATAATGATCACATTTCCCACAGGTGACTTCTGAAGCTGACTGAATACTGACGCCTCTATATCTCACATGCCTCAAAGGGGGAAATGAACATCTTTAATCCACTTCTGAAGAACAGTTACTGTTAAGAAAAAGATTGGGGCAGGGTGTCTACAAAGTTACATCTTGGGAGGAGAAGGCTCGACCAGCAAGTCTTCTTGACGGGACCAGTAGATTTGCCTTGAAGGAATCCAGGTTTAAATAAAGAATATAATATAGAAATACACATATCCACACAATATGCTGCAAGTTGTAAATAGTACAACTGATGTCACATGCAGCGAGCCTTATAAACGATGCATTGGCAGTTTGGTAGTCAATGCAAGGAAGACAACGTTGAGCATGCTTGGACCCATTTGCCAAATTTGGAATGCGGCATATATCTGTGTGACATCAGCATATTGAGACCACTGCAGGTTATGCATCGAGATCATAGAATCTGCTGGCCTGATACATACAATGAACAAGCAATCCTGGTGGGACAACATAGGGCACAATACCCACATGTCAAACAAAGACACACAGGGTTTGTTTGTTTGTTTGTTTGTTTATTTATTTGTAGAGCGCTCCGGACCCGTGGGTAGAAGGGCGCTTAAGGAATCGGTTACAGGCATAAGATAAGCATTTACAGTTACAGAGTACATCAAGTTACAAAGAGCATTTACAGTTACAAAATACATCAAAGAGTTTTACAACGTACAGCAATTTACGTATAATACAGGTATGGTTACGGCTGTTAGAGTTTAGAGATGAGGTTAAAAGCTACTCTTTGTTCAGTAACCAGCCTATAACAAGTTTCCTAAAGATAGGGAAGGACTCAGTGGTTTTAATGTTGAGTGGTAGGGTGTTCCAGAGTTGGGAGGCTAGTACAGTGAAGCTGGCGCCTCCTGCTCTTTTTAAGGCAAATCTGGGCACTAACAGGCATAGGGAGTTGGAAGATCTGGTGGTTCTGGATGTGGGTTTTAAAGTGAATTTGTCAGAGAGGTACAGTGGGGCTAGGTTGTTTAAGGCCTTGTAGGTGAGGCAGATAGTTTTGAGGTCGATTTTTTGCTGTATGGAGAGCCATTTACACGCTTTCCTGGTAGTGGAGATATGCGCACGCCTTGGGATGTTCAGTGCTGCACGCAGAGCATTGTTCTGGAGAACCTGGAGTTTGTTAGTTACGGATAGGTTGGCTCCTAGGTACAGGCTGTTGCAATTGTCTAGTTTGGATTGAATGAGTGCTTTGGCCAGAGTGGGGCAGCTGTCAGGGGATAGGAAGGGTCTGCTAGCCCTGATTAGCTTGCCCGTATAGGCAGTGGCCGAGGCAGTTGAGTTGATTTGTTTGGAGAGATTGGTGCTGGCATCGAGGTGAAAGCCTAAGGTTTTCACACTTTTAGCGATAGGGATGGTGTAACCGTCTATGATAATATTCTTGTAGCTAGGACTGAGTTTAGACAGGTTATGAGGAGAGCCGACCAGCAGAAGCTCCGTCTTCTCATCATTCAGGCAGAGGCCGTGGGTGGCCATCCATGCCTGAATGAATGCCTGAATAACCTGCTAGGACCTCTCCTGCCGGTTGAGATACATTAAAGTATCATTTCAATCATCCAAATGCAGTGCAGGAAATGGGCCAAAAGCTGCTGACAGGCCAAACATGAACATCATTTAAATCAGTGCATGTCAATGGCCACGAGCAAATCATCATGCATGTTGACTAAGGTATACTCTCTTCTACGACTGTCTCATAAACCAGAAGGAGAGACATTGAATAGACCAGTCTCTTCCAATCACTCTACAACTCAGGGAATACTACTTTCTCCAAATTATTTCCAGGACGGAAGCTATAGCTAGGTTGATTGTTTAAAAATAAAATGACAACATAAATGCCTTTTTTGGGCAGTGACTGAATCAGGGACTTTTGCATTGGTGCTGGGACCACTCCTGTCAGATTCCCTGTGCATGTTCTCATCCTGTCAGAGGAGCATTGCTGCAGCAGGCAGGAATAAGAATTACAGGATGTGCAATTCGTGAAATGTGATCATCTGTGATTACACGCAGTATTCATAACATGTAATGTTTGGGGTCGTGGCACAAACTTGGAGTTAATGTTGAGTTAAAGGACGCACGAATGCACTCTATTTTGTTATGAGAGAACACATTGATTTCATAGCAGTGCCCTTCAGCTGGCGCACCTGTGCTGGGCAACAATATGATTGAACAAGAATGTGCATTGCTCTACAGAGCTCTGT
The DNA here is from genome assembly GCF_040938575.1 of Ambystoma mexicanum. Classification (NCBI taxonomy): domain Eukaryota; kingdom Metazoa; phylum Chordata; class Amphibia; order Caudata; family Ambystomatidae; genus Ambystoma; species Ambystoma mexicanum. The sequence goes on from NC_090935.1 coordinate 1,068,923,063, forward strand.
AGGATGGCTCCTTTTGTTTCCAATTGCCCTGTGACATTGGACTGTGTTCTGCTACAACATAGCCACTGAGAGGTCGACACTTTTGTCCAGTCAGTTTTCGTATGGTGCTCAACTGGGCAGTGCTCCTACTTTCCATCAAGTAAAATGAGATTTGGAGTGCCTTCAAATAGAACAATCAAGCTATCAGGCTATGTCATGCTGTCACTTTGTGAAGAGGAGGGATTTCATTGACAGCTGCCCTCATGATCAGATTATGCTTACCCTGCCAGGTATGGAGGTAAATATCCTTGCTAAAATTGAAAACAATGGTCCAAAGGGTAAATTACCCTCTCCTGCCACTACTTCTGTAATCCACACCACTGCACTCTCCACCTTGGAATACCTTGCAGGTAAATGCCTTATTGGCCCGTCTACATCTCCTTCCACCATTGCAATGTATTGTCTGTTTAATGATGCTACTTATTTTCTTGAGGAGTGGTTGAACTTAGTCTAGAACTTGCAAACTACCTCAGCTATGATCCTGATTCTTGGTGTTGTTGGTGGATTAAATAGCTGGCTTAGCTCATTAACCAACAAGCACTGATATCCTTTCTTTAAACTATAGGATTCCCTTGCTTCTAAGATATGGGTGAAAGACCCAATCTACAGTGGAGGCCAAACAATGCATGTCATCATTTCTTTTACACACATGAACCTACCCAATCTCAATACCAGCCCTCTCTGGATGAATTTTTGTCAACTGTCTAGACTGGGTAGACCCATGAAAGTAAATGTGATTTATATCATTTGCTCACATTGGAAGTACTTAGCTGGTCCACAATTTTGGTTAGAATTGATAGAATTGATAGAGAGTGATCTTAAACCTTTTGTCAGATGTGGTTTGTTCTGAATCAATAAAACACCTCATCTTGGTAGGCCCACTAACTCCAGTTAAATAGTTCTGCTCAGACCAATCTGATAAACCTGGAATAATAGAGAAGAAGGGGGAGAATTGCCTTACCAAATGTTTCACCTCACCCTGTTGCTGTGGGTCTGTTGAGAGGACACCATTCCACGCTCAATGAAGCCATGAGAAGGGCTGCTTTGGTAAATGGCCTTGAGGGACTCCCATTTCTCTATCTCTCTTTATGATCCCAAGAGCGGGGCACCAAATGCACTCCTCAGAATGAAATCCTTCATACCGGTCAGGGAAAAATCTATGGATGCCTGTCTAGGTTTACCAAGGCCCATTGTTAACGGTGCCGGTGGTCCCATGAAAACTCTGCGGGCGGGAGCAGTCCCCCTCAGGATCTTCTTTGCTTTCTTTTTATGTTGTTGTGATCTTGTGCCAGGATCATAGTGGCACCTGCCTGCAGAGTCATATTAAGCGGTTCCGGAAACAATTGTGCTGGTTAGCTTACCTGCACCATTGTTTACAGACCGGCATGCTTGTAATGAGGCCCAATATGTTTGATGCAAGAAGAACACCTCATGAAGCTTGGAAAAGTCTCTCAGACCACTTGACTGTGTGGGACAGTTGAGTGACAAATCACTAGTCATCTCATCTTCCTTCCAATGAGTCTGGCTATTACTAAATCCTTCAGAGGAGCTACCTCTGGTAAGGATGTAAGGTAATGCTCCAATGACTTACTTATCAGTCATTCTATGTGGGTTGGCATTAGGACATTGTGTTGTGATCAGCAACCACCAGTTTCATCCCACCCTATTCCCTGATGATGTACACCAGTTCCAAGGTCTAATCAGGTTAGTCCTTATCTCTGTACAGGATGGGTGCACTACAGAAAGTGGATCCTGGAGTTGATTAGTTCCTGTGCTACATCTGTCAGAAAGATGGTTTGAATTGGACACCTCCGCAGGTGTTTTCTTCTGGGACTCCCATAATGGGCCAGCAAGACTGCAGGGGAGATCTCTCTTGAGTTGACCTGAAGTCAGTATAGAATATATAGGGGAAAGTCATGCACCAGCTTTAGGAGGAGGGGCCACACATCCTGAGGAACCACCAACCCCTCATGGTTTCCTCTTGTGGGCTCTGTGGGTTTACACACCTGTAACCCACCTTCCTGTGCAATTATTTGCATCACTGAGGGTGAACCCTCCCATTGGAAGCAGCCCATTCTCCAAAGGCCTATCAGTGATGGTTTTCTCTGTTGGCCCTTATGTCTCCCTGCCTTAGGGATCTTTTTCACTACAAGCAAGCATGGTAGCTCAAGAGCCCCATAAGAATGGAGATATTCTGATAGTCCCTCTTCCATTTCTGGTTGGGTGCCTGGCCAACTACCTCAAAAAATGTTTTAGGTAGAGCTGGAGGAATATTCTCTTTTCTCCTACCTCTACATATTGTCTCCTCTTTCCATAGGATTTCCTTTTGGCTTAGACTTCTGCTTCTGCTTGGCTAAGGCTGCCTGATTCCGAGACCTAGTTGTCAGGTCCACAGGGTCAAGTAAGAGGGTTAGATGCAGGATTAATTGGGTTCAGTAGTGTTTTTTGGGGGTTGTCATTCTGTGGTGAGTTTCCCTTAGCAAACCTTTGTAGGGGAATGGGATTGTCCGATTTCAAGATGGAGAACCTTCTACTCAACAATGATTGGAGAACGTGGAGCTGTGAAATAACTTGGAACCCTCACCAAGGTTCTAAACTGCCTTTCATCTGCAGACTTGAACTAGAGAGGTCACAGCAACTTGAGTTCCAGTTCCCAAGAAGAAACAAAGTGACAAGAAGAAGCAAGCTAAGTGAAACAGTAGAGACTATTTTATTTAAAATGCAAAAAGTAAATGGATTACATAGCATGCTGCTGAAAATATGCTTATTACCAAATGAGTGTGACAGTGATGAAATTCAAGACGAGTGCAGCAAAGTTTGCCAAAAGTAGTGAAATGTAAATATCGTTTTTTTAGTTGAAGAGCAAAGTTTCAGGCAACCTGTATATAAAACATTTATTTATCTGACTTTGTTCATTAGCCACAAGGATAACCGCAAGCAGCCCGGGTTAGATGAAAGGACCCTGAAGCGTGACGAAGCATCACGTAACATGAAGGAGGGACTGGGTCGTCTGCCATGGGGAGTTTGGTGCATGTATAGATGGTGCATGCAGTTGAATTAGAACATAAGCTATCAGCCCAACAATACTACTGCCTGGATTTTTTGACAGCTGAGATAGTTGTCTGCCACATGTTTTAGCATGTTACACTCTGCAAACAGTGATTGATTGGCTAGTTTGTTCGGCATCATAGCTCCAAATTATGTCAGTGGATATTAAAGAAATCCCTTCCAAGATGGATGCAGTGTGTTTAGTCCTTTTTCAGTATCCATTGATACTCGTTTTAACCGGTAACCACAAGATGGCACACTGTGTATGCCTGGAACAGGTCCTGTTCCCATGGTGATTGGGACAGACGCCGTATACTCAAGCCCTCGAGTTACAGCAGTGACCTGCTAAGCAGAGTGAGTACCGATAATCTGCTACTTTTGAACTGAGACACTTTTATTACATGCACAGACGTTATGTAGGCACAGTGCTTTTGCACTGATGAACGTTACATGTTGTCTTTAGTTTTCACCGCGATCGTCTTCTGAACATTGTGGATTAACTGCTTCAGTGACTCCAGAGACTGTCACCACTACTTTAGAAGCCCTGTTTTGAGGACATTTTTGCAGAATTTCACTATTCGGTGAGAAGTGACATTTGGACCCATGCTGGACGTAAGTCTTATTTTATGGACCTTTTTTTTTTTTGGCGATCTCCCTGATTCTTACTAATCTATTGGGTAACCTTTTGTTGAATGTAACTATGGGAGATGTCTCCACGCTCCCAGTTATACTTAATTCTGGTCTCTTTTAAAGGTCATGCTATGCATGGTGGACTTTGTGTCTTTCAGTCTAATAGTTATATAACATTTTAAGCATTTTGAAATATTAGTAGTAGTATACCTGGGAAGAGCCTTTTTTTCCCACTCTTCCATGTATTTTGTGTGTGGTTTACTTTTGTGTTCTTTGGTTATGGAGTTTTAAAACAACTCCATTGGCATCTTCTTTTTCTGTGTGTCACACAGCACCTTTAGTGCAGTGACACAGGGGTGTCTTTCAGACTCCCCAAGGTTTAAAAACCTTCTCTGGGAATGACTACCGTCTCCCAGAGCATGTAAAGTTAAATTGGCTTTACTTGCCTTTTTAAATTTACTGACCCAGCACACACTATCTTCCTATAGAGTGCTGTAAGGATTGCCTAGCTTCCCCTGAGTCAAAACACTCATGTAACAGTAAAATGTTACATTTTCCTACTTTAAATGGATGGTCGCAGTGATTTAGATCAACTACCATGATTTTTTCCGACCGCTAACAACAATAGCTAAAAATTGGGTCAGCCATGTTTTTCAATATGGCGCCCCAGACCTATTTGTAAAAACAGACTCTGGTCATCTTTTTTCGCCATTTCTTTGAGGAAAAGTCCTTTTGAGTTTGTCTATGCACGCCAAACGTGGTTCCGTCTCTATGTTCGTTGGCCTTTGGCGGGCTTCTGTGCTGAAGCCCTCCTCTGGCGCTTGGGTGGCTGGGAGATACAGGATGTGAGGGAGGTACCCGAAACTCCTTGTGCTTAGTCTCCTAGGAGACCTGAATGTACACTGGCATGATTGGCCAGCTGGATGTCTGGCAAGGACAGCCATCCTGCTGTGTGAGTGACAGCCAGGCTGGAATGAATGGTTGAAAACTGTTTAAAAGCAGGTCTCTGGGACTTGGAAAGCAGAGTCAACCACTGGAACGAAAGAACCGAAGACGAGCTGAAGGAAGAAGACTGCTGCAACTCCTGGACGACCGGTGAAGCCCTGCTGCAGGTCCAAATTGGCTGAAACTCCAAACGACAGAGAAGCCCTTCAAAGTTAACTTCTTCGCCTGAGTTTGGTGGGAACAACCAACTCGTAAGCCACCTGGACACCGTCCTCAACTGGTCGAATTTTCATCAGAGTGCTGTTGAAAACCGGATAGCCAGTGGGAAGGAAACCAGCTTGTGGACTTTAAGGCACTCACACCTTAAACCGACGTCTTGCTACAGCTTTTGGCCTCAACCCTAGGCAATGCAGGAAGCTACGGACGTCCTCCATCTTGTCTCCACGACTGAAGCTCAGGAATAGCGAGATCTGCTCGAACTGCCAGGAACAACTGCCTCAGCTACAGCTCTTCTTCATTGACAAGGTACTGTGCAAACGCAGTCTGAAACTATTTTCGGCCATCGAGAAAGTGTGTGAAACCTTCCTCAACTTCAAAGGCTTGTACTTCTCTAAACATTTGTCTAACTTTTCGCCTAGCCAAATTCTTCTAAACTCTGTGGCAAAGACGTAACCATTATCTACCAGAACTGTGCTATCCTATAAAAAGACTCTGAACCATTGACATTGGCCCAAGCCTATGAGAAGAATTGCTGGTTGTATTTAACTGAATCCCTTTGCCCTGCCTATGAATGTATTTGGGCTGTCTATTCTTATAACCTTGTCTTTTTGTCCTTTTAATAAGTAATTGAAGTGCCATTTTGCTACCACTTCATAGGAGCTAAACTTGTTCATTTACCTACCGGTTGGATTTTTGTGGTGTATTAAGTGAGTGATATTGAGCTGATTATGCTAATGGAATATTTTCTATGTATATTATTTTACCAAGAAACCTTGAGTAAGTGTTTACTTGAATCACTATATTAGTTGGTCCTTTGTGAAACTTGTTCTACTGCTCACTTAAACTCTTGAGATAAGTCTGGTTGCTCAGCCATCGCTACCACTTTACTGTGTAATACAGCTTGTACCAAAGGTGAAATCGTGCTTATACTTGTAGTCTTAATTGCCTGTTGTGTTCCCTAAGGGTACTACAGGAGATTCTGCCTAACATGCTGCACTCATCATTTGCGCGCCTTTTTTGTTACAGGATACTCCTGTTTTAATACTCTACTTTAAAACACACTATAACATTAAGTTTCCTATAGATGATTGAATAATGTTAACCTTGAAGTACATGGTGGATTGAATTAATGATTCATGCTATTTTCCCTATTTCAGTCCGTATTGCTCTTGAAGAAGAGTTGTTTACCTCGAAACACGTCAGCCACGTACGGGTGTTGTATCAGATACAGAAAATGTGATGCTATTAAATTCATCAATCTTGTTTTTACAAAATATTCATACTGGTCTTTCTTTACATTGTATACCGACTTCCCCATAATTGTGTTTAGTACATGGTGAATTTTGACTTTTTTCACAGTATATGATAGTGTGCAGGGGATGGGAGGATTCTACTATTGGATCTTCTTTGCTTTCTTTGTATGTTGTTGTGATCTTGTGCCAGGATCATAGTTACTCCCCCGCATCTCAAAACATTTGGAGTTTTCTTTCGAGCTATTTAAAATCTCCCCATAAATTGGTGTGCACTAAAGTGTCTTGCTACTGGGTTACCTTGCAACCATACATGAGCGAGTCTGCCTCCGGAGCTAGCATCGTGCTACAAACCAAAAGAAGAGCGTTTCCACTGTGCCGTGAAGAAAACGAGATCATGAGCCTCTCACGCATTTCCTGAAGGAGGATTTTCAGTAGTTCATCACCCAAATCTGGGAAAAGACCAAAGAACTATGCTAAGGAAGCACCACAGTAAAAGACTTGTTATTTATAAAAGCAAAGTAGAAAAAAAAACTGACACACGTTAAAGAGGATTACAAAGTAATAGGACTCAAGCAACAAGTTTAAGAGATTCTGAAGTAAACAGGGAAGAGTCTGCCTATCAGCAAAGGTAATTAGGCAGTTTAGAACAGAGAGTCAAGCCATCTTGAGAAAGAGAAAGACTTAAACCTAGAGGAGGTGATAGGAAAGACAAATAACACCTTCAGTTTTTCAAAAGAGAGATACAAGAGTAAAACCATTCGAGCATCACGGAATACCGATAAGAATATAGCCTTCCAGATTGAGAGGAAGGCACTCAGGTAAAATAAGGGGAGAGTAGAATTGAGGGAGTAAGGTTAAACATAAGGGATTCACTGCAACTAATCTGTGGTGTGTTTATGTGTAGATCACCATCCGAAGTTTGGAGCTACATAACTCTTCTGGGAACCCTTCCAATAACATTGTCAGATGCCCTCACCTTCTCACTACTCACAGCTTCAATGACAAGCAATTCTGGGAATTTGAGACACGGCCTAACAGCCAACTGAATAGCAGCCAAATTATTTCTGGCAAAAACCTCTGGGTTTACCACAAGGGAATCTACTGCAGTAGAACTGGGCCCCGTCTTCTTAAAAGTAGAGGCATTTACACCTGCTACTTGGACACTATCCTCAGGAAAATAATCAGGGACCACTGTTGGTGAACCTCATGCATACACTCCAGACATACAGAAGCCAGTTTGTGTATTGGAACCAACCAGTCCCAACCCGTTTCCTGGCTTCTAACACCCATCCCGCAGAAATCACTACTTTCCCAGGCAAATGCACAGCCATAAAAGGATTATCCTGACCTGAGGAGGAAGGAAGAAGGCAAAAAGGCCAAAGAACAAACGTAAAACCTTGTGGCATGGCTATGTTAGGACACTAGCCACAGTTAGTAGCCAAACACAGTAAACGCGAGAAGGCTAAGAAAATGTACAGTAAAAATAATGAAAAAATAACTGTTTGCACCAGTTTGTCTCTAGGCACATCTAAAAGTAACCTAAAGTCTAGGGTCATAAAAAAAGAAACCCCATTGCACTGCATTGGAAGATGCATTGTGCAATGTTAAAAAGTTACTCAAAAAGGTAACAAAGTCAAAAGACTGAGGGAAACATAGTTTCCCAGTACTGATAATCTGAAGGACTAGTCAGGTTCCACATTACCAGTGAGTAAAAGGCCAGTGGTTTGAAGCTAAAGGCTTCAGTACACTGCAAAAAGTATAGGAGGAAAAAACAAAGCAACAAATATGGGGGTCCATACCATATAGTGGAAACGTTGCTCCAAAAATAAACCTTTCTTAACAAAGAGCGAACACATAACTCTGCTTTAGACATGTGCTGCAGTGACCTTTTTATTCTTATCTCCTGTCTTTACAAATGTAAAAGGTTATTAAAAGCAAATTTAATAACAAAGGAGGAATACCCCAGGTAACGTTTTGTACGTCTGAATCAGATAATATGGGGGAATTGCCAATGTGTGCATTAAAAACTCCAGAATAACAGTACAATCCCAATGTAAATCTAGTAAATAAATAATGATTAATGATTAATGCTGATAAACATGTGTTTAAATGATCAATGCTAATCACTGTTGAATAAATACATGCTTTGTTATTCTGAACCTTAAAAATAAAACATTTGTACCCAAACTAAAATATCATAAAATGTACCTGAGTATTTCCTTTTGATTGTCCAATTTGCTTCACATCTACAACCACAGTTGTCGTCACAGACGTAATCAACCCTTGCTTATTTCACCCTATGATTCATGAACTAGGTGGTACATAATAATGTATCCAAGTATAAAAGTTCCAACAGATGAGATTCAAGGAATGTTAGGCATAATTATATGCAGTACCCTTTGGGAACACCAAACACAATTAAGACTACAAGTGACAGTACAAATTCACTTTTGGTACAAGCCTGTACTACACAGACAATGTGGTAGCGATGGCTGAGCAGCCAGACTTATCTCAAGAGCAAGTGAGCAGTATCAATAGTTACACAAAGGACAGCAATTACTATGATTCAAACAAACACTGACTCAAGGTTTCTGAGTAAAAGAATATACATTAATTTACACATCAGTTGTATAACATTTCACTAAAGTAAAGCAGTTTAAAAATCACCCAATTAATACACCACACCACTCCCAATAGGTTCCAGACAAGTTAAGCTCACAAATGAAGTGGGAACAAAATGGCACTCCAGAAATTAAAAATGGAGGGAAAGACAAAGTTAGGCAGAAATTGAACAACACCAACAGGTAAGTAAGCAGGGCAATTAAGAAAGAGGACTACAGTGATGGAATCAAATCAAAAAGGCTTAGGGCTAAAGTCAATAGGACAAAAGTCTTTTGCTCAAGATCACACAGCTCAGGGTAGTTTGCGGTTAAATCTTTGTCAAGAGTTCCGGACGAAGTTGGTCGGCAGAAAAGTTAGTTTAAAGGGTAGAGAAGGACAGGCCCTCAGATTGGAGAAAGATTTCACACACTTTCACCGCGGCTGTACGAAAAAAACAACCAGATTTGCACAGTACCTTTAAATGGAGAAGAAGTTGTAGCTGAGGCGGACGTTCATGGCAGTTCCTACAGGCTCACGGTTCCTGAAGCGACTGTTGGACTGACATGAAGTAGGAAGACTGGAGGGTCCTGCTGTCATGATGCCCACCCCCGGGCATCCGGGCCCAGTCCAGCAGCCTTGGGAGCAGGCATCCAGACATTTATTTAGACCCCAGCAACCCCGGCTGGGGGCTATCTGGGTTCAGTCCTGGCGCCTTAGGCACCAAGCTCATAATAGACATCAGTCCTGGCTCCATAGGCGCCAGGCTCGTAGACATTACTTACCTCCTGCAGACCATGCTGCAAATGAATCAAAGCCCACGTGATGCCTGGATGGGACTATTTTATTACAGGGACTATTTTTTACTCGGGTATGGTTCTGGGGAACTTTTTATCTGGGACTACTTTGCAGGCTATTTGAACCACGCCCGAACAGCAGCTCATGATACGCGTTATTCTGCACTTCAGCAGCGTGATGCTCACCGTACCTGCAGCATCCAGTCCTCTGCCACGCTCGCCTCGAACCTGGACACCATCCTAGAAGAAAGAGAAATAAGAACAAGAACGTACCTTTTAATCTTCATCTGTTCCCGAATTCGCCACACTTCAGAATTGGAAAAGACACGTCGGAAATAAAAGCATTGCATCGCTAGCAGGCGCGCCTCGCCATACTTACCAGTCTGCATCTCCATGGTTCAGCGCTGCAGCCATCATTTAATCACTGCATCCGTGGAACCTGGAAGGGACAAAGAGAACAAGGTGAGCCGGGTGCTACCAAAGACAATCAAAACAACCATATTGTACTCACCAGAGTTACCGCTCCCCTAGGCATCTTTCATCGGCGTTCCACCTCTTTAACGCTGCACATGTGGGAGGAAAGAACACTTGTTAAAGACATTTATTTCGCTTTTACCGGACAACGCTGGGTAATACAGACTCTTACCCATGCGCAACCTGCAGCACTTCATGTGAACTCTTCTCGGATTAAACTGCAATACAAAAGGGATAAAAACGAGTGAATAACAGACAATTGAACTCTATAGACATTATACTTATGGCTCCTTGCCAATTACCACAGAGTCCCACACATCTGGAACTCGCCCAAAATCTTCAAACCAGTGAAGCAACTGGGATTCTACGCACCCCTGCACTTGGTGCAGGATGGAGAGCTCATCATTACAAACAATAAGGTCAGACAACAAAAGGGGAATATCGGGGTGCTTAGAGTGAACAAATTAAACGAGTGTTTCCTTGCATCCACTGGGTGGCTAATTCCCCTCCTCCTGCTTTTAGGAAACTACTTTTATGAATCAAGCAGACGAAGCTAGGAAGGCCGGTCTAGTCAGCCGTCTCTGCACTACGAATAACACTGGTGGAGACCTTAGCAGTCCAGTTCCGATCGACGCCCCCGTGGGAATCAGGTGAGCGTTACACCTGCACTGCCCAGGGAAGAAACCAGCAGCAGAGCAAAGCAATGAATAAAAGGTGTGCTCCTTAAAACCCAAGAAGGGTCCGAATTTACAGCGACCTTACAGCGAATTCGACCAGAGGAAGGAGTCCTGGCTTGCAGTTTAGGCGAACGGGTTGGTTCCACCAGCTCAGGGGAAGAAGATTCCTGGAGGATCTTCACTGATATTGGAGTTCGAGGATTCGGACCTGCAGCAGGGCTTCACTGTGTGGTTCAGTCGTGATAGGGGTCCTCTTCCGTCAGCTCCTCATCGGTTATTTCGTTCCAGTGGTGACTCTGCCTTTCCAGACCCAGAGACCTGCTTTTGTATGCAGTTTTCCCCCATTCACACAGCCTGGCTGTCAATAACACAGCAGCCAATCAGTTCAGAGTGCAACATGGGTCTCCAAAGAGACCCTATGCAGGGAGTCTTAAACCTCTACCTGACATCCTGTCCCCCCCAGACATACAGGTGCCTAAGGAGGGCTTCTGTGTAGAAGCCTGCGAAAAGACGGTGAACAAAGGAATCAACCCAGGTTTGGCACACAGGGTAAAACAAAAGAAAGACTTTTACAACAGAAATGGCAAATAAACCCAGCCAGAACCAAAATAAAACATATATGGTCTAGCGGGTTTAAGTTTGAGGCTACCAAGATAGCCTAAAGCAATACCAAGGTAATTTAAGATAACTGTGGTAGGATAAATAGGGTAGTTACCACTGCCACCAGACAAGTGTTGATGAAAAGGGAAACAGTGCTCCAAGAAAAACAGACAAAAAGGGATAAGTATTAACCCTTTGCAGTACTCTATGTAAGATAGGGTGTACTGGGTCTGTGGTTTTACAGAGGCTAATAAAGTTAATGGCAACTTTATATGTTGTGGGAGACAGTAGTCAGTCCCAGAAAATAGAGCCTGAGTTGGGAAGTCTGAAAGACAACCCTGTGTCACTGCACTGAGGGTGCTGTGTAACACACAGTAAAAAGATGATGCTTGTTGAATAGGTCCTCCACAGTCTGTCAACACAAAAAATGTTAAACACACACAGCAAAACACATGTAAGAGTGGGAAAAAAGGCTCACACTCTTACCAGGTGAAAAAACAAATCCCAAAAATCCAGCAAAGCTGCTAAGGGACTCAGTAGGTAAGGGGAATTAGCCATTCTGGAGAATTCTCCCTAAGAAGGAACAATATTATATTAGAATCTTCAACAAACAATGCCAAATTTAGGTCCATCATTTTGCTATTTAATGCTCTGAAGTTGCATTATATAGGATCAAGCCCCTAGTGAGTTTTTCACATATTTGGCTGAGATACAGAGTGTATGTCAGTCCACACTTCACCTCGAATTGGAACTTTGGAAAAGCATTTTCTTTATTGATAAATCCATGTCATGAATCACTATCAAGGGGACACTCAGATAATAAGGGTGTTTGGGACCATCAAACTAGAATTGTATGAACATTTTCTAGCTAGACCTGCAAAGTAGGGTGGTAGTATGGTAGATAACTATGGTTGTTGCTTATGATTTGTGTATTACCAGAAACAAATAAAACGTATTATGGTGCTGATCACAGCTGGCTTGCTGAGCCTTTCAGTTGGAAAATACCTAAATTCAATTGCCAAAAAGGCTACTGCCATATGAGCATGAAATTGCTCCAAAAATTTGATTTCACGCCAAATCAAGTCCAATGAGAAACTTTGTTAGTCAGGGATTACATATGCATCATTGGGAAGTGTAGGAGCCCCACACATTTATATAGACTCTGACTAGGATGTTGCAAATCCTTTGATCGTGCATTGGGAGTATCACTAAATGATAAAATATAATTGGAGCTAACCAATCTCGATTTGGCCTTATGATCCTGATTACAATGTTCACTACTGGCTCCGGTATTAACTTAAAGTATGATATTACTTTCACAAATGCTCCTATTGCAGAATCCTTTTGGGAGTTATAACAAAGGGCCTCATTACGACCTAGGCGGTAAGTTACCGCCTGGGTCGTACCTTTACCACCATGGCGTAAACTACGTTTACGCCATGGTGGTTGGCGGACTTACCGCCCCATTCCGAGGTGAGTGGGGCGGTAAGTCCCCATTAACCCATTTACCCTTCCCCATTCCCATTTTTGCCCCATAGGGCATAATGGGAGTGGGGAAGGCGTTAATTACGCCACCGTAAATTACGGTGGCGTAATTAACAACAAGGTCCCTTAGCGCCATGGATTTTAACACCTGCTAAAAGCAGGTGTTAAAACCTCCATGGCGCTAAGGGACCTCGGAATCAGGCGGTAAGGGTCGGCGCTGTTTACGCCGCCGTAAACCCCTTACCGCCTGGGTCCTAATGAGGCCCAAAGTCATTTAGAGCTTTGGGATCTTTAGCGATTGCTTTTATTCTTTGCCATTCTGAGTTCCCACTGATTGCATCTGTGAATAATTAAATGCACCTCAAAGGAGGTTGAGAACCATGAATTGTTTGATGCAAGCATCCGTCTAGTGGTGAGGAAGACATATTGGGCTTCATTACTAGGTGGGCGCAAAGGGATACCGGGCACCGTTAAGGACATTGGTGCCGGTAATCCCTTGCGCCCTATTCTGAGGTCCCTTAGCGGGTCCCTTCCTTAAAGCCTGGTTTTACCAGGCGTTATGGGCGGGGCCCATTAAGGGACTTCAGAGCTAATAATGGTACCGCAATGTGTGGTACCGTTATTAGCGCCTTCCCCCTTCGAATTGAGCCCTATGGGGGCTCAAATGGGAATGGGGAATGGCTTTTTCAATGGGAACTTACCGGTCCCGCCAAGGTCGGACTGGACCGGTAAGTTCCCATTGAACGGGACTGGACACAGTCCCGTTATTGGTGGTAGGCTTGGCACTAATAACGCCATGACTACCACCAACCTTGGAATGAGGGCCACTATATTTTCATTGATCCACCTCCATTTTAAACATTAGTGCAAGCTCGATTTTCAGTAATAATATTTTGCTGTGTAATTTAATACATAGAAAGCATTACATTGGGCCTCATTACAGGTCGGGCGGTCCGGAATTAACAGTGGCGCTAAACCCGCCGCCACTGTTAATTCCAGACCGCCCGATCCCGAGTCCTGCATGCAGGAGTTGATCTTCCTGCCAGGTCTGACATGGCGGGTTAAACACCTCCCGCCTGCAGTCGGACGTGGAAACACCAGCACCATCACGAGATGGTGCCGGTGTTTCCACTTCCCCATTCCCATTGAGTCCTAAGGGACTGAATGGGAATGGGGATTTACCGAATTCCGCCTCCGGAATTCCCCGGACATCAGGGCTGTAATGCCCTGGTAATTCCGGGAGTCATGGAGGCAGAATGGTAAAACGAGTCCGGCGGTAACCAGGCGATTTTACCGCCGCGGTTACTGCCAGACTCGTAATGAGGCCCATTGTTTATATGATGTGCAGGTAGATGGCGCCTGATCTTGCCTTTGTGTCCCAGGTTTTTCATTGATATGCTTGGAGGTGCTACTGCATCAACTAGTGATGTCCAGATGCTGAATTGCATGGCATCTGCATACGTCTCAACATGTGTGACATCCTTAATTCCAAAAATGATAGCTGTTTCCAAATCCAACAATGCTTTTGTCAAACTGCTATCGTCTTAAATCAAATCCAAGAAGACAAAGGAAGATGCACCCATAGATGATGCGCTGCAGGATTTAGCTGCAGATGTAACCATATGGATCGTAAATGGAATGAGCACATTCCTTCCATCCACGTGAGCATTAGCTTGTGGTATTTTGAATCATATGGGGATGTTTTAGAGCTCAATGCAGGGCAATCGGATGCCATATTGGGGCCATTCACATTTGCAGACAATGACCCAGTCAATTTAATAGGCTCAAGTTGTGCCATGTTGAGAAAGTCAGCATAACTATAATGTTTTTCCTTAAATGATAGTAATGTTTATTTGTCATTTTCTTCCCATTTTAAGACTGGGTATTGGAAGAATGAGCAATCTCCTTGGATGCAGAGTCTGCCTATCAGGAAATATCAGGTGCTCGACCCCTATCAGAGAGGAGACTTGTTATCTGACATAAGTGTTGTTAATCCTGTAGGATTGTAATGACTGTTGCCGGGCAGAGGAGGTATATAGCCTTAGTTTGCCACCCATAAATTAACTTTAAACATAGTTAAAATGCACTTACCTGGGACCAAATGTGATAACAGTTACCTTATATTCCTTCTGCTTCTGCGGTGTCAAAAAGTGCAAAGGTTGCTCCGCGTTAGAACACTTGAGTGCAGCAAAGCAAAGTAACTGGCAAAGGATTAACCAAAGATTAAAGCTGTCCCCAGATGAAAAAATGGAATGAGGTGAAGTGGAAGGAATCCAAAAGGCTGTTTGTGCCCATCGGTCAGCCGCATCCAACCTGATCTGCTTCTATGACTGTTGTTGTGCAGAGCTGTAGGAAATGATTCTGCTGACATACAGAAGCACAGTTTTGGCATGCTCCGCCAGGATTAGTTCAGGTGCAAGTGCTTCCTTTGACTCATCCTGCAGGTATTGCTTCCACTGCTGCTGACATGGGCTGAAACCAGGAAGCATGTTTTCTGTATGCTCCACCAGGATTGGTTCGGATCCTAGGGCCCTCATGATTCCTACTGTAGAAACTGCTTCCACTACTGCTCCTTGGAATCTTGTATCTTCCCTCAAACTTTGAGGAAAAAACATGTTTCTCCTCTCCTTAAGAAATCTAATGATGACCGTTACATTGTAGCATATTACATTTCCATTGCAAACGTCCATTTTATTGACATAAGGATAGGGGCCACTAATCCACTGATGAGTATCACAGAGTCTCAGGTCCTACTTCACTATCACCAATCTGGTTTAAGAGAAGGCGCTAATACTGAGGCTGCAATGCTGCTCGTGAGAGATAAAATACTGATGTCACTTGATGCCAACTCCCCTTCTTTCTATTTATCTTGACCTCTCAGTGGCAACTGTCACTGTGAACCAGGTAAACCCTACTTCACGGCCTAAAGACATGTTGGACATGTCTGGTATTTTTATCTTATTTAATCTTTCTTTAAATACAGGGGCATTGAGGTCATGACTGGACGTTTCCATTCAAAGTCCACTATGCAAAGTGGTTGAGTGCCAAAAGTATCCATCCTGCCTTTGTGATGCTTCAACACATTTGAGAAACCTCTTGCAAATCACTATCTTTCAATCCAATGCTTATGAGATGCATATCACCTTGATACTACACATAGATCTGCTTTGGCACTGCACTATATCTGTGAAAGCCTAATCCAGATTCAGGACTAGATGATAGATACCTCTTGTCATGAAGATATAAATGATCTATTCAGGGAAATGTATGCATCCTACACTGGTCTCCTCTACTACAAATCCTGAATCCTGAAGTCATCTTTGAAAATCTATTATCCTTTGTCCCAAACGTACTGGAACTCATAAAGGAGTCCCATCTCCAGCTACATGTCCTAAAGCAGATCCCCTTTCTGCTGACCACGATCAAACGAGTTCAAGCGACCCCAGCCATGATACTAAATATATAAATACAGGCTCTCTCAAATTGATTGGGTTTAGGAAGTCTCAAGGGTGAGATCCATGCAGCCCTTGGCCTTCCACTCTTTTTGAGAGGATCCAATATGCCAATAAGCCTATGATGCTTATCTGTCCCTCTTAATCTAATTTCGTCAGGGCTGGGGAATAGAACATTAACACTTTCAACATATATAGTGTGAGTAAACATAGATTGAATATAGGCAGATCTCTCTGATTTGGCTCATGAACGTAGCTTGAATCCCATTTGCCCCACAGTGTACAATTGGAATTGTTTCATCATCTTTTGAATTCAACCAGCCCATTTAATCAAGGTAGTTCTGTTAGCATGGCAACAATCACTCTGATCATTCAGGAAAACACACCGGTATTCACTTGGCCTTAATAACAGTGAGAAGTACAGATCCTGCTTCTATGTCATTAGACAGCATACTGAAAAGAGTGAGGGCGCCGTAGGTGGAGTAGATAGGGTCCAGCACTGGGGCTCACTGGTGTTTGCCATATTGCAGTGATAAAGACCATATAGAAGGATCCCACAACAACTATGTTTTACTTCAAAATGGCACTGCACACAAATTGTCTTATTTCATGATCATTATACTCCAAGATGGTTCATCAATTTTGTCAAGGGTCTCTATTTGCAACTAAGGTTTCATTAGATGGAGTAGGTGAAAAAGGACTCCATGTGGTTGACCTTTGCTACATGAGAACCACATGTCAGGGTGATGTCAAGGGCAGATCTTAAGCTCACCATATGTCGTTCCTTCAGAGGCCTCACAGGAAAGATGCTCTGTCACCAACAGCTCAGATTCCTACCCTCCACCATAGCATAATAATACTCAGAACTCTTAGGAGCATCATTCATGTGAGTCACTCAGACTTTGGAAAAGGTTTTGTTTTCCCGTCAACTGAAACATCCCACTGCCTCAACCACAAAGCCATTAGACAGGAAAAGACTTTCCATTTAAACTGCAATACACAGAAAGTGATCTGCACACGTTCACTGCCTTGTGGTATGAAATATATCGGCGTACCCACATGCAAAACAGCAGTCCATTTAGAAGGACACTGGTCAACAACTAGATTAGCTCCTGCACAAAAGAAATGTATACAGCATTTCAAAGTTAAAGCTCACACTGACTCTATCAGATGTTGGATAGCATCGAAAAACGGAACATCTCAAAATGGAAAGCAATCTATGAAAATATCTAGGAACTAAAGTGAATAACATTGAACATGGATTATTGGCAGAGGAAGACATTGTTTAGAAGAAAAGAAGGACCTCCACAAAATGGAATGTGAACAGTGTTTATTGAAAATTCTTAAGAGTAATCCTTTAGACCAAATAATATTACCCTGATTTCAGATTGTAAAAAACACGTATTAACTCCCCCATCAGGTACATTATGCAGGGCATATAGGGGTGGGCTTGGAGAAATGAAAAAAAATGAAAGATTAGAAAGACACGTGTGAATTGTATTATCTAAATCACCACCATATTGTCGTGTATAAAAACATACATTGAATATAATGAATCAGTTTACCAATAGAAACAAACATGAAACATGTCCCATCTTCCCAAAATTCTGCATACACACACACACATACGCACACACAAATATGCACACACGTACACACACGCACACATGCAGACACGCACACACAAACTCTAGACATATGCTTGAAAGCAGACACAGACATTGACCTTTCCTTGAGTAAAAATGGTAGCGGATCCTAAGAGTGACACGTAATGTTGGATATTGTATAATCTAATAATGGCCCTACCTCGCTCTTCCTTGTGCATTCTCGAAAGTCCATTGCTAGAATATAAAGCTTGCAATACTCCGGATACTATAAAGACAATCTGTGAAAGATACAAATCACTATCAGCATGCGTGATTGAGGATATCATGGAAAATGCACCCTGAAGTGAGTGTGGGTGGGCATATTGAGCGCATATTTGAAGTCAAACTGAGTTCAAGTGCATGCAATAATGTTCCTGCTGACAGACCACTGCTGCGTAGTGCTCTGCCTTTCTGTCCAGACTGAAAATCAGTGTAAGAGGGGAAAATAAAGAGATATAAGGGAAAGTGTGAAGCAAGAAAGCCAATGTAATATTTTCCATTTATAACATTTGTGTAAAGATGTAGAAGCAGAAAATGAGAAACAATAAGTGACACATTAATAGCAGATAAACATACCATTTTGTCAAACATTTACATATTACATTGTTTTCTGTGAAGACACCATAGACATAAATAAGTGCAATGTTTCCAAAGACAATATGAAGAAATATAGATCTTTACGGAGTTCAATACTATCCCATCTTGCACTGCGAAAGAGTCACCGCGTTATCGTGACCCATTACCTGGGTCTTCCCTTTCAAAGCAATATCACTTCTTACTGCAAATGTGGCAGGTAGAACGGAGTTCAAAACTATGTTTAACACACACATGTGTTTACTCAAAACAACCCTACATTGTCGAATTCTAAAATTCATCCTGGCTGCTTCAGTCTTCAAACACTGTCCTTTTTTCCGTGGGTTCTCCCTCCCTTCTTGGGGAAGTAGAAGATTTTGGATCTGGGACTAAAAAGTCTCCTTTAGTTTTTGCCCATGTCTGTCAATGACAATTAGTTGAGTATGCTTTTGTATGATCCTCAGAACCTTTATTTTAAACAGTAGGTCCTGTCTGCCATGTATTCCATCTAGTGGGCAGTAGTTTCTTGCATACATTACTACATAAATTCAACAATAAGCAACCACTCTCACAACTATTTACAATGAAAATTGAAAGACTGTCATTACAATCAAAGATGATCTAAAATCAAGTGAGGGTACTAGAATAAACCATAGTACATTATGGATGCTAAAACAGATAAGGCTTCAGTATCGGAAAAAAGTCTGAACAGAAATAATTTGCTCCCCCGCTCCAGTGAGGCCTTTAATTATACAGCCAGCAAAAATGAGCATGTTTAATTACAGGGTAACTGTATAAAGAGTAAAGCATGCGTGCCACTCCATTTTCTAATAGAAAGAACATTAAAATAGTTTCATCACATAGAACATTGAGAGCACCTATACGAACCTGGTGCAGATACCAAGAACATTTCATATACTTTCAGGATAAGATCATAGGAAGGGATCTCTTCAATACCTGCACAATATCCTCGACGACTATGTAGAAGAATGTGTGTGATCTACACTTAATACTTAAAATGGAATTGTAAATTCTTTACCAGTGGTGAAATCCAATTTAGCGTCCAGCAGCCGACATGATGAGAGTAGGTCATCTGACCTCCTTCTTCCTGCCTGCCACTGCTGACCATGCCCACACTGGGCTTCTTTATGCAGCCTCCCTTCAGAGTCCTCATTGCAAGACATCCTCAGCAAAGGATGTATCAAGATCAGGACAACTCCTATCTGTGCCTCTGCAGGCATATCAGGAACAAGGGCCAGACCCCATGTACCTCACTACTAGTATGACATAGCCATGTGTCTCTGACAAATCCCAACTCACCCACCCACTATTTTATGTTGATTAAAGCCCATTTACCTGTCATACATGCAGCAGACATTTCCAATAATCTCAATGCTTCCTTCATTACCAAAATCTCACACAGACCAATCTCCTCAGATAATCCAAATACAGTATCCTTCGTATTAAACAGTTATGAAAAATAGGGGGAGGAGTGACAGTCATCCATATTATTGACTGGCTTTGTAAGGTACACGGTCAACACTTTTAAATTCAATTGAAACTTTCAGTTGCAAATTCCCCATACCACACAAGGAATAAGCCACTTTTCACCTCATCTAAAGACAACCTCATAATAGTGGTACCTCTTAGGTGACATTGCTGACTTACTTTCTACAGCTTCAGTCTCTCAGGAGACCGACATCATATTTGGAGTCTTCACCCTCACAAAGACTCAAGAACCCAAAAAGGCCAGAGACGCTTCCCTGTCCCTGGCAGAATTGCGCGACATAACCCAATACATACTAGCCCCCACACATAATATGTGTAAAACCTTAGACCTCATATTCTGCATGGACCCATCACACTTGTCTGGAAATATTATGCAGCCATCCTGGTCTCCTTCTCACAATCCCTGACATCCCACAAGGGCCAGGATACCTGCTATATGGTGGCACATCACTTCACCAAAATATTTCAAATAGAGTCACTGGAACACATGTTCTCCAACTTCCCCACATCTGCTGTCACTTTACTGTTGAAATCCTTTAGCCAAACCTCACAGGAGATGGCAACTACATTTGTCCCAGAAAGATTGGGCTGCACCATAACCAAGCTATCAACCTGCTGGTATGCTCAAGAGCTCTCAAGCAGCAAATGGTCCAATAGATCTCATGAGAAATGTTAATTCTCAGTCCACAAACTTGATGGCTGTATATCCATTAAGGCCTGCCATTCAAAATGGCAGACCCTGATATCCAAAGCCAAAGCTACTCATTGCACTACCACCATCATGGTAGCATCTAAAAGGTGTATAGCCTCTTTTGCAGTTTGTCAAACAGTGCTCAAACCTCAAGTCACACCTGGAGGTACAGGAATCCAAAGAGAAGTGTGAGGCTATCAATACGTTCTTTATCAACAAGATCAACATCATAAGACTCCACATTGCGGACTCCAAAGCATCTAGCGCCCTTCCATCCCTCCATGGACCAGTCAATCCTGGACTGACTTCTCTCCCCTCTCACCTGAGGACCTCTTATATATGCTTGCATGCTTAAAACTGACCTCTTACAGCAATGACCCCTTCAATGAGGGTATGTTGCCAGACATCTTAAAAACAGGGATTATACACACATTCCTGAAAAAAATCACACTCGACCTGAAGAACTAGAAAATGTCCAACCAAACATGAGTCTCCCGTTTATCAGCAAAGTCACTGAGAAGGTAGTTTCTAACCAACTACCTTAAACAATTTAGCAACTCAGTCTGCTCTTGGATTAGCAAGCTATGTTCTCCCCCAAATGCAGCACTGAAACAGACACCTCCCAGGTCTATGAGTCCCTTCAGATTATTGATGAATTGGACTTGTGCCTGCTAGCCGCCCTGGGCTCGGCTTGTTCAATGTGTTCGGCCATCACAAACCACTGACCCTCCTTGCATACAGGATTGGTTCACATCCTACTTATTTTGTAGACACCAGGCTATCCATTACTTCATTATTATTATTATTATTATTATTATTATTATTATTATTATTATTATTATTATTATTATTATTATTATTATTATTTTCATAATTATTTTCTGGAAAGTTTTGGGGTTCTCAATGCATTTTTGCATCCCTAAAGCATTTTTCTGCACTTTTTTAAGGTGGTATTCATCAGAATCACAATAACTAATGTTAAAATGTAAATTAGTTTCTTTTTTTAAAGGGGAATTCGAAGGTGCACTTTCTAATATCACCACTATATACAGCTTGAACACAGACAAAACCTTTTTTCTAGCTAGCAGTTTTGCAAAAACGGATACCCTTTGTGAAGTGTTATTTAATATTGGCCTGGCAATTTAATCTGATTTGAAATCCCAAATGTGATCGTTCCAAAAGATCATGTGCTGGAACCTGACAGGCTTCTAATCAACTGTATCACTAATTAAAAAGACCAGACTGTTTGATTCCTGGAGGCACTCACATCCAGAGTACAAGGAATACACCTTTGTTTTCCTCAGTTTGTAACATCTACTCGATTATATATTAGTTGCAACTTCTACTTCATCATCTAATTCTCACAGAAACATCGATTTGATAATATGGTGATATCACGCCCCTGGACACTTGACCTTGCAACTAGGATCTCAGGCAGATAGACCCAGGTGGTGAAAGCTTAACCCAGACCTCTTGAGAGATCCAGAATGAGATTAGAACAGACATCCACAATTTCTATCTTGAGAGCCCAGTGTGAAGACAAACATACACACTAGATCAGACACTTTCAAAGCCTATACCAGAGGGATACTACTAGCTAAGTCATCCGATTTCAATAAGATCATATAAGAACAGCTAAATACACATCCTAATGATGTTAAGACTTAGATCAAATTTACAGCGACATATTTCCTCTCAAAATGCTAGATACACTTTGCAATGTCAGATCTCAGATTTATTTAGTAACAGAGCAGAGTTTGCTATTCTTAGGATGAAACAAATACTATGAATGGGTGGATGAGGCCAAAAACATCTAGATTATGTGTGAAGACAAGGTGCCGGAAATAAAAAATCCTCAAATATAGAGGAGTTTAGATGTTTTGATAGCGATTTCTATACCTCAAAAAACCCACATGCTTCTGAGATAGATCATTACTTCATACTGTGCTCTCTCCCCTGTTTCTCAGAAGAGTATATACATCTTCTGAGCGATACACTAAAGAAGGAGGAGGTTCTGCTAGCCATTACTTTTCTAAATTTGGGTAGACAGGATAAGTCTGGTATTTTATATGACCATTACAAAGCAACTGATAGAACACTTGTTTGAATTGATTCACTCTATGAGGTCTCAAGGGTTCTCCTCCATCACAAAATGTAAAGAAAGGATCTCTGTAATTCATAAGGGAAGGAAATGAACTGACAAAATGCTCCTAGAATAATGCAATTGCAGTCCTTGATACTGATTCGAAAATCTATGCTTACATTCTAGCCAACCTTCTAGACAAGATCCTACCTGAGAGTATTGGCTCAGAACATTCAGGCTTTATTATGCGAAGACAGGCTCCAGACAATGTGAGGAAGGTAGTGGATTTGATCGATTTGGCTCATACTAGCAAAGCACCAGCTATAATTCTCACTTTAGATGCTGAAAAGACCTTCAACTGCAACCAATGGCCTTTTTTAAAAGCAATACTATGTGGATGGAAACTAGGTGAAACCTTTATCAAGGGGACCGTTGCCATGTATTCCAATCCGCTGACTAGAGTATCAAGAAATGGCCTAATTGTGAACACTTTTCCCATAACAAGAGGCACTCATCAAGGGTGCCACCCTATTACCGTTGCTTTTCACGCTTGCAGTTGAACCCCTTGTTCTGAAGATAAACTCTATAGAAACAGTTTATGGGATTGAATATGCAGGCAGCACACATCAGCTTGGGGATTATATTATCATATTTCCTAACCAAGACAGTCAACTCCTTTCCATCCCTAGTTCGTACCCACAAATGTTTAATGGTGTTTCTGAATTTAGAATTAACCTAGGTTTTAAATCTGAAAATGCATCCAGAGAATGCCCTGCTGTTGCGTAGATGTGCACACTATTGACTAACAACTCTATCTCATATTTAGGTATTACTTACACTCTGTTTTACTCTACCCTATATTAGGCAAATTACTCTGGACTATTTAGTTCAATTAAATCAGTATTCCATAGTTACAACCTATCATGGCTTGGTAGGGTGGCGCCTATGAAGATGAATATAGTTCTCTTGTAATTCCTTCAAGGTCTAGCTTCCTGTTCCCATGTCTGCCTTCAAACAAATACACCAGGAAATACTGTAATTCACTAGGAAAGTCTCTTTCCTTATGTTATCTAACACCACTTTATATCACCCCTGAGATAGAGGTGGTCTTGTCCTGCGCAGTCTTAAGAGATGTTACCAGGCAGCAAAACATTGAGTACTTACAGACACGCTTGATGCCAATTCAACAAAAGTCTGGAAGAAACTTTAAGGGGAGGTTACAGGCAAACAATTGAGATACATGCCTTCGCTCCCACGGAGAGAAAGACCCTTAGCAATGTATGAACTGCCTTAGCTTTGCTAGTCTGGGATGACGTCCCATGGAAATTTGTCATCAGGTCCTTCCTGGGCCCGTTTACACCTATCTGCTTCAATACAGAATTTTCACCAGCCTACAATGGACAGTCGTTTCACTCATGGGACAATGGGGGTTGTGAATTTCTAGCTCGTCTGATTTTTCAATGTAAGGTAAGATCTTTTGAATCATTAAATGCTACCGTTGGCATTTCCAAGAAAGGGCACTAGACATTCCTCAATTTTATGCATTGGGCCCTTGACCACTCTAACAAATTGACAGAAACAAGGTTGCTTACAGAGATTCAAAAGACACAATTCTCCTGATCTCGTTATTGTCCTAATCTCAAAATTATATAGACACCTCAGTTCCAAGACAAATAAGGGCATGTCCTCATGCACTAATGCTTGGCACAAAAACCTTGTTTTTACACTCTCCCAAGACTCCTGGTTTAGGATTTTAAATAAATATAAAATATCTTACCTAGTACGTAGAAAGGGGGTTCAAAATCCTATTTATATGGTATTTAACCCCAGATAGATTAAATCACATATCTAGCACTGTGACTGGGCTTTGTTGCAGGGACTATGAAGGGGCCGGAACATTCATACACAACTGGTGCCACCGCCCCAAACTCACAACATGCTCTTAATAGGGAGAACACAGATAGCCTTAATGTGAGAATCCAACTGAAACTGTCCAAGGCATCTCAGGACCTTGTGTCTGCTTGGATGCATTTGAGCCTGCCTGGTCCTGCAGTTCAGAGTCACTCTGGACACCTTGTGGGGACAATGGCACCTCCGTGAATGGCTTGATATTACGTTATTGTGACAACTTGAAGTGGGAGAATGGGAGAACAAGCTCCCCCCAATCTCATCACGACCATGGCCTAGAGGATCGCGGCCCAGGCACCCCCCACGGGACAAGTTTGTCTATCTACCAGATGACAAAATACCCTGGGTCAGGAACATAAGGATATGCCCACCAGACTGTCCGACTTAAGCCGACACCTGTGGCATGGATGAACCCGACTAAGACAACAGCCACAAGCACCCACATCGTTAGAGATGTCACAATGACCTAGCCAACTGCCAAGAACACATGTGCCACCATCCACACTGGTCACTCACGCACCAGCCTACACGAAGAACATATTCAGTGCTATGACGTAGGTGACTGACACACCCACTGACGTGCATCGTTGTTATTTTTCACATAGGCCCTTTTATAGTAATGCAGAAATGCAAGACGCTTGAAGAACTCGCGTCTACGCTTGCTGACACTTCTCCCACCACTCGCCCTGTGATGACACCATCATGTAGACCTAACATTGCTTGTGACGCCATGTCAGACCGCGACCTCCGTACCATGGATTATGTATCACCACCCATGAACTAGGCCCGAGTAGGCTGCAAGTAAGAGCCTCATCATGAAAACCCTCTCAGAGCAAGAATACAAGTGCTGATCACACAGAACAAGCCCCAGCGAGAGCTCATAGCCAAGGCCACGATGTTGCAAATCGTATGCTACCAGCCGGCGCCAAGGTTACACCTGTAAGAAAAGCCAAGCTCACAGAAAAGAAATACAACTCTAAATGTGCAGAATTCCGCTCCAGCTACGGTCTCTCCACACGTGACCAAGCCGATCTGACAAGGTGCCAGACCCACGAGACAGAAGTCGCCTGGGTCCCACGTCTGGGACACAGGTTGCAACAGCGAAGCGGCAAGATGGACACCTACAGCGATGGGAACGACCTGCTCACAAGCCTATGAGCAGACCCGTGCGTTGTCTGCACAAACACATAGTTACACAGTGTTGCTAGTGACAGGTACACCGCGAGCTGGGAATGGCGATGGTCCCAGGCTTGGGGGCTCGCGAGAGGACCAATCAGAACACGGGGGAGGACTCATCACTGATGCCACTAACATTAGCCAATCATCACGGGTCTTCTTGTAACGATTTTCAAGTATCTAATAGTAGGGACAGCCCAAGTATACCACCTGACTCATCCTTAACCACTAATATCCTTCTCTATATGTATCCTATACTAACCCTACCACTCGGGGAACCAATCCAAAGTGGCAATAGTTTTTTTGCTAACTTTCCCAGTTGACGCAAGTAGCGCGTCATACTGCTGTAAAAAGGGCCTGCAAGCCCCCTCTGCCGCTGCTCCCTTTTGAGGACTACAGGACCTTTGCGGAACTGTGAGAAGACCGGACAGCGCAATCCAGATATTGGCCCTCGGGAGCCAGTTGAGAAGTATCCCGCCCGTGGTTGGCGAGTGTCCAGACATGGTCCAGACGAGGGGAGGTGGCGAGCCGCTTGGAGGGGTGCACGCAGTCGAGCAGCCCCGCATCAAGAGAACTTGGTGAGTATGACACACCCAAAAAGCAATGTGAGATTGTGAGGGAGGGGGGAGGAGTTGTAATAAGGGCGGCGGGAGGTGTTATTACAGTGTATGGCGAAGATTTGATCAAGTAGTGAAGATAGACGAGTGAGCGGTAACGGGACAGGCACGAGGGCCGTCTTCTACCACGTCACGGAAGAAGGGTGGGTGGAGCCAGAAGGCACCACGTCCGGTTGCTCGTAGACACTGATTGGTCTAGATCGTGGCCACCTGTAGAGGGGGTGTGTGTGGCTTTCCTACAAATTGGCATTTTCGATCAATGAGTAGATGAGGATCCCTATTGATACAGCAGTGAGATTCGATAGATAGATGACGTTTTCCTGTAGGAGGTAGCTAGATTGTTGCCAATTACGGAAGTTAATTGGCTGGTTAAGCCCTCCCGGCGAGGGGCGTGTCACACGCGAGACGACGCAGTGTGCGCAGTCCGATTATAAGAGCGTATTGTCGGTTACCTTGTTCCGGGCATAACAAGAGGACAGCTGTGGGGTTAACAGGGACAAGAAGTTAAAACGTATTGCGCGCTCTCTTGAAGTGTAAAGATCTTACTGGTAGTAGTTGGAAGAGGTTGGTGATGTCACCCGTAGGGCCTTCATAGGACACTTTGACCACATCACGTTGTTGAAGGGTGGTGGGGGAGTAAACTGAGGACAAGGGAAGTAAAACAGAGGTGTGGGGGGTGCGCACGGAGACCGCCGGCCACCCCAAATACGGGAAAGGTGGAGAGGGGGAAATGACCGTGCACGGAGAACGCCGGCCACGCTGAGTGAGGTGGAAGAAGGAGGGGAGTGGAAAAAGTGGGGCGGCTATACAAGCACGTCACACAGGGCACGCAGCCGCAGGGGGCTTTGTGCGCTGTGGCCGCAGGGGGCCGTACCAACAGTATCAAGGAAGAAAACAAACAGAGGAAAAGGACTATATATTTGTAATTGTTATACTTGGTTGTTTTACTTTTAGCGGACTGTCGAAAGTCCTCAATCTACGGGGCGAGGTAATGACGGCTGTACTGAGGGGAGATAAAAACACAGTGTAACCATGTCATACGGGTTGGGATCGGGAGGATGGGGGAACACCCTGACTACCCCCCTCCTGCATATTTGTAAAATGCTGTCACCCCATAGGGAAAAACTCATCAAATATAGCATAGAATGGACACAAGGAACAGACAACAAAATGACGACACCATGGCCGCCTAACGGCAGTTTTGACTCGTACGTCCAACACTCTCTACTGACACACATACACAACACGTACAAAGGGAAGAAGTTGGCACATCACGTGGAGATGTTTAAGTTGTAGAGGATGTTCCAGGGATCCCGGGCAGGGCCAACCGGAATGTTCACTGTGGAAGGGACGACAGAAGGGAAGGGGAGCGAGGAAACAAAGGAGGGGAAGGAGATTAAGGAGGAAGAAGGAAACGGGGAAAGGGCGACCAGTAGCGCACAGTGCGCAGGAAAAGACAGGAAGGGGGGTGAAAAGCCTGATACTGTACATGAAGTAGAAGTAAAAAAGTAAGGGACAGAAGACATGCCCCTAGCAAAAGTAGTGAAGAAGGAGGAAGTTGGGTTATATCCTGTGACAGAGCTACGAGAGGCAGCAAGGCAACAACTGACGGCAGCTGAGGGGTACTCGAACCCCACGTACAGCCCTCCACCATATAAAGCTACAGGTAGCCACCAGGGGGGGAGGAGGTGACAAGCACGGTAGGCCCGAATTGCACGCAAGTGCGCACAAAGGGAGGGAAGAACAGCGAAGAGCCCATTTCAAACATAGGACAAGACGAGTGGGTAGAAGGCAGGTGCTCTTAAAGCTGCGGGGGCCATTAACAGGAGAAGAAAAAGAGGTGGTGAGGAGAATGAATAAGGACGACGCAGTTAGCACTGGAATAAGGGGCGAGGAGAACAACACAAGAGAAGTAGAGCTGTCACAAGAAGAGGAGGAGATGTTGGAGGAACGATTGGCTGAATTAAGGGATGAGCAGAGTGCACTGATTAAGAAGCTCGAGAAAGAGGAACGAGGAAGGAGGAGGGAAAGGAAGGAAAGTAGGGATGAGTTAGAGAGAATGAAGGAGCGAACTGAAGAAAGGAAGAGGGAAGCAGAGAGGATGAAGGCAATAGAAGAACGAGTATCCCGAGCAGCACAGCGTGACAGGAAGAGAGAGGAAGAAGAGAAAGAAAAGGAAATGGAACTATGGAAGAAGAAAATACTCTCTGAGAGCACCAGGAAATACAAAGAAGGTAAAGTAATAGAAAGCATATTAGAAAGGGAGAGAGAGAAATGGGAAAGGAGGAGAGAGGAAGAAAGGATATTATAGAAGCTAAGTAGTGAGGTGATGGAGGAATTGAAAAAAAAGAGAGGAAATAGGTGCTGAAATAGTGGAAAAGAAGGAAGAGGAGAGAAGAGAGAGGAAAGGGGGGAGTGGAGTAAGAACATATGTGCGTTGGGATGCAGAAGTAGCTACAACATCAGCGCAAAGGGGAGTAACTGGTAAAGGAGAACCGGAAAGAACAGATTTAATAGACTTAAAAACGGTGATAATTAGTGGGAAAAGGACATATTGGGGGTTGTCGCTCCTGGATGAATTTTGCAGC
Source organism: Ambystoma mexicanum (assembly GCF_040938575.1). Classification (NCBI taxonomy): domain Eukaryota; kingdom Metazoa; phylum Chordata; class Amphibia; order Caudata; family Ambystomatidae; genus Ambystoma; species Ambystoma mexicanum. Next base: position 1,068,952,071 of record NC_090935.1, read on the forward strand.
GAAGAAGAAGAGGGAACGAGGGGAGAAGGAAGAAGCGGTGGTAGGAAGAGCTTAGATAAATTGTACATCACACGCACAAACGGGGAATCACCATGGGCATGTAAACAGAAGGAAGAAGTGAAGGGAAGTGAGGAGCATGGAAGAGAAGTGGCGGGAGGACCAACACGTGCAGTTACACCCACATCATTACGCCCAACACGCCCACCCACACCCGCTCCTGAACACACCCCATACGTCGGCAGGCTCAGAGACCTCCCAGGAGGCAGGCAGGAAGAACGGCCACACACCTGCAGTAAACAAAGAGAGCAATAGGAGAAGGGGGAGAAATGAATGAGAAGATACTACAAGCAGCGGTAATATAGATATGGCAGCATATTTACTTGACACAGAGGAAGAGAAGGAGTACACAGATTCTACCCCGCGACAACTAGGGGGACAGATGGGGTACAATTTAATGCCACTATTGGAGACGGGAGGGGTTAGACCACAATACGTCCCTTGGAAGCATGCTGATAAGGAGAATATAAAGTGCAGGCTCCCATCACTAAGCGGAGGAGCTGGCAAATGTATATACGAGATGGAAAAACACACCGCAGGACAGAAACTAGCAGTGGGAGACGTGAAGGCTCTATTAATATCGATATTGGGGGACGCGGCAGACGACATTTGGAAGAGGGCAGGATTCCCCGAAGTTACAATAACAAACACATCACATGACGGGGCGCCATTTGCGAACTGCAGGCATGCAGTATGGCAAGCCCTGAGGGTGCACTATCCAGACACATCAGATATAGGAGCAATTACATCACGCAAGATCTGTGAGAATGAAGATCCTGTTGATTATATCCAGGAGATTCAGTAGAAGTGGCGCTTGGAAACTAGAGAGCAATGGGACAAGACACCGGCAATTTTTTACCACATACTGGTACAAGGGCTTCCGGAGGCAGTACAAAGACAACTAAAGAAGATAGTGGGAATGGAAGGTAAGGCCTGGCCGGAAATACAACTAACAATAGTACACCACTGTAGGATGTGGCAATGAAGAAGATAGGAAGGCAGAGGAGGCAAAATTAGTGCAGAAAAAACTAACTAAGTACACCATGGAAGGAGCACTAATAACTACACGGACAACAATGACACCAAACCCCACGCAAGTAGTGGCTGCACAAGATCCCACACAGCTACAAATAGCACCATTACGACAACTTATAACACAACAGATGCCACCACCCCCACCATACACGGCTCCCACAGGAGGAGGGTGCATGCTACCGGGAAATGGATATTATAACAACACCAGGGGAAGGGACGAAATGATGAGAGGGAGGGGATATGGCCAACCTGCACAACAGCAAGGGGGAGGATTTCGGAGTTACTACCGCAATGGGCAACAAGGGTACCAAGACAATGCAGGGAGTTTCCCATGGCAGGCCAGGGAACCACCTGTATGTTGGGTTTGTGAAATGTTGGGAAACATGTCACGCACGTGTAGAATGAGACCCACCCCACCAGCATGGGGGGAACAGGGACCACAAAGGGCCTATGAGGGAGCAGCAGGGTTACCAACAACTGCAGGGAACACAACAGAGCAACACGCAGCAGCAAGTATTACCACAACTACAGTTGCAGACATACTCACCACCAGAGCAGCAGGTGGCAATAACACAACAACACCAAGTGCAACCAGTACAACAGCTCACTCAAATACAGGACCATAAATTGACCCCCATCGATACACCGCTGCAACAAACACAGTTAGGGAGGGTGACTATCTTGGGACACAACCCTTACACAGGAAGTGGTCAGTCACTGTACCCAATATAGGACAGCCCACAGATGTCCTTGGTGTGTCCCATCCTGTCGATTACACCTAATAGTGCGGAGGAACCACGCATTGAGGTAGCGATAGGTGACAAAAAATTCTCCTTCCTTGTTGACACTGGGGCAACCAGGTCTTGCATAAGGGAGGGTAGATTTAAAATGTCAGGCGAGGCCATGCACACCCAAGGATTCTCTGGGGCCTGAGGGTTCGTTCCCTTTACTGATAACATCTCCTTATCTATAGGAGATTATTACATGTCTGTCCCACTCCTGTATTCAAGGGAGTCGCCAGTGAACATACTTGGAAGGGACATAATGAGCAGGTTAAATATGACAATCTCCTTCACAGAGAATGGCATAATTTGCTCCACACCAGGAATAAACATGCTTACTGCACGACAAATACTGCAAGCGTACGGTGGCCAGACAGCAGCTTGAGCTGAGCCGGTGGATGGCGAGCTGTTCCAATATGGAACAGACATGGCATTTGCATGGATGCCAGGAATAGAAGGAACGATTTGGAGGAGGCCAGCAGCATATTTGTTCAGGCCTGAGACACCAGCTAGTGAACCAGAAGGGAAGGTGATTTCGGTGAGCATCGAGAGCATTATAGCGATTGCAGATTACATCGCAGTACATGCCCAAGACAGGGAAGGGAGAGCATGGAGAGCAGTGATAGCCCTGGCTGAGGGATGCAGGCTCACCCAGGTGTCTGATGAAGAGCTCTTTTCAGAAAACAAGGGAAAAGTAGAGATGGTATTTATGATGAGTGTAGACATCTGGTTAAGAGTAACATACAAGCAAGTAGCACTGAAAATAGCTATGGCACACGGGGCACCTGCATCTACCCCAGTACCATTTTACAAGGAGGATAGGGCTAAGGGTCCAGCATCACTGTGGACCACCATTCCCCATGACGTGGGCTGCATAAAGAGTATTGGAGGAGTAAAAATAAAGTTGAAAAAGGGTGCAATACTACCTAGAGTGAAGCAATACCCACTATCAAAAGAGGCAGATGAGGGCATATACAAAACCATAACGGCCCTGATAAATAATGGCATATTGGTACCATCAGAGTCAGCATGTAACACGGCTGTGTATCCAGTGTACAAGGCTAAAGGCGGGTCTTGGCGTTTTATCCAGGACCTTAGGCCCTTGAATTACATTGTAGAGGCAGAATACCCCATAGCAACAAACCCAGCCACGATGCTATGTGGAATACCAGCAGACACATCACTGTTCACTGTGATTGACCTCAAAAATGCCTTTTTCTTAATACCCCTGCACCCAGATTCACAAGATTTGACAAGCTTCACATACAGGAATACAAAATGGAAACACACAAGGTTACCACAAGGGTACTGCGAGTCACCCTCAATTTTCAATAGAGTAATACAGATGGATTTGGGAAATATTTAATTGGAAAGTACAGTGCTGCAATATGCTGATGATATAATAATTTGCAGCACAACTGAGGAGAGGTGCAGGGAAGACTCAGTGAAAATGCTGATAGTGTTGGATGAAAAAGGGTACAAGGTAGACAAGGAAAAGTTACAGTACTGTCAGAAACAGGTACTATACATTGGTCAACTAATATCCCAGCACAGAAGAAACATTGCACCACAAAGAGCACAAGCCATATCCAACACGCCGCAACCACAAACTGTGAGGGAAATGCAGCATTTCCTGGGCCTATGCAACTACTATAGAGCATGGGTTTTCGACTACAGCTCATACATAGGACCCCTGCTTGAGGCATTGAGAGAGGCACAAAAAGGGGACAAGACATTGGGGTGGACAAGAGAAATGAAGGAGGCGTTTGATGAGTTGAAACACGCCATATCCACAGCTCCCGTACTAGCCACTCCAAATTACGAACATCAATTTTTCATCTTTTCACATTGTGACTCAGCAGTAATGAAAGCAGTATTGACTCACAAAACTAGCATGGGACACAAGCCAATAGAATTCTACAACAGTGACTTGTACCTGTTATGCTAGGACATTTCCCTTGCGAACAGGGTCTCGCCGCAGCTGCATTTGCGGTGGAGAAATCATCATTAATAACAATGGGGTGCCCCACCACATTATTTGTGGAGCATGCGCTGTTTGCAATTTTGAACAAATCTAAGTCCACACTGACCACACAGAGGGCGTTAGGTTATGAGATCATCTTATCTAGACCCGAATTGACAATTGTCAGATGCAGTAGCGTAAGCCCAGCCAGATTCATAGCGGAAGTTGTTGAGGAAGGTGATTATGCTCACGATTGCACACAGGCTATTGAAATGTACACCAGCACAAGGAAAGTCGAGGAGGATGCACTTAAAGGGGGGGAGATTTTGTACATTGATGGTTCGTCAACAATTGACCAAAGCGATGGGATAAGGAGAACTGGGGCAGCAGTAGTAAAAATGACAGAAGATTTGATGTATGTCCTGGTAAAATGTGTGCAATTACCGCAGCATTATTCGGCTCAGGCGGCGGAATTGGTTGCACTGATTTTGGCACTAAAGGAAAGTGTTGACAAAAGAGTCACTATATATTCTGACAGCGCATATGTCACATCAACAGTGCACTCCGGGTTGATAAAATGGCAGAGAAGGGGGTTTAGAAGAGCTGATGGCACCCCAGTGCAACATGCCCTCTTGCTAGCAGAATTGAATGATGTAATTAATGACCCCCAAGATATAGCTTTGGTTAAATGCCCAGCACACACTAATGGAGATGACTATATCTCGAAAGGAAATGAAACAGCAGACGCACATGCCAACCATGCTGCATATTTTGGTGAATTATGGAGCCCCCCAGAATCAGAGAGAGGGAGGGGAGGGCAATGGTAAGACAGACGATGATGAAGGAAGGGTACTCTCATCTCCCTGCAACACAGATAATGGAATTACAGGCAGCCGTACCAATGGCAGAAAATAATACTGGAAAAGTGGTCATGCCATTGGCACTGTAGAACACCGCCCTGGCCCAGCTTCATCATCCAGCACATACAGGAAAGGAAGGGATTGTAGATCGAATTAGGGAGGCTTGGTTCTGCCCTGAGTTAAATTCTCATGTCACTAATTTCATCAGCAACTGCCTCACATGCCAACAGTTTACGGCCGGTCACACGCTGCAAGTGATAAAAGGTACTATACCCCGGCCCGAAGGACCCTTCCTATACCTTCATATTGACTACGTTGATATGATCAATGTATGTCAAGGACATAGGTATATGATTGTAGTGGTATGTCCATTCTCCAGGTGGATCGAGGCCGGACCGTGCTCACACGCGGAAGCGTTTAGAGCAGCTAAATTTCTAGTTAGAGAGGTCTTCCCCAGGTGGGGTGTTTGCAAAGTGCTGCGGTCGGACAACGGCCCACACTTTGCTAATGAAATGTTTCAACACATCACATCTTTGCTGGGTATTAAACATAAATTTGCATGTGCATACCATCTGCAGGCCAACAGTGTCTGTGAACGCCTGAATGGCCTGTTGAAAGAGGAGATCACAAAAATTCAGCAGACAACTAAAAAGAGCTGGTTGTACTGCCTTCCACTGGCTCTATTTGAGCTGAGGAACAGGCCAGGGTCTGATCACCACCTCACTCCCCACGAGGTGGTGACAGGACATCAAATGCGCCTTCCTTTAACGCCAACATCAAGAGCATTTACTGACCATGAAAACACTGCAACTATTCTTGGTGACGAAATGTATCAATATGTATCTTCCTTGATTACTAGTGTCGCCTTTGTATCTCAACAGCTCGAGAGCACGCGGGGCGGGTCGAAGAGTTCTCAACAAGAAGACACCAACAAGGAACAGGAAAAGGAAGGACTATGCACTATTGCGGAGTGCAACCATGTGCTTCTCTGCAACTTCAATAGAAAGTAGAACAGCCTACTCTTTACCGGACCCCACTTGGGTAGAGGAAGTGGCTCCCAGGGCAGTGAAACTGCACGATAAGCGCCCCTGGAATCACCTACACGATGTAAAGCCCTACAAACATCAGACCCGCCGTAGCATTGACGTCAGGGCCATTGCAAGACCAACAACATCAACATCGGCTACAGGGAAGGATACAGCAACCACCGCTGAGGACACTTGTGTCACTACACTTGACCACTCCAAAGACTCCCCAGACACAACCACTGCCATAGACGTTGGACACTTCCCCACAGCCCACCCCATGGTCACAAGATCACAAAGTAAACAAACCTCTGCCCAATCCAGCCCCAGCCCCCCCCTCCAAGGCCACCACAGATTGAAGGACACTGTATAACAAATTTGGATGTTACACACACACACATAAAACACTTGTATGTTTTTCTCTATTTTTTCTCTCGCAAATGCAGGTACCGCATATAATTGTATTGTTTAGAAAGTAAAGTAACTAACAGTGTGGTCTGCCCAGGAGTAGATGCTGCCCGCGGATGATAACTACCCTCAAGACCTATCACACCAATTTGTATATCATATAAGAAGGGCGAAGTACCTAAAAAGAAGAAGGGTATGCGTATATTACACCGCATTTGTTTTGGCCATAGAACAATAATTTCTCCATCTTCACGAGCACTTACCGGCTCTAAGAGATAGGTCCATAAGATTAGCGTGGGAACAGCTCTTCGCCTGGGCACTGAATGATTACTTGATAGGGAGAGCTTAATTAACAAAAAATAACCATAATAACCAGCATATTAAGGATTTTCAGGCGGGCACCTTTGATGTCGCAAGAGTAAGCTGCTGGACTGCAGCAAGGTAAGAACAAAATGCCGGTGAGACTAGCTCTTGTAATAAAATTGATAGGTGTGTTGGTCATCACTGGTCTGTTGGCTGCCTCTGTATGGCAGAAAAGCTATGCTACCAATTTTGTGGCTCCACCCAGAGCTAACATGCCCCCTCCCACTGCTGCAACAGGTATGATATCAGGTGGTACTAGTAACCCTAAGGGTAAGGGAGGTAGAGTTAAACACAGCACATATACTGACAATAAAGGTATCGATAATTACACATCATATTCAGCACACATCTCAAACAACATGTGGTACCAGCACATGACCCAAATTGGTAAGTAGACAACGGAGGATAGCTGCTATGTGTGCTCATTGATCCCATACGCCATGAGCGCATCAAGGACATTCGTTGCCACGGAAATACAGGAAAAGACAGCGCAATGTATAGTATATCTGGCACTATTCCAAATGAGGGGACGGTTCCAAGGAATGGTGGTGAGAATGCAGTGGGGGAACAAGGGACAAGGGACACATACCCATACGAAAACAACTTCCTCAAGTTATATTTGAACTACCATAAGAGCAGCTTACACGCTGAGGCATTCAGATACATGACGAGTCGCCCTGATAAAGGAGAAACGAAGAAAGTAACACTAGAATACCTGCCATGTGATTTGTACGCCACTGTAGTTCCTGGTGTGCAGGGATGTTGGGAAAGGCCACTGATAACAATAACAGGGAAGATATACATGAACAATTAATGGGAAATAGGAGAGGTTGGGAGCAACCTGATAACAAGAGAAAATGTTACCACCATAAAGGAACACAACGACAGATGCTGGACGACATGGGGTAAATATGTACCCATGGTGACATGGATGGAGAAGGATGAAGACCCAATAAGCATACTACCGCTGACCGCACCTAAACTATGCTACCAACACAAAGGAGATGTGGAGGTGGGATACAACACCAACTGCGGAAGTGTATTAGAACTACCAGAGGGGGGTGCTGGAATGGCAGTAATAATGGACCACTATTGGGCCTGCGGAGATAAGGCATACCACATGTTGCCTCCGTTGTGGAATGGAATATGCACCATGGTGCACATCAATGTACCATCACTAGTAGTGCCCCAAAAACATGTTAAAATGGCCAATTTACCCAAGATGGACGAAGGGAACAAGATGAGGAAAAGGTCTGTACAATCACAAGAAGGAGAGAACAACAACAACAATAAAATCCTACCGAGAATGAAAAGACAAGGAGAACCCCTGACAGGAAACTACCTGTGGGGAAGATCGGAAACAGCACTCACCTCCATACCACCAGAACACAGATTATTCAGCAAGGCTGCAATGTTCTTCTCGTCAATAATACACCCAGGACTACAAGCAATGCAAACGCAAAATGGCTTCAGATCACCCGATGGGAGCTGATGATGACGATCAATTCAACAGTAAACGGATTCAACGCCATAAAAGAGGAGCTGCGAGCTGTAAGAATGGTAGCACTACAAAACAGATATGTACTGGATCTTCTCACGGCTATGGAAGGAGGAGTTTGTGCGAAAATTGGACAATCATGCTGCACATTCACTCCTGCTAACGATGCAGATAATGGGACACTTACTGAAGCAGTATCACAACTGGCCCAAATGCACTCCAAAATGATGGAAGAAAGCAAAAGAGTGAAGAAGGATACTAGTTGGTTTTCATTGTTATGGTCATGGATGCCATCATGGCTGTCAGATGGACTGAAGGTGATAGTTGGATGCATAATATTAGCTGCAGCAGTATTGATTGTAATAAGGTTCTGGAAAGCCAGGAAAGCACGCACTACAGACGAAATGATAGAAATGGTTGGCATGCACCCCTTGATGCCAACTGATGATGACCAGCACACCGACCTGATAATAAAAGGAAGAGAGAGACTGCGTAAACAGATCATTACCAACCACTTGGATCCGCCATCTGTAAAATTGGAGAACCCAAGAAACCCGAGGAGCTATGTTGGAAGATGGGTATACTGCAAATAAGGAGGCAGCTGTGTTTATATGTACTGGTCATTCGAAGACCATGTCAACCACTATGGACACTTGGCTGGAATAAATGAAGTATGGGGAGTAAGAGGAGATAAAGAAAAGGATATGTTTGTCATTGACAAGTCGACCAGAGGGGGGTCTGAAGTGGGAGAATTGGAGAACAAGCTCCCCCCAATCTCATCACGACCATGGCGTAGAGGATCGCGGCCCAGGCACCCCCCCCACAGGATGAGTTTGTCTATCTACCAGATGACAAAATACCCTGGTTCAGGAACATAAGGATATGCCCACCAGCCTGTCCGAATCAAGCCGACACCTCCGCATGGATGAACTCGACTAAGACAACAGCCACAAGCACCCACATCGTTAGAGATGCCACAACGACATAGCCAACTGCCAAGAACACATGTGCCACCATGCACACTCGTCACTCACACACCAGCCTACATCAAGAACATATTAAGTGCTATGACGTAGGTGACTGACACACCCACTGACGTGCATCGTTGTTATTTTTCACATAGACCCTTTTTTAGTAATGCAGAAACGCAAGACGCTTGAAGAACTCGCGTATACGCTTGCTGACGCTTCTGCCACCACTCGCCCTGTGATGACACCATCATGTAGACCTAACATTGCTTGTGACGCCATGTCAAACCGTGACCTCCGTACCATGGATTATGCATCACCACCCATGAACGAGCCCCAGCGAGAGCTCATAGCCAAGGCCACGATGTTGCAACTCGTATGCTACCAGCCGGCGCCAAGGTTACACCTGTAAGAAAAGCCAAGCTCACAGAAAAGAAATACAACTCTAAATGTGCAGAATTCCGCTCCAGCTACGGTCTCTCCACACGTGACCAAGCCGATCTGACAAGGTGCCAGACCCACGAGACAGAAGTCGCCTGGGTCCCACGTCTGGGACACAGGTTGCAACAGCGAAGCGGCAAGATGGACACCTACAGCGATGGGAACGACCAACTCACAAGCCTATGAGCAGACCCGTGCGTTGTCTGCACAAACACATAGTTACACATTGTTGCTAGTGACAGGTACACCGCGAGCTGGGAATGGCGATGGTCCCAGGCTTGGGGGCTCGCGAGAGGACCAATCAGAACACGGGGGGAGGACTCATCACTGACGCCACTAACATTAGCCAATCATCACGGGTCTTCTTGTAACGATTTTCAAGTATCTAATAGTAGGGACAGCCCAAGTATACCACCTGACTCATCCTTAACCACTAATATCCTTCTCTATATGTATCCTATACTAACCCTACCACTCGGGGAACCAATCCAAAGTGGCAATAGTTTTTTTGCTAACTTTCCCAGTTGACGCAAGTAGCGCATCATACTGCTGTAAAAAGGGCCTGCGAGCCCCCTCTGCCGCTGCTCCCTTTTGAGGACTACAGGACCTTTGCGGAACTGCAAGAAGACCGGACAGCGCAATCCAGATATTGGCCCTCGGGAGCCAGTTGAGAAGTATCCCGCCCGCGGTTGGCGAGTGTCCAGACATGGTCCAGACGAGGGGAGGTGGCGAGCCGCTTGGAGGGGTGACGCAGTCGAGCAGCCCTGCATCAAGAGAACTTGGTGAGTATGACACACCCAAAAAGCAATGTGAGATTGTGAGGGAGGGGGAGGAGTTGTAATAAGGGCGGCGGGAGGTGTTATTACAGTGTATGGCGAAGATTTGATCAAGTAGTGAAGATAGACGAGTGAGCGGTAACGGGACAGGCACGAGGGCCGCCTTCTACCACGTCATGGAAGAAGGGTGGGTGGAGCCAGAAGGCACCACGTCCGGTTGCTCGTAGACACTGATTGGTCTAGATCGTGGCCACCTGTAGAGGGGGTGTGTGTGGCTTTCCTACAAATTGCCATTTTCGATCAATGAGTAGATGAGGATCCCTATTGATCGAGCAGTGAGATTCGATAGATAGATGACGTTTTCCTGTAGGAGGTAGCTAGATTGTTGCCAAGTACGGAAGTTAATTGGCTAGTTAAGCCCTCCCGGCGAGGGGCGTGTCACACGCGAGACGACGCAGTGTGCGCAGTCCGATTATAAGAGCGTATTGTCGGTTACCTTGTTCCGGGCGTAACAAGAGGACAGCTGTGGGGTTAACAGGGACAAGAAGTTAAAACGTATTGCGCGCTCTCTTGAAGTGTAAAGATCTTACCGGTAGTAGTTGGAAGAGGTTGGTGATGTCACCCGTAGGGCCTTCATAGGACACTTTGACCACATCACGTTGTTGAAGGGTGGTGGGGGAGTAAACTGAGGACAAGGGAAGTAAAACAGAGGTGTGGGGGGTGCGCACGGAGACCACCGGCCACCCCAAATACGGGAAAGGTGGAGAGGGGGAAATGACCGTGCACGGAGAACGCCGGCCACGCTGAGTGAGGTGGAAGAAGGAGGGGAGTGGATAAAGTGGGGCGGCTCTACAAGCACGTCACACAGGGCACGCAGCCGCAAGGGGCTTTGTGCGCTGTGGCCGCAGGGGGCCGTACCAACGGTATCAAGGAAGAAAACAAACAGAGGAAAAGGACTATATATTTGTAATTGTTATACTTGGTTGTTTTACTTTTAGCGGACTGTCGAAAGTCCTCAATCTACGGGGCGAGGTAATGATGGCTGTACTGAGGGGAGATAAAAACACAGTGTAACCATGTCATACGGGTTGGGATCGGGAGGATGGGGGAACACCCTGACTACCCCCCTCCTGCATATTTGTAAAATGCTGTCACCCCATAGGGAAAAACTCATCAAATATAGCATAGAATGGACACAAGGAACAGACAACAAAATGACAACACCATGGCCGCCTAACGGCAGTTTTGACTCATACGTCCAACACTCACTACTGACACACATACACAACACGTACAAAGGGAAGAAGTTGGCACATCACGTGGAGATGTTTAAGTTGTAGAGGATGTTGCAGGGATCCCGGGCAGGGCCAACCGGAATGTTCACTGTAGAAGGGACGACAGAAGGGAAGGGGAGCGAGGAAACAAAGGAGGGGAAGGAGATTAAGGAGGAAGAAGGAAACGGGGAAAGGGCGACCAGTAGCGCACAGTGCGCGGGAAAAGACAGGAAGGGGGGTGAAAAGCCTGATACTGTACATGAAGTAGAAGTAAAAAAGTAAGGGACAGAAGACATGCCCCTAGCGAAAGTAGTGAAGAAGGAGGAAGGTGGGTTATATCCTGTGACAGAGCTATGAGAGGCAGCAAGGCAACAACTGACGGCAGCTGAGGGGTACTCGAACCCCACGTACAGCCCTCCACCATATAAAGCTACAGGTAGCCACCAGGGGGGGAGGAGGTGACAAGCACGGTAGGCCCGAATTGCACGCAAGTGCGCACAAAGGGAGGGAAGAACAGCGAAGAGCCCATTTCAAACATAGGACAAGACGAGTGGGTAGAAGGCAGGTGCTCTTAAATCTGCGGGGGACATTAACAGGAGAAGAAAAAGAGGTGGTGAGGAGAATGAATAAGGATGACGCAGTTAGCACTGGAATAAGGGGCGAGGAGAACACCACAAGAGAAGTAGAGCTGTCACAAGAAGAGGAGGAGATGTTGGAGGAACGATTGGCTGAATTAAGGCATGAGCAGAGTGCACTGATTAAGAAGCTCGAGAAAGAGGAACGAGGAAGGAGGAGGGAAAGGAAGGAAAGTAGGGATGAGTTAGAGAGAATGAAGGAGCGAACTGAAGAAAGGAAGAGGGAAGCGGAGAGGATGAAGGCAATAGAAGAAAGGGTATCCCGAGCAGCACAGCGTGACAGGAAGAGAGAGGAAGAAGAGAAAGAAAAGGAAATGGAACTATGGAAGAAGAAAATACTCTCTGAGAGCACCAGGAAATACAAAGAAGGTAAAGTAATAGAAAGCATATTAGAAAGGGAGAGAGAGAGATCAGAAAGGAGGAGAGAGGAAGAAAGGATATTATAGAAGCTAAGTAGTGAGGTGATGGAGGAATTGAAAAAAAAGAGAGGAAATAGGTGCTGAAATAGTGGAAAAGAAGGAAGAGGAGAGAAGAGAGAGGAAAGGGGGGAGTGGAGTAAGAACATATGTGCGTTGGGATGCAGAAGTAGCTACAACATCAGCGCAAAGGGGAGTAACTGGTAAAGGAGAACCGGAAAGAACAGATTTAATAGACTTAAAAACGGTGATAATTAGGGGGAAAAGGACATATTGGGGGTTGTCGCTCCTGGATGAATTTTGCAGCGAAGAAGAAGAGGGAACGAGGGGAGAAGGAAGAAGCGGTGGTAGGAAGAGCTTAGATAAATTGTACTTCACACGCACAAACGGGGAATCACCATGGGCATGTAAACAGAAGGAAGAAGTGAAGGGAAGTGAGGAGCATGGAAGAGAAGTGGCGGGAGGACCAACACGTGCAGTTACACCCACATCATTACGCCCAACACGCCCACCCACACCCGCTCCTGAACACACCCCATACGTCGGCAGGCTCAGAGACCTCCCAGGAGGCAGGCAGGAAGAACGGCCACACACCTGCAGTAAACAAAGAGAGCAATAGGAGAAGGGGGAGAAATGAATGAGAAGATACTACAAGCAGCGGTAATATAGATATGGCAGCATATTTACTTGACACAGAGGAAGAGAAGGAGTACACAGATTCTACCCCGCGACAACTAGGGGGACAGATGGGGTACAATTTAATGCCACTATTGGAGACGGGAGGGGTTAGACCACAATACGTCCCTTGGAAGCATGCTGATAAGGAGAATATAAAGTGCAGGCTCCCATCACTAAGCGGAGGAGCTGGCAAATGTATATACGAGATGGAAAAACACACCGCAGGACAGAAACTAGCAGTGGGAGACGTGAAGGCTCTATTAATATCGATATTGGGGGACGCGGCAGACGACATTTGGAAGAGGGCAGGATTCCCCGGAGTTACAATAACAAACACATCAGATGACGGGGCGCCATTTGCGAACTGCAGGCATGCAGTATGGCAAGCCCTGAGCGTGCACTATCCAGACACATCAGATATAGGAGCAATTACATCACGCAAGATCCGTGAGAATGAAGATCCTGTTGATTATATCCAGGAGATTCAGGAGAAGTGGCGCTTGGAAACTAGAGAGCAATGGGACAAGACACCGGCAATTTTTTACCACAGACTGGTACAAGGGCTTCCGGAGGCAGTACAAAGACAACTAAAGAAGATAGTGGGAATGGAAGGTAAGGCCTGGCCGGAAATACAACTAACAATAGTACACCACTGTAGGATGTGGCAATGAAGAAGATAGGAAGGCAGAGGAGGCAAAATTAGTGCAGAAAAAACTAACTAAGTACACCATGGAAGGAGCACTAATAACTACACGGACAACAATGACACCAAACCCCACGCAAGTAGTGGCTGCACAAGATCCCACACAGCTACAAATAGCACCATTACGACAACTTATAACACAACAGATGCCACCACCCCCACCATACACGGCTCCCACAGGAGGAGGGTGCATGCTACCGGGAAATGGATATTATAACAACACCAGGGGAAGGGACGAAATGATGAGAGGGAGGGGATATGGCCAACCTGCACAACAGCAAGGGGGAGGATTTCGGAGTTACTACCGCAATGGGCAACAAGGGTACCAAGACAATGCAGGGAGTTTCCCATGGCAGGCCAGGGAACCACCTGTATGTTGGGTTTGTGGAATGTTGGGAAACATGTCACGCACGTGTAGAATGAGACCCACCCCACCAGCATGGGGGGAACAGGGACCACAAGGGCCTATGAGGGAGCAGCAGGGTTACCAACAACTGCAGGGAACACAACAGAGCAACACGCAGCAGCAAGTATTACCACAACAACAGTTGCAGACATACTCACCACCAGAGCAGCAGGTGGCAATAACACAACAACACCAAGTGCAACCAGTACAACAGCTCACTCAAATACAGGACCATAAATTGACCCCCATCGATACACCGCTGCAACAAACACAGTTAGGGAGGGTGACTATCTTGGGACACAACCCTTACACAGGAAGTGGTCAGTCACTGTACCCAATATAGGACAGCCCACAGATGTCCTTGGTGTGTCCCATCCTGTCGATTACACCTAATAGTGCGGAGGAACCACGCATTGAGGTAGCGATAGGTGACAAAAAATTCTCCTTTCTTGTTGACACTGGGGCAACCAGGTCTTGCATAAGGGAGGGTAGATTTAAAATGTCAGGCGAGGCCATGCACACCCAAGGATTCTCTGGGGCCTGAGGGTTTGTTCCCTTTACTGATAACATCTCCTTATCTATAGGAGATTATGACATGTCTGTCCCACTCCTGTATTCAAGGGAGTCGCCAGTGAACATACTTGGAAGGGACATAATGAGCAGGTTAAATATGACAACCTCCTTCACAGAGAATGGCATAATTTGCTCCACACCAGGAATAAACATGCTTACTGCACAACAAATACTGCAAGCGTACGGTGGCCAGACAGCAGCTTGAGCTGAGCCGGTGGATGGCGAGCTGTTCCAATATGGAACAGACATGGCATTTGCATGGATGCCAGGAATAGAAGGAAAGATTTGGAGGAGGCCAGCAGCATATTTGTTCAGGCCTGAGACACCAGCTAGTGAACCAGAAGGGAAGGTGATTTCGGTGAGCATCGAGAGCATTATAGCGACTGCAGATTACATCGCAGTACATGCCCAAGACAGGGAAGGGAGAGCATGGAGAGCAGTGATAGCCCTGGCTGAGGGATGCAGGCTCACCCAGGTATCTGATGAAGAGCTCTTTTCAGAAAACAAGGGAGAAGTAGAGATGGTATTTATGATGAGTGTAGACATCTGGTTAAGAGTAACATACAAGCAAGTAGCACTGAAAATAGCTATGGCACTCGGGGCACCTGCATCTACCCCAGTACCATTTTACGAGGAAGATAGGGCTAAGGGTCCAGCATCACTGTGGACCACCATTCCCCATGACGCGTGCTGCATAAAGAGTATTGGAGGAGTAAAAATAAAGTTGAAAAAGGGTGCAATACTACCTAGAGTGAAGCAATACCCACTATCAAAAGAGGCAGATGAGGGCATATACAAAACCATAACGGCCCTGATAAATAATGGCATATTGGTACCATCAGAGTCAGCATGTAACACGGCTGTGTATCCAGTGTACAAGGCTAAAGGCGGGTCTTGGCGTTTTATCCAGGACCTTAGGCCTTTGAATTACATTGTAGAGGCAGAATACCCCATAGCAACAAACCCAGCCACGATGCTAAGCCACAGATTCACAAGATTTGACAAGCTTCACATACAGGAATACAAAATGGAAACACACAAGGTTACCACAAGGGTACTGCGAGTCACCCTCAATTTTCAATAGAGTAATACAGATGGATTTGGGAAATATTTAATTGGAAAGTACAGTGCTGCAATATGCTGATGATATAATAATTTGCAGCACAACTGAGGAGAGGTGCAGGGAAGACTCAGTGAAAATGCTGACAGTGTTGGATGAAAAAGGGTACAAGGTAGACAAGGAAAAGTTACAGTACTGTCAGAAACAGGTACTACAATACAACTAATATCCCAGCACAGAAGAAACATTGCACCACAAAGAGCACAAGCCATATCCAACACGCCGCAACCACAAACTGTGAGGGAAATGCAGCATTTCCTGGGCCTATGCAACTACTATAGAGCATGGGTTTTCGACTACAGCTCATACATAGGACCCCTGCTCGAGGCATTGAGAGAGGCACAAAAAGGGGACAAGACATTGGGGTGGACAAGAGAAATGAAGGAGGCGTTTGATGAGTTGAAACACACCATATCCACAGCTCCCGTACTAGCCACTCCAAATTACGAACATCAATTTTTCATCTTTTCACATTTTGACTCAGCAGTAATGAAAGCAGTATTGACTCAGAAAACTAGCATGGGACACAAGCCAATAGAATTCTACAGCAGTGACTTGGACCTGTTATGCTAGGACATTTCCCTTGCGAACAGGGTCTCGCCGCAGCTGCATTTGCGGTGGAGAAATCATCATTAATAACAATGGGGTACCCCACCACATTATTTGTGGAGCATGCGCTGTTTGCAATTTTGAACAAATCTAAGTCCACACTGACCACACAGAGGGCGTTAGGTTATGAGATCATCTTATCTAGACCCGAATTGACAATTGTCAGATGCAGTAGCGTAAGCCCAGCCAGATTCATAGCAGAAGTTGTTGAGGAAGGTGATTATGCTCACGATTGCACACAGGCTATTGAAATGTACACCAGCACAAGGAAAGTGGAGGAGGATGCACTTAAAGGGGGGGAGATTTTGTACATTGATGGTTCGTCAACAATTGACCAAAGCGATGGGATAAGGAGAACTGGGGCAGCAGTAGTAAAAATGACAGAAGATTTGATGTATGTCCTGGTAAAATGTGTGAATAAAATTATTCGGCTCAGGCTGCGGAATTGGTTGCACTGATTTTGGCACTAAAGGAAAGTGTTGACAAAAGAGTCACTATATATTCTGACAGCGCATATGTCACATCAACAGTGCACTCCGGGTTGATAAAATGGCAGAGAAGGGGGTTTAGAAGAGGTGATGGCACCCCAGTGCAACATGCCCTCTTGCTAGCAGAATTGATTGATCTAATTAATGACCCCCAAGAGTTAGCTTTGGTTAAATGCCCATCACACACTAATGGAGATGACTATATCTCGAAAGGAAATGAAACAGCAGACGCACATGCCAACCATGCTGCATATTTTGGTGAATTATGGAGCCCCCCAGAATCAGAGAGAGGGAGGGGAGGGCAATGGTAAGACAGATGATGATGAAGGAAGGGTACTCTCATCTCCCTGCAACACAGATAATGGAATTACAGGCAGCCGCACCAATGGCAGAAAATAATACTGGAAAAGTGGTCATGCCATTGGCACTGTAGAACACCGCCCTGGCCCAGCTTCATCATCCAGCACATACAGGAAAGGAAGTGATTGTAGCACGAATTAGGGAGGCTTGGTTCTACCCTGAGTTAAATTCTCATGTCACTAATTTCATCAGCAACTGCCTCACATGCCAACAGTTTACGGCCGGTGACACGCTGCAAGTGATAAAAGGTACTATACCCCGGCCCGAAGGACCCTTCCTATACCTTCATATTGACTACGATGATATGATCAATGTATGTCAAGGACATAGGTATATGATTGTAGTGGTATGTCCATTCTCCAGGTGGATCGAGGCCGGACCGTGCTCACACGCGGAAGCGTTTAGAGCAGCTAAATTTCTAGTGAGAGAGGTCTTCCCCAGGTGGGGTGTTTGCAAAGTGCTGCGGTCGGACAACGGCCGACACTTTGCTAATGAAATGTTTCAACACATCACATCTTTGCTGGGTATTAAACATAAATTTGCATGTGCATACCATCCGCAGGCCAACAGTGTCTGTGAACGCCTGAATGGCCTGTTGAAAGAGGAGATCACAAAAATTCAGCAGACAACTAAAAAGAGCTGGTTGTACTGCCTTCCACTGGCTCTATTTGAGCTGAGGAACAGGCCAGGGTCTGATCACCACCTCAGTCCCCACGAGGTGGTGACAGGACGTCAAATGCGCCTTCCTTTAACGCCAGCATCAAGAGCATTTACTGACCATGAAAACACTGCAAATATTCTTGGTGACGAAATGTATCAATATGTGTCTTCCTTGATTACTAGTGTCGCCTTTGTATCTCAACAGCTCGAGAGCACGCGGGGCGGGTCGAAGAGTTCTCAACAAGAAGACACCAACAAGGAACAGGAAAAGGAAGGACTATGCACTATTGCGGAGTGCGACCATGTGCTTCTCTGCAACTTCAATAGAAAGTGGAACAGCCTACTCTTTACCGGACCCCACTTGGTAGAGGAAGTGGCTCCCAGGGCAGTGAAACTGCACGATAAGCGCGCCTGGAATCACCTACACGACGTAAAGCCCTACAAACATCAGACCCGCCGTAGCGTTGACGTCAGGGCCATTGCAAGACCAACAACATCAACATCGGCTACAGGGAAGGATACAGCAACCACCGCTGAGGACACTTGTGTCACTACACTTGACCACTCCAAAGACTCCCCAGACACAACCACTGCCATAGACGTTGGACACTTCCCCACAGCCCACCCCATGGTCACAAGATCACAAAGTAAACAAACCTCTGCCCAATCCAGCCCCAGCCCCCCCCTCCAAGGCCACCACAGATTGAAGGACACTGTATAACAAATTTGGATGTTACACACACACACATAAAACACTTGTATGTTTTTCTCTATTTTTTCTCTCGCAAATGCAGGTACCGCATATAATTGTATTGTTTAGAAAGTAAAGTAACTAACAGTGTGCTCTGCCCAGGAGTAGATGCTGCCCGCGGATGATAACTACCCTGAAGACCTATCACACAAATTTGTATATCATATAAGAAGGGCGAAGTACCTAAAAAGAAGACGGGTATGCGTATATTACACCGCATTTGTTTTGGCCATCGAACAATAATTTCTCCATCTTCACGAGCACTTACCGGCTCTAAGAGATAGGTCACTAAGATTAGCGTGGGAACAGCTCTTCGACTGGGCACTGAACGATTACTTGATAGGGAGAGCTTAATTAACAAAAAATAACCATAATAACCAGCATATTAAGGATTTTCAGGCGGGCACCTTTGATGTCCCAAGAATAAGCTGCTGGACTGCAGCAAGGTAAGAACAAAATGCCGGTGAGACTAGCTCTTGTAATAAAATTGATAGGTGTGTTGGTCATCACTGGTCTGTTGGCTGCCTCTGTATGGCAGAAAAGCTATGCTACCAATTTTGTGGCTCCACCCAGAGCTAACATGCCCCCTCCCACTGCTGCAACAGGTATGATATCAGGTGGTACTAGCAACCCTAAGGGTAAGGGAGGTAGAGTTAAACGCAGCACATATACTGACAATAAAGGTATCGATAATTACACAACAGATTCAGCACACATCTCAAACAACATGTGGTACCAGCACATGACCCAAATTGGTAAGTAGACAACGGAGGATAGCTGCTATGTGTGCTCATTGATCCCATACGCCATGAGCGCATCAAGGACATTCGTTGCCACGGAAATACAGGAAAAGACAGCGCAATGTATAGTATATCTGGCACTATTCCAAATGAGGGCACGATTCCAAGGAATGGTTGTGAGAATGCAGTGGGGGAACAAGGGACACATACCCATACGAAAACAACTTCCTCAAGTCATATTTGAACTACCATAAGAGCAGCTTACACGCTGAGGCATTCAGGTACATGACGAGTGGCCCCGATAAAGGAGAAACGAAGAAAGTAACACTAGAATACCTGCCATGTGATTTGTACGCCACTGTAGTTCCTGGTGTGCAGGGATGTTGGGAAAGGCCACTGATAACAATAACAGGGAAGATATACATGAACAATGAATGGGAAATAGGAGTGGTTGGGAGCAACATGATAACAAGAGAAAATGTTACCACCATACAGGAACACAACGACAGATGCTGGACGACATGGGGTAAATATGTACCCATGGTGACATGGATGGAGAAGGATGAAGACCCAATAAGCATACTACCGCTGACCGCACCTAAGCTATGCTACCAACACAAAGGAGATGTGGAGGTGGGATACAACACCAACTGCGGAAGCGTATTAGAACTACCAGAGGGGGGTGCTGGAATGGCAGTAATAATGGACCACTATTGGGCCTGCGGAGATAAGGCATACCACATGTTGCCTCCGTTGTGGAATGGAATATGCACCATGGTGCACATCAATGTACCATCACTAGTAGTGCCCCAAAAACATGTTAAAATGGCCAATTTACCCAAGATGGACGAAGGGAACAAGAGGTGGAAAAGGTCTGTACAATCACAAGAAGGAGAGAACAACAACAACAATAAAATCCTACCGAGAATGAAAAGACAAGGAGGACCCCTGACAGGAAACTACCTGTGGGGAAGATCGGAAACAGCACTCACCTCCATACCACCAGAACACAGATTATTCAGCAGGGCTGCAATGTTCTTCTCGTCAATAATACACCCAGGACTACAAGCAATGCAAACGCAAAATGGCTTCAGATCACCCGATGGGAACTGATGATGACGATCAATTCAACAGTAAACGGATTCAATGCCATAAAAGAGGACCTGCGAGCTGTAAGAATGGTAGCACTACAAAACAGATATGTACTGGATCTTCTCACGGCTATGGAAGGAGGAGTTTGTGCGAAAATTGGACAATCATGCTGCACATTCACTCCTGCTAACGATGCAGATAATGGGACACTTACTGAAGCAGTATCACAACTGGCCCAGATGCACTCCAAAATGATGGAAGAAAGCAAAAGAGTGAATAAGGATACTAGTTGGTTTTCATTGTTATGGTCATGGATGCCATCATGGCTGTCAGATGGACTGAAGGTGATAGTTGGATGCATAATATTAGCTGCAGCAGTATTGATGGTAATAAGGTTCTGGAAAGCCAGGAAAGCACGCACTACAGACGAAATGATAGAAATGGTTGGCATGCACCCCTTGATGCCAACTGATGATGACCAGCACACCGACCTGATAATAAAAGGAAGAGAGAGACTGCGTAAACATATCATTACCAACCACTTGGATCTGCCATCTGTAAAATTGGAGAACCCAAGAAACCCGAGGAGCTATGTTGGAAGATGGGTATACTGCAAACCAGGAGGCAGCTTTGTTTATATGTACTGGTCATTCGAAGACCATGTCAACCACTATCGACACTTGGCTGGAATAAATAAAGTATGGGGAGTAAGAGGAGATAAAGAAAAGCATATGTTTGTCATTGACAAGTCGACCAGAGGGGGGTCTGAAGTGGGAGAATTGGAGAACAAGCTCCCCCCAATCTCATCACGACCATGGCGTAGAGGATCGCGGCCCAGGCACCCCCCCAACGGGATGAGTTTGTCTATCTACCAGATGACAAAATACCCTGGTTCAGGAACATAAGGATATGCCCACCAGCCTGTCCGAATCAAGCCGACACCTACGGCATGGATGAACTCGACTAAGACAACAGCCACAAGCACCCACATCGTTAGAGATGCCACAACGACATAGCCAACTGCCAAGAACACATGTGCCACCATGCACACTCGTCACTCACACACAGGCCTACATGAAGAACATATTCAGTGCTATGACGTAGGTGACTGACACACCCACTGACGTGCATCGTTGTTATTTTTCACATAGACCCTTTTATAGTAATGCAGAAACGCAAGACGCTTGAAGAACTTGCGTATACGCTTGCTGACGCTTCTGCCACCACTCGCCCTGTGATGACACCATCATGTAGACCTAACATTGCTTGTGACACCATGTCAAACCGTGACCTCCGTACCATGGATTATGCATCACCACCCATGAACGAGCCCCAGCGAGAGCTCATAGCCAAGGCCACGATGTTGCAACTCGTATGCTACCAGCCGGCGCCAAGGTTACAACTGTAAGAAAAGCCAAGCTCACAGAAAAGAAATACAACTCTAAATGTGAAGACTTCCGCTCCAGCTACGGTCTCTCCACACATGACCAAGCCGATCTGACAAGGTGCCAGACCCACGAGACAGAAGTCGCCTGGGTCCCACGTCTGGGACACAGGTTTCAACAGCAAAGCGGCAAAATGGACACCTACGGCGATGGGAACGACCTGCTCACAAGCCTATGAGCGGACCCGTACGTTGTCTGCACAAACACATAGTTACACATTGTTGCTAGTGACAGGTACACTGCGAGCTGGGAACGGCATTGGTCCCAGGCTTGGGGGCTCGCGAGAGGACCAATCAGAACACGGGGGGACTCATCACTGACGCCACTAACATTAGCCAATCTTCAGGGGTCTTCTTGTAACGATTCTCAAGTATCTAATAGTAGGGACAGCCCAAGTATACCACTTGACTCATCCTTAACCACTAATATCCTTCTTTATATGTATGCTATACTAACCCTACCACTCGGGGAACCAATCCGAAGTGGCAATAGGTTTTTTGCTAACTTTCACCTGTGCCGCAAGTAGCGCATCATACTGCTGTAAAAAAGGCCTGCGAGCCCCACTAAGATTGAGAGTCTGGACGGACGCGTACAATACCCATCGCTGCCATTGTTATAATAAACAGCAGAACCACCTTGCTCCTTGTGTGTGTCTCATACTCATTCAGGGAAGTACGGGAGGAGTTAGGGCCTCCCAGCCTGGAGGTCCGCGGATGGCCCAGCAGACCCCAGGATAATCACCCCGACAAACTTTTTGTGGTATACAATAAAGTTTTCTCTGAAACCTGTATTATTTGTATGTATTATCTGTATTATGTGTATGTGTCCTTCAAACACCACATTACGTTCTGCTTAAATATGCAGACCATGCAGGAAGCCCCTTCATTAGAGGAACCCCTAAACATGATTATGAGCCTTTTAAGAACACACATGAGCATTCTGAGTGGAGAACACAACACTCAAGTAGAAATTGAGCTTGTTTCCCTTTTCTCTGGGGATCTAGAACGAGAGGATAGAAATACTAGTATTCTTTGCAGTGTGGCACTTCTCACACTGGGAAACCAATCGGTTTATTGTGCTTGTTGAAGATGATGCATTTCCTCACGGGAGGCATCCCTTTGAGACCACATGCTTGCTATTCATGAATGTCTGGGATTAGAGTCTTAGACCGTTGACAGGGGAGAAAATCAAAGAACCAGATATACCTTTAGAATTGTCTGCCTAATCTATATTACAATTAATGAATTCTTCTGTTGTAAATAATAAAAAAGATGTGCCAAAGTGCCAGACTTTGGGCTAGCAGAGATTCATCAGTGTGTGTGATCAGCAAACACTTTTACCTTATTGTGCAATCCATGGGCCAGGCATTAATGAGAACATCCACATATCAGGAAGCTCTGTCCAGCAATGCCTGATAGATGGGGTTCCAGTCAGACACAGTCCATGACAACCTTGCATTTGATCTCCAAAAACCTTTTTGGTAGCCATTCCACAAATACAGACGGTTATAGACATGGCAAAAAAGAAATTAAAGATCTTGTTGTAATGAGGGAGGAACTTTCCTCACTGAAGTTCATACTTTTAGGAGCGAAACAGGGAACACTAAATGTAATATGTACATATACACCATGTAATTGCTTATTTTTAACTTATTGAACAGAAATATGTAGGCCTCCTAAATATTGGTAAAAAATCGTGGCCTCCTGTATATTTCTGCATAACCTACAAATTATCTAAAAATTTTAATCAAAATATGACCAAATGCACACTTTTGCAAAACTATAGTTCACCCAGAGACTAAATTCATTGAATTAAAAAATACATCTACTTTCATAACAGCAGACAACATGGTACCAACAAAGATTGATGGCTGGACTCTTTTAATTAGAAATCAACTCTAGCATTGTCCTCAGCTACTCTCCAGACATTGTTTCACATCCTGCCTGTCGGTACAGAAGGAGTAAGACCATATGCAAATGAGGGTAGGGCTACCCCAATAGGGGCAGTCATCACAAAATGATTGGTTACATCCCTTCTGTTCTGCACAAGACCACAAGCAACCCCAGACATGTTTCGGACTCATTGGGCATCATCAGTGAGGAACAGCTTGGTTCTTTAGACACAGCAGTCTAAGCAGTCATGTCTCGGCAGACCTCTCCCACTTGGAGTAACATTAGCAATATTGATTGTTGATCGCTGGAAGATTTGGACATAACCGGATCATTCCATTTGGATGACAAAAGGGTTTCACTTGATATATTGGGGCTCATTGCGCGATTACCGGTAAAACACCAGTAAAACATCATGCCAGTCTTACCATTACTGGAGGGAAGCCCCCCTTGAAATACCGGCGTATCACGAGTCTGCAGGTGAATGTATCACCCTGCCAGAAACTGTAATACCAGCACAATAATATTACAGGCATCAGCAGCCATCTCATCTGCCAATTGTACCAGTAAATTTGTGCTTGTAATTCCGATACCAGCACCCAAACTGCTGGAATTACTGGTGCCAGAAATAGCTTCACCACCAGAACGGGAAGTCTGCCGGTGGCCATCTTTAAAACAATCCACCCCAATTTCCCATTTCCTGCTGCAATCAAATGCTACATGCGATGTTGTCATCGTGTCTGAGAGCAAGAAGACCACGGTGCCTGACTTCTGCCTGAGAAATCCCAAATTCACAAAGGCATACTTAACAGCACTAGCGGACACAGTGGTTCATTGCTCTGAGGCACTGTTTGGGGCCAGCCATAGGAAGACCAGCCAGCAGAAGTAGTCTGCTGTTTGGCAGGAGGTGATGATAAGTTTATGCGGTCAGGGATGGCTGGAAGTGGTGGGACAATCTGAGGATGAGGATACAGTGACTCATCTCCAGGTGAGAGAGCACTGCTACAAAAGGAGGGATGGTGGCACCCCTCCACCTCATGCCCAGGAAGGGGATGTGTAGCATCATCCTACAAACGGGGGGCATTGAGGGAATCAGGACAGCCGAGGCTGGAGCAGGGAACCAAGGCGATGGTGGTAAGTACACCAAACCCCATATACGACAAATGTTGTGTCCCAATACATGCATCCCCAAGCAGAGAACCACCTAATGTGCAAGGGAACTGGTCCTACACATGTCAGTCACAGTAAATGGCTAGATCACACACAGAGGCCAGGGGGTGCAGGTAGATGCAACCATGTACAAGCACGTAGCCACAGTGTACACTCCAACACATGGAAACATGATAAGAGCCCATGTGTGCCAAGGGAGTCCATGACAAAAATTGGTGGCCCAGCGCACACACAACAATGTACCTTGGCAGACTAACAAAAATTGTGCACTACCATCACATACATTTAGGAGGACACATCATAGCTAACATTCCAAGAAGCCAAATGAAAAGAGCAGGACCCACAGTATGTTGCATGAGTCTGATACAAGCCTGCAAACACAACTCCCAGATGACCAACAGAATTCTCATCTCTTCTGAACAGGCACACAGCCCTACTTGAAAAGAACATGTTGACCACTTAGGATATGTTTTGAGGTAGCAGGAGGTGAAATAAGGTAATTGCCTAGCAAAGTACAAGCTGTACAAGAATGGGCCACCCTTACTTCTCAAATCCAAGTGAGAGCCTTTTTAGGTCTCACTGGTTATTATAGGAACTTCGTAGAGAACTATGGGTCGATAGCTTCTCCTTTGAATGTGGTCTCCTCACCCAAATTCCCCAAGAAGGTCAGGTGCAATGAGGAGAACACTAAGGCTTTTGAAGGACTTACGAAAGTCCTTTGTCAAGCTGCAGTCTTAAGAGCTCCTGACTACAGTCCAACCTTCACTGTGCAGACAGAGGCCTCCAATACAAGTACAGGTGCAGTTCTGAGTCGGCTGGATGTGAAAGGTAGGGAACACCCCATCTGCTTCATCAGCAGAACGCTGAGGGAACCTGAGACAAGGTGGGCAACCATAGAACGTGAGTGTTTTGCCATTGTGTGGTCTCTGAAAAAGTTCTGACCATACTTGTATGGATCTACTTTTGTGATACAGACAGACCACCAACCCTTGAGATGGTGAATGCGGGTAAAGGGGGAAAATCCTAAATTTTTAAGATGGTCAATCAGTCTACAGGGGTTTGATCTTACCATTGAACACAGGTCAGGGTGTAATCACCAAAATGCTTATGGTCTCTCCAGAATGTATGACCAACTGGAGTAAGGAGATTCATCCAGGGTGGATTAAATCCCCGTCCCTTTGTCTGGGGGGGGCGAGTATTAGGGAGAATTCTCATAAATGTGCTAATTTGCTTCACCTTATAGACCCCAGCAACTTCGCAAGATTTTGAGGACTTCATTTTTTTTACCTGGAAAGAGTGTGAGATTTTTTCCCACTCTCATGTATTTTGATGTGTGTTTTTCCTCTTGTGTTCTTTGATTATGCAGTTTTAGACAACTCCATAGACATCACCTTTTCATGTGTGTCACACAGCACCCGCAGTGCAGTGACACAGGGAAGCCTTTTAGGCTTTCCCAAGGTTTAAATACATTCTCTGTGATAAACTACTGTTTCCTAGAGAAAGTAAAGTGAAATTGACTTTACTAGTCTTTTTAAATTGCTAGACCCAGCACACCCTATCTTACAATAGAGTGCTGGAGGGGTGTCACGACCCACCTCTTAAAACCCCCTAGGCAGGCCCATAAACCAGGAGGGGTCCCGACTTGGGCCCCACCAAGCTGAAGCATCCTTTTCCCCGGCCCTCTTGGGGCCAGTCCTGGCGCCTTTGGCGCCAGGCTCATACTTAATGAGGACTATGCTTGGGAACTACCTTACTTGATGCCAGTCAACATGGAGGCATCCACATAGCTTGGTTCCTTGGAACCAAGCTATGCGGTATAGTGTTTTGGGTGTGGTAGCCGAGGGACTACTTTACCTGGACTACTTTTCCTGAGGATATTTAAACCACGCCCGATTTAGAGAACACACTTCGCGTTACTCTGCAGTCCTGCAGCGTGACGCTCATCATGTCCAGCAGCATCTGCGAACCAGGAAAGAACCGCATCTGAAAGACAAAGGAACATCATTATTTGCAGCAGCTTACCTGTGATTCCACCGCTAGCTGCCCTCTGCTCCTGCAAACAACATCCAAGGAACAGCGAGCCTCCCGAATCGTCGGACCTGCAAAAGGAGGAAAAACAAGACATTACACTTTTACAATTGCACCGGTGGCTTACCTCTCGAGTTGCCCATCGGCCAGCAACGCCTTGGAACTTCTTGCTCTGGTGAGTGCCGCAACCTACGGGAACAAAGGACAAACAGGTTAGCAAAGGCAAGGCATTTGAGCGCTGCGCATAGCGCTTACCTACCGCCTCAAGGCGCTCTCACCATAATCACCTGTCGGTGATCCTGAATTCAACAAACGTCCCACCACAAACTCCCATGCAGCTGAGAAGAGAGAAAAGACAAGGCATCTTAGCGCCGCACACACCCGCCTACGTACTGCATCAAGGTGCTCGCAAACACCATCATCACCTGCCGGCGATTCCAAACTCAGCCCATGGCCCACCGCGAACTTTCGCGCATCTAAGGAGAGAGAAAAGACATTAGTGCAAGAAAGGCATACAGTATACCAGTAATAAGACCTACCTGAAAGACTTTAAGGGGAGCATCAGTGAAGTAACTAGATCACTCACCCCCACAAGGACAACGTGCCCCTGCCAAGAAGGCAGGACGGAGAGCACACCAAAACAGATAACAAGGTGAGGAAAGGTCCGGGGAGGGGGCTGCGGGCATACCGGGTGTTGGGAGGCTCTCACCCCAGTTGCCCAGTATTGAACATTGCCCACCTGTTTTCCAGGCAGAACTTCCCCGCTGATAATACCAGGGAGCGGCTGAGAAGGGTACCAGAGTACCCGCAAGTGAGTGGCGTCCCCGTGGATACCAGGTGAGCGTAACAGAATGCGAAGCCTCATAAACCAATCCACCTGGGCGCCATGGAATCATCAGAATTAGACCAATTGGCTCAATTGTTGGGAGAGCTTCGTGCCGAGGTTCACTCCGCCAGACAGGAGACTAACGCTCTCCGGAGAGACTTATTGGTGACCAAAGAGCGTACCGAAGATATCAGTAGGCAAGTCTTGCAATCACAAGCGGGTCAGACACCTCTACCTGGGAACAACCCACCAATACAAAATCCTAGCATGCCTTCCACTGCCTCGACCCCGGTACAAGTTGTGTTACCAGGTACAGTTCCTTTGGCACCACCGGAGAGGTTTGCTGGTGAGCCACGAAAATATGCAGCTTTCATGAACCAGTGTCGCCTTCATTTTCTTTGCAGGCCGGGAGCATTCCCAAATGACCAAGCCCAGGTAGCCTTTGTTTTATCACACCTAAGTGGCAGCGCCGCAGATTGGTCGGTACCATTAGTGTCCCATGATGACCCTTTATTATATAACTTTGGAGACTTTCAGAGGGAAATGGAAAAACTCTTTGTCTGCCATACCCGAGAACAAGCTGTGGACAATGAACTCCTTTCCCTCCGACAGGGGAATCAGGATTTGTTAACCTACATCACTACTTTCAACAGGTTGGTTGCTGTGCCAGGATGGGCATCGAGAACTTATTTCGTTCAATCTCATCAAGGCTCCTCAATTTAGGCTCATACTAGGGATGCCATGGTTAGTAGCTCACAACACTTTGATTGACTGGCGAGCAAGAAAATTAACCTTTCCCGACAGCTGCTCCCCAGCCTGTTATTACCAAGAACAGAAACTTGCTTCCAGTGCCTCTCCGAATCCAGAAGTGGTAACTTTGGGAGTGACAAGTACACTACCTGAGGAATACCAAGACTTCCAGGATGTATTCCAGAAGGATCAAGAAAACACGCTGCCCCCGCACAGACCCTATGATTGCCAAATTGACCTTGTTCCAGGTGCGCAAGTTCCTTGTGGTAGAATCTATGCTCTTACGGAACCCGAAAACCTTCATCTGAAGGCTTATTTAGACCAGTACCTCACAAATGGATTTATCCGCAGATCCAAGTCCCCTGCAGCCAGTCCCTTGTTCTTCGTACCGAAAAAGGAAGGGGACCTAAGAACTTGTAGTGACTACCGCGCATTAAACCAGATCACTGTAAAGAACCATTACCCCTTGCTGCTCATCCCAGAAATGCTGGACCAGGTCAAAGATGCACAAATTTACACCAAACTAGACCTTCGAGGAGCGTACCACCTGGTGCGGGTCAGAAGCGGAGACGAATGGAAGACTGCTTTCCGCACCAAATATGGTTTGTTCGAATATCAAGTCATGCCCTTTGGATTATGCAATGCTCCTCCAGTGTTTCAGTATTTTATGAATGATGTTTTGAGAGTTAATTGATGTCTGCTCCCTTGTGTACATAGATGACATCTTAGTGTACTCAACTTCAAAGCAAGAGCACATCAAGCACGTCCGTTCGGTTCTTTCCACAATCTGAGAACATCGTTTGTATGCCAAGCTGGAAAAGTGCTTTTTTCACGTCACCGAAGTTGAGTTTTTGGGTTTTATCCTTACTCCAGGAGGCATCAGAATGGATCTGCATAAAGTGGACGTCATTTTCAAATGGCCCTCACCAACGTCAGTTAAAGGGGTACAGAGCATGCTGGGCTTTGCAAACTTCTATCGCCGGTTCATACCAGACTTCTCACAGGTCGTACACCCGATCACATTATTGTTAAGAAAAAATAATAAGAAATTTGCCTGAACCGAAGAAGCAGAGGAGGCTTTTCAGGAACTCAAGAGAAGGTTCACCTCCGCACCAATCCTGCGACATCCTCGCCCCAATCTTCCCTATATCGTAGAAACAGACACTTCCAGCACAGCGATGGGGGCTGTCCTCTTGCAAAGAGATCCAGTAACAGGCCAGCTACATCCGGTGGCCTTTTGGTCAAAGAAATTCTCTCCCCCGGAAATGAATTATGCCATCACAGACAAAAAACTCTTGGCAATCAAATCCACCTTTATGGCCTGTCGGCACTACCTCTTGGGGGCCAGGCATACCATTACGGTTATTACATACCATCTAAACCTGCAATACCTTAAGACAGCTAAAGCCCAGTCTTCACGCCAATTGCAGTGGACCCTTTTCTTCGCCGAATACGATTATGTCATCACTTTTCGACCAGGGATCAGGAATGGAAAAGCTGATGCACTTTCTCATACTGGCACGGATGATTTGGCGTATACGCCCCCGGACCCAGTCCCCATCATACCGGAAGACACACTCTTGGCACTCACTACGGCCTTAACTCAAGTCGAGCTGAGAGATAAGATTCAACGAACCATGAACCCATATACCTACTTCGCATGGCAAAGTCGAGGGGAGCAATATTCTATTAAAGATCATTTACCCTTTTTTAAGGGTCAATTGTATGTCCCCACCAAAGATTTACAACAACAAATTGTTGCTAGTTATCATGAGTCTCTGATCGAGGGGCACCCTGGAATCACAAAGACTTTAGCCAAAGTAAAACAAAACTTCTGGTGGACAGCCTGGCGTCAGGATGTCATCCAGTATGTTCAGTCCTGCGAAGTTTGTGCGCAAAACAAGTCCCTAAAACAAAAACCATCCAGTCTTCTGCAACCTTTAGACATTCCTCCCACTCCCTGGCACACTCTCTCCCTCGATTTTATCACTGACCTACCTCCCAGCCATGGATTTAACACCATCATGGTAGTCGTGGACTTGTTCTCAAAAATGGCACACTTTTTTCCACTCAAAGGCCTCCCTGACGCACCCACTCTGGCCAAAGTGTTCCTGGATGGCATTGTAAAACTACATGGCTTCCCATCAGTCCTGATCTCCGATCGAGGTAGTCAATTCCTCTCCAACTTCTGGAAAAAAATGTTGTGCAATGGCGCAAATTGACATCAGGCTATCCACGAGCCATCACCCCCAAACTGACGGTCAGACCGAGAGGACCAACCAGACCCTCGAACAATACCTACGGTACATGTTAAACCATGAACTAAGAGACTAGAAAGATTTGTTATGGATAGCCGAATACGCATATAAAAATGCCCTGCATTCCAGTACCGGACAAACCCCCTTTTACACCATCTATGGTAGACACCCGCGTACCTCAGAACAAGATATCGCAAACAATTTGGAGATGCCAGCATTTAAAACTCTTCACACCAACATCACCCAGGCTTTCAAAAGGCCAAAGAACATCTTCTTTTCGCCAAAGAAAAACAAAAGCAATCCGCTGACAAAAACTGGAAAAAGGCACCAGACTATCAGGTGGGGGACAAGGTTTGGCTGGCTGCCAAGTTTGTACCCATCAAAAGAACCCGCACTTTCCAACCCAGGTACATAGGGCCTTACACCGTCAAAGCAATCATCAATCCAGCAGCCGTCAAACTGGACTTACCACCTAATCTACAGATTCATCCAGTATTTCAAGTGTCCCTATTAAAAACCAATTCAACCCGGTACACGGGTTGGGACACCACCAAAACCCATACTCATTGACGGAGAACCAGAATTCGAAGTCAGAAACATCTTGGATTCCAAGTATTCGAGGGGACGATTATATTACCTAGTCGATTGGAAAGGGTTTGGACCCCAAGATAGATCCTAGGAGCCCTGTGAAAACATCCATGCACCACGTCTGATTAGAACATATCATCGCAACTTCCCAACTAGACCAGGGCCCCCACCAAGCCCCTTTGCCCCACCCCTCTTGGGGCCAGTCATGGCACCTTTGGCGCCAGGCTCATACTTAATGAGGACTGTGCTTGGGAACTACCTTACTTGATGCCAGTCAACATTGAGGCATCCACATAGCTTGGTTCCTTGGAATCAAGCTATGCGGTATAGTGTTTTGGGTATGGTAGCCGAGGGACTACATTACCTGGACTACTTTTCCTGAGGCTATTTAAACCACGCCCGATTTAGAGAACACGCTTCGCGTTACTCTGCAGTCCTGCAGCGTAACGCTCATCGTGTCCAGCAGCATCTGCGAACCAGGAAAGAACCGCACCTGAAAGACAAAGGAACATCGTTATTGGCAGCAGCTTACCTGTGATTCCACTCCTAGCTGCCCTCTGCTCCTGCAAACAACATACAAGGAACAGCAAGCCTCCCGAATCGTCGGACCTGCAAAAGGAGGAAAAACAAGACATTAGACTTTTACAATTGCACCGGTGGTTTACCTCTCGAGTTGCCCATCGGCCAGCACCGCCTTGGAACTTCTTGCTCTGGTGAGCGCCGCAACCTACGGGAACAAAGGACAAACAGGTTAGCAAAGGCAAGGCATTTGAGCGCTGCGCATAGTGCTTACCTACCGCCTCAAGGCGCTCTCACCATAATCACCTGTCAGTGATCCCGAATTCAACAAACGTCCCACCACGAACTCCTGTGCAGCTGAGGAGAAAGAAAAGACATTATTAGAAAAGGCAAGGCATCTTAGCACCGTGCACAAGCGCCTACTTACTGCATCAAGGCGCTCGCAAACACCATCACCTGCCGGCGATTCCAAACTCAGCCCATGGCCCACTGCGAACTTTCGCGCATCTAAGGAGAGAGAAAAGACATTAGTGCAAGAAAGGCTTACAGTATACCAGTAATAAGACCTACCTGAAAGACTTTAAGGGGAGCATCAGTGAAGTAACTAGATCGCTCACCCCCACAAGGACAACGTGCCCCTGCCAAGAAGGCAGGACGGAGAGCACACCAAAACAGATAACAAGTTGAGGAAAGGTCCGGGGAGGGGGCTGCGGGCATACCGGTGTTGGGAGGCCCTCTCCCCAGTTGCACAGTATTGAACATTGCCCACCTGTTTTCCAGGCAGAACTTCCCCGCTGATAATACCAGGTAGCGGCTGAGAAGGGTACAAGAGTCCCCGCAAGTGAGTGGCGTCCCCGTGGATACCAGGTGAGCGTAACAAGGGGTTACCTAGTATCCCCTGTGCCTAGAAACTCACGTAGCAGTCAAATGCTACCCTTTCCTCTCGAAATGGCGGGTGGCAGCGGTTTTACAACAAACTACCATGATTTTTTCCGACCGCAAACACTGGTAGCGTTAAATTGCATGAGCCATGTTTTTCAAGATGGCGTCTGAGTCCCCTTTGTTTAAACAGGTTTGGGTCTTATTTTTTTGCCATTTCTTTTTGGAAAGGTCCTTCTAGAGTTTGTCTCTGCCTGCCAAACCAGGTTTGGTCCCTTTGTTCCTATGCCTTTGGCGGGCTTCAGGTCTGAAGACAGCCTCTGGCGCCCGAGTGTCTGGGGTTGGCAGGAAGTGAGGGAGGTGCCCGAAACACCCTGTGCTTAGTCTCCTAGGAGACCCAAATGCACTCTGGCGTGATTGGCTGGCTGACTGGCAAGGACAGCCACCCTGATGGGTGAGTGGCAGCTAGGCTGGAATGAATGGGAGGAAACTGGATAAAAGGAAAGTCTCTTGGCTTGGAAGGCAGAGTCGACCACTGGAACGAAAGAACTGAAGACGAGCTTGAAGAGGACTGCTGCTGCAACTCCTGGACCGTTGCTTTGCCTGGTGAAGTCCTGCTGCAGGTCTGAATCACCAAGATCACCTCGACAGAGAAGCACCTGCAAGGACGACTTCTCCCTTTGAGTTGGTGGGACCAAATCAACTCGAACCCTAAGTCACCTGGATACTCACCTCAGAGCTGGTTGAAGTTTCCTCAACGGGCTGCAGGAAACCGAATAACGAGGGAGGGAGACACCAGCTTGTGTGCTTGACTTAGAGCCACCAGAACCACAGTTTTGCCAAGATTTTTGACTGTTCAAGTGCAGTGCAGGAGTCCCCTGATGCCCTCCCTCTTGTCCCCATGACTGAGGCTCAGGAACAGAGAGACCTGCAGGAACTGCCAGGAACAGACGACTTCAACTGTTGCCTTTTCTTCATTTTAAGGTACTTTGAAAACCCAAGTGAGAGTACTTACTTCTCGGGGTGAAAGTGCTTGAAACTTTCCCAATTTACAGGCCTAATCAGCTTGTGACCCAACATATGATTCTTTCTTTTACAAACTACTTCTAAGAAATTTGGCAAAGACTTTTCTGTTTAACTATCAGAACTGCTTTATCCTATACAAGACTTTAGCCCATTGACTCTGGCCTAACCTATTGCATTGAATTGGCTTCTCTAGTGAACCCAACATATTTGCACAGCTTAAGAACAATTGTAATCTTCTTTATTGATGTTTTATTAACCTATGCCTTTTTGTTGCTACTTCAAATACTCTGAATGCCGTTTTGCTCCTCATTCAAAGTAGTCTAAATGCCTCAGAAACTGATAGTGTAGATTACTGAAGTATATTAGTGTGTGATACATGTTGCCTCCTTCCAGTGAAGACGTTATAACTGACTGTGAAATAAATTAAGAAGTGTTTACCAAGAAACCTTGAGTGTAAGAGTTTATTTGAATACTTGTGATTGTAGACCTCTGTTTAACATCATTACAGCTCACATTCCCTCTTGAGATAAGCCTGGCGGTTCAGCTCTGCTACCAAAAACTGTGTTATACAGACTTATACCAAAGGTTGATTTTGCTTACACCTGTAGTCTTATTTGGGTGTAGTGGTCCCAAGGGGTACTGCATAAAAACTCTGACAAACAGCCACACCAAATGGTAGTAGGCCTAGGCAGCAGGGCAGAGCTACCGGTCCATCACTGCCACCATCAGCCCCACCGTCATCATCTGCATCTGCCCCACCACCATCAGCTGCAGCAGCCCCATCACCATCAGATGGATCAGCCCCACCGCCATCAGATGCATCAGCCCAACCGCCGAGATCAGCAGCAGCCACAAAACCATCAATCTCTTTGCCATCACCACTATCACCACCGTCACCTCCCAGTGTTGCAAGTGGCAGACCAGCAGTACCTGTGGTTGCTGCTGTTCCCATACCAGTGGTCAGTTTCCCCACCACTGGCCAGCGGGAGACACACCAGCCACAAGAGCCACCTCTCCTTGGTGCTACCACCCTTCCTGTGCCTACAACACTATCATGGACCCTGCAGCCACCAGGCCATTGTGGCAGGGCACATGTGACCACCACCACCGATGAGGAGGAGGACGATGACATGTCCTCCCCATCAGCATGCTACAGCCCCAGCCCAGCACACAGCCCTCAATCTTTGCCTAGTCTGAGGTCAATGGATGCACAACTGGGTGCCAATTGAAGTGTCGGCAGTATGAACTGTCCATTATTGAATGCCAGCAGCTGGAGAAAATGTGCATGATACATGAGTGCATTCAGCCGTCCAAGCGCAGGATGGCCACACCTCACAGTCATGCCACCGCTGCCCTGGTTACACTTACACAAAGAGTGCAGGAGAACAGTGACACCTCATCTGCCACTGCTGTGGCTATCAACCACACCATCCAGTTGACCCTGCAACACATTACATGGCCAGTGGTCTTACCTCTCAACCTCCATCACTACCACAGAGGGCTCCCAGCCTGGAACCCATGGCACTGCTCTCAGCGACTCCTGTATGCGAAGGAGCCGTCAAAGTTACCCATGCACATGTGGCAACACAAGTGACTAAGATACTGGCAGGTTGCATCACTGGGTGAGTTTGGGGACAGCAGTGGTGGTTGTTATGGGGAGGCAGGGAGAGGGTATGTGTTTGGGGAGGCAGGGTGGTAGTGGAATGGGGAATCAGTCGTGGTGTACGGCATGTGTAAAGTTATGTTTGAAATAAGCATGTTTTCACCTGAAGCCGTGACAGGACATTCCTTAGGCTTAGGTATGTGTAGGCAAGTGTAGGTATCTCCGCCTGGGATTTGCCGATATCACTGGTAGAAATTGTTGGTATTATTAGCAAAAACAGACTCATAGTATTCTGGTAATGCCAGTGGCGGAGTCTGACCATCCAGTATTCTGTTGCCGGTATTACCAGCAATGGTAATTCCGGATGGTCTGGACTCTGGCGCTGGTATTACCATCAATGGTGTTTCTGCCAACTTGCACTTGACGAGAATGGTAAAATTGCTGGTAAACTGAATTATTGGCACTTTTACTGTATACTGGCAAACTCGTAATGATCCCTGTTATCTTTTATACTGACTGGCCCTCATTACGAGGTTGCCAGTAGTCCGCCAGTAGTACCGGCGCCCTATCGGCAACCTTGGGTTGCCATTTCTGGCACCCGATATCCCAGTAATAACGGGATATTATGTGCGGTGGCTGAACAGTACGTTCCCATTCATGTGGCATCCAGTAGGACTTCATGGGATTGGGAACACTGAAGCACCGGCACCGTTAGTAACGGTGCTGGTGCTTCAGTGAATTATCTGCCGGTAGGGGCCTGAACCATCGGCAGGTCAGGCGGGCCAGTAGTTAACAGCCCCAACCAGCAGACCCGTACTGAGCCAGTTTGGAAAATGTAACAGTAACATTGTTACTGGCACCTTATTTCTGGACCGGCTCACTCATATTGAGGGTCACTGTCTTAATTGAGATAAGAGTTTCTGTACCCTGAAACGTCAAACAACAAGAGTGAAGATCCCTATACAGCTTAAAAACAAGCCAGGATGTTGCTATAAACGAGCTGAAGACGGTGGCATCACAGTGATGGATAAGACAAAATAAAAACAATTGTTTCAAAATAAAGCCAAAGTCTTCACATACAAGATGTATTAAGTAATAGAGAGCAATCCCACCAGCATGCTAGCCACAGCTATGGGGACTATAGGCGTAATTTAACAAATGGAATCCTAAGGGTTTGCAACACTAGCATTCCAGTAGGGATGATTTATGTGCATTTCATGCTGTTAATATAGGATGCCACACATCTCCCTCTCTTCAATACTGTAAACACATAACAACAAAAATACATAATTATCACTAACTCTATCTCACTTCATGAATACATATATATCACTAATATCTACATCATGTTTCTGTGATTTATGGGCCAGCTCCCCTATAGTGGGGGGGGAAATAACGGAGCATAGAATCACTACTGTTGAAAATCCTTATGGCAGCGGGAGCACCTCACATCTCTAAAATATCTGAGCCCAATGTTAGGCAGGTGATGATGATCCAGAATGAGGCTCTTTTTGGTGATGAAACAATAGAGAAACATCATGTCCCAATGGGTTTTCGGACAACCACCGACGGTGACACCCAATCTGGTGCCTCCAACATTTCTATTGAACCCATGTCCTGAACCCATGTCTTCTTGCTTCTTGATCTCCATCATCACCTCTTCCCTCAGCGTAGTACATATGCAGCAAACCATGTGGCAAATAGGGTTGCATCCTTCGTAAAATCACATTCTTTGGCAGAACCCAAATAGCCATCTAAAACCTTCTCATGATACTTATTTCATTGTGCTTGCATGCCATGATAACTTCTTCAGAGTTTGGGTGTAACTTGACCTCAAGTCTCTTTTGGCACAGCATTCTTTACAGCTGAGGCACAAAGCCTTTCTGTCATATATGCATGTTGACTTAGTTTCCTTTGCATTGAAATCTAGAAAAACTCTGAGCCAACCTATGAGCTCAATGTGTTCCCATTCCTTTGCCTGTGACAAGGACGCTGGCCTGAACCTGTCACACAAGGTTTGGAACCCTAGGTGGAAGCCAGAGCCAATCATACCTCACAGGAGGATGGAGACAGATGGGTGGGCCCCAATTCCTATCCCCACCCGAGCGCCTTTTTGTATTTGATAAGAACCCACTTGCATCACCCATGCCACTTGATACAAATGCTCTCCAAGTTTTCACTCTTTGTTTTAGATCCAGCAAACATGTAACAGCAATGGGAGGAGAGCAGTGAAGGGGGCCCAAACCACCAGCAGCCCCTGCTACATAAATGTCACTGCCAGAGTCCCCAAACTGGCAAAGTGAGAGAGAGGGGCAGGACAAGAGTTGGAGAGTTTACGTGGCTGCTGGACCTGCTGCGCACCGGTTGCCTGCGCCAGCGTGCACTTCAGCGAAACTCCTGTAATCACCCTAAAC
The DNA here is from genome assembly GCF_040938575.1 of Ambystoma mexicanum. NCBI lineage: Eukaryota > Metazoa > Chordata > Amphibia > Caudata > Ambystomatidae > Ambystoma > Ambystoma mexicanum. The sequence goes on from NC_090935.1 coordinate 1,068,990,147, forward strand.
CACCATAGACTTAAAGAGGAGCTGCAACTCCTGGAGAACATTCATATGGGGGAAGACACGCCAAGGCACCCTAACAAGAACTTGCACATTTACAAATGTGAGCCACCATTGTAACCTGACTACAGCCCCATGGGATGAAAAGGGGTGGGTCTTAACCCTATATTTGAATGTTTTTCTGGTCGCAACACCTCCCAGGAGGGAATACAGGGCCATATTAGCCAGGGTCAGGCAAACAATCAGGGGATGGGGGTAAGGGAGACCCCAGAAAACAGAAGGTTGTTGGTTGTTTGGTGAGGTCAGAGGAGGAAATGACAGATAAGGGGACCAGTTGTGGGGCGATTTTTGAAGCAGGTGATTTATTGGTTGGTGAGAGCAAGGGGAAATGAGTGTTTGGTTTGCATGAAAGACTGCTGAGTGAGATTGTGTAGAGGGAGAGTAGGGAGTGAGTGGGAAGTGGCATAGAGAGTGAAAGGAGTGAGACTGGGGAGAAGGTGGTGTGGATTGGTAGTAGTAGTGTGGAGAAGAGAGTAGATGTGTGGAGAAATGAGTAGTAGTGTGGAGGAGGGTGAAGAAATGTGCAGAATGTAGTAGAATTGTGGAGGATAGATTAACAACTCCTAATGGTGTGGGCAGTAGCAGCATGAGTGAGAGATACCAGAGGGACAGAGGGGGAAGACACTGGGAGTAGAAAGAGTGAAATTGGGTGGTGTTGGGCATAAAAGAGTAGAGAGCAAATAACCAAATATAGAGACAGGGAGAGGAGCTTCAGGGCATGAGAGGCAGAGGACCAAGTTGGGCAGATTGTTTGGAAGGCACACATCTCAATTCTTTGTTAGCTACTACCAAACTAGCAGTATAGGGATAGCTTAGAAAATCCCCAAGGGACTCTAGGTAGAGAAGGGTATTGCCTTTCGGTTATCCCAGCCAGCTAGCCATGAGACTAGCCATTAGGGGTCAATATTCTGTAGTAACTAAGCCCTGGGCAAGGGATGGCTGAGTTAGGGTGGGGAATGCTAATTTTAGATGATAGTGAAAATCCATTAATGTAAACCCTTCAGCCATCTTTGGACGTTGGAGAATTCCTTGTTCCATCTCTAACAATTCAAATGATTTGATTGTACTTTCTGTGAAAGTGTACGTTCTAAAATCGTTGTCAAAGTACCTTTGCAGTAGCAGAGAATGCTTAGTTCCAGATTCAGTCATCACCTGTACTGGTTTCCCATGCGAAATGAGTGATGCATTCTGACTACACTAACCCTCGCCTTCTTCCTCTCCACCACCCACAGGGCTGTTTCTTCAACTTCCTTCTACAGCCCTTCCACTTGGTTAACCCTACACCACTTAGCAAAACAGTCTTTGCCTCATTCATCCAGATGTTAACACTTCCTCTTAGTCTTCACGTGTCCTTTGTTTATAGAGCTAATTCTTACCAGAGGTCTGACTTTTGTCCTGCGTGTGTCCATGTATTGTTATACAGCTTGGAACTCCATGTTGGGTTTCTTCGAGTTTGAGTTCCAAAGTATGGCCTCTAACTCCCCGGACAGCCTTCAGGGTGTGTTCCACCCTATAGGCTACTTGAAAACTTCTAGACTCGGGTCACTGCTATGTCGTATGTCTCTCAATGTGCTGCGCTCGCATTGTTACATGAACTGATCCTTCACCCTCTCATCTAATTGTGCTCTGTAGTTGCTATTTGCATGTTCGAGCAATTACATATTTCTACTGAAATCTGCCCTCTTCTTGAACTTTCATTACATGTTCATATTGCTCACGCATTACCTTTGTCTTGACTTCATAGAGCATGCCCATTATCTCCAGTAACTCTTCATAGTCATGTAAACCTCCTGCTGTTTCGGTTGTCAGTTGAAACAGGATTTCAACATCTTTGCGACCTGCAGTGCCTACAATATGTAAAAAATAACATGTTTCTTTCTTTCAATTGAAAACTCTGTGCCGCAAGTCAGACTCATTATATGGGCATGCATGTTCTGCAATTATTTCCAATGGACTGGATTTTTCCAGGAGGTGCTAACAATGGGTTCAGAGGATGAATATTTTTCATGGTTCTGTCTGAACACCAATCTCTAATAATGTTCTGTAGAAGTCAGAGGGAGGGTGGACATAGGGAATGAGGTCCCACTCAAAATGCTGATGCCTAACTTAGCAACCAAGACCCCTTCTCTGGCACACATTTCTGCACCTGAGACTTTGTGCCCCATCCAAATCCTTCCTCCGCACCCGAAGCTCCCTCACCAGAGCTCAACATAGCACCCAAGGATCCTTTAGCAGAACATGGTATTGTCCCCAAGACCATCCAGATGACACTTTAACTCAAAGTAACACCTGAATTTATGGCAGTGGTAAGAAACACTGATGACCCCTGCTGCTCACATTTACCACCACCTCCCCCACGCCCCAAGCATTTTTCTTAATGTGTGGAAGGGTCAGCATAATTAATTTTACTGTGCGGTTTTGACCCTTATAATTCAGAGCATGAGAACGATGTTTATTGTATCGTGTTGTTAGCTAGTAGCATGCTACCCTGATGTTGTTAACCTAACATAGATCCACATGGAGCACTGGGGTATTGGGGGTACACTCAGTTGTGTTTCAATGCCATGCTGAGGGCACAGAGGTAATTTAGAAATGGTCTCATAAAGTACACAACATTGCCAATAGGTTCATATAATGTGCTTCACCCAACACATAGCTGTCAGTTTTACCTGCAATCTCTGACCTAGAGAGTGGTTCCTCGTATCATGACAGCTGATGCCAGCCACTCAGCGCAATGCTCCTTGTGGTACTCCTGCCAACCCGATTCCAGTTTCTAGGCAATGCCACACGGAATGTGCACTGTCCTGAGCAATGCATGCTCGAATGCAAGTCACATTCTGAAATCAGCTGAAGTGAAAAGCAATGTCACACAGCACCTTGGATGTAACAGTTCTCGTGCCTGAGATCTCGCTCATGTTCGGACTCGGATCTGCACACTCCACATTTCCTTGCTCTGGCAATCGTATGCATCAGCAGATAAACAGGCAGAACTGGGCAGTGACATAAGGACTTATCCAACCTAAATTACTTAATGAGAGATGGTCCATGCTCCCCTCTGCAGCTCAACACTGTGTGGACGGCATTCGGCAGAGGGGCTCCACTTTTGATACCAACTCAGAATCAGGAATCAGGACTAATGTCAACCATGACCACCCTCTACCATGATATATTTTAATGAAGAAATAAGCCAGCTGTTAAATGGCCTTAGTGGAACCAACACGGCAACACTTCTCGTGGGGGACCTACATTACTGGAGGGGGTATCCCAAGGGTAAGGAACCTCTGATGCTAGAAAAAGCTTTAAATGATATCGAGTTCAAGGTGTGCAACAACGAGCCCGCTGCAGCTAATGGCAATATGCTAGATTGGGTTTATCTCGCATTCTAGATGTCAAAATAGAAGGAACCACACCATGTATATGGACATACCACTACACGGTTCATTTCACCATAAACTTGCAGGGGCCAGGGCCCAAAGCAAAAAACGAGCACAAAAAGAGTTCTAAATAGAACCTTCAACAAAATCATGAGGGCACAATTAGCACAATGCATACTGAATGTCATGAAACAAACAACAGAAACAGACTGATGTGAACAATTAGTCTCAATACATAACACACTGGCCAAAGAACTCATCGACCAGGCTGCTCCAGTCAAGTGGATACTAGTAAGGGCAAATGTAAACCATTAAAACTGGTCCTCGGCTCAACTAGCCTGTTTAAAGAGAGAGAATATGAAACAGGAATCTACATGGGTAAACAGCCTACCACCGAAAACATGAATAAGTGGAAAGATACAGACTCATGGTACAAAGTATAATCAAGGCTAAGAAAAAAGTCTACAATGAGCAAATAACCAGTGCTGCAAACTCTACGAGCAAGCTCTTCGAAATTTTAAGATCCCTAGAAAAACCCAAAGCCATATCCCCTCTTGCCCAACCATCAAAGAGTGAGTGTATAAAGGTACAGGAGGCCTTTAAGTCAAAAATCTTAAACGCTAGAGAAACAATCAGGAGAAATCAATTCCCAGTACCGGGTGGACATAATTCAATGACCGATCCACTGGAGCATGGAATGGTCGGAATATTTGACTACCAACCCATCATGAATGAAGACATGCATTCACTCCTATCTTCCATGAGATCCACTTCCTGCGCAGAGAACATAGTACCTCCCAGCATAGAACTGCAACACGGAGAAATCTTTGTATCATTCTTCATATGGCTAGTAAATGCATCTTTCTGAGATAGGAACATTCCAGTTGACATTATAATCATCACAGTAACCCCTTTGGTGAAAAAGTCTGGATTGGACCAAAGAGATGCAAGCAATCTAAGGCCAATTACAAATTGTAATTTGTTATTGAAGATTCTCGACAAAGCTGCTACGTTGCAGATGTAAGCCTTTGTGGAAACTAACAATAACCTGCACAAAACACAATCTGGTTTCAGGATGGCTCAAAGCACGGAAACAGCTTTGCTGGATCTCCACAGACACATGCTTAGTCTTATGGACATAGGCAGGTCGGGTATCCTGGTGTTGTTCGGCCTGTCTGCAGCATTTGATTTGCTATACCACAAACAGCTGACCTGATCACTGGAACAGATGGGGGGGGGGGCTACTCATCTAAGCCAACAAAATGGGCCCTGTCTCTCTCTTAGCCAATCAGAGATCTAAAATACATTGGGGGGAATCTTTCTCACCCCTGGCCACCATAGATCATGGAGTGCGGCAGGGAGCTAGTTTATCCCCTCTGCTTTTCAATCTATATTTGAGATTCCTATGTACAGTGCTTGATAACATCAGAGTTTTCTTTACAAACTACTCTGATAATACACAGCTGGTGATGGAGCTGTGTGGCAACCATGAAATTGATGCCCATAATCTAGAGACAGTGTACAACATCATTGAGGCCTGGATGACATCCAATTGGATGTGTCTTAATGGGAATAAGGCATAGCTAATGATTTTTGGATCACGCTAGACCCACACAAAACTGGGCAAGGAATATGAGACCTTCCAGATCAGTAACTCTCCCATCCGTGTCCTTGAAAAAGTAAAGACCCTGGGCATCTTTCTGAAAGCACCATGAGTGTAGAATCACCTGTGAGTAATATGAACAAAGATTGCCAATACTACTTACGCCTGCTAGGCCACATTAGGCCTTTGCTGAACAAGAAAGATAGTGCCACCATAGCCAGGGCTACGATCGTGTCTAGACTGGACTATGGGAATGCTTTATTTCTGGGAGCAAACAAAGGGTGCATTGTTAGATGCCAGATTTTCCTGAACAGCACAGTAAGGACCATCAAGAAAAAAGCCAGGAGGGACCCTATTACTGCAGATAGAAAAGCATTGCACTGGTTGGAGGTCAACGAGCAGATTACCTTCAAAGCCATGACTTTAGTCCACCGATGCCTTCATGACAAGGCTCCTGCCTACCTAAGAGAACGAATAACCTGCTACACACCAGGTTGATCACTGAGATCTGAATTAAATTTTCTGCCCTCCCTTTAAGTGCTCCAACGGGCTCGGCAGGTCATTTCCAGTAAGAGTAGCTCAAGCATGGAATGGATTGCCAAAGGCAATCAGACTTGAAGCAATTACCTAGTTTTTATGAAAGAACTGAATACATCTATTTTTAAATAAGCTCAGCGGATTCCAGTATAGTTTATGAATCAGTCAATTGTCTTGTTAAATTTCTGTTGTCCTTGTCTACATGAATGTGGCCTGATGCCTGGCTTCGGCGTAATATAAACAAATAAATAAATAATACAAAAAAAACAGCGTGCTGCCAGAAGACATGTTCAGAGCCAATAATACACATGGAATCATAAGGACACATAACAGTATGATTCCAAGAAAGATATATGTAATGAAAACTATTTTAAAAAAATCTCAAAAAGGTCCAAGCACCAGACATAAGGGAATATGTTGTTAACCTGACCCAAATCACTTTTAGGGAGAGAAACATTTGTAATAAAAATTCTGAATACGTTACGTTCATCAACCCTCAAAGTCCAACACTATTTGCACTTCCTAGGGTACATAAATGCACGGAGACCAATGTTTGCCCGACACAGGTATTTTCCTCAACCCTAAAATTGTTGAAGACTTCTTACAGTCATTCGATACAAGAATGCGCATATATATCAAAGATGCCACTTTTATGATTAATGCTGTTGACAACCTCCCTTTTGGGAATTCTAGGAAGATCCGGCTTACCGTAGACACTGAGTTATACATGAATATCCCTTAGACTAGTGCAATGCATAGTATTGCCAGTGCTCTGAACACATTTAATGAGTCAGAGTAGTGCCTATCAGCTTTGTAGAGGACCTGGCATTATACTCAAAAACAACTTATTTAAGCCCAAACGTACATTTTTACAAGAGGTCAAAGACATGGCCTTTGGGACAGTGTTTGACCCCAATCTAGCTATAATACTTAGGGCAGACTTTGAAATTAAATATTGTTATAAGAAACACACCTATTTATTTTAATTTCAAAATATGGAAGCAGTACAAGGGATTTATATTTGTTATTATTTGATTCGTAGAGAGCAACATACTTGTTTTATTCTTAACAGGACACACCTTAATGGTTTTTCTAGCTCCCTTTGAGATCTCAGCCTTTCTTATCATTAGTGGATATCACCATGCGTCACGTCCCTTTTTTATGGCACACAATAATATGTATATTGATAATACTCCCCTCATCTGGTCCCCTCATCTGGTCATGTAGAAAATGTTATATGTATCCTGTGGTTCAATAGAAGTGGTGTGTGAATGTGCAGGACTTTGTTAATGCAAACTTTGTGAAGTCATGTATACAACTTTGCAAACTTCACAAGTTGCACCTTTTTAATAGGTGCCTTTAAATACTTACACATTGGGCGTCATTACGGGCATGGCGGTCCGGAAATAACGTTTCCGGTAGATCTGTACTGGCACCTTTTTCCGGACCAGTATAGTCCGGGTTGCGATGCCAGTAACACTGTCATTGCAAGTGACCCACCGTATCTGGCAACACCATTGCCGGTATCTGCGGACAGATGTGGCAGCCGTGCCTGAGATACCGGCATGGCATCAGTAAGTGCACATTCCGAGGGTCACGGACATGCAATTACCAGCAGGGACATGCCGGTAACAACGCAAAAACGATGCTGGAAACAGTAGCATCACAGACACAGGCGTCAAGTGTATATAAACATGCCACAGGTGCTCAGAATCAGCACAGATAGCCCAAATGGGCTGTGCCAGAGCACAAAAGGACCACTTCCAACACCACAATGCAGTAGCTCTAGCTGTACTGGAGCTGTAGGCCATGCCTGCAGAGCTATTATTTGAAGAGGAATGGAGGCAGAGGATGCAGCGGAGGCGCTTGAGGAGAAGGAGGGCTATCATGGCCCATCAAATCCCCAATGTTTAGCAGGTTGCAGCCCACAGGCAGCCACCACTCCCTTGCTTAAGGGCCACACCATTCAACCTCATCCAAGGACAGATCCACATCCTGTACCGTCAAGACAGGGACACCATCTCCTCAATAGTGGACTGGATCCATGACGACCTGGTCAGCCTCATCCATATCTGCACATCCACCCCCCCCCCCTTGCTGAAGGTAGTGTCTGTGCTACACTTTCTAGCAACAGGCACACACCAGCACACTGTTGGTGAGCTGCATGGGATCTCGCAACCCTGTTTTTCCTGTGTGCTATTCCAGGTGATTGATGCACTCCTGTGTCAGGTACGAGACCACATCAGCCTACCCCAGACTGCTGACCAGGTAAATGCCACACAAATAGCCTTCCATGCCCTTGCGGGCATGCCTAACATCATTGGTGCCTTGGACTGCACACATGGGGAGCTGGTGGCCAGGCATGCTGTGGAGGCAGTGTACTGCAACAGGAAGCTCTTTCATTCACTGAACGTGCAGATGGTGTGTGATGCCCACCACCTCATAACCCATTGCTGTGCAAGATTTCCTGGCTCAACACACAACTCCATGTTGCTGCAGAACTCCACACTGCCTCGTTACATGGCACAACACAGTGGACAGTGTATCTGGCTGCTGGGAGAGTCTAGCCAAAAGGCCATGTACAGTGTTGAATTGGGGGGGGGCAGTAAACTGTGCAGTGTTGAATTGGGGGGGCAGTTAACAGCATAGCATACCTGGCTGCTGGGAGAGTCTAACTATAAGTGTTGAATTGGTGGTGGGGTGTAAACAGCATAGCATACCTGGCTGCTGGGAGAGTTCAACTACAAGGCCATGTGCAGTGTTGAATTTGGGGGGCAGTAAGCAGCATAGCATACCTGGCTGCTGGGAGAGGCTATCTACAAGGCCATTTGCAGTATTGCCTTGGGGTGGGGGGCACTAACCAGCATAGCATACCTGGATGCTGGGAGAGTCTAACTACAGGGCCATGTGCAGTGTTGTATTACAGCCAAGTATGACTACCATGACCAGTGGATGTGCACACTGCATGCATGAATCCATCATTACTCCTACTGCAATTTCCTGAAACAATTACAAAACTCCATGTAAGTGCACAGAGGCCGGATAGGGTGGCAAAATGGGAAGGTAGATCAAGAAAAAGAGCAAGGAAAATCATTACCAAAAACTGTAAAACAAGTAAACCTCAAAAATTGAAGGGGAAATGACCCTACTCAGTGTTGTGAGTGCATGAAATGTGAAAGTGTGTGATGTTACTCAAGGTGCAACACAGTAGTAGTATGCCAGAGTGCAACTCCTCGACAGGCATGTTACAATGTATGAAAAATATCCAGTGCATACATAATTACATCTATCCCGTACAGCGATGAACTAAAGAACTGTATGTACCAGAATGTATCACACCATAGTGACAATGACAAGCACAAACACAGTCAAGCAAACCCATAACTCATGATGCACAGCCAGAGAACACTGAAGCTCCCACCCACAAAACACCTTTTGGGTGCACAAATATTGGTCAGGTACACTACTGTTAGAACCACACAATCACACATGCATATCACAGAAATGTTAAATGTACCGTCGTGCATGGCTATATAGCTGGAATTCATTTGTAACACATTAATGACATTGACATCAATTCCATGTGTATCAGTTGTACGAAAAGGGCCAGAGGTCATGTTTGTTAGCCAGAATTATATGCAGTACCCTTTGGGAACACCACACAAAATTAAGACTACAAGTGACAGTACAAATTCACCTTTGGTAAAAGCCTGTGCTACAAAGTAAAGTGGTAGCGATGGCTGAGCAGCCTGATTTATCTCAAGAGTAAGAGAGCAGTATCAATAGTTACACAAAGGACAGCAATTACTATGATTCAAACAAACACTGACTCAAGGTTTCTGAGTAAAAGAAAATACATTTGTTTACACATCAGTTGTAAAATATTTCACTAAAGTAAAGCAGTTGAAAAATCACACTCTTAATACACCAGACCACTCCCTATAGATTCTGGACAAGTTAAACTCAAAATGAAGAATGAGCAAAATGGCACTCCATTAATTTAAAAAGTGAGGGAAAGACAAAGTTAGATAAAATTGAGCAGCAACAACACGTACGTAAGCAGGGCAATCTAGAAAGAGGAACTACAGTGATGGAATCAAATGAAACAGGCAAAGTCAATAGGACAAAAGTCTTTTGCTCTAGATCACACAGTTCAGGGTAGTTTGCGGCTAAGTCTTTGCCAAGAGTTATTTACGAAGTTGGATGGCAGAAATGTTAGTTTAAAGAGTAGAGAAGGACAAGCCCTCGGATTGGCGAAAGGTTTTACACACCTTCACCACAGCTGGACGAAACAAACAACTGGATTTGCACAGCACCTTTAAATGGAGAAGAAGCTGTAGCTGAGGTGGACGTTCCTGGCAGGCTCACGGTTCCTGAAGCGACTGTCGGTCTGACATGAAGTAGGAAGACTGGAGGATCCTGCACTGCCCAGGAAGAAACCAGCAGCAGAGCAAAGCAACAAATAAAAGGTGTGCTCCTTAAAACCCAAGCAGGGTACAACCTTCCTGGCTATCTGGTTGACTGTTGCTCTGTACAGCAAATTCGACCAGGCGAGGGAGTCCTGGCTTGCAGTTTGGGCAAACTGGTTGGTCCCTCCAGTTCAGGGGAAGAAGATTCCTGGTAGATCTTCTCTGTCATTGGAGTCGGAAGATTCTGACCTGCAGCAATGCTTCACCGGGCGGTTCAGTCATTGTATGGGTCCTCTTCTGTCAACTCCTCGTTGGTTCTTACATTCAAGTGGCGACTCTGCATTTCCAGACCCAGAGACCTGCTATTTATGCAGTTTTACCCCATTCACACAGCCTGGCTTTCAATCACACAGCAGGGTGGCTGTCCTGGTGGGACAGTCACCTAGCCAATCAAACAGGAGTGTGACTTGGGTTACCAAAGGAACCCATGGCAGGGGTCCTAAAACCCCTCCCTCACATCCTCCATACCCAGACTTTCAGGCGCCTAAGGAGGGCTTCTATGTAGAAGCCCTCCAAAATATGGTGAACAAAGGAACCAAACCTGGTTTGGCACACAGAATAAATCACAAGAAAGACATTTTCAAAAAGAAATGGCGAATAAACCCAGCCAGAAATGTATAAAAACTATATGGCTAGCGGGTTTAAGTTCGAGGGCTACCAAGATAGCCTAAAACAATACCAAGGTTATTTAAGATAACCGCGGTAGGAAAAAATAGGGTAGTTACCACTGCCACCAGTCAAGTCTTGATGAAAAGAGAGCGAAACAATGCTCCAAGAGAAACAGACAAAAAGGGATAGTATTAACCCTTTCCAGTATTCTATGTAAGATAGTTTGTACTGGGTCTATGGATTTAAAAGACTAATAAAGTTAATGGCAACTTTACATGTTCTGGGAGACAGTAGTCAGTCCCAGAAAATGGAGTCTGAGTTGGAAAGTCTAAAAGACAACCCTGTGTCACTGCACTGCAGGTGCTGTGTAACACACAGTAAAAAGATGATGACAATGAAGTAGGTGAGGCTCCACAGTCTAACACAAGAAAATGTTAAACACACACAGCAAAACACATGTAAGAGTGGGGAAAAAGGATCACACTCTTATCAGGTTAAAAAAGAAATCCTAGAAATCCAGCAAAGCTGCTGAGGCACCCAGTAGGTAAGGGAAATTAGCCACTCTGGAGAATTCTCCCTAAAAATGTTGTCTGTGAATGGTCCATGTGAATGCCACTGCACAACACACACCACACCACACACGCATTATGACAAAGTGCCGTTCTGGTACCCGAAAATAGACATATGCTAGCTAAATTCAATTTTCCTTGTGCATGTTTGTATTCTCAAATGAACACTATACAGCCTGTGCCAACATGAAATGACTAGGAAATTGACATGTACACTTTCTGTTGCTCCCGTGCAGGTGATGCTGGGTATCCCCTGATGCTATGGTTTATGACCCCCGTCAGGCAACCCCACAACATCCACACGCAGGCTTACAACCGAGCCCATGTAGTTACTCTCTGTACCATAGAACAGACCTTTGGCCGGTTGAAGGCCAGGTTCCGTTACCTCAGCAGATCGGGAGGAGCACTGATGTGCAGCCCTGAAAAGGTTCGGAAAATACTGCTTGCCTGTGCCATGTTGCACAACATTTACATCAGGCGCATTGTCCCCCTGCCCCCTGACATGGACATGCAGCCACCAGTGGCTGAAGACGACAGTGACGATGAGCTGGCTATTGCACCACGCTGCAATGGCATGGATGGACGTGTCACATGTGAAGACCTCACACAGCACTACTTCTGAGCACCTGTCACCCACACGGCACAGGCCATCTAGCACACTGGGCACTGGGCACTGTACATAAATAAATGCACTCACACTGAAAGATCAATGCGCAGTCATGTTTTCTTTTGCAACACCAAATATATTTTGTGATAAACATTATGTACATATGTGAAAAGCCTTAACTCACTATACTATCCCACCCAACTCTCCCTCACCACACCCCCTCCACAACACTCCCACTCCACCCCCCAACTATCCCAACACTCCCACCCCCTCCCTAACTCTCCCTCCCCACTCCCCTTCCCTAACTGTCCCTCCCAAACCCCCTCACCAAACTGTCTATGTGCATATCATGTCCTACACAACTATCTGCATAGACAGAGTACGCAGACAGGGCAGCCATGAATCAATGCCCTATTTCCAGCTGCTTTTAGGTTCTGGGAGCGGCCTTCTGCAGGCCGAGACAGCCACTCTAAGCGACGCCTTAGGCTGCCCTGTAGAGAACTCCCTGTTGTGGAACTAGTGGAATGAGCCGGTGGTATGGAGAGGTGCCTTTGGTCCATGAGGGCCTGGACCAACATGGACATTGTTTCAGCCATGGGGAACATTACACTGTTGCCTTCCCTCCCACAGCATGACATCTGCAAGATGGCACTTGTGCATCTGCCCAATGCATGTGCGTTCCTCCTCGAGCTTGCCTGAAGACTCTCCCGCATGAGTTGTGCCTCATGCAGGTGCTGTTGGACAAGTGAAGTCTGGGAATTCTGCCATTGCTTCATTCGTCACAGGCGCCCTTCAATGTCCCTGACACTGTGTTGGGGTGGGGTTTGGGGTTCATTCTCAATAGGCCCACGAGACTAAAGGCTGTGGCCTCCTCATAGCTCTGGTCTGTTTCCCTGCTTTCTGCTCCACCCTCCCCCCACGATTTCATCTGGACCCCCTTGTACACGAGCTTGCGGCAGGTGTGCTGGTGCCTCTTGGATGGGGAGTTGCAGGGGTGCTGCTGTCTCCTGGATGGGGTTTGCAGGAGTACAGGTGCCTCCTGGATGGGGGTTGCAGGGGTGCAGGTGCCTCTGGGATGGGGTGGCAGGGGTGCTGGTGCCTCCGAGATGATGGGTGGCTGGTGGGATGCAGGTGTTGTTGCCCGTCAACATCTGTCTGAGGATGCTGTGGAGTCCTGTGTGGACATGGTGGTGGTCCATCTGCGGTGAGGCCTGGTTGCCCAGGATGTACTTGCCTGTCCAGCCTCATTGCCAGATGGTGTGCTTGAGTGAGTCAGAAAGGCAGGGCATCAGTGAAGTGGGTGGATTGATGAGACAGACATGAATGCTAGTACTTTCTGATGACAATGTTGTGTCATGGACATGATGGTGGCCATTGCATGGTGCACACATGCATGTGTCAGGGATGCCGTGCGGGTGCATGTGTGGTGTGCCTACATGGTGTGTGCAGGTGCTCTTGCGTGGTGTACTGGTGTTTCCCGGTTAGGTTGTTATGGGTGTGGCACACCAGCTATATAACATGCTGTTGTGGCTGGTTGTGACATGGATGTGTTACACATGTGACTGCTGCCCATGGCACTTACTGTGCCGGTGATGATTTTGCGGGATGGGCCATGGAGAAGGGGATGAGTGGGCCACATGTATCATTGCTGTGTGCGGCATGTCGTGGTGGAGGTGCTTACCACTGACATGACTTTGGGCCTTTGCTAGCACGGCGGTGACAACACAAGTTAGGCTGTTTCAGGGGATGTGTGTCTGAGTGCTAGCAGGTGCACCTTGTGAGGGCAATACAGGGGGCCTGTGTAATGTTCACTCTGTGAGTGATGTATGAATGAGGTTTGGGTGCAAGGTCTATGTGGATGTGTGCAACCAAGTTGAAGGTGGATTGGAGATGCAGGGCCACCTCCTGTGGCCATGCCCTGGGTGCGCTGGGCTGGCAGGAGGCTTTGCACCCTCAGACGAAGGTCGTCCCACCTTTTGTGGCAGTCCCGGACAGTTCAGGGTGTTGTTCCAAATGCCATGACCTTCAGGGCCACCTCCTCCCAGATTGCCTTCTTGCGTAACTGTGCCTACCTTCTGAGGTCGCTGCTGAATGCTTTGTCTGCATGCTCAACTAGGGTATCTGCGAGCATGTTTAATTCCGCCTCGCTGAAGTGTAACTTGCGCCTTCGGGTTGCATGTACCCTTGCAGACATGTCTCCTGATGATAATCTGTGCTCGAGATGTGGGTGTCACTCCTGTACTCAGAGGATTGCAATGGGTTGTGTTTTATTAATGGCCGCCGGTCAATTTTCTTTTCTGGTGAACACGTTATTTCCGATCACGGAAATCATGGCACTGTTGTTACCAGTGCCAGTGAGTCCGGTAACGTGGAGCCGGAATCGGACTCACTGGCACCAAGGGTGGCGGTTTAGGGCTATTGGGGGTGGGGTGTTTGGTGGTATTACAGGCATGCCGGTGAAACAGTTTCTGGCATGCCGGAATGCACGTGCACTCTAACACAGAATCAACCGTTGAGTCCGGCAGAAGTGCTTCACGGACACAGTAGCACTGGTAATCACGATTTTTTACTGCCGGACTTGTAATGAGGCCCATTGTGTTCCACTGGTATTTAGAAACAAGTACCATATTTTAACATGAAACATTGCGCTCTAGAGGTGCTGGGGTTTTGTCCTCCAGAAAAAGCTCTAACCAAACAAATGAAGACTCTAAACCCCAAAATAAAGGATTTAATTGCTGCAAATGATTCCTTTAAAAGAAACATTGCTGAAATGATTGCTTTTAAAACATTTACATTTTCATACATGTCAGAATGAATACGGAGACTAGTGTTTCATGCACTGCAGGAAACCCAGCAGCAGGCAAATTAGTGTACCACACCTACTTTGTTTTTTCTATCGAACATGGCCTGAGACTGATGATTGGCTACAAAATATTGAGTGCAAGAAATATATATACATTCTTCGTTGAGCTGTCTGAGCCTCACATTTTTAACAACAGGGTTTTCTTGTTGCATATATTATAATTGAATAGTCTGTTTATGGGAACCATCTTTGCTTTGTTTCATGGCTTTTGGAGAGATGGATGGTAGTGCTGGAGCAGGCTGGGGCCATCGAGATGTTGATTTATTTGATCATGTCTTTTCAATGTAGAATTTGTTTTTCTGTGCATACACTATGCACCACACACGTAGCACAAGAGAGGCAGTCCAGGACTTTGGTTCTGGGTATGGCGGCAATGTGTGTATTGACTGGAACTGCTGGAACCATTTTATTTGTTGAGCAATTGTGTTTGTTCTGTGTGCTGGCATGCTAGTCCAGCCCTTTCATTTTTCATTTGGTGAGGTGAGTGAAGGCATTAGGTGCTACAAATTAGAGCACAACGTCATATAAAACTCAAGTACACATCCTCATATTATAGTTAACCAATATTTATTGAATGCGCCCAGCCCAGCCGACATGCGCTTGTACCTGCAATTCAGACTTCTAAAACTTAAGTGGCAACATTCAGCAACATTTGGATTTGTTCAATGTCTGTGCATATTTGATAACCATACCAATAATTAAAAACAAACACAAAAGTTTTTCCAAGAAAAGAATTCCGCAATGGTTAAGCAATGACCAAAAAAAAACATACACACATATATGTGCATCCAATATTAATTCATAGCATTATTGCAATACATCATAACACAAAACCGATTAAAATAAAATGTATTTTGATTGTTTTTGTGCTATAATGTATTGCAATAATGTTGGGAATTAATATTGTATACACTTATATGTTTTTTATGTTTTTATTGGTCATTATTTAGGATGGATGCCTATAGCTTGGAAAACACTGCTCAGATCTTTTTGCTATGTTTGTTTGCTCACATGTTTACCAACGCATTTGGGGTGAGACCCACACAGTCCCCACACTTCCACTCCCCACACAAAATCCCTGCAATATTGTCTGACCACAACCCACCATATATATTTTGGTAGTAAAAAGCTAAACAAAAACACGCAAGATAAATGTGATCAGTTTTCAATCGAGCAACAGACTAATTTCCTTTATTTAACCTCTATGCTAGTCACTAAGAATGGCATTACACATTGATTGTGAATATGAAAAGACCTCCCATAGTAGTTTCTTAAATAGAACCAAAGGTAGACTTGGTAAACAAAGTCAGCAATGACAATGGTAGAGGGCAATCAATACAAGATTGCTCAGTGAGCCAACACAAGAACATGTTCCTTATTGAATCTTGTCTCAATTACGTGCAACTCTTCCCCCACATCAGACAGTTTTTTGCCTTCTGGCAGAAACTAATCTAAAATATGAAATCCATTGGGAATAATGGCAGTCCAATCAAAAACTATCTAGTTTTTCAATCAAATGTCATATTTTTCTATATCAGGCCATATTTATTTGTGCTGTTCAGTCATAGCAATTAGAAAGCATGTGATATAAAACAGAAGATTATCTTTCCGGTGCACACAACTATTATTTAGAAGAAACATGTGAGTACCATTCAGCTTAACTCATTTAGCAACTTCACGCCATCAGACTCTGCCAGTGGGAGTCAATATACGGTGAGTATTTACCTGTTCTTCACATTGGATCTGCAAAGGTTCTTTCTGCCATAGAATCCAATCTGTGTCCAGTCCAATATAGAGATCTGGTTTCATCTCAGGCTCACTCATCAAGTAGTGATTCACATTTCCATGAGTAAGCCGATATTTTGGAGACCATATTTCTTGTATGAGCTGGTACGTGCTGAACAGAATATTCTGTTTTCTTGACATCACAGTGCCAGCTGGTGAATGTACATGTTTGCCTCCATGGTCGCAGCATTGTTGGTACTCCTGTGTCTTCTCTCAGTGCTTCTGGCCGGGACTGGTTAATGACGTAATTGTGGATCAATCACAGCTGATTGTTCAGATATTCTTGTACTTCTTCACATGCAATTCCCACTCAATCTGTGCCTGCAGCTGTGATCTTCAAAGTGAGGGTCATTAGCACGTTTTGTGTGATACTGGTTAAGTGTTCAAGCACTCGTATTTTGCCTAAACCTGCATATACATTTGTAAGTTGCGATCCAATGATTAGCCTTAGTACCTTTTTCAGCACTCCTAACTTCTCTTTTGCATAATATAAGAGTATGCTCGGGCCACCAAATTAACTCTATCCAAATGCTCCCCTCTAGGCTTCTTCGGTTCCATCCCCGTTCGGTCTTTCTGCTCCTGTGCTCAGCTCGTCTGATTGTCGCACCTGTTCAACAATGAGGATGTCACATGAAAGATCAAAAGCAGCAGGACAAAATTCATTGAACTAAATGCAGCATTTAGCAGTAGCCATTTATCTGGATTGGTCGCAATTTACGTATTCCTAAACTTAGGCTTTTGAAATTGTAATAAAATGCCCTCCTTCTGTTTTTTAGGTATGATTGCACAGAACTGCACACGTTGTATGATAGTGACTATTGTAGACATTTTAAATAGCATTGTATAGGAATATTCAGTTGTACTGTTTTTTATACAGTACCTTTGTGGTAACAGTTCTGTATTGCCCTCAATAAAGTTAAAGCATTGACCCCCCCAATAAGCTCACCTTCATTTGTCGGAACACATATGCCTGATGCTACCATTGTCTATAATCTTTCTTCAAGTGTTATTCTATACTACAGCTTACCTGAAACAAGTCTGTGCTGCTCTTTCTTTTGCTGTTCAGTATCCATTAAAGTGCTTAGTGATCAATACAGAGTGTGAATGCAAAGTGCAAAGCTCAAAGTGTAAAGACAAGTAACACAGCAAGCCGGCAGTCTAGCAGCAGCACAATAAACTTAAAATGAATTATTGTAAAAATGTTGAAGCAATTGAAAATGAGTTAAAATTGCTGTTGTACACACAAAAAAGCCATTACAAATGTACAAGAAGTCTTAGTGAGCCTAGAGTTCCATATGAGGAATGCCTTGTTGGCTTAGGGGGCTGACAGAGCCCAGCCCATGCCCCTCTGTAGGACTCTGAGAGCAACATATGTATGGCTGGATTGGACCCATTGCTCCAGGTGCAGAGTTTGATTACTTGGAGAAGGACTGACTCCTAGACTCCTTGGCTGTGACAGGCCTCAGGCTCTGATACCCGAGTACAAGAAACACTTGTGCTCAGAAAACCAACAAACAGAGCAACTTCACTGGGGCAAAGGCAGTTGTTGTGTGTTGGGTTTGTACCCGCACACCACAGCACTCCCAACACGGCTCTGTGTATGGGTGGGATGTGCTGAATAAAAGGGGCATGACCTGGAACTTCCAGGTCAGTGCAGAACCAAGCATGTCTTGTGTCCACCATCATGTCTACTGGTCTCCTTTATGATACAGGAGGCCATATAGCACCACATAGGCAGTAACCAGGCCCCCCCAACAGGGAGCTGTGGTGGGAGCTGCCATCCCCGCATGGCCTCTACTTCTCAATTAGCCGCTGTTCATCCTGCATGCCTGCTCTCCATGACAACAACACTGGCTAAAGCCTGAGCATTTGGCCCAGATACACATTTGATGCCATCCCGGAGTTGCCCCTTTGGTCGAAGCTGCCATTACCAGCAAACAGATTTCCCATAACATGGGTCAGTGAAGGCCCACTAACAGCATGTCCAAGCCAGACACAAGCAGACCTACTGGGGCTGCTACTCTAGTCAGGCTACAGGCTATGTTCAGCCCCCACACCGGGCCAGAGTGGATCCGGGACCCTAATGCCCCCATTTGACCTTCATATTGACCCATCATTGGTGGACCATAGATGGGCTATTTGGCCACAGAAGTTTGAAATAAAAATGGACTGCAAGGACATTGTCACTCATGGACAAATTCGGTCTCACCTTTACTGAACGTGGGAGATGATGTCCTCTGCACTTTCAACTAACTCCCTAACCCTGGAACTGCAGATCACTACGATCTGGCAGAAGACACACTGGCAACCACTTCATGCCACAGCTAAATCTGGAATATGAAATCTTTATTATTTGCACGACAGTCCAAGATGAATCTGAGTCTTTGGACACCTACCACACCCGTCTATGATGCCTGGCACTCACCTGCGAGTTTGACAGTGTCCACAAAGAAGTCCAACATCAGGTCACCAATGGCATGCACTCTGAAAAGCTAAGACTCATCATCGTCAGCGAAAAAGGCATTCCTTGCTTGCGAATACTGGAGTATGGGTGTCAGCCAGAACTCTACCATGTCAGAGCAGCTCAAATGGAGCTCACAGTGAAGAAACCGAAGGTTGCTCCTGCGTCCACCCTTGCAACTGTCTCGAATCATTCCCAGCAGAGGAGACACGACGGGGAGTCACACAGCACAGTACCTTGGCTGTCACGCCCATCCAATTACTGTCAGTGTGGTGGACTGCACCATGCAAAAAGAGACTGGCCAGCTCAGGGTGCAACGTGTGGCATGTGTGGCCACCTAGACCATCACACAAAAGTGCGCTGCTCACCCTCTAACCCATCACTAACCCATCGCAGAACCTCCACATACAGACAAGGCCCAAGCCGAAGAGAAAACAGGCAAAAGTGTGCCAAGTGGATGCAAACAAAAACTCTTCCATGACAGAATCAAGCAAGGGAGAAGCGGCGGAAATGGTAGCTATGCACACCTGGCCTACAACAAAGCAGAAGGGCAAAGTTAACATGATCTTGACCCTAAACCGAGGTTGTGAACTGTCAAAAAGGAAGTGGTGCAATAACCGCATAACCAGAAAAGACACCACAGTAACCATCGACACAGGAGCGTCTATAAATGTCATTCCACAATCAACGTGCACGCAAATGTTCCCCCTTCCATCTCAAAATGTCACTGACACGTGTCTCTACACATATGACACCAAGAAACCCCTACCAGTTATCTGGCGTTTTTGCATGGAACTCACAAGTGGGGTTGTCTGCATACAGCCAAAAATCTACATTGTCGACACAAGACTGGAATGTCTACTGCGGTGGGAAGCAGCTGAAAATCTTGGCCTCATCCAATTTGTCTTTTATGTGTCCACGGCCGAAGAAATTCAAGCACTCCTCACCAAACTCACTGCGTCTCCCCCATGGTCTTCACCCACAAACCAACACAGCCTGGGAAGGTGCAAGTGTGCATCGACTTGCGCATTCCTGGAACAGCCATCATTGGAGAGATGCATGTCACCCCCACACATATTGAGATCATTACATACCTGACAGGGTCTCAAGTGTTTGCCAAACTGGACCTTAATGCTGGCTACCACAGTTAGAACTACACAAGGACTCCCAATGCATCCCAACATTCTCATCCCACCTTGGTCTGCGGAGGTACAAGCGGCTGAACTTTGTCAGCACCTCAGTGGCTGAGGTCTTTCAACACGCCATCCAAACAGTCCTGCTCGGAATCCACAGGGTCATCAATGTCAGCGACGACATGCTCATATTTGCAGAAGACAAGACTGAACACCTCTCATGTATGGAAGCCATTTTGGATGACACGGGTCTCACCCTACATAGCGAGAAATTTGAGTTTTTTTTAAAGAGGAACTATCTTTCTTTGGACACGTCTTCAACAGCAGTAGAGTTTTGGCAGATCCTCTGCAAGTTACTTTTCCTTACTTTACTTTGCATTTGTAATGCGCAACCAAGGACACAAAGGATTAAGGGCACACGGCAAAACACAAACCAACATTTAAGACAAAGACATGATTTAGCTCACCTGTACAGCTGATTAAGAAATGGTGGATCTAGCAGAATAAAAACGTTTTACATTTTTTCATGAAGATTTCAGTGGACTTTATTTCCCTTATGTCAGGCGGGAGACCATTCCATGCTCTGGTTGCAGCTTTAATGAGGGCACCTTTTAACACTTTACTGGTGTTGCATAAAGGTGTCTTCTACTGATGCGAGTTATTAGATCTGAGAAACCCAAGATTATGTTTCTCAGAGAGAAGCTCCTTCAGGTAAGCTGGCATGGATCCCATGTGACATTTATGAGTAACTAATAACAGCCGGTACTGTACTCTTGCTGCCAGTGGGAGCCAATGTAGGTTCTGGCTAACCTTCGAGAAGTGATCTCTCCAGTTAAGGCATTTGACCACCCTAGCGGCACTACTCTGTATCACCTGGAGACGTTTATACTCAGATTTCAGAATACCTATCAAGAGACTGCTACAATAGTCAATCTTTACACCTACTATTGCCCTTGCAATAGTTTCAGCATTTTTTTGAGAGATCAGAGGCCGCCGGTGGGACAACAGTTTTATATAATAGGGTGAGGAAGAGACCAGGCTGCTAACTTGCACCATCATATTAGGATTGTGGTCCTGTACTATGCCTAAGGTTTTAACTTTCATTTTAATGTTAATCTTAGTGTCTGCAGTAGAGAAGCATTCATAGATTGAACCTAGTGTCATAATCTTCTTCAGTGTTCCCACCACCATGAGTTCTGTCTTTTCCTTGTTTAAGGCCAGACCATTTTAGCATCCAGGTTTGAACGAGATCATACACCTTATTAATATTTCGTTCATCCTCTATGTATGATCCAGTTAGCGGAATGAGACATTGCGTGTCATCCGCATAATTTGCAAATGCTATGCCATTCAGCGCCATTAAATCAAAGAATGGCACAGTGGAAATATTATAAAGGGTTGGAGACACACAAGCGCCCTGCGGAACACCATAAACTAGGTTCACAGGCACTGCCTCCGCCTCCCCACTAAAAACTCTACACTGCCTGTCGCTCAAAAAAGAGCCAATCCACTGAGCGGCATTATCTGAGAATTTTACCACTTCCTTCAACCTAGTGATCAGAATGGAATGATCAACTAGGTCAAAGGCTGCAGATAAATCTAACAGCATAAGTAGCAAGACTTGGCCTTTGTCCATGGAATCGAGTAAATTTGATTTAAATTCCACAAGCGCAGTTTCAGTCCCATGACTTTGCCTAAAGCCGGACTGATATTTGATGAGGATCTGGTGATTATTCAGATGGGAAGAAATTTGACCATAAGTCAAGCGATCCAATATCTTTAAAAGAAAAAGTGTATTTGTGATGGGTCTGTAATTAGTCACTATATTTGGGCATAGACCTGTTTTCTTTAAAAGGGGAGTTCCAGGCTTTCTTTATCCCCTCTGGGACATGTAAGTGATCTCAATCCAGCACTCCAACTAAGTCAATGCCTAGTATGGGATGCCCAATGGAAACCCTTATTTATATATTTTTATGTCAAAAGTTCTTTTAATTCTGGATGATGTACCCTTATATAACGCCCCTCTCTTTTAATTCCCCTGGTCTCACTGAACCAAGAAATAGGTTTGTTTTGCAAATTAAAATATTTATTTGAAGAATTGAACAATATATATATCACATTTTTATAAATATGGATAATATCTCGGATAATATCTGAATATCACACTTATGAATATGAACAATGATCAGCAATGGGTAATATTACAATATCAACAATTTCTTTAATCAAATAGGAGTAGGGATAGGAGGATTAATGTATCAGAGAATACTTGGTGCGGTTCAAGGAAATGCAGTGATATGAAAGAATGCAACACAGAAATATAACTTGATATGACTTCAATCAAAAGACAATATAATCACTCTTTCCCCCTGTTATTACTCACTCCCCCCACTATGTAATATGAAGAGATGGAATGGGGGCACACAGGTATCAGGAATACCAATCAATAATGCAGTTCAATCCCGATTCCCCCAGCAAGCTTAGAGAGAACAGGTATGATTTTAAACAGGTCAATTGCTTTTAGATGTGGTTTGAATTGTATGGGAAAAGTGCAAAAATGATTTTAATTTGCTAAATGGGATTCAGAACTAGTGAGAGTGGTTTTGGATTGGTTCAGGTCAACACTAGCAATGATTATAGAATGATTAGCAGATGGAAAACGAAATTCAGAAGTTGAAATCAAGAAATAGATATTTTTACATGTGGTGAAATTGAGCCAAATTCGAAATCGTGGCAACTTTTCCGTGTGCGGGAAACGATTTACAGCACAAATATCAGGAATTGAAAGCTGAGGATGTTAGCTTCAAAATGACATTTAAATTCCGTCTCTGGGACATATGGTTCAAATGTTACAGAGGTTTTTGTGAAGGTAGATTTTTCTCAGAAACAGAGTCAAGATTTCAAAATGACAGATTGCGCTTTAAAGATTCGGAACCAATATGGATTTATACTAAGGGGCTATGAAAGTACAAGATACCCAACGGGACAACCACCAGAACAGGGCGCCTTCCACTCTGATTGTTGTGCGCCAAGACACTTGACTTTCTTCAAAAACATCAGCACATAGATGATCATTGCTACAGTTATCACAGACAATCTAATGAGAAGGATTCGGGATACACACTATAATGCAGTTCTGGATAGGTTGAAATGGATTGAATAGGATTACTTTAAACTAAGAGATGACTATGGACATTTCTAGACTAAATACTCACTCCTGTGACTTTAGAATGGAATGGACCCGTCAAAGATCTGGTCAAGGGTTTTGACTTCACTCGCCACCGGACAGGGTTCAGGGCACCTGGACTCTGCTCTCAGCAAGGCACTCTGGTCTGCGCAGCCTCTTGGACTGGATCTGACAGGTTCTGGATTACAGCTCTGCTGGACGTATCTGAATCTTGGTTCTAGCAAGGGGTTCTTGGCCAGAAGCAAAACAGCTTAGCCAGGCTGTTGAATGGTTTTGTTAGGCCTCATGAAGTTTAGGGGTTAGAATCAGGTTGCAAAAGATTCTGAAGCCTGCTGAAAAAGGATTCAGCTTCTTGGGTTAGGCCTCTCTGCTTCAAAGTTCTAGAGCTTGGTTCTAGAGTCTGGTCTCTGGATCTATGTCTGGAGCTTGGATCTTCCTGCAGGGTGCTTCGCCAAGAAATCAGCTGAGGAGTGGAAAGTGTGTCTTGTCTGTCCTCAGCAGTCCCTATGTATGTATTTCCAAAGTGGGTGGGGAGGCCGATTCTCTATGCCCAACCCTCTAAGGATCTGATAGGTCAGAGAATGTCCTGTCCCCTGATTTGAGAAAGGAACAGTGTGTCATCCTGTGTCATCATGTGTCATGTTTATGGATTAGGGAAAAACCCTCCCCTTTGTCTCTGTACAGTATATCTTATTTTTCATAAAAAACATATTTACAATATGCACAACTTGTTAATATTACATATACACATCACAGATTAATTAAGGCACGTCTCTGTTCAAGTCCCATTTTCCTACGAGCTATGGTTCATAAATGACAACTTTTTTGCGCTTTTGGTGGGTTTCTCAATGTTAGTTCTGCACCAATTTTTACATGCATGCACATCCCATCTGGTCACATTTCTGTAATTTTTCATGTTCCTAACATAAACACAACAGCTACAATATGAATAAATTCCGGGGTTCAGTCTCAGAAAGTCGCACAGATTCCAGCTTAGTCTTAAACTGTGAGTGAATTTTCCATTTTAACAATCTCTAAGTTTCATATTTTTGTCAGTTCAGTACACTTTGCTATAAGCATTTTTATAAAACATACATTTACTTCCACTTCAATCAACATTTTCAGTATGGCCCGCCTCTAGAGCTGGGCTGAGTCAGAGGGTCAAATGGCTTGCCTTCCTGCCAGAGCAGTTGTTTGTCAGTTACACCCGAATTAGCATTTTCAATTCAGCCCAAAGAACCCATTGTTTCTTGCTCAGGGCAGCAGAGGAAATCTCCTCCCCTTCTGATTAACATGCCAATGCGATATCCTCCTTTTGGTGGGAATGAACAAGGTGTGAGTTTCCCGGGGAAGGAGGCCTCTTCGAAGTTTTAACTGAATCAGGTTACCTTCTGGTCAATTGTAACATAGTTCCTTGTGAAAACAAAATACATTTATAAATGTAAAATATGCAAACATATTCTTTAATTCCAGTCTTTTTCAACATGAAATCAATGTGTGGCACTCTTATATGGCATTTTGATGGAAATCCCTTCTTTGGCATAGTTTGAGTTCAATGTTCAACTTTACACATGATAGGTTTTAAATCGCCGGCTTCTGAAAGAGGTGAGTAACGGTACTACACCCATTTTTGACAGATTTCTTTCAGCAAGCAATCTTCAATGTGGATTTTCCTCTGATAAGTGTACTTCTGTGGACCTTGTATTTATGTGGATTCTTGGAGTAGAATGATGTTCAACACCCAACAAGGAGTTTGGATCTTTTTGGGTGATTTGTGAGCCATGATTTTTGCACATTTTTTGCAATCAAGAAAACAGATTTCCAAACAGCTCCGTGTTTCTTTTTGGCAATCATCATTGCTTTTTTTCAAGTGATTTCAGGCTACTTTGTGGGTAGCCCAATGGTGGGTTTTGGCAGTGGTCTCCAGTGTTACCACTGACATAGGCAAAAGTAGATGGTGGCCTATTTTTCAGATTTTTACTGCGCACTTTCTGGTGATTTTTAGCGAGCAGCATGCTTTCCGGCGGCCATTATGATGTTTCTGCTGCAAGCAATGCACAGTAATGTTGCAGGGCTTGGACTAGTGGGTTGAGACATCCCACAGACATGGTTTTCCACAAAAGAGGCATTCACAAATGTGCACAAGGCCATAATTAACATAGGGGAGCAGGCTTGAATTATCATAGCTGAGCAGTTGTCCCCCTTACATCTTATGGTTTTTAGCTGCTTACTGATATTGGCCAACTCTATTTCTGATATTGGGGAGAAATTGAAATAATTCTGTGGAACAGTCTCACCCAGTATCTCTGAGTTTCCTGCATCTAACAGCATATTTGAAGAAGAATTTTTGGATTCGATATATTTTTTAATTTGATCCAGTTTGCCCATCATGCCATCCTGGATTGTTGCGCATCAAGCAGATATTGCATATATAAAGGCAGCATCACCCCCCATGACGCCAACCAAAGTGAAACATTTCCTGGGGATAGAAACATACTGTGGCCATTTCATCAACAACATAGCCACCCTCTCTGAACCATTGAGGAAATTAACCGAGTTCTCCACGAAGTGGCTCTGGGACAACAGGTGCCAAGAAACATTCCAGGCCATCAAGGACTCCATGTCTGCTGAAGCCATCATTGATATTACAATACACATCTGCAGACAGAACTCTACATCCATGCAAGCCCAGTGAGGCTATGAGCAGCGTTAGTCCAAAAGTACCCAGCCATTGAAGTCAAGCCCATTGCATATGCATCAAAGGCACTCACCCCCACTGAGCAGCGGTACTTGCACTTCAAGAAGGAAGCCATTGTGTCATCTGAGGTTGCCTCCACTTCCATCTATTTCTGTATAGTTGAAAATGTACCACATACACAGACCACAAACTACTTATCCCATTCTTCATGGGCTCTTCCACCTGCAGAAATATGAGTTCGACCTCACCTTCTAAATTGGGGTGAAAAACCCTGCAGATCTTCTCTCATGGCATCCACAGCCTGCCACGGAAGCAGAAGTGCTAGAGTCCACAAAAACCAAAGACATCATTTGCCAGGTGGTCCACACGAAGAAGCCAAAGGCCATCAGCCTATCCAACAATGAAGAAGCCATCTTGCAAGATCCATGCTGTGATCTCATGAAAAATGCATTGATGTCGGGAGACTGGAACTTATTTCTGCGACACAACCACAACTGCATGAAGACTGTCCAAGGTTTCCTTACAGGAATATTTGCAGTCCGCCATGAACTCTCCATCATGTCAGATGGCCTCCTCCCCACAGGCAAACGGGGACAAGGGGCGGTTCAAGCAGACACTGATCAAGACCCTCTGCATCGCCAATGCTCAAGGCCTCCACTGGAAATTGGGCTCTATTGGTTTATGAAGAACCTTAGACTCATCCCACATACACTCACGGACCTCCCACCATCCAACCTTATGTTTAGGGTGGTTCTAACTCATCCACACCTCCCCAGAAGTCAATACTGGCGAAAACCATTGACAACCGAGAAAACTCCCAGGACAGAGAATCAACAAGAGATAGTGAGAATATGAGTATGCCGACTGCCTCAATATGTGCATTGACTTCTGCTTCTGAAAACTAAGAATGAGAAACATGTACAAGTGCGTTTATGCATGTTTTGTTTTCTGTTGATGTTATTTGGGTGAAATACAGTACTGCAAATAAGGGTATGCATATTTTCATTTCCAGTAGAACAGTATGTTTATGGATTTCATGCAAATGCATATGTGAAATTATTGAATGACTTTTAGCCAGAATGACCATTTTAAAATTAAGGGGTGGCATTACAGAAATGTGTGCATGTGCAATTAGCAGTAAGGCAAACATTGCCGTAGTCCAAAAAACATAATTGTTCAAATAATTTTTCTATCAGGACAAAGAACCAAGACTATGGAGACTATTGTTGTTTGTAGATGATGCAGTTTTACTGTCAAAAACCCCTGTGGGCATGCAGAATCAGCTTGATGTCTTTAATAAATTGTGTGCTGCAAAAGACCTTCACATAAACATTTTTTAAAGCTAAAACCATGCAGTGTGCTTGTGGTGGGAAAAAAGGCCTTAAGTATGGGAAAACTTTTATCTAAACAACCAGCTGCTGGACACGGTGGATTCCTACATGTACTCAGGGTGGATCTTTTTGAACAAATTGAAATGGCACACTCAGGTAGAAAAGAGCTCGCTATCGCATTTGCGGCAGTGTGGGTTTATTAGGAAGCTAGTAGCACACCTCGATGGAGAAGTCCTTACTGTTCCCCTTAAGATCTATCAGGCTCAGACAATCCTGGGGTAACTTATGGGGCCGAGTTGTGGGGTGCAATTGGTTGTGCCTCTATTAAGACAGCTGAATATAGATTTTGGACATCTTTGCTTGGTTTACCCTTGAGTGCCCTGTCAACCCCGGTGGCATGTGAATTTGGTCTTATAGAGATCTGCTATGCTAATATGATACAGCCAGTGTTGTACTGGCTGCGGATAAGGAATAATAAAGGTTTATTCACATTTAGGGTAGGTTTGGAGGAGCTACTATCATTACCAGATGGTAGGAAGCTGTCTTGGTTTAGGCATGTAAGAATTATGCTTTTTGAAATTGGGTTAGGGGATTTAAGGGGTAACCCCACAAACTAACGCAGAGGTTATAAAGCGGTGGTCAAGAATAAATATAGAGAGTGGGCATGGAGTAGGATGATTGATAAATACCTGTTGGGGGAAACAAGCTAGGGTTTATCTACATCTCAAGGATGTCTGGGGTCCGGAGGCATATTTGGACTTTCAAATGTCTACAATGTCATCCCCTTTGTGTAGAACATCTCTTATTTTTCTGTTGGGCACATTGCCGGGCAAGAGTGCGTTGGCTCATCCTGGTTTGGAGTCAGCTAGACTCACTAACAATGTTGTCTGCCTGGCAACTCGCCTACACCTGTGTTAGCAGTTTCATCCTTTTTAAGAACTGTTTGTAATAAGAGAATGTTATTGTTGAGATACATTTTAATCCCGCCTGTGTCTTTGGGAAGGCTGCTGGCTAAGGACGTTGTTGTTCACTGTTTTAAGATGCATGATGTTTATGATTATTGTTGTTTCATTTTTGTATTGTTTACCTTTTATGGAAGTCATGCCGAAATAAAGGAATTGAATTGGAATTGAATTGCACCAAGACTAGGGCAACTACTTCCCTGCTGCAAAAATTCATTTAATTTTCTCCTAGTAGTAATTGTACACGG
Source organism: Ambystoma mexicanum (assembly GCF_040938575.1). Lineage (NCBI taxonomy): Eukaryota > Metazoa > Chordata > Amphibia > Caudata > Ambystomatidae > Ambystoma > Ambystoma mexicanum. The sequence continues at coordinate 1,069,018,637 of NC_090935.1, forward strand.
ACATTTGAAAAGTTTCTGTAGTACCACCCCAAGTTTCAAAAGTCTATAGATGGGAGACCCAACCCTGAGAAACTAACCTACCCAGATGCATGGCATTTCAGGCAGTAGGACCACCTTATCTGATCCCGAGCATTATCGTCATCTCAAAGATATTCCATGCAAGCATCTTCTGGCATGGTCCAAGGTAATGAAACCCACTTTGGCTGAAAGATATGACTCACACCTTAGTGCAAGACCTTTGTACCAGGAAAACAACTAAACATGAATGTTTCTCGATTCAGCAGGCCCAAGCTCCAATTCCCAGTTTACTGATTCACTTGGAACATATACTGGGCCTGATACTGGCTTAAATATGGACCTATGATGCCAAAATATATTTAGAAATACTGGGAAATTAAGAATATACTCTTTATCTTCAAAGATACAAATGCAAATATAGAAAGTTCTGAGGAAGTGCACATAACTTGAAACCTTGGACTCCAATACTCTCCTCTAATGAAATTCCCAATACAGGAATGTTTGTTGTGAAGTCTAGACTAATCGGCACCACCTCTGATTCTGCTAAACTCTCCAATTAATATCATAATATGAAAACTTAAGACCCATGGCAACAGTGTTCGCAATAATAATAATGTTCTTGCTGATGTCATAATAAACTAAGAGGTGCATGTATTGATTTAATATGCACATCTTACTTTTTGTGATTCAGCATTGCGGTGAAGGGTGGCATTTGGCATTGTTGGCTTTGATGACTGATTGCCTTTAGCATGACAATATAGATTTAGAATTGCACAGGCGAATTGGCATGTCCTCCAAGTGTGACTCATGGTGGGAGCAGTTGCCCTTCAACACGAGTGGCCATCGAAGGGAGATGCATTTTTCTTCTTTACCCTTTTGATAACTCCTCATTAAAAGTTGGGTCGGTTAGGACACCTACAGAGACAATTTGCAAGGCTCACTCTATTGATGGAAATTAACTGTGGCATGACACATTGATGGGGGGGGTGTCTGCATCTGATTCTCGCTTCATCCCACCAACAATGCAAATGTGGACAACAATGGAAGACCATGTGCACAGATTGATCAGTTTGAAATACATGTTTTTACTTCCCCTGGCATTTTAGGGCTTATAGGGAGCTCTGTGGCTCTATCCAACACCTATTCAACATCTACTGCCCTGCAATGTCCGGGGATGGGCCGCAGCAGAAAGATTCCCACGGTCTTTGATTTGGCTAGGCAGAGGTTGGAGGTCTGAGGGGTTACCTATAGCCATGTACTTGGTTATGGGCATACCAGTGATTGGCACATAGTCAAAGAAAACATGCATGCTGTGTGTGCATACTTGTGCGCTATCTCCCCTCTACCTGAACCTATACGTTTCTCAAATTCATGAAATCAAAAGTAAAACGTATACATTCATTATTAGTAAAAAACAAAATAAAGACAAGATTTGTCAGTTTATTTCTTGTGGTTGAATGTCCAACCAAAAGTGAACCACAGCCGTTATCATTGATTTGTTGTTACTAGTTAATATGAGTGACCAGCGCTCCTCCTGTAGTATTTTAGTTGTTTTCAAGAATAAATGGGCGATTGCGAGGTGCTTATCTGCGAGTGCTGGGCAGTGCATCAAGACATGCTGCAGACTTTCAATGGCTTCTGCTTGCTTACAAAATTTGCAGGTCTGATCTCGGGTTGTAGGATGGTTGTGGTTAGTTGATTGTGTTCTGATCCCAAGGATTTCCTGGGTCGGAAGTCCATTAAATCTAAGTTGCATAAAGATGTCAAGGATCAGGTGGTCTGGAAAGAGATTAAGATAATGTGGCAATTCATTCAGGGCTCTGACATCGCCCATACAATTCAGTGTAAGTTAATACTAATGTTTTTCCTTCTGGGTCGTTAACCAATCCAGTGTTGCCATTTGGAATTTTGCTTGTTGTGGTCTATTGATCAGAGTGTCCATGGCTATATCGCTTTCTATTAGTTGGACATTGATAAAGTCTTTCCATTTATTCAATGCAGTGGTGTTGATGTTACCTGGGTTCGGATGCAAGATGTCTCAGCCTGTGATCCGGTCATTATTGATCAATTTCCTGAACAGGTCAAATTTTTTCCATCTGCTGATTGAATGGAGAGATTGTAAACCAAGTTTGAATCTGATGCACGATGATGGTATGGAGTTTGGAAGTGATAAAGACTTTGTCCAGAAGATTCGCTCCAGTTTGGCCCATATGTCCACCTGTACGTTGATCATAGTCTTGTCACCATATGTCAGAATGGGTGTCACTTTCTGTTTATAAAACAGGATGATAGGTTTCAGTGAAAATTTCCCGAATTTGTTGTGGATTATCAAGCCTTGCCGTGCTAAGGTGCGTGCTTTGGTTTTCAGGTGGTCGGACCAAGGTTCTTCAACTTGGGATTTGTTGAGTGAAACCCTTAAGTGCTTGATGGTCTGGACTTGGTCAATTTTTTCCTTATTCAGGAAGAAGGACGATATTTTAGTCGGTGGGCCCAGAGAGCGTGATAGGGTCATGACTTTAGTCTTCTTTGCATTTATTTCCAATTTGTTGGCCACCATGTATACTTGGATGTTGTTAAGTGCTATTGGGAGACCTCTGAGTGTTTTAGCGAAAATGGCAATGTTGTCAGCATAAAGAATAAATGTAACTGATGTTGAATTTAGTTTCGGTGGATTTATTAGGTCGGAGGCCACTGTTTCTTCAAAGTCTGAAATGAACAATTTATACAACGCTGCGGCAAGCGGGCAGCCTTGTATCAACCTGTGCCAAGTTTTTATTGGGTGCGTTACCAGGCCATTCTGGCTCCACCGAATCTGGACTTTGGTATTTGAGTAGAGCAGTTTAATGGGTTCGATAATGTTTCTTGGGCATCCCCTTTCATTAGCTTGGCCCATAACATGTTTCTGTTCATTTTGTCAAAGGCGAGGTGTAAGTCGATGAAAGTGGCCCATATCTTGGTTTTTGATCTAATTGTCTCGTGTTTGAGCAAATTGAGAATGAAGAGGTTTGTGGTGGTCCCGACTCGCTTGACAAACCCAGTTTGCCTAATGACTTGTCCCTTCGCATTTAATGACCAGGTGCTCAGTTTGGAAAGCATGATATTCGCAAATATTTTCCCCAAGGGATCTAAGAGTGCAAACGGCCTGTAATTTAGAGGGTTCTCTGTTGGCCCTTGCTTGTAAATTGAAATTAGGATAACCTTTTGCCATGAATGTGGTATTTGATTTGTTCTGTTTATCAATTCCAATAGTTGTTTGAATAGGGCTGCCCATGAGTCTGGGTTCTTTTTTACGATGGCATTAGATAATCCATCTGGTCCTGGCGCTCGTAACACGTTCAGTTTTTATATGGCGTTGGTTATGTGTGATGGGACCCAGTCAATTGTTCAAAGACCTTGAGTTAATGGTATCTCCTCGGTTCTAGGGGATGGTCGATTTTGGTATAATTGATGAAAATGGGTTGTCCAACTATCTTCTGAGACCTTGGAGATCATGTTGTCAGGTGCAGACATTTGTTGATTTAATAATTTCCATAGGTCTCTGGAGTTCCTGTCGCCAATTGCTCTCAACATGGTCTCAGCATCATTCTGTTTGCGAGACATCTCTGCCGTTTTTAGCCAGTTCTTGTATTTTTGTTTGGCTTGTTTTATCTTCACTTGTTGCCCCGGGGATTGTTCTTTTTTCAGTTGTTTTAGCTGCTTCAGTAGAGATTTCTTCCTTGAGGCTATATTACTGCTATAAGTGTGCCAGTGGTCATTTTGCGAGGATTTCCTGGATGGTGCAGCTTGTTGGAAGTTATGTAGGATCCATTCATAGTTTATTCATAGATAAATTCTGTAGGAGGCTGTCACACTTGTCAGACATCTGGCAAGAGTGTAGCCAAGAATGTGGCACCTTTGGTGCCTCTTGCAGTGGTGGGAGTTCCTTTTGAGAGGGTAGGAATCGACATAGTTGGTCCCTTAGACTCTCCAACCTCTTTAGGCAATCAATTTATATTGGTTGTAGTAGACCATGCTACTAAGTATCCTGAAGATATACCTATGAGGATTGTTACTGCTCAGGCAGTTGCTAAGGCCTACTTGGTCTTTTTTTTACCAGCGTAGGTTTTCCTAAGGAGGTTATCTCTGACAGGGGATCTAATTTTATGTCCCACTACATGCAGGCCATGTGGAAAAACTGTGGAGTAACTTACAAGTTCTCAACTTCCTACCATCCCCAGATGAATGGATTGGTAGAGAAGTTTAACTGTACTGTGAAGAGCATGATAGGTGCTTTAAAAGAACCAATTAGAAAAAAGGGGGACCTTCTACTGCCATGCCTTCTCTTTACTTATAGAGAAGTCCCTCAGGAGGGAGTTGGATTTAATCCCTTTGAGCATCTCTATGGTCATCCAGTTAGAGGTCCTTTGGCCCTAATTAAGGAGGGGTTGGAGAGTGCTCCTTCCCCCATGCCATTGAGAGTCACTGACTATGTGCTAGGTCTCCGAAGGAGAATGACACACATGATGACAGAAGCTTCTGATAACTTGAAAGCAGGTCAGGCTGTGGTGAAGCATTGGCATAACCAGAAGGCCAACATGGTTGACTTTACTCAAGACCAGCAGGTTCTAGGTATGGTAACTACAAGGCAGAGGTCCTTACAGGACAAATGGATTGGACCTTTCAAGGTTGTGGGAAAACCTGGATAGGTCAATTATTTGGTGGACTTAGGCAAACCTAAGGAGGCCCCCGGGGTCTTTCACACCAACCGTCTACAGGCCTATGTCTCTAGACCAGAATTATGAGCTTTGCTTCTAGCCTCTGCTTAGGGGGAGGAGTAGAGTGAACCTCTACCTGACCTCATCAGGGGACAACCTTTACATGGAAGATAGAAGGAGTTAATCTCTCTTCTGACACTGGAACAACAGGAGGAGTGCAAATCTCTGGTAAATCAGTTTGCCTCCTTGTTTTCACTATCACCAGGCTTGACTCCTTGGGGCCAGCATGATATTCTCACTGGTGACTGTTTAGCTGTTAAAAGCAGAAGTTACAGAAGGAACTTCCAGTGTAATAGAGCCATCTACAAGTCCATGGTCTAGTCCAGTTGTACTAGTGCCAAAGGCAGGATCCAAGGAGTTGAGAGTCTGAGTGGTCCATGGAGCTCTTACTGCAGTCACAAAGACGAATGCCCATCCTTTACCTAGGACGGATGAACTAGTGGACAGACTTGGTTCAGCCAAGTACCTCAATACATTTGACCTAACATCAGGCTATTGGCAAATAGCTCTGACAGACAAAGTCAAGGAGAAAACTGCATTTTTGACCCCAGCAGGCCTCTACCAGATTAAGGTAATGCCTTTTGGACTAAAGAATGCACCTGCTACGTTCCAAAGGATGGTGAATCAGGTTCTGAATGGGATGGAGGACTTCTCCATGTCATACTTGGATGACATTGCAGTGTTCAGCCCTACTTGGAAAGAACATGCTGACCACTTAGGATATGTATTGCAGGCTCTTGAGCAGGCCCATCTGGCCATAAAGGCAAGTAAATGTCAATTTGGTCAGAGCAAAGTGGCCTACTTTGAACATGAGGTAGGAGGAGGTGAAATAAGGCCATAGACTAGCAAGGTACAAGCTGTAAAAGAATGAGCCACCCCTACTACTGAAACCCAAGTGAGAGCCTGTTTAGGTCTCACTGGTCATTATAGGAACATCATAGAGAACTATGGGTCCATAGCTTCTCCCTTGAATGTTGCTTCCTCACCCAAATTCCCCAAGAAGGTCAGGTGGAATGAGGAGTGCACTAAGGCTTTTGAAGGACTTAAGAAAGCCCTTTGCCAAGCTCCAATCTTAAGAGCTCCCGCCTACAGCCAAATCTTCATTGTGCAAACAGATGCTTCAAATACAGGTATAGGCGCAGTTATGAGTCAGCTGGATGAGAAAGGTAGGAAACACGCCATATGCTTCATCAGCAGGAAGCTGAAGGAATCTGAGACAAGATGGGCAACCATAGAATGTGAGTGTTTTGCCATTATGTGTTCTCTAAAGTAGTTTAGACCATACTTGTATGGATCTACTTTTGTGATTCAGACAGACCACCAACCCAGAATGTATGACCAACTGGAGTAAGGAGATTCGTCCAGGGCTGGATTAAATCCTCCTGTCCCTTAGTCTGGTGGGGACGAGTGTTAGGAAGAATTCACAAAAATGTGCTAATTCCCTTCACCTTAGAGACCCCCAGCAACTTTGCTGGATTTTGAGGGCTTGATTTTTTTACCTGGAAAGAGTGTGACCCTTTTTCCCACTCTGTCATGTGTTTTGAAATGTGTTTTACTCCTGTGTTCTCTATGGTCATGGAGTTTTAGACAACTCCATAGGCATCATCTTTTCATTTGTTTCAGACATCACCCTCAGTGCAGTGGCACAGGGAAACCTTTTTCAGGCTTTCCCAAGGTTGAAATACCTTCTCTGGGATAAACTACTGTTTCCCAGAGTAAGTAAAGTGAAATTGACTTTACTAGTCTTTTTAAATTCCTAGACCCAGCATACCCTATCTTACAATAGAGTGGTGGAAGGGTTACTTACTATCCCATGTGTCTAGATACTCATGTAGCAGTCAAATGCTACCCTTTCATCTCAAAATGGCTGGTGGCAGTGGTTTTACAACAAACTACCATGATTTTTCCCGACCGCGAACACCGGTAGTGTTAAAACACGGGAGCCATGTTTTTCAAGATGCCGTCTGAGCCCCTTCTGTAAAAACAGATCCTGGTGTTCTTTTTTTGACGTTTCTTTGTGGAAAGGTCCTTCTAGAGTTTTGTTCTGTGTGCCAAACCAGGTTTGGTTCCTTTGTTCATTTGCCTTTTGCAGGCTTCAGGAGTGAAGACTGCCTCTGGTGCCCCAGTGTCTGGGGTGGGCAGGAAGAAAGGGCGGTGCCCGAAACTCACTGTGCTTAGTCTCCTAGGAGACCCAAATGCACTCTGTGGTGATTGGCTGACTGACTGTCCGGCAAGGACAGCCACCCTGCTGGGTGAGTGACAGCTAGGCTGTAATGAATGGGAGAGAACTGAATAAAAGGCGAGTCTCTTGGCTTGGAAGGCAGAGTTGACCACTGGAACGAAAGAACCAAAGACGAGCTTTAAGAGGACGGCTGCTGCAACTCCTGGACCGTTGGTTTGCCCGGTGAAGCCCTGCTGTATGTACAAATCGCTAAATTCATCTAGACAGAGAAGCCCTGCAAGGATGACTTCTCCCTTTGAGTTGGTGGGACCAATCAACTCGACACTAAGCTACCTAGATACCATTCTCAGAGCTGGTTGTATTTTCCTAAGAGTGCTGCAGGAAACCGAATAACCAAAATAACCAAATAAATCTGACGTCCTCCCTCTTGTCCCCACAGCAAGATCTGCCGGAACTGCCAGGAACAGCGGTCACCAGCTGCATCTTTTTCTTCACTTGTAAAGGTACTGTAAAACCAGACTGAGAGTACTTACCTCTCGCGGTGAAAGTGCTTGAAACTTTCCCAACTCACAGGCCTAATTAGCTTGAGACCCAACATATGATTCTTCTTGCTTCAAATTATTCCTGAGAACGTTTGCAGAGACTGGTAAACTCAAAATATCTGCACTGCCTAAGAATTAACAGTATTTTTTCTATGTTCTGATAACCGATGCCTTTTTGCTCCTCCTTCAAATTATTCTGAATTCCTCAGAAACTTAGAGTGTACAGTACTGAAGTATATTTGTGTGTGATTATATTGCCTCCTTCTTATGAATGTTTTATAACTGATAGTTAAATAAATTAATACGTATTTATCAATGAAACCTTGATTGTAAGAGTTTATCTGAAAACCTGTGATTGTAGACCTCTGTGTAACATCATTACAGCTTACATTCCCTCTTGAGATAAGCCTGGCTGCTCATCTCCGCTACCAAAAACTGTGTAGTACAGACTTGTACCAAAGGTTGGTTTTGCTTACCCCTGTAGTCATAGCTGTGTGTAGTGGTCCCAAAGGGTACTGCATACAAACTTTGCCTAACAACCCTATTCGAATAATTGCGCCTAATAGGTGGTGTTTTAATGGGGGTTGCTTTATTATTCAGTTTAATTGTTGTCTTGGACAAAGACACAGATTAGGTGGCTTAATTAAGCTTTTTGGGGACTTTGCAACATAGATGCCCCAGGACGTTCTAATCAACCGAATATTAACAAAAACTAGGAGGCTTTGCCCCAGACAATGGTCTCTCCAATTATCAATTCATATCTCACCATTGTCTGTTGAAGTCCTCGACTAATTAAAGTGATGCACATTCTAAATATAATGATAAAAACAAAAATGTGACAGAAACTGCCCAAGGAGAGCTTGCGGACCTGATGAAGTTGTTGGTGTAGTGGGGTGCTGGGCACAGGGTACAATCACTATCCGCAATGTAACAGTTCTAGCATTGGTATGCAGTAACACAGAGGCATGATGCAAGGGCATTGAGGCGACTCAAGTGCAGGCCACATTCCAAACACACAAGACGCCTGCATACCCGGTTTATTTTTTGAAGATGTTCTAATGAAATATCTTACAACGCACTTGGTACAGCATAATAATTCAATTGCACGGCACGTGCTCTATTCGTTGTACTTCACTGGCAATTACATGCCACAAAGTCTGCATAACATTGTTTGGCTTTTCCCTTTATGGAGATGATACTGTGGTTTCTTGAAAACAGAGATTTGAATTATGCACATGCAAGCTGCCTGAATTTACTAGAACGCTACTCCACTTCCCATTTGAAATGACTTGTCACGGCTCATTGCAATGCCTCATTGCTTTGGGAGTGTTTTTAGGACATCTGTGTATAGTGGCCTGACTGACAGTGGTCATATCTCCTTTCATATTCCTGGGATAACCAATAGCAAGAGAGACCGGGTGCTATTTGTTATCAGATTGATGGTAATTGCATGATTTGGTCTGCCTGCGAGCCGCGAGATTGTCTCTGCAAGCAGAGAGGAGCTCTGGGCGAGCTTGCAATTTGAAAGCCTCTTGATATTCAAATGAGGGTTTGTCCTTCAGAACTTTCCTGCTGCCAGTCACTCCTGCACCCTCTTCAGTGGTACTAAAGATGACAATGAATAAACGCGTGAAGCCTGTGCGGCTCTCCATCTTCCCGCTCAGGGCTTCGTGTCCTTTGCGCGGGAAGCTCGCCCGCCTGCCTCGCGATATCACTGATCCTGTCTCTCCCCTTCTCCTGTCATTTAAAAGGTCACGCCTAAATCCCCGAGAGCTACTATAGGGAAACCGAGGTGTGTACAGTATTTATCTAAATGGCGCAGCGAGGCGGCTAAATACCAGGCTTTCCATTCATTAAGCGAACTGACAGTGAGAGCATGTTGGCGTTATTACTGTAACAGCCCAATCAAAGAGTAATTACAGTGCACTCCTGGGGCGTACTTTGTATGTAGATGTCAATTTGAAATGAGTAGATCACGTGGTCTATGGTATATTATTCTCAAGCTGTGTAATGGTCTTTTCCTTAATTAGCTGCACTTACAGGTATTCATTAATCACGTACTGCTTGATTTCTATAAGTACTAGCGTTTTGAATACTTAAGTATATGTTCCATGCTTTCATGGCGAGTATTTATTTCAACATGGTTTAAGGTAAGACTGCTAACACGTATGAAAAGCTGAGTAAATGGATTGGACGCAGTGGTTGAACGTAACACTTTTAGGCTGCAAACGTGCGCCACTTTTTCCTACTCGTGCAGACCCCCAGGGGAAGCTTTGTAGTCGTCAGTGCCAATCCTAGACATTTTGCAGCCTTCTATGATATGTTTAAACAGACAATATTTTGCCCTATTTATTAATGTATTTATTTAGTTATTAATACATTTATTTAGTTATTAGGTATATAGCTCAGCAAACCGAACTGTTTACCCATTTTTAACATCTTAATACATACATCGAAATTCATACACACCCATCAATACATCACCAACCATATATTTGACAACAACATTAAAAAAAGAAGACAACACATACGACATTCGTATATCAAATCAGTTCAATTCCTTTCTACATTTCTGAGTTTCCTATTGGAAAGGTGTGTTTCCATCAAGTAATCAGTAGTTAAAATCTCCCATGCATCTTTAGAGATTGAAACACAGTGAAACAGTTACTGTAGCTATCATTACAGGGGTATAAGCCCCGTTAAATAAAATGGACCACCATTCTGCTACTCTTAGAAAGCGCTGCTCTCCTATACGTTTATCTAGATAAATAGCTCTCAGTTTGGCTAACTAGAGGTCTTATCTCTAATTCCCATAACTTCTCTAGTTGACAAAAGATTGAATCACATTGCATGAAAATAGATCTATGGATCCCATTTGGAAATTTCCCCAAATACTTAGTAGGGTATTGTAGGCTTAAATCTTGCCCACAAAGTTGGCAACCACCTTGTATTTTTTACTATATATGTTGTGTCCTATGCCAATCATAATTCCATAATTTCACTTTCGCCTTCGTGGGTTTAGTTAATGACAAGCCCAAACCAATGCCTGCCTCTTCTAGAATTGTCATACAATCTGCTCGCCATGCTTCCAGCATTCGATCTTGTTCACTTTGTAAAACCCGTTTCATCTAGAAAAAGGGGATTTAGGAGCTGTTGTTAGAATCTTTCTAAAAAGTCCCAGTTTTTTTCCATTGAGCCATACCTAATAATGAAATCAGACCCAACTCAAACCGAAAGACCCGCATGGGGAAACTAGTAGGGAGGGCCAGATCCTTCCTTCAAAAGATTGCCAGTCATTTGATAGAATAAGGCATCAGCTCTATAAGTCAACATTGAGAAGTCCTTTTGCATATAGAATAGAATTACGGGGCATAGCGAAAAGAGACAAAATTTGATTTGAACTGCTAGCCTTGGGCCACCAATGATGTAGCCTTTGATCTTTTTTTTGCACATTAGGCAGATTTCTTTTATTGTTTTTATATAAATATCCCAAATAACAATACTCAATCACTAACAAAAATGTATTTTGCCAGTCAGATGTCAATTAAAAGTAGCTTTTTTCCTCCCTATATTGGGGAGAATGCTCATTACATTCGACGTACAGATGTTAATTCTTAAACCATTTTCCCTCAGTATAACACTAAGCAGACAGTTGTCTTTGAAGACTATATCTGTTTGGTCTAATAGAACAAGATCATACGCATACAGTAACCACTGGATGGGCTGAGGACCAATTCTAGGAGGAAAGGCGGTAGCCCTCTCCAGATCTGTGTGGTGATCTGAAATTAATAGGTTAAATAGTAAGGGGCGAGGGGGCAAACTTGCTTTAAACCCTGCTGTGTTGGAGTAATGGAGGATAATTCACCTTTAAGATTCAAGTGAACTGTAATGGACGTCTGGATGTACAGGGCCATTGATAATTCAACTAGATAAGTAGGGCATCTCCATCTCATTAGTTTTGTCCATAACAATCCCCTGTCAATACGATCAAAAGCAAGCAGAAATCTACAAAAGCCAAGAATAAAGGGGATTTGTTGCAAAAAACCTGTCCCTTAAAAAAAGAGAACATAAAACCATTTTAAAGTGGTCCCAATACCTTTGACAAAACCTGATTGATTTAAATATGAAATTCCCACCGACTTAGACCAGTCCATAAGCTTCGATAATAATAAACTAGCAAATATTTTGCTGGGTGGGACTAATACTGTGATTGGGCAATAATTGGCCAGAGCTGTGTGGTCCCGCCTTTTAGATAGGGGATTTGCTTGGAAGTTAGGATTTGTCTAAAAGTCAGTCTCAGAATATCTGCCCATAACTCAGAATGTTCTTTCAGCATCGCGTTAGAGTTCCCGTCCAGGCCGGGGGCTCTAGATGTGCTAGTTCGATTTAGTAAATATAGCGCATCTTCTCTGTCAAAGGTTAGTGGTAGTCAGGTATTGAAGCATGGCTTTTACAATACTCCATGTAATCATCATCTACGAAGATATGTAAAACATTTCTCATCCAGACATCATTTGGTCCAGGTTGGACTGCAGGGCTATTTGGGTGGAATCCCCTTCTTTGAGTAACCCCTATATCTCATGCATTTTCCTTGTTAAGAGTGCGGCTAATATATTCTCCACATCTCTCTGCAACATTATAGCTCTGTAGCCTCTTAACCAATTTTTAAATACCAACTTTAATTTCTTAATTGATTCCAAATCAGGGGAGACAAATCCTCTTGTATACTTCTTGCTTCTTTTCCCTGATCATAAACATGTCTATGTTTTAATCTGGGTCTACCTGATGTTGTTTGCTGTACCATAAAGGTTTGCAAGACTTCTGTATACATTCCCAGCGGGCAGGGTTCCCCAATTGCCGCCTTATTAAGTACCTCATCAATATCTACATACATTTTTCCAATCTCGACTTGTTCCATTTTAGGTTATTTAGACCTTGTTTAACCTCCATCATCAATGGATATTTTGGTGGAGCCCATTTCACTATGTCCCATTGCCACCTGGTTGTCAATACGGCATGGTCGTTTAGTGAATTAAACTTCACAGACATGGATAGTAAACAAGGGAAAATATTTTGCAATACTAAGATATATATGTTTATAGCTAGCTGGTCATTCCTTTTCCAGGTAGCCCAAGCTAGAATGTCTCATTTTATTGTGCCACTCATCACACATAAATGCTGGATTCAATCATTTTCAGTAACTGTTGACCTCTAAGTGGAACTTGTTTCCGTCCTTTACATTTTATTGAAAGAAGACAGTCGAAATCTACATCCAACATTGAAATCTCCACACAAAATAATAGACCAGACTTCACCGCTTTGTAGACAAGCATCCAGTACATTAGTCAGATCATTCCGAAAATCATCTGTTATGGCTGTCGGATTCCAGTATACATTTACCAAGGCAGAAAGCCCCTTGTGCTTAGAATTATTTACTGCACGCTTTAACTTGGACACCAGGATGAATGGATTTGGGTTGAATCCAACAACAATCAGGAAACTTAAAGGTGTACTAGCCCTACTGTTAAGTATTGTGTACTTTTTATCACACAAGAACAATCGTAGAGCATCTTTTTATTTATACAGTGAGATACTCAACAGTAAACCTTCCATGTGTATGCTAGCATTATCCCTAGGAGGAAGCACCTCCTATCCCTTTAAGGTGGAGCTGTCCCTAGGTCAGAGCTGGGGTGCCACCTATCTAATAGGAAAGAGCAGCGAAAGTCTATCCCTGCCTCTACAATGTATAATACTCCAACAGAGTTAAAAACAAGAATTGTCGAACCAGATCTATTTTTTGCGAGGACATTTCAAGGAGGAAGCATTTCCTTCTGGCTTAATGCTGTTTCTCTTTATTCACCCCTAAAGAAGTGTGTACATACACTATAGATCAGTTGTTATACTTTGGTTCAACAAGACTAAAATGGTAAAAAACAGAGATTCTTTCTAGAACTGTCCAGACAGATCTGTTTTTTTGGAACTGTTTATTTGTATTTTGCTGGTAATCCATGGGTTCTGCATTCAATTTATTATAACCAGATAAATCTGGAAAAGATCACCAGTTGAATGTCGGTATTCCCGACATATAGATTTTAGTGCACATATACCGTATGCCCAACAATACGGATATCATACAATATCATACAATAGGGGGTCGACCGGTTTCGATGTCATAATCGATGTAGTCATCTTCTTCAGGACTTGTTTTTTTACTGCGTGTTATCAATCGCATTGTCCATCAGAAAAGGTGGGGCCATCCATTCCCGACTTCATGGATTTGGGTTGAGCCAGGCTTGTATTGTAAGCCCACTGGAGTTTCATACTGCAGTTAGTAGCCCAGAGGCCGGACAACCCTTTGAACCCTTATAAGACGGAGACAACAAGACGGAAAAAACATCTATAATAGGGTCTGTTCTTAATCAAGTCTGTTGGAACATTGCTTCATCTGCTAATATAAGGGCTTTGCTTCCTGGCTGGAATAAATGAGTGACCCACCCAGTATTCCATGATTAATAATGATGGCTTCTGTTAAGGAGGGCCTTCTTAGTTCATTTTTAGATTTGTTACCCAGTCATAGACCTGGGAGCCATGACCAGTTCCCTTGTTCCCGCTGGATTAGAGAGTGATTTACATGTTATACCACTGTCCGCCCTACCGTTACATGGCAAAATCACATAACCTGGTGAGGAAAGAAGGATTTGGTTGTTGTTTGGTGCTCCCAAGATCTTTCGTTTGGTCCTTGTTTTGTGGCAGTTAGGAACTGAGAACTCAATACTTTCTCTCAAGTCATAACCCAGGGGTTGCAGTAAATGGGCTTCTTGTAATAAAACATTCTTTATCATGTAAGAATTTACAATTAAGAATACCAACTCCAACCTTCCATCTAGACAGAATTCCACTTGATCGATATCACTTGAGCAGAAATTTCTTAAGGATAAAATGATTTGAGGATGTTTAGTCAATTGAGTACAGTCCTCCCTCTCTGAATAGGTAACCTTTTTGTTGGGACCTCCATTCACTGTGATGCCACAAAATTATTTTTTTCTTGCCCCTTAAGGTAATTTGTTTACTCTGTTTAGAAATAGAGTAGTATCCTTGAGGTTCTGCATCAATTATCTGGGGTAGAGGACTATCAGGTTTGATGGTAATATTATCTGGTAGGTCGGTAATATCTTCTTCTTCACTCAGGAAATGGAGCTCTCCCCCTTCCTCCTCACCTTATGTTGTAGAAGAATAATCCAACTTTTCCTCCGAGATCGCCGGGCTTCAGCCTTTTTTTTTTCTGCAGATATGGTCTGCCTCGGAATGAAGCCACCGTGATTCCAGTCCTGTGAATCTCCGGTGACTCCTCTCCGCAACAGCCGGATCGGTGGAGGGAAAAAGCCACAGGCGTAAAAAAAAAAAAAGATCTTCACGAGTAAAGTACCGCCGCCGGTCAGGATGTTATGTACCAAATGAACGTAGAATCCAGGACAAATAGTGGTCAGGAAGCAAATCTCCCTGCAGGAGATCAAGAGGAATCCGGAATAAACAAATAGGTAAAAATTAAATGGTAAGAAAACGGAATGAGAGGATCCACGGACAGGAAGGAATCACACAAAATTAGACAATAATGACAGAACAGGGGAAACAGAAAAAGGGGAAGGAAGCCAAGAGGGAGAAGGGTGACAGGCAAACAGCAAAGCAGAGAGCCTGAAAAGAAGCAGAGATGAATACAAACTGTCAGCAATAGAGTGGGCGGATCACCGCCAAGGGAAATAACAAGGAGCGTAAGCAACAAGGAGAAATCCAGTAAGTTGCAACGCGCCGAGCCGCCGAGTACTGAATCGGAAAGAGAACTCGGCGGTGGCCATGTTGAAAAAGACTAGACCGCTGCGGAACATTGCAAAAACAGCATGATGACACACTCTAATGGAGGTTGAGCTTCCATTTCCTCCATACTCCCAGTCTCCTGAGTTTGTGATAGTATGCCCCCTTCGAAGACCTCGTCCTCCCGGCCGACCACATCAAACGAGGGGCCTGAATATTAGAACAAGGTTCCCAGGTACCCTCAGAAGAAGGGTACCCTTTCCAGTGAATTCAATATTCCAGGCATCCGCTGTGATATCGGGAGTCCCGAATCTGTGAGACCTCGTACTCTTCTGAGGTGGAAATAGGAATGATCTGGAGCTTGGGAGCAGACTGTGTTCGGGTAACAGGCAAGTAAGGTCGTAGAAGAGAGGAATGAAAAACTGGATGTACCCGCCTCAGGGTATTGTGTAACTTGAGGCGGTAGGCTACAGGATTGATTTGGGATAGTAACTCATAGGGACCTTAGTGCCTTTCCTCCATTCGGGTACCTGTCTGCGATGTCAATCAGCTTGTTCTTTATAACAACTGCTAGCCACTTGAAGACTTAGACGAGCGGTGACGTGGGCTTCTTTGATTCTCTCAAGGTGGTCTCTATGGTTGGTGTGTATGAATCTACAGAGAATGTAGGCACTATGGATTGAGGATGTACACCATAGGTACAGTAGAAGGGGCTGATCCCCAGCGCAGAATGCACCGAGTTGTTGTACGCAAACTCTGCAGTGGGGAGCAGAGATACCCAGTTGTCTTGATTTTGGTTTATAAAGCATCTGAGATACTGCTTCAGAGTCCAATTTAGCCTCTCTGTCTGTCCGTTGGTCTGGGGATGGAACCCCGAGGAGAGAGCCCTTTTGATCCCCAACTTCTTACACAATGCTGGCCATAATTTGGAGGTGTTTTGGCTACTCCGATCTGATACAATTTTCAAAGGAAGACCGTGTAACCTGAAAATGTCCTTCAGGAAGACATCTGCCATCACTGAAGCGGAGGGTATTCCGGTTAGGGGGGAAAAATGCGCTAACTTGGAGAAGGAGTCCACTGTGACCATGATGCAGTGCAACCTAGGGAGACGGGTAAGTCCACTATAAAGTCGGTTGAGATGTGTTTCCAAGGTCCAGGTGGAATTGGTTCTTGATGAAGTAGTCCCAAAGGCTTCTGCGTGAGGTGTTTGTTTTGTAAACAAACTAGACAGGTTTGCACATACTCCTGAGTATTAGCTCTCATGTTGGGCAAATAGAAAGATCTTTGGAGCAATTCTAGAGTACTGCGTATACCTCTGTGGCCGGCCACTTTGGAATCATGGCTCTATTTGAGATTCTTTTGTTGGAGATCGGGAGATGAAAAGAACAGTTTTCCGTGGACGAAGAATAACCCATCTCTTCTTACCACTGGCTGCTTCAGAAGGACAGATGCAGGCTTTTCCAGGCTGAGGGAGGGCTCTTGAACTTGTTGCAAAAAGGATGTCACGGTGGAAATAATCTGAGTATAAGGGAACAACAGTTCCTTGCATTGTGTAGGGTACTTTTCGATGTCTTCTTTGCGTGATAAAGCGTCAGCAATCAGGTTTTGAGAGCCGGGTATGTAAGTGATAGAAAAATGGATTTGGGCAAAAAAGTTAGCCCATCTGGCTTGCAGTGTATTGTAGCATTCTTCTTGTTTAAGAATTTGCAGGTTTTTGTGATCCGTTCGTATTTGAAAGGGATGCAGGCTTCCTTGAAGTAAGTGCCTCCACTCCAGACAGGCTTGTTTCATGGCCAACAGCTCCCGTTCGATAACGGAATAATTCCGTTGGCTCGAGCTCAAGGTCTTGGAAAAGTAAGCAATGGGATGTTCTAATCCTTGATTAGATTGAAGGAGAACAGCACCCACCACCGCTGCAGAGGCATCGGTTTCCAAAATAAAAGGCTGCAGTTGGTCAGGCTGTTTTAGGACAGGAGCGGTGCAAAATCTTTGTTTTAAGTTGGAGAAACTGTCATCAGCTTCCTTAGACCAAAGAAAAGGATCAGAAGTCTTCTTCAAAAGAGAGGTAACAGGAAGAGTGAGCTGGGAGAATTCAGGGATGAATTTTCAGTAAAAGTTAGCTAGTCCAAGAAACCGTTGGATCTCTTTAACGAAGAAGGAGGTGGCCAATTCAAGATTGCCTCTACTTTCTTTGGATCCATGGTTATCCCATGGTCAGATAGGATGAATCCCAAATAAGATATTGAGGACTGAGAGAAAGCGCATTTTTCAGGTTTAGCCAAAAGGTGATGCAACTGGAGCCGGCATAATACCTCCTTAACGTGACACTGATGGTCCTCTAGATTGCGTGGGAAAACCAGTATATCGTCTAGGAAAACAGAAGGAGTGTTGACTAGTCCAAACAGCATCACCTGGTATTCAAACAGACCGTATGGAGTGCGGAAGGCCGTTTTCCATTCATCTCCTGCTCTAATGCGTATGCATTCCTGAGATCGAGCTTTGTGAACACCACTGAGCCTTGGACAGACTTTAACACTTCTGTAATGATGGGCATAGGGTAACTGTCCTTGATGGTTAGCTTGTTTAAACCCCTATAGTCGATACAAGGTCTTAGTTCTTTTGTGTCTCTTTTTGGAGTGAAAAACATGGATGCCCCTGCGGGGGACCGAGAAGGTTTGATGAGCCCATCAGCGAGATTGTCATCCAGATATTGCTTGAGTACCTCCTTTTCGGATACCGAGAGTGGGTACATCCGACCAAAGGGAACCAAAGTTTGAGGAACTAGGTCAATTCTACAATGCTCTGGTCGATATGGAGGTAGTTTACGGGGAGACTGTTCCTTGAAGACATCTGAAAATTTGGTTTGGTAACTGGGTATGCAATGGATTGCACTGGTCTCGGTAGAACATACGGTTTTAACATGTTCAAACAGTGGCTCGGGTAGACACTCCTCTTTGCAATGCTTGGAATGAAAGCTCAACAGATTGTTGGTCCAGTTGATAGTAGGATTGTGTTTTCTGAGCCATCCTATACCCAGTATAACCAGGAAGAGGGCTGCACGAATGATGTCAAAGCTCATTATTTCTGAATGTTGTTGGATGAAGACTCTTACTTTCTCAGTGGTATGAGTAATAAGACCGGAACACATGGGTCTTCCACCCACTCCTTCCACCTTTTGATCTTCAGTCTTTGTGAGTCTCTTTAGACCCACCTTGTCTGCCCATGTGGTTTCCAAGAAGTTACTGGCAGCTGCACAATCCAACAGGGCTTGTGTGTCAACTTCTTTCCCTCTGAACTGTGTCTTTACTGCTATAACCATCAGACGTGAATCCTCAAATGACTTGGCGGAGGTGACAGAAAGGGTTATGTAGGGACTGGGGTTTGCCCCTCGTTAGCCTGTTCTATTAAATACCGAGGGCATTCGTTTCCCGGTCTCCTAGGAGGAACATCTGGACAGTTCCGCAGCAGGTGGGAGGAAACACCAGAGTACATACAGAGGCTTCCCTCTCTTCTTATCTTTCTCTCTTTTGTGAGTCAATGGCGCCCGAGTAGTCCCAATCAGCATAGGTTCATCTCTGATGGGACGCGTGGTAGGAGAGGAGGGCAAGGGGTTTGCTTCAGGATAAGATCCCAAACTGCGGCTCTTCTTCTTCTCATTCTTGCATTCAGTCAAGTGAAAATTGATTCTAGAGCTGCCGTGAGGAGGTCAGAAAAAGTCTCAGGGCGAGGGATATGAGCAAATACGTCTTTCAGTTCTTCTCACAATCCTCTGCGAAAAATTGTATATTGGGCTTGTTCTTGCCAACCCGCCTCGGCTGCCAATTTTTTGAAGATTGAAATGTAGGTAAGCAGGTCAGAATTTCCTTGACGAACATCCAGCAGATCCTCACTGGCTACGAAGGCACACTCTGTCCGGAGGAATGTCTGTTGTAGGAGAGCTTTAAAGGCTGTGAAATCTTGCAGAACCAGGTCGGACAGGGAAACTAATGGAGTTGCCCATGCCAAGGCAATTACTCGACATATGAGTAATCATGAATCCTACCTTGGCATGATCGGTAGTGAAGGCGCCTTTCCTAAAGGCAAAGTGAATGTTACAAGCCTCCAGGAATTCTTTAACTTTCCTTTCTGAGCCGTCAAATTTCCCTGAAACCAGGGGTAGAGGAGGGAGATCAGCAGTTTGCTGTTCTCTAGCAGCCACCCTTTTCTGTAAGGTGGCATTGTCGACTTTGAGTGTCTGTACTTCGCGATTAAGGTTTTGAACCGCAGCCACACGTTCTTGAATCTGCTGTGGTGTGGCCATCTCTTCAATCTGGCGTTGCAAGCTAACGTTGCAAAAACAGCGTGATGGCACACTCTAATGGCGGTTGAGCTTCCATTTCCTCCATACTCGCCAGTCTCCCGAGTTCGTGATAAGGACATCCATCTCTTGTTGAACAATAGGAGATGGAAGATCAATTATCGAATCAGACCTATCATTTACTTTCAGTATATGAATTTGCTTGGGCTCATTTATTACAGAGATAGATTGTTGCTGCGCTTTCAACGTAAACATAGGACATTCAATCTTCAATTAAAGAAATCCTAGAATTCAACTGCGAAATTTGGGTTACCTGCTCAGACACCTTTTGGTTTATGGCCTCATATAACTTCACCAGTGTGTTGTGAGTATAATTTAAAATAGGAATTGGTGATGCAGAAGCATTGTAAGCAGATGGGTCAGGCATTTTTAGAGATTCCGAATTGGCTGGCCTGAGAATGCAGAAATAGAACCTCTGAGTTGGATGGGGATCCCGGATACAGCTCAGTTACCCCTCCTTTACTTTTAAACACACTAATGTGCCCACAGCATTTGCTTGTAATGCTGCTCAGCACTTTTTACACAGGCAACTAGAGAGAGAATGCATATCAAGTTATCTTATATCAGTTTTTTATTTCAAACAATATTTTCCCAACATACAAAATTATAAAACTGCTAAAGTCAGCACAAAGAACAAACAAATTGAAAGAAAAATTGATTCAAAATTAATTTTTCAAAAACCAATTCAACAAATACAATATGGCTGGGGATTAGTATACAGTGATTTCATACAATACTATTAAGCACACAGCAGAGCAAAACAAATAATTCAATGATTAATAAGTAATCCGTACTACTGACCTGCCTCATTATTTCTTTTCATTTTGTTTCACTAGTGGATCAGGTATGGAGCAAGGCAGTCTCTTCCTTTATAAGTCTTAATACAGGACACATGTGTTAGGGAGAATTCTCAGAAATGTGCTAATTCCCTCCTACCTTAGAGACTCCCAGCTCTTTTTGCTGGACTTTAGCACTTTTAATTTTGATCCTGGAGAGAGTGAGACCTTTCTCCCACTCCCACTCCCTCGTGTATTTTTATTTGATTCAAACCCTGTGTTTATTTTGGATTTGGAGTCTGAAAAACTCCATAGGCATCATCTGTTTACATTGTGACACACAGCAGCTCCAGTGTCACATAGAAATCCTTTGGATTTCTCCTATGGTTTAAATATCTTCTCTTGTTTGTTTGTTTATTCACTTTTATGGCGCACCAGACACGTAAGTAACAGGTCGCAGCAGTAAGAAAATGCAAAGCTTACATAGTTACAAGGAATACAGTATATACAATAAAAGCTTACATAGTATCCATGGTTATCAAATATCCAAATATACAAGATATACAATAAAGACTTATGTGATTACAGAAATATGCAATGTACAAATATATATATATATATCTTTAGCTGTATTTTGTTACCAGTAGAGAGCCATTTATGATGACGTCTAATGGAGGAGATATGGGTTCTTTTATTTATGCCAAGTGCTACTCTCAAGGCATTATTTTGTAATGCTTGGAACTGCTGGATGGTATTTTTATTTGCACCACTGTATAGGGCATTACAATAGTCAGTTCTGGATAGTATTAAGGCTCTGGCCAAGATCAAACAGCTGTCATTAGAGAGGAATGGCTTGCCAGCTCTAATCAGCTTGCAGGTGTAGGTTGTGGTGGAGGCCAGGGATTTTACCTGTTTATCAAAGGACAGGGTGGAATCCAGGTAGAAGCCAAGGGTTTTTACTTCCTTGGAGACTTTGATGGTATTTCCATCAATGTTGAATGAGAAAAATTCCTGACCTAGTTTTTTTATGTTGGCATGAGTTCCCATGATTATCACCTTGGTTTTATCATCGTTCAGGCATAGGCCATGAGTGGCCATCCATGCCTGGATGATAAGATATACCCTGTTCACCAACTCTGTGTCCTTGCTATGATCCCCAGAAAGCGGGAGGTGAATCTGTGCATCATCTGCATAATTGGTGTAGAGGACACCTTGGATCTTTGATAAAGTACGCTGAATCCTCAATGCCCATTTTGTCAATATGGCCCAGTCTTCTTTTTTCGCCATTTCTTGTTGGAAAAGTCCTTCTTTAGATTTACTCTGCGTGCCAAACCAGGTTTGGCCCCTTTGTTCATTTTGTCTTTGGCAGGATTCACTGGTAAACTCACCTCTGGCTCCAGCGTGTCTGGCAGGGCAGGAAGTAAGGTAGGTGCCCCAAACTCCCTGTGCTAACTCTCCTTGGTTACAGGAATGCACCCAAAGGTGATTGGCTGGCTGGCTGTCCTTGGAGGACAGTCACCCTGCTGTGTGAGTGACAGCTAGGTTGCAAATGAATGGGAGGGACTTGCATAAATGCCGAGGTCTTTTGCACGGAAGGCAGAGTCGACCACTGGATGAAGGAACCAAAGAAAGAAAATGGAAGAGAAGCTTGTTGCACCTTCTGGACCATTGGTTTGCCCCCTGAAGCCCTGCTGCAGTGCTGAAGCTCCAATTTCGACATCGACTACAAAAACCCGGTAAGGACGACCTCTCCCCTTGGGTTGGTGGGACCAATTGACCGCAAGACAAACTTGACTGGAACTCCTCTCTCTGCTGGCTGTACTTCCATTGCTGCTGCAGGAAACTAGTGCCAGTGGACTGGAACACCAGAATCGAAGGCATCACCTTTACACTGGACCCAAGCTCCAGGAAGATCTTCAAGACTCCCGCAAAGCAGGACTGACCAAGCCTGAGCCACCTCAACAAAGTGCTAGACCCCAGAAACAAGGAAAGTCCACAAGGTGTCCAAGAAGCGTGGTGGTGCTATTTGCGAGTAGCTGCAACCGCGAAGTGCCGCTGATCTGAATTGCGCCCATTGCTGCCGTCAACCTTCAAACAGTAGTGCAGGAGTCCCCAGACGTCCTCCGTCTTGTCCCCATGACTGAGACCCAGGAACAGAAGGATCTGCAGGACTACAACAGGAACAGAAGGAAGCTGGAGCCATTTCTTCAGAAACAAGGTACTGTGAACTAAGGGGTACTTACTTCTCGTTGTGTATAGCTTGCTTGCTCTCACTGGAGACTTGCATTTGCTGCTCTTTACAGAGTTGCTTGCAGCTTTGACCATCACACGCATCCCAGTTTGTGGCCCAACAGTGATTTCTTTTAACAACAAAACTCTCTTCAACATTGTGCAAGACTTTTACCAATCTTTCAAGTATTGCCTCAGCTCCCCTAGACGTTGCTCAATCGACATTGTCTGTCCTGGCTCCCTGAAAAACTCTTCTTACCCTCTGACTTTGTGTTTAACTGTCCCTCCAAAAAGTCATACATACCTTACTTGTATAGCTGGGAAAGGGTTAATCTACATTGCATTGGGGGATTCAAACATGCTCACCTGTTTGAGAAACGTGTTAACCATTGTTTCCTTCCCTAACCTTTTCCTGTTTGCCACAACTTCAGTGTTACCACTTACCTGTGAAACGTGATATATTAATGTCCACAGTGTCCTAACTACTGAAGTCACCTCAGAGTGTAGGAAGTATCTGTGTGCCAACCCAAAAGGGTATCTACTTTACGTGATTGAACTGAATGAGTGTATTGTTGAAGTATATTTTAAGTGTTGCATATTGCTCCCTTATTTTAAAACTTGCTCCCTTATTTTAAAACCGACTGTTAAATCATTATTTAATCAAGAAACCTTGAGTATAAGTGTTATTTTAATGCATGTCACTGCGAATCCCTATGTTGCAACCCTACAGCTCACATTGACCCCTCTTGAGATACGCCTGGCTGCTCAGTCACTCTACCAACTTGTATAGTACAGACTTATACCAAAGGTTGGGTTACCTATTGCCAAGAGGACAAAGTTTGTGTAGTCAGCGTTACTACATAAAATCTTGCCTAACATTGGGCTGCAAAATACAAACAACAGAACTAAAAGCCCATAATTATATTATACTCTGCTGTTGTTTTTCTCATCCTACTCATATTAATTCATGATGCCAGGGACTCCCATCACGGGTTCCCTACATATATAGCTTATAGTGCCATTCAAAATATGGGTGTTTAATGTTTATTCATGTGCCTTTGTAGGCTAAATTACTTTGCAGTCATGGTAACTGACACTGGAAGTGGAATGCCGGTTTGTGGCCGCATTAGCACTGTTTATGCGTCCCTCCCTCTCCTTTCTTGTCTTGTGTGTAGACAGTAGTAAGTGACGTTATATTATTCTTAAAAAGATTGTGTCAGTCCCTTACCTTACTCGGATGACAGGGGGCAAGACGAGCAGCAGGAGTCTAGTGCATCTCCTTCGCTTCGCACTGTAGAATATCATCTGCATGTCTCATGCATCAGTATGTTTACATAAGCACCAATCCTGGAGATGATAATGGGGCTTGGAGTATAGAACGGGTTGCCATCTTGGATCTGAATATTCATTTATTTTTGCTGTTGTGTGTAATTGATGCGTCAATGTGTTTACATATAAAACAAAGCCCCAAGATCATAACGAGTCTTGGAGCATAGAGCAGGGTGCCATCTTGGGTACGGATATCCAGTAACTATGGCTGTTGTGTCTACTTAATGGTAGTTTAAACATGTGTGAACAATTTAACAACCATAACCACAAGATGTACTAAAGATATATGCATTAAATACATATACATTGTCATGATTCCTCAGGTCTATTTGTCATGCAATACGCAAGTTTAATCCGTGATTTACAGTGTTTAGCCTAAGAATCCATTTTTACTCTGCTCTTCTCAATTTAACATCCCTGTCCCAACTTCTTGGGGATGCCTCAATCATTCAAATAATAAACCACAAGATGTCTTTGGGTTTGTGTTGATGTTTAATGAAATGGGTTACCATTGGCTTGTCATCCACCTTGTTCTTAATAAATGAGCAATGCTCACATAGCCACTGTCTTACTGCACGTTTTGATTTTCCAATTTTGATCAAGGTACAAGGGCACCTTATCCCATACATCACCCATTGTGATTTACAGTTTGTATAAGATCTCAATTGGCAATTCCAACCATATAGGTCCTCTTCCTTCATTTTCAGTGGACACACTGAGCACCTTCCACATCTGTAGTGTCCTAATACCGGTGGAAGGTCCCAAAGTGTTCTTTGTTTGTCTTGATGCAATTTTGGATCCTCATAGGTATGCAACAGAATGTCCTTTAGGTTTTGTGTCTCTTGTATCCTACTCTTGGTTGCATAGGAGTGAAATCTGGTGTATACATCATTTTCCAGTTCTTTAAAATAATTCTTGGGAGATTATTACTGATTTGACGGAAAGTCGTGATGCAGGTAGTTTTTTCCTCTAAATTGGTCTTCTTCTGGGGGGTCAGGCACTCTGCTCTGGAGGTGTGATTTTCTCCCTTGCAGGCATCCTGGATTACTTTGTTTCAGGCGACTACTTAACTCTTTGCTGTGTTTTTATAATTCTTCATTTGAGCTACAGTTTCTCCAAACTCTGAGGAACTGTCCAACAGGGAGATTGTTTCTCAAACTGTGGGGATGAAAACTCTCAAATTTGAATAAGGTGTTTTTGTCTGTGGACTTTCGAATTAAGGTAGTCTCTAACTTCCCCAGGAGGTATTTCATAATTAGTAAATCTAGAAAGGACATCCGTTCTCCATTGTAGTTCATGGTACATTTCATATTTCTATCTTGGGTAATCAGCCACCCTAGAAAGCTATTTAGCCCCTCTTCATTACCTGTCCAGATCATAAACACATTATCGATATATTGATGCCATGTACTGATATTATGAAAAAATGCATTGTCTTTATCATGGATTGTTCCAAATTCAAAATAGTCCATGTACAAGTAGGCAATATTGGGCACAACGATTGCCCCCATGCTTGTTCCATGTTTTTTATTATAAAAAGATCAGTAGAAGAGGAAATAATTCTCAGTTTGTGCAATTTTAATAAACTCCACAATAAATTATGTTGGGACATGATTAGTACGCAATGTACGACGGTCAAGAAACTCCTACATGATATTCACACTATCCATCTGTGAAATGTTGGTGTATAATGCTTCCACATTTAGAGATACTAGGAGATCATTTTTGCCAACCTCTATTTCTGCCAGAATGTTTATCATGTTCGTGGTACCTTTCACAAACGACCAGATTGTTCTTAGAAATGGTTTCAGAGTAAAGTAAAATAGAACCTATTGCCGATACGATCTCTATGCCTGGGGGTATACTGCTGTTTTTATTAATCTTGACTAGTAAATAGAAAGCAGGTTTCACAGCATGTGACCTTATAAGGAAGGCTTGCTCGTCATCGTCTATCAATCCCTGTATGAAAGAATGCGAGGTCAAACTACTAATTTCTTCTTTCAGTCTTGGTGTGGGGTCATGTTCTAATTTCCTCTAAAACATAGAGTTGTCCAAATGCTTTCTAACCTCAGCTGTATTTGCTTGGCGTGACCATAGGCCAATCCCTCCACCCTTATTGGCAGGTTTGATCACACAATCTGAGTTCTGTTGTAATTGTTTCAATGCACACCTTTCCTCTTTGGTCAAATTATCTCGATGAGAGTTATGGGAGGAGAGTAAAGATTTTGATTGAGATAGAATCCTATTTTCAAAAGCCACAATTGCTGGACTCACCATGTTTGCTGTAGGGAGAAATGCTTAGGGATTTTTAGGCCAGTGGTGCTTCCTTTCTCTGGTCTTACTACCTCTGGTGCTTGTGAGAAGAAAAATTTCGATCGTATTGATATGAAAAACATCCTTAATTCAATCTCTGTTTCAAAGTAATTTGCTGGTGCAGTAGGGACAAAGCTGATTCCTTTACTAAGGACTGCAATCACTTGTTCAGATAGTCGATAGTTGGTCAAATTGAAGATAGGGATCACTGATTTTGTTGTTGCATTGGGTTCCACTGATGGTTAGGCATCCAAGGGGCCCCGTACTGTCTGGTTCTGCCTCGTCTGCCCCATCCTTGAAAATAAGATTGTGGGGTTTTACGGATAGGGGGCCCAGCTGTTATTGGAAAAGTTGGGACACTTGTGTTATCGGTTTCACGGTGTTAGACAAAGTCACAAACCATTGCTTTCTACTATTCGAGTTGTTAAACCTATTTGTGTTATATCCTACTTTATTTTGTTAATCATAATAGCCCTCTACTAGATAGGGATATGTTTTTTCTTCTCTATAATTATCTATGTCTTTTTTCAATTTCCAGATTTTTTTGTCTGATAAGTTGTGTAAATGTTCTGATCTCTTCATTAATTTTGTATTGCACTGTACTCCTGTAAAATGCATATCTGTGCCACCTGCACTGGGCATATGAAACGCCTGTATTTTAAAGAGTCGTTCGAAAACAGCATTGTACAGGAATACAAGGGAAAATGTGTAGAGTGTATTCCATTATATTCCTGTACAATGCATATCTGTGCACAGTCAAAACGTTGCCACCAGCACTCGGCATACGAAATGCCTGCATTTTAAAGAGTCCCGACAAATAGCATTGTACAGGAATACAATGGAAAAGGCGTAGAGTGCATTCCATTGTATTCCTGTATAATGCATACCTGCACACAGTCAAAAAGAAGAAAAACAGTTGGCTTGGCTAATGTTTGCTTGTAATAGCATTTCAGTGCAAGGTCACACATGCTGTTTCAAAAACATGAAAATGAATACATGAATGTAAATTACCAGAATTTCAACCCATTATTTGTCCTCCCTGCACATAAATCACAGACAGCTTTACACAGCATCAACATCAATCAATGAATCATTTTTATGAAATATTATGAAAACATAGGAAGTGGGTGGGATAGCATTGAACAGGATGTGAGACCACAGAGTAAAGCAACACTATGAGAGAACTTTAAATATGTTGTATAATAAATGAACAGGAAACATCCCAAATAAGCAAATACACATGATGAATAGTTATAGCGTGAATTAGATGTACATTTCCAAGGAAGATGAAAGATCAATTTACGAATTGAATGAAGTTAGAATCTGAAACAGTGTTTGAGAAGGTGACAAATGAGGCAGCAGAGGAACAGGGTACAAAGCTACAGGTAGAAGGGAAACTGTTTACAGAAGGCACATTAGAATGAGTATCAGGAGGAGAATTGTGCACAGTGCCCTGATGCAGGATAGACGACCAGTTCAATCTTTCATTGGCTTGTGGCTGCCAATAACCTTTTATCTAAGAAACATTGTGATGTCCAGTAACAGCCATGGTTTGACGGGATTCAAGCCCAGCATTTGATAGTAGCTGTATAGAGGTTGCGTGAATATAGTGATTGGTGTACATTCCTTGAGTTGAACTTGTTCACTGATTTTTGGCAACTTGCCAAGGGTATTTTTGCTGATAGGCTTTTTGGAACAGCAGATTTTTTTCAGTGGCTAGCTCTTGTTTGAGATGGCATGGGACAACAAAGAAACAAGGAGCATCAGGCGGAAGCTTGGATGTGTACTGAAGAAGTGAATTCACTGGACAGCCAGGTGCATGAGGTATGGCATGCAGACGACCACAGAGAACGCTGCGGTGCCTTTCAATAAGAGGATGATGATTTTTAGTTAGTTCATTCAAAGTTAAACTGGCATATTATTTACCGTTTTCATCAGTAATCACAGTGAAAGCATTGGCAGGTAGTAGTCTTAGTCCCTCACAGCCACGACGGGCATATGTATCTGGATATCAAACCAGACCTTGAATTGCAGAGTATCTGGAGAGTTAAAGTTGAAAACGCCAGATGTGCACAATTTTAAAAGGTCCATTTCAGAAATTGCAGTTTTGTGAACAGATCGTCACAACCGTTTAATAATGCTTACAAACACATTATTAGCACTTTAAAAAATTCTGGTTGTGCATTATATTGACATTACGAATGAAAGGTGGATTATTCAGATGTCAATTAATGGCAGACTGTAAATAAATGAGACTTTGGGGCTGATATTCAGTGCCGGACACAGTTGTACTTTTGCATAGACATGCTGAAGAAGGCTGGCTAAAGAAGGGATACTTTCAGTTTCAAATGTTTGTGAATGGCCTTTTTCGAGAAGCCAAACTTTAAAAGTGTTGTTTGCCCATTTGGTGGCAAACTGTGTTTTTGCCTCAACCTTATTCAATTCATTGGTATCTAAATCTTTTCTGCCCACAGTAGCATGTCTCTTTGCTGGAGTTGGCACACTAGTCAAAATATAGTAAGTACTGGGCTGTATGATGGTGCCTTGTCTGTCTTTATTTTCTGTTCCAGGATCTTCAAGCCACTCCTCTAATGACTGTGTGTCAAACAGATTAAAATGGATGTTATTCGGGAGAAAAAAACTGTAACTGTGGTCCGGAATGATAAGCAGGACTTTCTGTGCAATGGTGACTGCTTTTGCAGTTTGCAGAATGGCATATGCTGAAGAAAGAACTTGATGTTTCCAAGTGCGTGTTGCCTGCTGGAAACAATGGCGGCTTACAACGGATTGTGTCATTCAGCGGAGCACGGAAAGCGAAGGAACGTTGGGGAGTGCGCTATGTGGTACTGCAGTAAAGGGATTCTTTGTCGGGTATTGCCCGCATTTGCACCAATTGCATGCGCGTTTACATAACGGGCATTGCAGTGCGCGTTGCAATGCAGGGTACTTATTCTCTTTTTTTGGGTATCCAGTGATTTTACTGGGAAAAAATAATTCAATAGATTTTTACCAAGGAAAATGTTTTTGTGGTTAATATATATGGGGTAAGTCTTCCCTTGGCCTGCCATTTTTTACCGTGCATCATCAAAGCTGCTATGCTCCGTCCCCCCATGTGTACCCTCGACTTGAGCCCTGATTTACCTGTTCCTGTGGCAAAATACGTTTGGTGGAACTTAAACTGTGTTTATAATGTATTTGTGTTTTACAATTTGATTCTCTACTTTTGTCCACTCCTTTCAAATATTCACAATATTCACAATAAATCAGCATAGGGCTCATGTTCTCAAATCAGTACATTCACACTGATTACATGCTGCTCTCTCAATACTTCTTTCATCTTTCCGCATATTACCTATCAAAAAAATGTAAATGTGTGTGAGGAACAAAAAAGGGTATTCAAATGGCTCCTCTTCCAAGGGAAACAAATGAAACAGACTGACCAATTTACAAAACTATGTAACATACATGTATAGGAAGTTTGCTTAAACCCCACTTTAGGTTTTACACTAAAGCTTGTCTTCCCCTTTCAGGGGAAAACAAATCTCCAGGTTCTGGGCTGAAATGTAACAGTGAGTGTTGCAGCTGTCTTTATGAGAAAACGAAAAAAAGAATCAAATTGAAAACACGCCCCATTTGTGTTAAAAAAAAACGAATGAAACGTTGTCACAGAAATAAAAAAAATATTCCCCATAGCAGCTTTGATGATGCACGGTAAAAAATGGCAGGCCAAGGGAAGACTTACCTAAACTTTTGCAGCAGCAAGTTTGCAGTATTTGCACAATAAAAAAAAGAAAAGGAATATGACCCGTAATGTAAAGAAGTTATCACACATTACCCTGCTGCCTTCTCACATGTGGCTGGAGGAATTTTAATAACACGAGAAGACAGATAGGACAGATGGAAGAGACCCCCTCCGACCTTACAAGGCCCGACACCATGGCTGAGCTGAAACAGGCCAAGGCTAACTCCATGCATCTGAAAGCCACCCTTGACTGTGCATTCCCAATGAAAACGGGCATGCCCGTGGCGTGCCAAGAAGGAAGGAGCCGCGCCAACAGCTGAGGAGGACAATTCAAAATCAGGCAGGCAATCCTAGCATTAGGCACAGCTGAGTGTGCTTTCCAGGTCTCTGCCCAGGAGGCGGTTCCCCACCGAGGCTCGGACTGGCCTGTAGCCCAATGCCGAAACAAAAACACAAAATGCTTGTGTGGGTCCGACTTTGTTGATTTTTGGCCCATGTGGCCAGTTTGAAAAGTTGCTTCACCACGTGGTTAGTAGTTTTGACCAGTGTTACTGAATGAACATTCTTTAAAATCCACAATTTGCATCACATTTTATCAAAAAACCTCCCCCGTGGGTACTACTCAAACAGTGTCAAAAAAGAAATGAATTGCCATTTGCAAAAATATGCCACTTTTTCATTGGTGCCCCAGTCAATTGTATGCCCCAGAACGACCCTGTATCCACTACTGTAAATGCTGCTTCCATGCCATGCTTGGTGTGAGTGAGTGTTCAAAGGAAGAAAGCAGAGGTTAAAACAGGTGAGGAGGAAGGACGATCGAGAAGAGGAGAGCAAGCAGGAGAGAGGTGAAGGTAGAGTTGCAGGAATGAGGACAGTAGAGAGGAAGGAGAGCGTGGAAGGTGGTAAGAGAGCAGAGACAGTGGGAAAAATGCGGTAGAGAGTGGGTGAAGCAGAGGAAAGTGTCGAGATCTTGAGAGGGGACCAAAGATTGGAGGAAGCAGAGGCAACGATAGAGATCTGAAGAGGGGAGTAGGAAGCAGAGGAGGTGAAAATAAATCACACCCTGGAGATCATGGCAACAGATATAGAACCTATTTTGTTGCTATCACTGATACACCCAAGAAAAATACACTGATTTCGCCCAAGAAAAATGCACACACAGGGATAGCTGCGCAGCCCGGCCAGCAGACATGAAAACAGATGGAAGAACCAGGCAACATAGGGGGCGGGGGTAGGCCCTCAACCAATGGCTCTACGCCAGTGGTATATGAAAAGAAGCAAAGCCACCGTTAAGGCGTGCATGCGTTGGGACCGGTGAGAGGGTTAGGGGGATGAGGCAATTCATAACCCTCTCACTCCAAAGATCCCTGTCTATCCTATATTTTGGTACAGGTAAACATGTAGTCAAGTTCCCTTTGCAAGACCTAAACGTATCATATCACTGCTATGCTATTTAACTGAAAATAAATGAGCAGTTTTTTTTTTCTCAACATTCTCAGCACTTAAAAGTAGGCATGACCCAGGGAGTGGCATGCTTTTCTATATAAATCACATTTTTCAAACTGCATTCTGTGTCAGAAATGTCACCAAGAAAACAGGTGTTAAACTCGCAGTTTATAGTTTCATATTTCGTGAGACACAACTATGTCAAAACCCATATTAAAGTTCACATGGCAATTCCCACCCGATCCCATCATGCGCTACTGCTGCGGTTGTTGCCCAGAATGTGCTATTGCCCCGAGTGTTCTAATGTATAACGAACACCCAGAAGTAACTGTCTCTAGTGGGCCACAAATCAGCTCTCCCAGAGGAGCACAAGATGAGGGTGGTCACAGATAAAGCTCTGAGGGTCTTCAACAGGGAGTGCCACTGTGTTGCTACTTCTGTCACTGGCCCGCAAATATTGGCGTGCCAGTTTCTGAGGCTTGCTCCTCAGCAGAGAGACAGCCATTCATTAAGCAGAAGGAAGAAAGAAATGTAATCAGATTGAAGTAGAAGCAGGACTTTGTTTCTTATGCTGCTGCAGCCTGTGGACAAACCTTGATATCAGTACTGTCTGCGCCGTTGACCACAAATAGAAACACTTGTATACAGTTGCGTTATAAATGACCTATCATATGACATCGTATCATATCATGTCAAATGCCTTGAATACACACATTCTTTAAAAAAAAAACAAGATAGCAAACTGGGTTATTCATGGCTCAGTCCGCATAGAAGGGCAGACATGGACGAACAGAGGAGCAATACCCACGGGGCAATACCTGAGGCCTCACCAGCACAGCAATCACCAGCCCCAGAGTAATCACAGGCCACAGTTGCAAACTACAGTACAGAACGCCGGGGCCACTTACCCCATTATATACCAAAAGAAAAGAACATCTCGCCCTGGATCAAGGGCTCGGACCTCA
Organism: Ambystoma mexicanum; assembly: GCF_040938575.1. Lineage (NCBI taxonomy): Eukaryota > Metazoa > Chordata > Amphibia > Caudata > Ambystomatidae > Ambystoma > Ambystoma mexicanum. Next base: position 1,069,051,099 of record NC_090935.1, read on the forward strand.
CCTTCATGTCAGTCCACTCACCAAAACCAGCAACTCGGGCATTTGCTACAGGGGGATGATGGATCAGATTACGCAGTACGCAAAAGCCCCCAGCCCACAGGACAGTTGTAATCAGGGTTGTAATGCCTGTTCATGTGCCAGTTCAAGTACCGCAAAGGGACAAACACAGATAACAAGGGAGTCTGGAAAAGGCAAGAAGTTAGTGGCCTGTGGCCAATTACATGAGGGGGCAGCTTGGAGAGGGAGGGAAACAAAGAGGTCAGGACCCGGTCAGGAAACAATTTCCACCCTCTAGGTCCGCCTACCCATTTTTGTTGAAGAGAATGGGTATTTATTTTCTTGTTTTCTTGTTAGGTGCTTATATAATAAAACAAAAATACTGTTTCAAAGTGCCCACAGGGCAAGGGAGAGAGCAGGAGTGGGAAATACATTAAAATCCATAAAAACATACTATTTAAGAGCAGTGGGGGGGTGGGAGGAAAAGAGGATGATTATAGTACACCTTGTGAGTATTCAGAACGTGCAAGTGCAGCAAGGAAGCGAGCAGGGGGGTAGGTGCTGGGGAGTCTGAGCTCATGGGTGAGCCACAGATGAAGTGCAAGGAATGTTGAGTGCTGCACAGCCTGCAGCCCTGAGGGGTGTAAGTGCAAGCCTCCAGGGCGGAGGTGAAAGTTCAAATGCAGAGGATAGACAGGCACGGGGCCGATTGGGTGCAGGAGGTCAGGGACGCAAGGATGTATAAGGGCCAAGGACACCAATCGCAGCAACTGTGGGATTAGCAGGGGAGAGAAGAAGGGAAGCAGGATGTAAAGAGGAGCATCTTAAGGAGCTTCCGGAATTTAAGAAAGGATGGGGAGCCAGTTTCATAGGAGGGAGCCAGCTGAGGAAAGCAAACCGACACCTGCCCTCTGTTTAGCAAAACGCTTTGCACACAGAGAGTTGGAGCCAGAGGAGCGTAGTGGTCTAGAAGCAGAGTATTTAGTAAGATAAAGTTGAAGATAGTGTGGTCCCCGGGCCCAGACCGCCTTGTGGATGATGCAGAGGGATTTGAATTTAATCTGTGCAGCAACCGCGAGTCAGTGAAGACTTTTTACTGCAGGAGAGATGCGGTCCATGGGTTTAACACCAAGGATAAGTCTTGCTGCCCTATTCTGGATTAGCTGGAGGGGTCGCAGAGTGGAAGATGGTTGATTCAGGAGGAGACTATTTTAGTAGTCAAGCTTAGACAGAACCAGAATGTGCAAGGTAGACGTTAAAGAGCCAGGGGGAGGGGATAGAACCCTGGAGGACGCCAAAAGTGGAGAGGGAAGTAGGAGAGGAGAAGGTGCCCAGTATGGCTTAGGAAGAGCGGTCAGTAAGGAAGGATGTCAGCCAGTCCAGTGCCAGTTCTGAGATACCAAGGGGATTGTAGGGCCTTTGTATGAGGATGGAATGGTTGACTGTGTCAAAGGCAAAGGAGAGGTTGATAAGGATATGGGCAGCCGGGGGAGTTGGAGTCCAGAGATGCAAGCAGTTCTTCATGGGTGTTTAGAAGAGTAGTTTCTGTGCCTCTGGATGCTCGGAATCCAGATTGATGGTCGTGGAGACCACCAACAAGTTCAGTGTGTGAGGTGAGTTGGGACAAAGCCAAAGTCCCCAGCAGTTTGCCCAGGAAGGGTGTGATGGAAATAGGGTGGAAGTTGGCAGGGCAGGTAGGGTCTGCTGAAGGTACTTTCAGGAGTGGGCACACACGGGAGTGCTTAAGGGAGGAGGGGGAAGATCCTGTAAGGAAAGAGTGATTGCATAAATCAGCGAGAGCAGGGGTAAGAGAAACAATGTTATCTTTGATGGTCCTGGATGAGTAAGGGGAAACCTGTTTAGAGGAGGCCTTCAAGGAATGCAAAACTCTGGTAACTTCTTCAGGTGTGACAGAGGTGTAGTAGGAGAATGAGGACGGAGGAGGGAGGGGGGGTGAAGGTGAGCGTGTGTGGGATGGGTTGTGGTTTTGTGAAGCAAGGTTGGTAAGGATGTCCTGAGTTTTAGAGGCAAAGTGTGAGGCAAGTGCATTGCAGTGGGCCTGGGAGAGAGAAGGGAAAGAGGAGACTGAGGAGGGACTGGCTAATTCCACGCAGATCTTGAAAATTTCAGCTGTGTTATTGGAGGCACCAGAGACCCATGCCTGATTGTGGGCTATTTTCTTGGTGTGGATGGAATGTCTGTTTTGCCTTTGGAACATTATTATAAAACAAAGGGGTGCCTGATTACAGTCCCAGGTCCTTCAGGTGTTATATAATAGTCAACAAAACAATTGGACCTATGGAACCGGGAATAGCCTCTCAACACATTTATTTATTTCATGAATACCAATAAATGTTCAATTTTCAATTTCTAAAAACTTTTATTTGCATATCAAATTCATATAAAATACTATAACATTTCCACAGACAAATATCTACAAGTTCCACTCATACTCAATCACTCCTACCATTCGTTATTTTTTTTGCTTTTTCGTATCAAATTTTTTGACATGTGAATATAAATGGCCTCACATATGGACGGCCTCCGACCCTAACTCCACATTACACAAAAGTCCTCCATTCGATTATCTGATGGTTCCGTCTGTGTATTTCTAATTACACAGAAATACGTCTACACGTGTTTCGGTTGTCTTTTTTCGGGACATCAACATTCGTCGACCCTTTGTTCATACAACCTTTCTCAGGAAAAAATAGGGGAGTTTCCTTATTCCCATACGCATCGAGTAGGGTGAGTATCACCTCCTAAAATACAATATATAATATCAAAAAACATGCTAAAATCAGTTGAACTCAGTTTCATACATTCTCTGTTAAACATAGGCTATTCCCACTGATTTGAACCACAATTAATGTAAAGGTATGATTCTCAATAGTAATCATCATGACAATGTCTAAGGGTGACACACTTGTTTAGCCCCCCATTTCCATTGTTAATTGGATTAATCCTGTCAACATCTCGCTATAGTAACCACCCTTATCTAGCCCCAATGAAGATGCAAACAAACATGTTTGAACACTACTTGTGGAGCATTGTACTTACTCAACTAGATTGTGTCTCCCTTTTCTGTATCATTACAGGATATTCAAAATCCTTCCTCAAGAGGGATTCTTCGCAGCTCAGTCAGGAGGGACCTATTAATTCTTATTGGCCCCTGAGAGCACTTTCAAAGAGGGTTTGTCAGAGTCTCTTTTGTACATATATGTGAGCCGAATCAATACTTACAACGGCTATGATCTCGTAGTGCACCAATAGTTAGCACGTCTTAATTCGCCAATGTGCACTTCGTACACCAATTCTTAACGATTCGCCGATATCTCTTGCGTTCGTTATATCATTTGACACGGTCTGTGGGCCAAAAACGGATGAAAATAGCTAAGTGCGTTCGTGTTCCTTTACATCGAACTGATCATAGTTAGAGCTGTTCCCTACATCTCATGATAGCCTTTCTAGTATACACCCCTACTTGTACCCGAGCATTAAACATGATCTAATAAATCTAGTAGAAGCTATATTCTACTCCGTACTTTCCTGCCATTTGGTTCTCTCTGTTGTTCGCAGGCGGCCATCCCCACTCACTTGCTTACCTTGCTTCTTCTTTTCGAGTCCCAGCTACATGCTGTCTCGCTTTTCGACTTCATCCGGCATTGTTTACATAAGCGCAGCACGGATTTATTTGTACTTCCGTGTTGGTCACGATAGAAAGAGGACTGCTGTTAGTGTTCCAGTTGTCACCGTAACAAATGGACTACACTTTCATTTTAGTCGCGATAAAGAACGGACTGCCTTTGCTAGTTCATTCGTGAACATAGGGAATTTAACCCTTCTACCTGCTTTTTGCATTAGTTGTGCATTAACATATCTCAATGTTCTGGATATAGATCATATTTGTGCATATCGAGTGAAACGAGATTACAGCACGTTTCACATTTATTGAATGTGTTATCAAAGCTCCCCATTCCACTGAAACGTTCAGGCCATTTTTCACCGTATCTAAACGATATATCCATTGTTGTTCCAATTTGTGGAGCATAGTTGACATGTCCCCGCTTCTTTTCGGTAGTCTGATAATCTGTAACACGAACCATCTCAGGTCGGTGTCTTTATGTTGTTTCAGACTAAAGTGGTCCACCAAGGGTTTTTCCGCCACTTTGTTGCGAATACAGCTACGGTGTTCCCCTATTCGCTGTCTCACCTCTCTGGTTGTTTTTCCCACATACAACGAGCTGCAGGGGCATCTGATAATATAAATAGCATTCTTAGTGCGACAATTTGTGTGTGTTTTCATTTTCCATTTTATCGCCCCATGATTGAACTCGTGCCTGGTCTCTGTCAGTGGACAGGACACACAGTTGCTGCATTTATGATGGCCTATAATAGGCGGTAGACCCCGTTGGTTCAATATAGTTTCTTCCAAATTCGAATCTCTGTAAGTGTGCACTAGACGTTGTCTAAGATTTAGGTTCTTTTTAAAGGCAAACATGGGTTTCTTCGAGAGACTTCCTGCTTGTTTGATAAGATCCCAATTTCGGTTTACAATCTTTTTGATTTCATTGCTTACCGGATTAAAAGTAGTAACACACACTAATCTGTCTTGTTTCTTTTTTTCTTTCGGTACCAAGCATTCTTCTCTGTTTCTGTTCAGAGCCCTTTTCAGATTGTTCTTTACCAACTTGCGTGGATAGCCTCTTTCTAATAGCCTTCCTTTTAGATCCTCTGCATGTTTTTGTATTCATCCTTATCGGTACAGTTTCTTCGTATCCTTAAAAACTGCCCATAAGGTAAATTCTGGCGTAGCCCCACTGGATGAAAGCTAGAGTAGTGGAGTAGTGTGTTTCTATCAGTTGTTTTCCGAAAGAGGGTAGTGACCAACTGCTGATGTGACTTCTTAATGAGTAGATCTAGAAAACGTACTTGATTTTTATGCCATTCCATCGTGAATTTGATATGGTTGTCACATGTGTTTAGCCACTGATGGAATTGGTTCAATGTTTCCTCTGTGCCCCTCCATATCATAAACACATCATCGATGTATCTGTACCAAGCCCGAAGGCCTTGGCACTGATCACCTTGTTGTTTCAGATGGCTATGTTCACCCAAAATATATCTCTGTTCGTATTCCGCCATGAACAAATTTGCCACATCTGGCGCAAAGGTAGCCCCCATGCTTACTCCCTTTCTTTGCTTAAAAAGGGTTTGCTTAAATAGAAAGAATTTCTCGGTCATCGCAATCCTTGCACATTCTTGTATAAACTCAGTAGGTGGAGTATGTGGTTCTGGTCTTGTATTCAGAATTCTGCCCAACACCTCCAGACATTATGTCTTGGGGATAGAGGTGTAGAGTGACTCTACGTCCATTGTAACTAGGATATCATTATCATCTAGTACTAGGTTCTGAGTTTTTCTTATCATATCCCCGAGTCTTTCACGTAAAATGGCATTTTGCCCACAAAAGGTTTGAGAAAAATTCTACATAAACAGAGAGTGGTTCCAATAATGAATCTATTGCCGCCACTATAGGTCTCCCTGGTGGGTCTGACATCCTTTTGTGAATTTTGGGCAGAATATAAAAAGCCGCTTTTTTAGGGTGGCTTTTTCTGAGGAAACAACCCTCTTCACTGCTTATCCATGATTCCCCTTCTGCATGGTTGGTCAGGCTTTTGATTTCCTCTTCTAGTCTAGATGTGGGATCTAGAGCTAGCTTGACGTAGGCATTTTCGTCGCTCAACAGACGTGTGCATTATTTTTCATAATTCTCTGTAGATAGGATGACTATCCCTCACCCCTTGTCGGCGGGTTTGATCGTGATGTCTTTCCGATCACACAATAGTTTCAGGGCCTCTCTTTCGTTCTTGTTCAGGTTATCTGGGGTATAGTTCTTTCTCTGGAGCGCCTTCAGAACTTCTTTCGTTACCCGATTTTCGAAAGTTTCAATCTCCGGTGTACAAGCGTATGGAGGTGGATTAAACCTCGATTTTATTTTCAGTCCTGTCACGTTGGGGACATCTTCTGCTGTATTGGCTGATTGATTGTCTTTCTTTTGATTAGGCAGAAAAATACTCGATTAGGCAGAAAAAAAGGCAGAAAAATACTCGATGCGTATGGGAATAAGGAAACTCCCCTATTTTTGTCCTGAAGAAGGTTGTATGAACAAAGGGTCGACGAATGTTGATGTCCCGAAAAAAGACAACCGAAACACGTGTAGACGTATATCTGTGTAATTAGAAATACACAGACGGAACCATCAGATAATCGAATGGAGGACCTTTGTGTAATGTGGAGTTAGGGTCGGAGGCTGTCCATATGTGAGGCCATTTATATTCACATGTCAAAAAATTTGATACGAAAAAGCAAAAAAATTAACGAATGGTAGGAGTGATTGAGTATGAGTGGAACTTGTAGATATTTGTCTGTGGAAATGTTCTAGTATTTTATATGAATTTGATATGCAAATAAAAGTTTTTAGAAATTGAAAATGGAACATTTATTGGTATTCATGAAATAAATAAATGTGTTGAGAGGCTATTCCCGGTTCCATAGGTCCAATTGTTTTGTTGACTATTATATAACGCCTGAAGGACCTGGGACTGTAATCAGGAACCCCTTTGTTTTATAATATTGTAGTACAGCCCGTGGCTGTAGGGGCAATAAGAGATTAATTGATTGAATCAATACAAATATGGGGGGAGTCCATCTCGTCTCCTTCACAGACGAGCACTACAAGAACATGCTAGGTGCTCCGGCGTTACTAGGTGATACAACACCAGTAGCTACAAATAACAGTCGGGTTGATGATTTAGAAAAAATCAACCAAAAAATGAAGAAATTAATACGAACTGACCTACATGGGAAGTTCATGCTTGAATATCTTAAGGCGGGGATCATTCCAGATGGACTACAATTTAGAAACATCCCGCGAATATCTGTGGACAACCCCAAATTTCAGAAGAATTTTAGTGGGGTTGGGAACAGATGTTCGCGGGATTGGATTATTTTAATTGTGGAAACTGCAGAAGAAGAGGCAAAAACACAGGGAGACGAATTGGCAGAACTGGAGAAAATGTTTCTAAACAACAAAAATATCAAAGATGCAGAATTGTTGGAAGTTCTAGAAGCAGAAATAAAGAAATTCAAGCAACTTAATCTGGACCGAAAAATTATAAAATTACAAAAAGATGTGGCCAATTATAAGGAAGAAAGAACCTACCCATATTTTAGAGAGGCATTCTTCGCAGATCTTGCCAAAACACAATCCAATAGAAGAAACAATAGGTATGTGTCGTTCTCTAACACCTCGGGGTCCTCTAGTGGTTCTCATCCCTCCCTTAGCAACCAGGGAGGAACCATGGGTTCTAACACAGGAGGCAGAGGAGGGCCCTCAAACCAACGGGGTTTTCCCAGGGGCCACCAACGAGGACGCCCAAGACAGGGCCCAGGAATGCGTACCAGGCAGTGGTACATGAACCAATAAGCCAAGAACAAATTCCTGTTTTTAACTTATCCACTGAGGCTCTAAATGAAGTAGAACTTAGACTTTTGTCAAGGGGTCTGTCCTTCGTACCGGCAACGAGAGCAGACTGTTTTGACACAGAAGTGGAACTACACAGATTTTTCCGGAACATTAGACTCAAACACCATTTTGCGATTTTTCTGCCTAATCAAAAGAAAGACAATCAATCAGCCAATACAGCAGAAGATGTCCCCAACGTGACAGGACTGAAAATAAAATTGAGGTTTAATCCACCTCCATACGCTTGTCCACCGGAGATTGAAACTTTCCAAAATCAGGTAACGAAAGAAGTTCTGAAGGCGATCCAGAGAACAAACTATACCCCAGATAACCTGAACAAGAACGAAAGAGAGGCCCTGAAACTATTGTGTGATCGGAAAGACATCACGATCAAACCCGCCGACAAGGGGGGAGAGATAGTCATCCTATCTACAGAGAATTATGAAAAAGAATGCACACGTCTGTTGAGCGACGAAAATGCCTACGTAAAGCACCTCTAGATCCCACATCTAGACTAGAAGAGGAAATCAAAAGCCTGACCAACCATGCAGAGAGGGAATCATGGATAAGCAGTGAAGAGGGTTGTTTCCTCAGAAAAAGCCACCCTAAAAAAGCAGATTTTTATATTCTGCCCAAAATTCACAAAAGGATGTCAGACCCACCAGGGAGACCTATAGTGACGGCAATAGATTCATTATTGGAACCACTCTCTGTTTATGTAGAATTTTTTCTCAAACCTTTTGTGGGCAAAATGCCATTTTACGTGAAAGACTCGGGGATATGATAAGAATAACTCAGAACCTAGCACTAGATGATAATGATATCCTAGTTACAATGGACGTAGAGTCACTCTAGACTTCTATCCCCCAGACAGAATGTCTGGAGGTGTTGGGCAGAATTCTGAATACAAGTCCAGAACCACATACTCCACCCACTGAGTTTATACAAGAATGTGCAAGTATTGCGATGACCGAGAACTTCTTTCTATTTAAGCAAACCCTTTTTAAGCAAAGAAAGGGAGTAGGCATGGGGGCTACCTTTGTGCCAGATGTGGCAAATTTGTTCATGGCGGTATACGAAGAGAGATATATGTTGGGTGAACATAGCAATCTGAAACAACAAGGTGATCTGTGCCCAGGCCTTCGGGCTTGGTACAGATACATCGATGATGTGTTTATGATATGGAGGGGCACAGAGGAAACATTGAACCAATTGCATCAGTGGCTAAACACATGTAACAACCATATCAAATTCACGATGGAATGGCATAAAAATCAAGTAAGTTTTCTAGATCTACTCATTAAGAAGTCACATCAGCAGTTGGTCACTACCCTCTTTCGGAAAACAACTGATAAAAACACACTACTCCACTACTCCAGCTTTCATCCAGTGGGGCTATGCCAGAATTTACCTTATTGGCAGTTTTTAAGGATACGGATAAACTGTATCGATAAGGATGAATACAAAAAACATGCAGAGGATCTAAAAGGAAGGCTATTAGAAAGAGGCTATCCACGCAAGTTGGTAAAGAACAATCTGAAAAAGGGCTCTGAACAGAAACAGAGAAGAATGCTTGGTACTGAAAGAAAAAAAGAAACAAGACAGATTAGTGTGTGTTACTACTTTTAATCCGGTAAGCAATGAAATCAAAAAGATTGTAAACCGAAATTGTGATTTTATTAAACAAGCAGGAAGTCTCACGAAGAAACCCATGTTTGCCTTTAAAAAGAACCTAAATCTTAGACTACGTCTAGTGCACACTTACAGAGATTCGAATTCGTAACAAACTATATTGAACCAATGGGGTCTACCGCCTTTTATAGGCCATCATAAATGCGGCAACTGTGTGTCCTGTCCACTGACAGAGACCAGGCACGAGTTCAATCATGGGGCGATCAAATTGAAAATGAAAACACACCCAAATTGTCACACTAAGAATGCTATTTATATTATCAGATGCCCCTGCAGCTTGTTGTATGTGGGAAAAACAACCATAGAGGTGAGACAGCGAATAGGGGAACACAGTAGCTGTATTCAGAACAAAGTGGCAGAAAAACCCTTGGTGGACCAATTTAGTCTGAAACAACCTAAAGACACTGGCCTGAGATGGTTCGTGTTACAGATTATCAGACTACCGAAAAGAGTCGGCGACATGTCAACCATGCTCCACAGATTGGGACAACGATGGATATATCATTTAGATATGGTGAAAAATGGCCTGAACGTTTCAGTGGAATGGGGAGCTTTGATAACACATTAAATAGATGTGGAACGTGCTGGAATCTCGTTTCAATCCATATGCACAAATATGATCTATATCCAGAACATTGAGATATGTTAATGCACAACTAATGCAAAAAGCAGGAAGAAGGGTTAAATTTTCTATGTTCACGAATAAACTAGCAAAGGCAGTCTGTTCTTTATCGCGACTAAAATGAAAGTGTAGTCCATTCGTTACGGTGACGACTGGAACACTAACAGCAGTCCTCTTTCTATCGCGACCAACACAGAAGTACAAATAAATCCGCGCTGCGCTTATGTAAACAATGCCGGATGAAGTCGAAAAGCAAGACGCCATGTAGTTGGGACCCGAAAAGAAGAAGCAAGGTAAGCAAGTGAGTGGGGATGGCCGCCTGAGACCAACAGAGAGAACCAAATGGCGGGAAAGTACGGAGTAGAATATAGCTTCTACTAGATTTATTAGATCATGTTTAATGCTCGGGTACATGTAGGGGTGCATACTAGAAAGGCCATCACGAGATGTAGGGAACAGCTCTAACTATGATCAGTTCGATGTAAAGGAACACAAACGCACTTAGCTATTTTCATCTGTTTTTGGCCCACAGACCGTGTCAAATGATCTAACAACCGCGAGAGATATCGGCGACTAGTTAAGAATTGGCCTACGACGTGCACATTGGCGAATTAAGACGTGCTAACTATTGGTGCACTACGAGATCATAGCCGTTGTAAGTATTAATTCGGCTCACATATATGTACAAAAGAGACTCTGAAAAACCCTCTTTGAAAGTTCTCTTTTCCTTCTTTCCAGGGGCCAATGAGAATTAATAGGTCCCTCCTGACTGAGATGCGAAGAATCCCTCTTGAGGAAGGATTTTGAATATCCTGTAATGATACAGAAAAGGGAGACACAATCTAGTTGAGTAAGTACAATGCTCCACAAGTAGTGTTCCAACATGTTTGTTTGCATCTTCATTGGGGCTAGATAAGGGTGGTTACTATACCGAGATGTAGACAGGATTAATCCAATTAACAATGGAAATGGGGGGCTAAACAAGTGTGTCACCCTTAGACATTGTCATGATTACTATTGAGAATCATACCTTTACATTAATTGTGGTTCAAATCAGTGGGAATAGCTTATGTTTAACAGAGAATGTATGAAATTGAGTTCAACTGATTTAAGTGTGTTTTTTGATATTATATATTGTATTTTAGGTGGTGATACTCACCCTACTCGATGCGTATGGGAATAAGGAAACTCCCCTATTTTTGTCCTGAAGAAGGTTGTCTGAACAAAGGGTCGACGAATGTTGATGTCCCGAAAAAAGACAACCGAAGCACGTGTAGACGTATATCTGTGTAATTAGAAATACACAGACGGAACCATCAGATAATCAAATGGAGGACTTTTGTGTAATGTGGAGTTAGGGTCGGACGCCGTCCATATGTGAGGCCATTTATATTCACATGTCAAAAAATTTGATACGAAAAAGCATAAAAATGAACGAATGGTAGGAGTGATTGAGTATGAGTGGAACTTGTAGATATTTGTCTGTGGAAATGTTCTAGTATTTTATATGAATTTGATATGCAAATAAAAGTTTTTAGAAATTGAAAATTGAACATTTATTGGTATTCATGAAATAAATGTGTTGAGAGGCTATTCCTGGTTCTATAGGTCCAATTGCTTTGTTGACTATTGCCTTTGGAACAGGCAGCAGGCCACTTTGTCAGAGGATGAGCCTGAGGTTGCCACTTTCGTCTGCTGGCCTGCACTTTCGTTTCAGGTCCACAGTTCTGTGTCATACCAGGTGTTTTGCTTAGAGGCTGGTTTCAAGTGGATCCTCATGACTGGGGCAGGAATGTCAAGAGTATTGATGATGGAAAGGTGGAGGTTGCTGAGGGCAGAGTCGGAGCTAGAGTCAGAGGTGGGGGGATCAGGGGGATGAAGGTGGAAACGAAGGTTGCCACAGACACTCATTTCATCAGGTGGATGTTAGTGAACAAGGTTGGTGGAACTTTCGGGGGCAGTCAGGGGGCCAAGGAAACTCAAGTAGGAGAAGAGAAGAGCATGGTCAGACCAGGAGAGATGGGTGGACAGAGTGTATAAGAGCATCCAGAGTATTTACAGATGAGAGGGCCGGCCCAGAAGGGAGAATGAAGAGGGAAAGTGAGGTGCAAAGGTCAGTGTAGATAATGGGTGCAGAGCCTGGGGAGTCCAGAGGATGTTGAAGTTAACCAGTAGGTGGAGGTTGGATGTGGATGAAAGTAAGGAAGAGCTGAAGTCTGCCCATTCAGAGAGGAACATGGTGGTGGCACCTGGAGACCAGTAGATGGTGGAAATGGTCAGGGTAGATGTCGGAGAGATGACCAACTTGCAAACCAGGTTTCCAAAGGAAGATTAGAGCTGGGTAGGTAAGAGGAAGGCAGGAACCCACTCATGGAAGATTAAGGCAACCCCCTTGCCAGTGCGGTGAGGTTGAGGCTTGGAGATGATCTTGAAGCTGTCAGGGAGGAGGGAGTCACAAGCAGTGACTGAGCTGGCATTGAACCATGTCTCGGTAAAAGCGAGAATGTCAAGGTCAATGTCTTCAAGAAGGAGACAGATGTCAGCTGAGGTTTTGTTAGTTTAGCAACCGTCAAGCGTTGCCAGGTGGAGGAGGTCTGTGCCTCTAAGGGTTTTCTGAGGTGGTGTACAGGGGCTTGGTACATCAGCCAGAGGAGGGGGAGAGAGAGTAGAAGGCAGAGATGCAGGAGAAGGAAGTAAGTTAATGAGAGAAGGCAGGATCCTGTCAAAAAGAAGGAGGTTGGGTTGTGGACCCGGAACCAGGATAGTGCCAGTGTGATAGACATTAATGAAACAACGTGAGGATGAGAAGCACGCTGTAGTAAGCGGTATGCTCATGGAAGAAGGGGAAGAAGAAGAGGAAATAGTCAATGTGTGCATCTTTGATGATGAATTTCCATTCAGCCTAGGCTTGGCTGAATGTACCCTGGTATTCCTGAGCTGGAAAAGTACTGGGTCTTCGGTCGAGGACTCGGTTTCCACTAATTCAGAGATCTTTTTATGCCATATGTTCATTAACGGGAGTTAAACCCCAGCACTTCATGATACTGGTGAAAGTATCATTGCTATTCAACGACACTGGATGCAAGAGAATCAGATCATCTCTGGTCCTCCCAGACTAGTCAGGGGTTCACTGTTCTCACCCGATGACCAATGGCTGTCATGCAGTTCAGTTGGAGGGGAAAACCTGTCAACTGTGTGTCACTGTAAAGGATGTAATTGCATGGCCATTGGGCAAGGGACAGCCCTTCCTCACCCTCAGGGTCCAAATGGACCCAGTCCTGGTGTCTCTGACACCAGGCTCATAGAAAAAAGTGCTTTGCACACTCAGTGCCTAAGGCACGTGCATCAGGGCTGGGTGTGGCCATTGAACATCATTGGGAGGCTTGTGCAAAAATCCCTGGGAGGGGCAAGGTGGAGCCACAAGGAGGGGCCAAAGGGAGACCCCAGAGCCAGCCTATTTAAGGCCAGCCCAACCACATGCCCCTGCTTCACGTTATTCTGCTTTGCAGCGTGACGCTTACCACTGTTCCTCAGCTCGGTTCCTGTTACTCCACCTCTGAAGACCATTTTACCTGAAGCCTGCAACTCCATCGTGGAAAGTGCAAGTTACCAGATATCAGCCGCTCCATCACTGAAGGCGCACCTTACCTGATTTCAGCCGCTCCATCGTTGAAGGCGCATCTTACCGTATCCCAGACTCTCCATCGCTGAAGGCGCACCATACCTGATTCCAGCCGCTCCATCGCTGTGTGCGCACCCTACCTGCTTTCCATTGCCATCAGAGTCGGACCCTTTCCTCACCCGATCTGGACGTCCAGTGACACAGAAGCTCCTTTTCTTTTCTTCATCTTCGCGGTATCTTCATCTAGGGCTGCAGAATGGCCTTCGAGCATCCAGACTCTGCTCCACGCCGCGAGTCCGTTCCTGCATGGAAAAAGAACACAACAGGTTAGAAATACTATAAATAACAAACACTTGGCCATTCCATGCCTGAGTTTAGAACTCCATTATAACGGCCAACTTACCTGCTGATTTGAGAGCTCCATCATCCTCAAGGGAATCCCCGGAACCATTCCACGATTCCGATCTACCATCTTCACACCTATTGGGAAGAGAAGAGACATTGCAAGAATCATTATTATTTTACAATCAAGGCAAAAGACATTATAATAAATGAACATTAGACTTACCTTCCAAGTGGATTGGTCGCAGCTGGCTGGATTGCCACTTCCTCGGGCCAGTGAAGCAACTAGGTCCACTCTTCACGCCCCTGCTGAAGGAATCAAGATGGAGAGCTCAGTATTACGAAACAACAGGTGAGCTTGCATGGTAAAACTCTTGCGCACTACATTTTGGCACGAAAGGGTCGAGGGAATTGGCAACACGCCCACCCCATTCTCACTGCCTCTCATCTTCTCCCAGGGGCAATACCAGCATCCAGAACAGCATACACTGCAGCAGGTGGGGAATATAGCTGATACAGGGGAGTCAAGTCGAGCAAGTGCTCCAACCATGCCCCAATGCTCCCGCAGACACCAGGTGAGCATAACAGAACCTGAAGCCTCTCCGAATCTCTGCCTGGTGTAATGGAAACCTCTGAAACTGACCAGTTAGCCCAATTTCTGGGGGAGCTGCGGGCTGAAGTGCATGCCTCAAGACAAGAGACTAATTCCTTGAGAAGAGACCTAATAGTAGCCCGGGATCGGACTTATGAGTTGACAAGGCAAATGCTCAAGGCACACGCAGGACAGGTTGCGTTACCCGGGTTTCACCAACTCCTTTGCCACCACCTTCAGCTCCAGTGCAAGTGGTACTTCCGGGGGCAGTTCCACTGGCTCCTCCAAAGTGCTTCTTCGGCATCCCTAACAAATACGCTGTGTTCATGAACCAGTGCCGTCTCCACTTATTGTGCCGTCCAGGAGCCTACCCAAACGACAGCGGAAGGGTGGCTTTTGTACTTTCCTATTTGGGAGGCTGTGCAGCTGACTGGTCCATCCCATTAGTAACCCAGGATGATCCAATATTTCGGAACTTTGGGGAATTCCAACGGGAACTGGAAAAACTGTTTGCCAGGCACACCCAAGGACAAGCATTAGACAACGAGTTAATATCTCTTAGACAAGGGTGCCATGATTTAGTGACTTACATTGCCCCCTTCAACCGCCTCATAGCACAGACTAATTGGCCGGAGGAGAAAAGAACCACACTTTTTTACCGGGGGCTACGGGGTGAGTTAAAAGATGTACTAGCTTAAGAGGTCAATCCGCCCGAGTGTTGTCCAGAATATATCAACCTGACGGTGCAATTGGACCATCGCTTACAAGACCGAAAAATGGACCGCACAAGGGGGGAAGGGAGGTCGGTTTACATGCGACCTCGGGACAATCAAACCAAGGCTCAAGAAGCTACCGAACCCATGCAAATTGGGGGATTGCTCTCATTTCCAAGGCTGAGAGGGAAAAAAGGAGACAACAACAACTTTGTTTGTATTGAGGAAAAGTTGGACATTTTTTGCAAGATTGCCCTATTAAACCCCCCAAGAAAATGGTAGGCGCCACGGAGAATGGGAACAAAGAAAAGGAACAGAAGTTGGAAAACTAGGACGCCCGGCAAATGTAGGGGTCCACTTGTCGAGCGGAATTAAGAAAGTTGTACAGACCTCCCACCTGGTCATCCCGGTACTAATAACCCACCACCAACACCCGTTAAGAGTCCATGCTCTCGAAGCCTACATAGATAGTGATGCGGTGGGAAACTACACCGATCAGGATTTGGCCGCACAGATAGGCCTTCCGCTTCAGCAAAAACCACGCTCGGAAAACATCACTACCGTGGATGGCTCTCAGCTGTCTTCTTGGCCAGTAACTCAACACACCGATAAGGTAATGCTGACATGTCAGGATGGTCATCGGGAAAGATTTTCATTTGATCTTATAAGGGCCCCCCAGTTCCAAATGATCCTCGGAATGCCATGGCTCGAAACCCATAACCCAAGGATTGACTGACGCACAAAGAAGTGGACCTTCCCTCAAGAATGTGCAAAAAGCTGCTACCACCGGGAAGGGAGGAAACTACAACTCGAGGGGAAACCCATCCTAGGAATTGTTGGTTCATTACCTTCCGAATATCAAGATTTTCTGGACGTGTTCCAAAAGGAACAAGCTAATACCCTGCCTCCCCACAGAACTTATGACTGCCAAATCGATCTGGTCCCAGGAGCACAAATTCCCTGCAGCAGAATCTACTCTCTGACTGAGCAAGAAAATCAGCACCTAAGAACATACCTAGATCAGTACTTAGCTAATGGGTTCATCTGTCCGTCCAAGTTCCCAGCCTATTCAGCGCTCTTCTTCATGCCAAAGAAGAAAGGGGACCTCAGAACTTGTATAGATTATAGGGCATTAAACCAGATTACCGTGAAGAATAGGTACCCTCTGCTGCTCATTCTTGAACTACTTGACCAAGTAAAAAATGCTTGAATCTATACAAAATTGGACCTACGGGGAGCTTACCATTTCGTAAGAGTGAAAAATGGCGATGAATGGAAGACGGCATTCCGAACCAAATACAGGTTTTTCGAGTACCAGTTCATGCCCTCTGGTTTATGGAACGCACCAGCAGCGTTCCAGTTCTTTATGAACGATGTACTCCACAAATTGTTGGACGTCTGTGTCCTAGTTTACATTGACGACATCCTCATCTATTCAGCATCCAAGGAAGATCACGTGGGCCATGGCAGAGCCATGCTGGAGAAACTCCACAAACATCGGTTGTTTGCTAAATTGGAAAAATGCTCCTTCCATGTCACGGAAGTCAAGTTCTTGGGCTTTATGCTTACCCCACGACTGGTGCACATGGACACTCGTAAGGTGGAAGCTATTCTTCAGTGGCCATCCCCGACATCGATCAAAGGACTGCAGAGCATGCTCGGATTTGCCAATTTCTATTGGCGATTCATCCCAGGATTTCCCCAAATTGTTCATCCTATCACTTCTTTATTAAAAAAGAATAATAAGTTTTAAGAAGCCTTCCTGGAATTGAAATCGGCTTTCCCCTCCACACCCGTCCTTCGGCATCCCCGACCCGATCTGCCCTATGTAGTAGATGCCGATGCCTCCAGTGTGGCGTTGGGGGCGGTGTTATCGCAAAAGGATCCGGACACAGGGCAGTTACATCCCATAGCAATATGGTCCCATAAGTTTACAGCACCAGAAAAGAACTATGCCTTAACCGATAAAGAATTACTGGTGATCAAAGGAGCTCTCAAAACTAGGAGACACTACCTTCTAGGAGCTAGACATACTGTCACCGTTATCACGGATCACCGTAATCTGCAATATTTGAAAAATGCCAAGGCCCAATCTTCTTGTCAGCTTCGCTGGGCTCTTTCCTTCACGGAATATGATTTTGTGATCACATACCGACCTGTAGTGCATAATGGAAAGGCAAACGCTCTGTCGTGAATGGGAGTGGATAAAGATGCATTTATATCATCAGAACCAGTACCCATCATTCCAGAAGAGCAAATTCAAAATCAGATTGCAGCAACCGCCTGCTGGGAAGATTTGAAGATCGACCCCCCAGTCTCAAAAGGACCAAACCGCCCAACAAGAATGGTTAAACAAGGGGAACCAGTACTCCATCAAGGACAACTAGTACTGGACAAACCCCATTCTATATCATGAATGGTTGGCATCCCCGGATGTCCTCCTTTGACCCGCTTGATGAACTAGAAATGCCGGCAATCACCTCTCTACATAAAACTAATACACAAACTATTACACAAACTCTTAAAGAAGCAACCAAGAATTCAACTAAAGCCAAAGAACAACAAAAGAAGTTTGCTGACAGGCATAGAAGGGAAGCCCCACATTACCAAATTGGGGATAGAGTATGGTTGGCTGCCAGAAATATACCATTAAAATGACCTTGAGTCTTCCGCCCCAGATATCTCAGACCTTATCCTATCAAGGCCATCATCAACTCGGCCACGGTAAAACTAGATCTACCCGCCAACATGCAAATTCATCAAGTGTTTCATGTTTCCCTTCTGAAGCCTGTGAAGCCCGGGGCTAGGATCAAAAATCCACCAGAACCAGAACTTAACCAGAACTGGATTTGAAGATGGTATGATCAAAGCTGTACTACTTAATCGATTGGGAGGGTTATGGACCTCAAGATCATACTTGGTAACCTGTGGAATTTGTCCATACATCCCGACTAATCAGGCGGTTTCACCGTAACAATCCCACCAAACCTGGACATGGGAGAGGGCTGCCCGTGAGCGGGGCCTTGCGGGGGAGTGCTGTCATGGCCATTGGGCAAGTGCCCAGGCCTTGCTCACCCTCAGGGTCCAAACGGACCCAGTCCTGGCACCTCTGGCTCCAGGCTCATAAAGAAGTGTTCTTTGCACACTCTGTGCATAAGGCACGTGCATCAGTGCCAGGCGTGGCCATTGAACATCATTGGGAGGCACGTGTGAATATCACTGGAAGGGGCAAGGTGGAACCACAATGCTGGTCCAAAGGGAGGGGCCAGAGCCAGCCTATTTAAGGCCAGCCCGCGCTTTGTGTTATTCTGCTTTGCAACGTGACGCTTACCGCTGTTCCTCAGCTCGGTTCCTGTTGCTCCACCTCTGAAGACCAGTTTACCTGAAGCCTGCAACTCCATCACGGAAGGCGCAACTTACTAGATATCAGCCGCTCCATCGCTGAAGGCGCATATTACCTTATTCCAGCCTCTCCTTCGCTGAAGGCGCACATTATTTGATTTCAGCCGCTCCATCGCTGAAGGCGCATCTTACCTTATGCCAGCCTCTCCATCGCTGAAGGCGCACTTTACCTGATTCCAGCCGCTCCATCGCTGTGCGCACACCCTACCTGCTTTCCATCGCCATCGGAGTTGGAGCCTTTCCTCACCCGATCCAGACTTCCAGTGACACGGGAGCTCCTCTTCTTTTCTTCATCTTTGCTGTATCTTCATCTGGTGGTTCCCCAGTACCACAGAAGGTTCCTGTTGGACTTGCTTCACAACATTCCATTGCGAGGTCCTCAAGGGATGTCAAAAACAGCCGATCAGCTGTCAGCCATTTCTACTGGCCCCAGATGGGGTCAAAGATAAAAGTATTTGTCTGGTCCTGCCACACCTGTCAAGCATCCGGCAAAGTGGATGCAGCCAACAAGGCCCACTTAATTCCACTACCCATCGTTAGACAGCCTTTTCAAGAGAACAGGCATGGACACTGTGGGTATTTTGGATCATCAAACCTCCTCTGGAAACCGGTATATCTTGGTCGTGGTTGATCAAGCCACCCGGTACCCCAAGGCAGATTTCCTGAGGAGCATCAAGGCCCATGTGGTCAGGAAGGGTCTAATCAGGAAATTCTCTCATGTGGGATTCCCTAAGGAAGTCAGTGGATTCAACTTCATGTCTCCTTATATGAAGGCAATGTTTGGTGAGTGTGTAGTTACCTATAAACTATTCAAAGCCTTTCATCTACAAACTAATGGGCTTGTTAAGAGCTTGAACAAGACCGTGAAGGGCATGATAGGTGGCTTGGAGGAGTCACTCAGGAGAAAATAGTATTTTCTCCTGCCATGCCTTTTGTTCTCTGACCTGGGTGGGTGCTTCAGAGCCAGGTCAGGTTGAGACCGTTTATGCTTCTGTTTTGTGATCTTGTTATGGGTCCGCTAAGTCTGCTGCAAGAAGGATGGGAGGCAATCCCAAACTCCTACACACAATATAGTGAACAATGTGCTTGGCCTCAGATCCCGGATGGCCAAGTACAGTGAACAGAACAAACAGAACATGAAGGACAGCCAGGAGCCCATGAAGCACTAGCATGACCAGAAGGTGGCCATTACATATCATGGAACCTGTCAAGCCCAATGCTTTGTACAAAAAGTGGACTGGGCCCTACGTCATGCTGGAAAAGATCATTGAGGTTAACTACCTCATTGACATGAAGACACCAAGTCAGATGCATTGAGTCTTTTGCGCCAATTGGCTAAAACCCCATTACAGCTGGAATGACCTGGTGATGGCTCTGGTCCAGCATGATGAAACGAAGGAGGAGACTGATCCCCTCCTGGACTTGTTACATGCAAACCCCACGAATCGGTCTTTCAAATGAGTTAAACTCCCTCCCAACCTCACTGATAAGCAAGGTGAGACTTTCTGCAATTGCTGGACCAGTACGCAGGTCTGATCTCCCGGACTTCTGGGAAGTTCGATAGGTGTGTCCATGACATCGATCGTGGAATCAGTAAGCTGGTGAAGAGTGGGATTTCAGCGCCTTGATGCCTTAGGGCCACAGTTCACCCTTTATAAATTCTAAAATAAATGTTGGACAAAGGATACCATCAAGCAAGAGGTCTCCAAGATGTTGACCTTGGGCTTTATCAAATCTTCCTACATCCCCTGGTACTAGTCCCGAATGGTCCATTAGCGGGAAGACTGAAGTCCACTTTTGCATGGATAACCAGTGGCTTAACTCTGTCACAAAGACAGATGCACACCCCATCCCTCGGTTAGATGAGCTCATCGACCGGTTTGGCACTTTCTGATTTATGAGTACCTTCAACCTAATGGCATGGAATTGACTGATCCTGCAAATGGGAAGTCTGAATTCTCCACCTGGACAAACATTATCAGTTCACTGTTATGCCATTAAAGAATGCCCCTGCCACCTTCCAGAGGATGGTAAACCAGGGTCTAATGGGGCTGCAAGACTTCAGCATTGCCTACCTCATTGAGGTTGCCAAATTCAGCAACAGGTCCTTCAAGCCATACAGAAGGCTGGCTTCAATATCAAGGAATAAAAATGCCATATAGCACAAGGTACTGTAACTTACCTAGGGTACCAAGTCTGTGGTGGTAGGAAACAGCCTCACCAGGCAATGTCCAGACAGTGGTGTAAGGGTACGTCCCCAACAACCAGACTCAAATGAGGGGCTTCCTGGGCATAACAGGTTATTACCAGCCTTTCAATGATGGGTATGGAACTCAGTTGGCCACCATTGAAAAGGAGGACTTTGCAGTGGTTTGGGCAGTACGCAAGGTGGAGCCCTACATTTCTGAGTCTCACTTCACTGTCCAAACTGACCACAGACCTCTGAGGTAGCTCATGGCCATGCAGGGAGAGAACCTCAAGTTACTGAGATGGGCCGCAACCCTACAGTCAACACAATCCGGGGATACAGCACTCCAATTCAGAAGGCCTCAGTAGGTACTTTCACCAGGTGGTACCCTAAAGCAAACTCGCTTTATACCAATCACCTGAGGACGTGCTTTAAAAGAAGGAGTCTTGCACCCCTTCTGCAGAATCTCCTCAATTCCTCAAAGATCTTTTAATGCCAAAGAGATTTTCTGAACATCATGATATCTCCGTGATCGATGTCCACACTTCGTGGACATCTTTAAATTCAATTTTCAAAGTTCAAACATAGCCCTTCCGCACCATTGCCAATACTTTTTACTGACTTTTCCTTGTAACGGTAGTCCACGGTCTCATCACAGCATGGTGGATGTCCACGGACATCGTCACGTGACTGCGCCATGTGGCACCGCAGTCAGTGTTTGTGCTTTGGTGACATCTTTAAATTCAATCTTCAGCCATTCTAGGTACTTTCGAGTTAAAATTCTACCCTTCCACAGCTTTCCGTAGCATTCTTACTTTATTTCCAAACTTTTCACAACTTTTCAAGGCTTTACTTGGGCACCAAAGTCCGTGGACAGGACAGTAGTATATGTGTAGTAGTAGTATATGTGTATGTTATGTTATGTGATCAAGCTCCTTTGGTAGGAGCAAAACGCTTCAACCTGGACTTTTTTTCAGTATGCCACTTTGGAAAAAAAGTGTTGAGCTTTTAACTACATTTGTACATTTTAATTGTTGTTTTTGGATCCCAGAGTGCTTCCTAATGGCACAAGAGTGCTTCCTGTTTTTTTCTCCAAAAAATAAGTATATATATATATATGTATATATAGTTATGGTTAAGTAGCTGTTTCCATAGGAAGAGCCCTTTTTGGGTGGCTTATAACTTTGCTCTCCCTGGACGAATCCTCACCGAACTATGGGTCACTCTGAATTTTCTTGCAAAGTTTGGTGAGGTTTGGTCCGGGGTTGCAAAGGGTTTCCCAAAACTTATTTTTTTCCAATAGACTGAATGGGGAAAAAACTTTGCTCACGCCTACAGCCCAAACCGCTGGACAGATTTTCACCAAATTTGGACCAGGAGCAGCAGCTTGGTCCCAAAAGCATGCTTTTGCAAATTTGGTGAAAATCCGTCCAGTAGTTTTTTTATAAAATAAGCAAAAAATAGGTAAAAAAAAAATTAGTGATATTATGTTCGGTCCGCGGACACACTTCTATGTTCACTGATTGGACAGCGAAGAGCGTGAAGCGCATCAGATTTTCAGGAACGCCCGCCATCTTGAATTCGTGGACGTCCGTGGACAGCACGGTGAAACTTGATGGAGAAATGAAATTTAGTAGATTGTGTTGGTGTGTAAGACTGTTTGGGGAGGGTAGGGGAGTAAGAGATGGGTTAAATGTTGTATTTACTTAGGTGGTAGATCTCCTTGTTGTGTTCAATTTGTCCGTGGACAACACGGATGTCCTGAAATGTTCTAAATAAATGAAATGGGGGTGTTCTGAGGACACTATGTCCGTACGTATGGTTCGTAGGCAAGTTGAAACTGTTCTAGGAACACACGCGGTGTACTGATATGTTCGAAAATAAACGAAATGGGTGTGTCCTGAGGACGGCATGACTGTCCGTACTGTTCGCAAGCAAGTTGAAATTGTTCTAAGAACACATGAAGTGTCTTGGGATGTTCGTCAATAAACAAAATGGGAGTGTCCTGAGGACGCTGTCTGTATTGTTCGCTGGCAAGTTGAAATTGTTCTAATAACACATGATGTGTCTTGGGATGTTCATAAATAAACAAAATGGGGGTGTCCTGAGGACGGTATACCTGTCCGTTTTGTTCGCAGGCAAGTTGAAACTGTTCTAAGAAGACCTGCGGTGTCCTGAAATGTTCGTAAATGGACAAAATGGGGGTGTCCTGAGGGCGGTATGTCTGTCCGTTTCGTTCGCAGGCAAGTTGAAACTGTACTAAGAATTCATCATGTGTCCTGGGATGTTCGTCAATAAACAAAATGGGGTGTCCTGAGGATGGTGGATGTTCGTCAATAAACAAAATGGGGGTGTCCAGAGGACGGTATGAATGTTTGTACTGTTCTCAAGCAAGCTGAAACTGTTCTGAGAACACATGTGGTGTCCTGAAATGTTAGTAAATAAACGAAATGGGAGTGTCCTGAGAACGCTGTCCGTATTGTTCGCTGGCAAGTTGAAATTGTTCTAATAACACATGATGTGTCATGGGATGTTCGTAAATATACAGAATGGGGGTGTCCTGAGGACGGTATGCCTGTCCGTTTTGTTTGCAGGCAAGTTGAAACTGTTCTAAGAAGACCTGCGGTGTCCTGAAATGTTCGTAAATGGACGAAATGGGGGTGTCCTGAGGACGCTGTCCGTATTGTTCACTGGCAAGTTGAAAGTGCTCTAAGAACACTCATCATGTCCGCGGACATTAAAAGTGCCCATATGGCATAGTCAAAATGTTTGACTCTATGGGTGTGATATGCTGCGGTGGTTGTGGCCCGGCCATAGAGTCTTGGGAGCATTGTTGTTTCTGGCTAATGCTCTATATATTGGCTTGTTGCAGATTTCTGGAGCAGTTAGATACCTGTTGACATATTCTAACAGTCTATTTTTTGTTATAATGAAGTGGTATTGATTTATCTGTTTGGATATTGTAACATTTTCGGGCCGTTAGATACCAGTTGGCATATTCTAACTGTCTATTTTTTGTTATAATGTAGTGGTATTGATTTATCTGTTTGGTTATTGAAAATCTTGGGGTAGTTAGATACCATTTGGCGTATTCTAACTGTTTATTGTTTGATATAATTTAGTGGTATTCATTTATCTGTTTATTTGTTGTAGAATCTTGGGGCAGTTAGATACCAGTTGGCGTATTCTAACTATCTATTTTTTGATATAATGTATAAGTATTCATTTATCTGTTTAGTTGTTGTAGAATCTTAGGGCAGTTAGATACCTGTTGGCATATTCTAACAGTTTACAGTTTTTTAATAGAAGTTTAGTTAAGGTTTAAGTACAGTTTAGTTAACAAATTTTGGTTTTAAGAAGATTAAATAAGTGTTTGTAAGATTTGCAGGTAATCTCTGCTTTAGAGTAATGGTACTATCATTACATTCGAACCATCCACATTTTTTATTTATTTATGCAGTATAATGACCTGCATTGGTTGTGTCTCCTGTGTGGTAGATTATACCTATTGTTGTGAAGGTTTTCTTACCAAGTGATACTTGACCATGTGTGAATCCAGTCAGCTTCAAGTTGTTTTTGGTACCATCTGCATTGTAACGTAGAAACATTAGTATGATGTATTTACTATGTGTTTGTATTAGTAAGGTGGAGCGATTATCCGAATTGCAGGTAGTACATAATCTACCATGGTTTGCATTTTGTACAAGTTGCTGAAATGGAAAGGATTCACAATTAGGTATTGATACATAAACTAAGCGCTCATTGGGGATTTGTTCTTGTGTCACATTGTTGCAGAGAGTGCATGTATATTTCCACATGTATGAAATCTGGAATATTTCATTTATATGTATGTTTTTGCTTTCCAGTACTTGTAGTAAGTACATAAGAAATTCTTGTGGATCTTCCTGTGAGTTTATAGTGAATTTCACCATTGCAGAACAGTAGTCCAATTGTTGTCTTATTCTATAAACACTATGTGTGTTATTAGGATTGTTTGTTGCATTTCTATAAAGTACTAACATTTGCAAACACAATTGGTCTGTACTGTGTAAGTATATGTTGTCAACAATTGGTGGTAATTGAAATAGAATATTCATTGCTACATTTGCGTAGCAACTTACACCAATTATATTTGAGAGTTTAAATGGACCAGGTAATTCTGTATCTGAGTGATTTATTTTTTTGAGTTTGTCTTCCTTCTTTGACGAAGTACCTGGTTCACTTTCCCTAATTGGTTCTTTTTTGCTTGTGGTACTTGATGAAGTATTAGTTTATTTTTTACTCTCTTTGGAGGATTTGCAGTGATATCCTGTTGTATTTCTGTTTGAATTAGTTTTCTTTTACAACGTTTTACTTTTTGTGGAACAGGATATGTTTTTATATGGGGGTGTATAGTGAACAAAGTCTATTGTATTCTAAAATGCATGGAATATCAGCGTTTACTTTACTTGCATCAAAGTTGATTAGAAATAGACCGTCAAGTGTACGTAAGCGTGATAGTGCTACATAGCTCATGCCTTCTTTAAAGACTGTGTTACCAATGTCTATTAATGCTTTGTCTAGGGTAAGACCTTGTGATTTATGAATGGTGACTGCGTATGCAAGAGTTAGAGAAAATTGTTCTCTGCGTACATACATGTCTTTGAAGAGAAGGAATCAAGCTGTTGAGCGTCCTATCCTTTTTACTCCTGAAAGTTTGTCAAAGTGAATATTGAGAAACTGAATGTTGTTGTCACCTGGGTATGTTTGAAAGCCAACACCTGTACCCAGTGCTCCATTAACTAGTCCTTGGTCCACGTCAAGGTTACGTTTAAGCATTACTCTGCAATTTAAGGATAATTTTAATATTTTTTCCAACCCAGCTCGGTTGGAGATTGAATTTTCTAAACTATTTAGTCTTGTTGTGGCTTGCTCACACATGGGTAGTGTCATACCATGAACGTCTATGTCTAGTTTTTCTGTGGCGCTAATTTCCATTATTGGTTGAATTTCTTTATTTAGCATTGTTTCATTGAATTTGAAACAGCTTGCAAGAGTTGGCATTAAGGCCATACAATTGACATTTTTGTGGGCTAATTGCTCCATAACATCTGTAGCACATACATTATCGCCATAAAGTGCATGAATGTGCCGGGTTTTCGAATATTGCTTGTGCTTCTTGAGATAGTATACCAACTTTAATACTTTTTAAGATGTTGGCATAAGTGAGATCTGAAGATTGCCGCATATTTTGTGTTAATTTTCTGTATTGGATATGTTGCCAAAGGTTGACACTTCCAATGCTGCCAACAGTTTTACGGCAGAATTTGTGTCCTAATGTTTTCAAAATAGGTGTCAATTGAAGAAGATCTCCGAAAACAATAATGTGTTTTCCTGCCAAGAGCTGAGGTGAATCAAAGCCAACATTAGGTTGGAGACCATGCTCACTTCATCTGTTAGTCGCACTTTCATTTGTTTTAATACTGTGCGTAGTTCCATTGCAGCTTCTGTAGAAAGTTTGTAATAGTCTAATTTGTTTTGGTGTTCTACTGGCAGGAGTAGTAATCGATGTAAAGTGACACTGCCTATGTTGTAGGCAGCTAAACCTGTGGGGGCAGTGACAACAGCTGACAGTTTGTTGTTTATCAATTGTTGAAGGAACTTACTGATGATTTTGATTAAGAATATTTTGCCAGAACCAGCTTCACCAATGACGTACAGTAGTATAGGTTTGTAATTTTGGCAGGTGCATTCTTTGTTTTCATGTTGTACACCATGTGCAATTTCCTTTGTTACTTCTTGAAAAATGCTACATTGTTCATTGTTTAGTTTTGATTGTAGTATAGTTAAGTCTTCTTTATCTTCATACTGACACATGGTGTTTTCTACTTCTGTCATAGCTAATTCTGCCTCATTTGTTATTAGTGGCTCTCAGAGTGGTTCTTAGCTTCCTGTTGCAGAAGGTTGACTACTGTCAGGAGTGTCCTTATCTAGTTAGGCCTGGAGTTCCTCTTCATGTTGCTGTTCATTGTGCAACATTGTTTTGCACTGTGTAAAGTTTACATCAGTTATAGTGCTTTCATTTGCTTTGAAAGCGTCTTCATATGAGTCAAAGTTATCTAGTAGTTCTTCTTCTTTTCTCCATGGTTTAAAGAGTTGTAGCAGGGACATGTAATATAGTTCTTTATGTTGAGGAGTCTTTAATGACAATTTGATATGATTAATTAAATTTCGTTTGGTGAGTTTTACTAAGCTGCCTTCACAATTTGTCACTCTGTATTTACCTTTTTTTTCATCGGGTTTTCTATTATTTTTATATGTGAAGTTTTGGGCTATGTGGTATAGACACATGGTTTCCAAAGTGTTACTTCTGTTTGGGTAGTATGTGTCCAGTAAATTGTTTTTTAAAATGTCTTGGCTGTTGGGATCATGTTTGGCTATTTTTTCTATATCTTTGTATGATTTCAGAAATCTTTTTCTAGATTTAGCAGGACCAAGACTTAGCCATACGATATTTTCAGATATTCCATACAGAGCAGTACCAGTTAAACAATCTGCTGCTTCATAGGAGCCACATTCTCTATGGGAGAGCATTTTTATGCCCAAGCTGTATAATTTCTGAGACAGTGTTTTGTCTGATGACAGGTCATTCCAGAGATCTTGGAGCTCTGTTTTTTCTGCTTTTGTTAAGTATGCTGTAACATATCGTGCAACTGCAGTGGAATTGTCTGCAATGTACTGCACATCTATGTTTGCGTTCCATAAGTGGGCAGTGATTGCATTGTAATCATTGATATATTTATCTTCTTCTGTTCTTTTTATGTAATATGTATTTTTAGGTGATTTACTTTTAACACTATCTCTAACTGAAGACATGAAGTTGTTCACTTGACCTGTTTTTGTATCCGGTCAAGGGAAACCAAAGCGGCATTTGGTGTAGTATTTCCCTTTGTTTTTGTATTTGCGACAACAATATTTGCCACATTTGTGTCTTTGAAATTGTAAAATTTGTACATGAAGATCACTATTTGTTGCTTATGATGGAATTTCACAAGTAACATATTTTTCAATAAACTGTAAAACAGTGGCGTCATTGTTTTGACCAAATTTTGGAGCATCTTTAATCCATAAAAGCATGTGGATATGTGGTGCTCCTCCTGCTTGGTAATCTTTTCTCCAAAAGAAGAGTTGCACTTCTCTGAGGGGAGGAACAGTTTTATTACAAATAAAGTGTGGCATAGCAATGAAGCGATGGTGAAAATATCTTGAAACATTAACAGGATCTAGAGAACAAAGTTCTCCAGGTGTTAGTATATCTATGTTTGTTTTGTTTTTGTTTGATATGCGTAGGAAATCATGTAAATCTTCCAATGCATATTCTGCACAAATTAATGTAACAAACCAAGTGGGTGGCCCAAGGTTTCTTATCATACAACGTACATCTCCATGACGTCGAAACCAGTGCTCTTAGTACCACGCATGTTTGCTAATAGATTTGTAATATTTGATTATAAAACCTCATATTTTTCTTGCACTTTTTGTAATAATTTTGTAGCTGACATATTTTGAAAGTGGGATCCTGATTTTAATGTGTGTGCAACTCCATAACATAAAGTTGCTAGTTCACTTTCAAAGAGTAGGTGGAATATGTATTCCACATTTTGTCTAAATCTGGGATCTTCAGAATACATCCGTAATGAGCGGTATTCTGATGCTGTTATTTGAATAGATCTATCATCGTACCTTCCTCCTTTGCCAGTAGGAAAGAGTAGAGGAAAAGCATGTGCTTCTATATTTGTTTCCCATATGCTGATTGGTGAACCTTTTGTCTGACGCATTTGGTACGTTTCTAGTGCATCTTCTACAGTGTCATTAGAGTGCAATGGGTGAATTGTATAATGGTCTAAAGTATTGGATATTGTAACAGGATCTAAGAGCTCAAATTGACCAGCTTCTTGTGTCTCTTGAATTATTTCAGTGGTAACCTTCAAGTTTTCTTCAATATTAATTTCTTTGTAGTATTCATTATTGTCTTTTAGATTGCAAGGCTTGTCTATCTCTATGTAAATCTACCAGTTGTTGCCATTTTTTTGTCTTTTGTAGGTACACCATTTACTAAAATAATTAAAGTTTGCTCCAGTGGACGTTGCACTCCTAGAGTGTGCACATTTTCTTTTAGATCTAATGGCAAATACACTACTTTTCCCCAAATACCTTTCACTAATTCAGAGGGAGGTAATTTTGCTGTTTTTGGTTGAAGGCGTATTATTGCCTGAAAGGGGTGCACTGTTTGAAATATGATGCACTCATATAAATTGAGTTATTGTAGGGGTTTTGGTAGTGGAAATAATCCCAAATTATTTGTGATAGCACGTGAAGGAGTTTGGTTGTTGTCAAGTTTTGTAGTGCAGTAACTGCAAAGTATTAAGGGGTCAGTTATTTCGTATTTGTTTTCTGCTATAAGGTAGAGAGCTAATTCAAACCATTTAGAATCTTCATTGTCTTCTATTTTGTATGTTAGGTCTACAGTTTTTGTGTTACTTTTATAAAAAGTTCTACGGCAACATACACACACATGGTTTGGTACTTCAGCAGATGTACTTTTTAATTTCAGTATTTCTTTTTTGTATGTGTGTAGTAGAAGGTTGCCATGCATAGAATTGTTACTAATTTGCTTTAAAGCTATTTAATTCTGTAAGTGGCTTTCACTTCCAAAATATTTTTCTTCAAGTAGGTCTTTTGCTGTACCATGTAGAAGAATGTTATTTAAATTGGCTAGTGCTAAAGCAGGACTTTTAGTATAGTACAGTTTATAGACTA
This sequence comes from Ambystoma mexicanum, assembly GCF_040938575.1. Taxonomy (NCBI): domain Eukaryota; kingdom Metazoa; phylum Chordata; class Amphibia; order Caudata; family Ambystomatidae; genus Ambystoma; species Ambystoma mexicanum. The sequence continues at coordinate 1,069,080,596 of NC_090935.1, forward strand.
GATTTCTTATAGTTGAATGATGTGTTGATATCATTTTGATATAATGGAAGGTGGTTTTGCAAGTAGGTCCTGAAATGCAGGCCAGTGAATGTCCTTGTAGTCCTGTGTACTTGCGCACTGGACAGCTATCCATATTTTGCAGTAGTTTAATTTTGATTTTGTCTTTGCCTTTCACATATTTATTGAGGAATTGGCATAAAGTCTTGAAAGATTGTTTGGGAATGTTACACATTGACGTGCATGGCCATTTGTATACTAGACGTTCTGATTCAGTAGAATGGAGAGGTAATTCTAAGTTTTCGGGGGATATTTTTGTAAGCAGTATTTCTTGTTCCATTATGGGATTATTATCTTTTTCATGACCTCATCCACTGCTATGTATGGCAATTGTATTTGTTTGCTTTTGTTTGTATGCTTCTTCAATAAAGTATGGTTCGGTGCTCGTAGTGTGACTCCACTCACCTCCACAGATACTTAAGAAGTTATTTCTGTTAACATTTCATTTATTGAGAAGTCTTTTTTTCTGATTTAGTCATTAGTTTTGTTAGTGGTTTCATTTTGTTTAACACTAAAATAAATAACTTTCTTTTGAGAAGGAATGCGCTGTCTATCAACACTTCTAAGATTAATTTCCTACGATAGGTTTTAAGAGTTGAGCCTGATTATTCTCCTGTTTATATAAGATTTTGAAGTACTCTGTAACGGAACATTTTTGCTAAAATACTTTTTTTGGTATGCTTACTTTGCACTACATCAAGATTTATAGTAGCAGTTTTATCTGGGGTGGTAGCTGATTTTTTGTAAATTGTTTTGTGGTTCGTTTTACATTTTGATAGAGGATGTAAAGTTTCTGTACTTGAAGCTTGTTTTGTTTTGCTAAATGACTGTATCAGCTGTTTTGTTTGAACTTTTTTTTACAAATTCTGCTAGAGATGGATGTTTCTTTTGGATACTTCTATTTTCATTTGCTCTGCTTCTCTGTTGCTTTCTATGGACTTGATTTTTGGTAGGCATTCTTTAGGGTCTGTTGAAAAAAATAAAGAAGGTATGGGTTGGGGTGTTCTTAATGTATGTGTGCTGTGTGCATGAGTGGCTGAGTACGATGATAAAAATGTATGTAATGGTGTGTGATTGTGCATTGGGCAACTACAACTAGTTGGGATGGGTATTCTTGAATGTATGTGCTACTAAACAGGGGTTCAGAGGACAATAGAAAGTAAGCTATTGCTGTGGAGAAGTACAAGTAAATCTAATGGTATACAATTAAAACAGTTGTTTGTTCTATAATATCAAACTTCTAAGGGCTGAGTTGGGTCATTTGTGTGTTCAAAAATAGGAAATTGGGCACCATTCTGCTTGTAAATCTCTGTTTAAGAAATGGGGATTTGTAGACAGAATGGTGCACAATCTCTATTTTTAGGCACATAAATAGCATGAATTAACCTTACAGTGTGTTTGAATAATAGTATGGGCAAAAAGCTGGTCCCCAGGGGCTGGAAATCACGGAATGCACCTTCTCTGGATGATTGGGTTGAGGGGATGTCTGCCCTTGCATCCATGGAAAGGATGGTCTACATGCGGCAAGGGAAGTTGAGGTTGTATGGAAAGGTGTGGGATGACTTTCTGAGTATTTACTGATTTATTACAAGTTATGTATGTATAATATTCTGTTATTCTGTGTATTTTTGCTGAGTATTTTGTTCTGATTGTTTGATTGTTTATTAATGTGTAAACTTTATAAATAAAAAAAAAAATAATAGGGTGGTATTCAACTTACTTTTTTCTGAAATGAGCAGGTTTCTTCTTAGTTGTTCTTTATACTTCAAATTCGTCTGCTTCTTTTCAGGAGAATAGTCTTCACTGCAATTGTAAAGGAAACACATTAGTAATTTTGTTTGTATATAGCACTGTTTTTAATTTAGAAATGGATTTTTTTAATTGACATTGACCCTGAGCGCCTTCCTCAAAACCATGAAAACTAACTTATTCACATAAGATGTGTCGCACCAGTTGAATACATATCAATGTTCTTAATGCATAAACTGTATTGTAATGACTAACTGTACCAACCAAAATATCATTTCTATGCCTTGTGGAATTCATAATGTACCACTGAATACCACTATTTCTGTAACTAAGCGCTTGTAAGGAACAGCGCCTCATTGCCATGGGCTGCTTGCACACTATATAAATATAAGTAAATAAATGAATTAATTAATACATTTTATGTTTTTGTACAAGTATTGTTGTTTGATATTTGAACATATTGTGTGCATGCAATTTTGTTTGAGTATGTTAATTCTTCATATTGTACTTTAAATATGTTAGTTCAACATGCTTTGAAAATGTGTGTGTAAAAAGAAATTAAATAGCAGATAGGTTTGGAAGTGACAGTTGATTTTAGGAGATGGAAAAAATGACAGTAAATTCATTTTATAGATTATAAATGCTAAAAGTCAGTTAATTGGCCTCATTACGACCCAGGCGGTAAGTTACCACCTGGGTCGTACCCTTACCACCATGGTGTAAACAATGTTTACACCATGGTGGATGGCGGATTTACCACCCCATTCCAAGGTGAGTGGGGCGGTAAATCCCCATTTCCCATTTTACCCTTCCCCATTCCCATTTTTGCCCCATAGGGCATAATGGGAGTGGGGAAGGCGCTAATTACGCCACCGTAAATTACGGTGGCGTAATTAGCACCATGGTCCTATAGCGCCATGGATTTTAACGCCTGCAAAAAGCAGGAGTTAAACTCACCATGGTGCAAAGGGACCTCGGAATCAGGCGTTAAGGGTCGGCACCGTTTACGGCGCCGTTAACCCCTTAACGCCTGATTTGTAATGAGGCCCAATCTGTTTATATGAATCTATAAGAATTGTACATGTACTATACATAAAATATGCATACCTGTAGTTTGTGTTCATGCATATGGATATGCATGCAGCTGCAAGTAGAAATCCTGGAGACTTGTACAGTATTTCTTGTAGAAGGTGCTTTCCAATGACATGACACTTGTACTCAGAGAGATTAACAGTACATTTGAATTGCTGACCTTGATGATACAGTTAGATGTAGAGGTCTTGGATGTGATTGGTGGATGGTCATGTGACTTCTTAGCTATATCCAATGAGGGATTGGCACAGAAAGTGAAATTGAAATGGTAGAAGGACTGTCCATGTTACGATATGTCCGCGGACATGGCGGTAGTCCGCGGACCTCGGGTGTTACATCCGGGGATTTTGGGTTGGGGAGCCATGCAAATGAGAATGAGCAGAGAAAGGGAGTGGTCAGGAAAGTTTAGTGGGTGTGTTGTGCCAGGAGAGAGTTTCTCAGATACTCTTTTTGCTGAGAGAAGAACAGGTAGCTATGGCTCTGTGTTTCAGAAAACAGATTGTTTGGATTTTGGGAGACTCTTGGATACATTGGTTGAAGGTGCATGCAGAAAGCTGTGGAGTAGCTGTAGATCTTGGATTCCTATATGTGGAAGTGCACTGGCAAGGAGTACGTGGAATGAAGTGGTTGGACTTGCTACCTCTCTGTGCTACTCTCTGTGCTACTTTAGAGACAGAGCAACATCCAGAATGAAAGAAGGACTTGGGAAGGTCATGGACATGTTTCCAAATTCTCAAGTAATTTTTTCTAGGATTGCGCTGAGACAAATGTGGTTTTGTTCTTCTTTATTTGGTCCACAAATGGAGAAAGCAAGGCGCAATGTCAATAAGGCTGTTTGTGCCTTTCTAAGAGATTTTGGCAATGTAATACATACATTTTTCGCAGAGATGGAGTCCATCTTACTTATGCTGGCAATCAGATTTTTCTGAGAAATGTACAAAATGCATTGCGACCTTTTTTGGAATTACAGCATCCATTTTGTACTAGTTGTTGAGCATTTCAAATTTTTCAAACACAAACAAACACCACCAAAAGGCTCTTTTCAGAGCCACCACGTCCTCCCAGATAAAACTGTAATGGTTTTGATAGGGCAGCACTCCAAAATTTTAGATATTCGCGGACTGTCCGCGGACTTCTAAAAAATACACAGTGCCCTGCTTCATTTATTTTCACTTCTATTTTTTAACTGTGAAAGTCAGCTCTGAAAAGAGCCTTTTTTATTTTTGTTGTTTTATATTTTGTTTGTTTTTTTATACACGACACACTAGGAGAGAAGGGAAAAGGAGGGTAAGGGGGGGATAATAACCACAGGGATAAGAAAGGGCGAGTGGAGAGGGGAAGATGTAGAGTGGGTTTTACTTGGGTAGTGAGCAGATCTTCTCATGCTCTGAGACGATAGCCTCAAAAGCACTACGAAGTCTCTCCCCCCTGCACAGTACTGCGTTGCAGTACATACACACAACTGTGACCCTCGAAAGGTAAGGGTCATCAGTATTGCGTATGGCCTGTGAGGCAGCTTGAGGAATACGCTGTCCCACAGGAGTGTTCCTTTATGTGACAGGATCGGAAACGGAGGATGAAGTAGAGGAAGTCAACCTACTACGCTCCTCGCAAGGTACAACCTTGCGAATGGCCCGAGTGTGGAATGACCTTAGGTGTCGCTTCATGGTAGTTGTCCCAAAGCTGTATGAACCAGGCCTCCCGCGACTGAGTACCATTTTGCACTTGTTGCAGGTGACTTGGTTCGCACCCGCCTTAGGACCATTACCACAAATGGTAAATAACCGCCACACCCAAGACTCACACCGAGTGCTGGTAGTAGGGACTTCCACTACCTCATTCTCGTCATCCTCTTCATCCTCCTGTGCATCCTCACTCCTGTTCCCCTCTTCAGTCCTTGGGGAGGTGGTGGTGGTGGAGGGGGTGGGGGTGGTGCTGAGGCAGATGTAGCACCAGGTGGCATGAGTCGAGCCATGGACGCCATCAGGTTCGAGATGAAAATCTGCAAAGTTGGCAGCAAAATTCGCTCTGTTCTGTAGGATAGCCAGAAACACAATGAGAATGAGCTCTAGGGTGTAGCCTTTTATAGGGGTGCTTGTGCATGGTTTGCGGACATGCACGCTGTCCGCGGACAGATCGAACAGTAAAAAGGGTTCAAAAAGTCACAAAAAGTATGTAGAAACTCACGATTACTATGTGGGACTTGTGCTATTGTGAGTTTTTATTGAAAAATATTGTAGATTGCTTGTAAATGTAGTTTTAAATTGTTCGGGGACACAAACATTGTTCGCAATCAGAACACATGCTCAGCGTGGGCGCGGTCAAATGATAGGTTCGCGAACATCTCCGCGAAGGGAGCGGGTGTCCGCAGGACACCAAATGCACTGAAACTGTTTTACGCATGCACGTTGGTGTTCTACGGACGCTGTTCGGGTCCTGAAGTGATTAAAAATGTGTCACATTTTGTTTATTTACTAACATTTTAGGACACAGCCTGTGTTCTTAGAACAGTTTCAAATTGCCTGCGAACAATACGGACAGGCATAGCGTCCTCAGGACACCCCCATTTTGTTTATTTACGAACATCCCAGGACACTTGATGTGTTCTTAGAACAGTACGGACAGGTATAGCGTCCTCAGGACACCCCCATTTCATTTATTTACAAACATTTCAGGACACCGTGTGTGTTCTTAGAACAGTTTCAACTTGCATGTAAACATTACGAACAGGCATAGCGTCTTTAGGACGCTCCCATTTTCGTTTCTTTATGGGCATTCCGGACACCCGCACTGTCCGCTAACACCTGAACTCCTTTTTAAAAAAAGACAAGAAATGAATTAGGACACAATATAATAATTGTACTTTATTTCATATGGATGTTACATTTATGACAGAGAAGGTGAGGCAGAAACTGAAACAAAAACAGAAGAATGGGGGTTTTCAATAGGATTTATATGAGGTGAAGAAGGGATGGAAGTCTCATCAAAATGTTTTGGTTCATAGAGAGGGTTTGGGGATAATTGAGTGGGATATGGTGAGGGGGACAGGTACATGTGGGACAATGGTATGTAGTTGTTTGTTTCAAGTGATCCTCCACAAAGTGTTTTTAAATTGTTAAAATTTACCATGAGTAGGTCCATTTTTTCTTCTATGTGCTGAAGAGTCTTATCCAATACTGATTTTTCTTGAGTATTTTCAATTTGTGTACGGTCTGTACAAAAAAAAAATATGATAAATGTATATAAAATAATATTTATTAATTGGTTTATATAGTAAAGTGTCTACCATTAGGTTCACTATCTTCAGACATTTCCTCACCTTGGAAATGCTCCTCTAGCCACTCCAGAGTACTAGACATTTCTGTGAGAAAAAAAACATAATATCACTTTTTTTGTATCTAATACAGAAAGTTTACAAATATATGAGTAAAATGCAGTACACTTACTAGCTTCTGGTAAGGTGTGTTCTGACTGATCTGTAGATCTGCTGTTGCTCTTAGTTGTGGAGTTTCTGTGAGGTAATCATGTTCGAAGACTATCTTTCTTATTTTCGTATATTCCATTTCAGAACATATTGCATTTAAATGAATGGTTAGTGTGTTATATATATGGGTTACAATTCTTATTTATTACTACATATACAGGCCGATTCATGGAATTAATGTGTGCTGAAAATTCCCGCGCAAGCGTGCGAAAGCGTGCGAATCGCAGTGCAAGTGCGAAAATCGCAGCAAAACCAGCGCACAGCGATTCATGGAAGTCCGTGCGCGTGTAAATCCATGGATGTGTGCTAAAATCCTGCGTGGCGCACGCTGGCGCACATGTTTTCAAACAGCGTGCGCTACGTGCACAGCGAAAGTGCACATAGCAAAGCACACACAACCAAAGTAGGCGTAACACGGGGCGTAACACACGGAATGGGGAATAACGCATGAAAATGTGGGCGTCACGGGGGAAGTACAGGAGGCAAATGCGCGGAACGCCCATACGCGCACCTACAACATGTATTCATGGAATCGAACGGGGCTAACGCGTGCGCCAAAAAAGACGCGCTAATCCGGAAACACGTAAGCCAGCAGGAAGCAGGCAAATGTGGACCTGCGCAGCATAAAAGTGCACGCAAACAACAAACAAGCTCAGACGCCAAGATGAATATACCGTTCCTCGCAGCAGTGGTTGTGGGATACCGCAGGAGGAGGAGGAGGATAGTCAGGGCCAGAATTTTTACACCCAGAACCAGACTTTTGGGATGCCTGGTGACCAGGTGTATGGGAGGTACAGGTTTCCACCTCACATAATACTCGACCTGGTGAGTGAATGGGAGGATGACCTCACATCACCCACCCTATGCTCCCAAGCACTGAGCCCCTTGGAAAAGGTCCTCAATGTACTGCACTTCTTGGCCACTGGTTCATTTCAGCGGACAAGTGCCATAGTGGGGGGGGTCTCACAGGCCACACAGTCACGCTGTCTGCACCAGGTGTTGGCCATCATGACTGCACGCCCATCAGTCCGCAGACACATATACCTGTCCAGAACACCTGCAGAAAGGTAGGCTGTCGTACAGGATTTTTGCGGGGTGGCACACTTCCAAAAAGTGCTAGGTGCCATTGACTGCACCCATGTGGCTCTACGTCCTCCCAGGGCAACTGAGCACATCTACAGAAACCGCAAGCACTGGCATTCCATCAATGTGCAGGTAGTATGTGATGCCAAGGGAATCATCACCTCAGTATATGCCAACAATCCAGGGTCCGCCCATGACAGTTTCATTTACAGAATGTCAACCCTAAACCGGGACCTAGAAGCTGGGCGGCATGGTGATACATGGCTGCTTGGTGAGTATAAATGCCCCTGCACATGCATGCATGTCAGATACTGAGTAATGTCACAACCACACTAATGATACCCATCATCACCTCCCCAGGGGACAGTGCCTACCCTCTGAGCACCCAAATGATGACGCCAATTCGGAACTGCACCACACCATCCGAGGTAAGATACAACACAGCCCATATTGCAACCCGGGTCATAGTGGAGCATACATGCGGAGTGCTCAAGTCACGCTTTTGCTCCCTTGACCGCTCTGGTGGGCAGCTGCTATATGCGCCCCCAGTAGTGTGCAGGATCATAGTGGCAGCATGTGTCCTGCACAACGTTGCAACACGCCGGGGCCTGCCGGTGGACATGGTGGTGCCCCCACATCCCCAAACACAAGCATGCTCGCTGCGCATGGGAGGGGAAAGGGCACGTGGTGAGGCAGCCTGTACGAAGCTGGTGGCTAATTACTTCACCTAAAATCACACCCCTGCAGAGTGCACACAGCCCTGGCACATGCCAGCTGACAATCAATGATGATGACATAAGGGACAGTCAACTGTCACAACCATACCAGCCTGAGATTGGTCACTTGGAAGTGTTATATTGTGTGCTTTCCTACCTACCGAAAAACAACCAATGCTGTTTCACAAAAAGACACACATTTATGCTGCATGAATGACTACCCCCTTGCAAAATACAACATGAAAATAGCGCCATGTCACCCAACCCCTCCCCATCTCCGCCACCCAAAACACCATGGCATGTCCTGCAATGTGAAAGCAAACAAAGCAATGCACAACACATGACCAAAGTGTCAAAAAGTGCACTGTTCCAAATGGAAACTGCCCACAGACAATATGCTCCCAGTAATCAATAACAAACAGCACACATGAATACTTACCAGCAACACAATACAGCAACACAGCTTGAAACATTGCTAAAATATGACAATACAAACTCAAAGTAATGTAAGTCATACAACCTCAAAAAGCCAGCACATCGACCCCTTCCAACTCCAGAGTGTTGCTGCCACACAAATGTGTCAGTGTACTGCATACAACATGAACTCCATCTGCAAAGGAGACGGCCTTGTGAAGACATGAGTAAGGAACCTGCAAATTAGGATGAAGACATGGATGCACAAGCACATATAAATACACCATGTAGTGTACAATACAACAACAATACCCACTAGGGATGTCCACACAGTATTCACTACAGACTGCCCACACAGCTCATGGGAGCCCAATGTCACTGTGTAAGTCACTGTCACTTGGTCACACCCTTTGCAAGCCCATGGAAATGGGAAGCAGGAGGGGTGTGTGTGTCACGACCCAAGCATCTAACCCAAACTCAGGACAAGCCTGCATGTGCCCAGCCGGAATACAGTGGATGCCCACAGGAGCCACACAAGGCAACACACTGTAAAAAATGGCCATGTGCGGGCTGGGGGGGGCCACCCAGGAGGTTCGAGGACAGGGTGCACACCAACACCCACCTACGTGGATGTTGCAGAAAAATAAATACCTCCATGGGCTCATGGTCTGCATGGCTATGCCATTGTGGGAGAACTTCTGTCGCTCTCTTCACTCTCTGCTGCTGCATCAGGAGGTGGTGGCACTATGGGAGGCAGCCCATGCAAAGCCCTGGTATGGTCCTGCATGGCAGCAAGCATGCGGGTCTGGAAGGTCTGATTCTGGAGGATTAAAGGGCGGAGATCCCCATGCAGCACCTCATGGGTTGCCTGCACTTCTGCACGCATGGCCTCGCGTGATGCCCGGATCTCCTCACGTGTTGCCTGCAGCTCAGCTGAGAGCGAGCGTGTGAGCTGCTCCAGCTGCTGTTCTGCCCTAACATTTCGGGAAGCCTCAAGTTCAAGCAGACCCTGCCTGGGGTTATGGAGTTCTACCCTCAGGGCTTCCCTGTGGCCCTGTGACTCTATTGATATGGATTCGCGCATAGTGTCCAGTGCCGCCCGTCGGCCCCTGTTGGACGCCAACATGTCTTCCCTGTGTGTTTGGCAAATGGAGTCTGTTGCCTGCTGTTGTTGCTCCATCTGCCTTTCAGGGGGATAATGGAAGTGGCCACCCTCTCCATTGCCTGAGCAATCATTTCTACTGATGCTGCCTGTTGGGTTGCCATACCGTACATGGAGTTTTCCCATACACTATTGCCTGGTGGCGCATGGCCACAGCGTTGGCGGGCACCACACCTGTTTGGGGCAAGGCAATCTGCACCTTGCTGTGCTGGCACTGCCTGAGGCTGCAGGACTGCATTCCCCCTTCTGATCTGCTGGCCCAGGAACAGGATCAGATGCTGTGGAGTGTGACCCTGCATCCGTAACCGCCAAAGGCGGACCTACCAACACTGACATCCCCATAGAGGGTTCTACCCCTGGTGCAGGTGGGTTGGACAGAACAGAATCCATGCCAGAAACACTCACCTGTGACAGCACATAAATCTCATTATCCGACTCAGCACCTGAATAGAGGTCTGGGGAGCTGCACCCCCAGAGACACCCCTTGACAGTATGGTCTGCAGTACCAATGTGTTTTCACCCACCACCACACAACATCCCCCACTGGTGCTTGGTCGTGGCTGAGAACCCTCCTGGGTCTGCACCATCTCCTGAGTCTCACCAGCATCAAGTGCGTTGTCACCTGTAAAAACATGAAATACAACAAATGGAAACAGGCATGAGCACCATAGCACACACATAGGCCTGACAAGACAGAGATCCTGTACATGGTTTACACATGTCCCACATGACTATAACCCTGGCATGCATGCACTGTCAATGAGTTTGAAGGGGAGGCAAAAAGGCAGACAATGAGGACACCAAGATGGAAAAGCAACACATTTGCAGCATGTTGTGTAGCACTGGCATCACACATCAGCCTGTGAGTGGCATGTCCAATACACATACATGACACATGCCAGCACACAGATGTCATGTAGCATAGCCATGGTAAATTAGACAACTACAACGATATGTCAGTGAATGAGTACTGCCACACATCCATGTCACATGGACATGATGAGAAGATTAATGCAGAATAGTGTTGCAAAATTCATGTGCCTCACACTGCAACACTTCCAGTGTACAATAATACAGTGATTGTAGGCAGATGTACACATCAATGGTTGGTCACTTCAACATGACAGGAAATAACTATCATGTTCCACATGCAAACAGGCCCTAAAAATAAATTTCAGCAGGCCAATACTCTCACGCCCTGAGTGGTCTAATCATTCACATAACCAGGTAACAAATGTGGCACAATGTGGGGTGTAAACAATGACAGAAGCATGTCACATATGTGGCATCAGTGATGAAAAAAGCATATGAAAAATGGGATGATCTAAACAATCAGCCTGAATGAACACAGAAAAAATAAGAACAATGTTGTTGCAAAATGATAGTTCAAGGGCAACAGCAGTAATGTGGGGCTAATTGGCTATTGTGGGCAGAAGGGATACTGTCATACCCAAATCAAAGGCACTTGAATGTATCGGAGGAAGCACATGGGTGACCCATAACACTCAGGAGTACACACCCTCACCTGGCACTCAATCAGAACCCATCACCCAAACAACATACACATGGATCACACACACATGCATGGGCACTCACCGGACAATGCGTTGTAATCAGGTAGGTCTCCCACGCCTTGGATCTGTTCCTCTGTGATGAAGGTCCCAGCAACAGACTCATGTTCAGCGAGTTTGTTATCCTCTGGTGGAGACCCACCGCCAGTCACCAGAGTAGCGGCATGATTTGAGGCCAGCGTGTTCTTTGCTCTGAGTCTCAGGTCATTCCACTGCTTGTAACAATCATCAGCTGTGTGCCTCACAAATCCAAGGGCACTTATGCGGTCCGCGATGGTCAACCAGTGTGCCCTACGTTGACCTGGTGTGGTCTTGCACCCTGCAGTCACCACCATTTCGCGGCTATGTGCCGACACATAGGCCACAAGTGCATCAAGTTCAGCGTCAGTAAAGCTAGGCTTCCTTGACGAGCCGGAGTGTGTAGCCGTGTCTGGGGTCTCAGCCTGTAGTGCCAGAGCACCCTTCTTCCTCTTTTTCAAAGGTGGAGTGGAGCCTGAGTGGCTTACGCCACTCTGGTCATAGGGGTAGACGCACCGGTGGACTGGGTACTAGGAGTGTGCGAATGCACAATGACCATAGGTCTTGGTGCAGGCATTGGCTGAAGTGTGATGTTGGCAGGGGCAATGTAGGTTTGATGGACCTGGACCAACACTGTCCAGGCTGGGAGACTCAGAGCTGGTGTGGATAGAGCTGCAGCTGCCCCTGCAGCCTCCCCACCCTGCCTACTTGGGGCAGCAGATGACATTGCTGATCCAGATCCACGTGGCCTGGTGACACCAACTTGCACCACCACACATGGCTTAGACTTGCTGACCTGGAAATCAGCCTGGGAGTCATCCTGTGCCGGTTCAGGTGCCACAATGGGCTGGTCCAACAAGGGCTGAGCTGGGATGGTGTCAGCTACGTTTCCCACAACCATGGGGGGGGCATGGGTGTCCCTGATTGGTCCTCCACACATGGGGGTCTAGGGGCACCCTGCAAATCCTGGCCATGTCCCCTACCACGCCCACCATGCCCACCTTTTGGAGGTTGGCCACCTTTGCCTCCCTTACCGCTTGGTCGCCTCCCAACCATGGCACTGATGTTGTTGTGCGTATGGGAGTAGCAGTAAATGATTGTCCTGGGCAATTGGGGGTAAAAGGGGTAGGGTACTAGATGGAATTCATACCCTAGTGCTCTAACAAGGCTGTCTGTGACCCCTGGGGGAAGATGACGGGTCACGCAACGCGCAGGCATCTCGAAAACAAAAAATAACATGCACGCCTCCGCTCGTAGACCACATGCGTGGAAAAATGAACCTGCACTACGCTGTGCATCCAGGAACACAAAAATAAGCGTACACGTGTTACACGCAGCCTACAATGACCACTGAAGGGGTACGCAAGACATGGGGCAAGCACAGTTGGTAAATACGTGCACGACTCACCATCTGCCTGGAAAAAGAACGTGAAAAAAACACACGTGTGCGCTTTGGCAACACCCCGGCCAAAAGAAGAATTGTACGCTGTCTGAGGAGACAGGACAAAACAAAAAGTGAACGCTGTTTGAGGAAACAGGCCCAACAAAAAATCAGAAAAAAGCTGTCAGAGGTAACAGGGAGTACGAACTTGAAACCCTGTGAAGTAATCATGTGTGAACCGACAATAAGTACAGAATTCACCACTCGCTCTCTGTTAGGCAGAAACCTGTGCAGTTCCCTCTGGGACCACTGCAAAAGATTTAGGACTACAGGTGTTTGGCGGTGAACCCACTTGGTAGCAGTCTGTACCACACAGATTCACTTGGTAGCTGTGGCTGAGCAGTCAGACTTCCCTCAAGAAGAGTTGAGCAGTATGTGGAGTATACAAAATAGGGCAATTCTTCACAGCAAGACAAGCAAACACGCAACGAGGCTTAGTGTAAAGATTTTAAGGTATTTATTTATAACGAAACATCTATCAAAAACACTATGGCACTTTCACGGCAAACAAATCAAACACAATTACTCTACGAAGAAGAAATGATCAATCCCCCTAACAATATTTCGACAAGTCTAGGTTCTACCGGCACCACTTATTTACAGACAGAGGTGTATACCTAAACCTAGATGGCACTCTAATATTAGTTAGGACGAAAGAGAGAAAGATAGGCAGGTTACGAAATCAACACAGTTCAATACTTCACGGGTAAAATGCAAGGCAGGAAGGCAAGAATCACAATAGATCGTAAAGTTCAGAGGCCAGGCCCACTCGGAGAGAGGCAAGGCGATATGTCCCAAAAAGTCTCTAGTGGAAATGCATTCCAGTCTTTGTAGCAAATTGTTATCAGCAGATTGAACCAGTTTCAGAACCATAAATGAGAAAAGCTTGGAGGCGACCCAACGGAAAGGAGAGGATTAAGACACCTCACTCGAACCGATCAAAAGGGAAGCCAGGCGGACACGGTACCTTGTTGTGGATGGCAGCTCCGGTGAGGGCAGTTGTTCCTGGTGGTGGATGCACGTCGGGTCTTTGCCAAGAGTAGAGATGATCTCATCGTCGAAGAAAAGTGAAGTCCGGTGCACCACCAGGGAAGAGACCAGTCGCGGTACGGGGCGGTGGCTATCCGGTTGCCGAGGTGCGCTGCACGGGCAATTCGACCACTGCGTCCTGAGGTGAATAAAAAGCAAAGAGGACTGGTTGTTCCCACCAGTCAGGGGAAGAGACTCTCCGGCAGGGAGATCTCCTCTGTCGTTGGGAAGTGGCGAGTTGGCTCAGCAGGGCTCCACCGGAGGTGTCGTCGTTGCAGGTCGGCTCAGCGTTACCCTCGTCGGATTCTTAGATCCTGTGGCGACTTCTGAAGATCCAGTCCCAAAAGCACTGCTTTTATGCAGAAAACCCCAATTCATTCAGCCTAGCTGTCAATCAACACATGCTAAGTGGTGAGCAGGGAGGCTCACCACTTGGGCCAATCACTCCAGAGTGCGACCCGAGTTGGCAAGGCAACTCGGTCCAGGGTGCCTAAATCCCCTCCCACACCCCTGTGGTAACCCAGACAGAATGGCACCACTTTGGAGGGTCTCTGTATAGAGCCCGCCAAAAGTGGAACAAAGGGCTCGACCTTTGGTTTAGGAGTTACAGAGACAAACACAGACGCCATTTTACAAACCGAGTTCTGGCAGAAAATACCATCCGATAAACTTATTTAAGATAAGTAGATCGGTGGTACGTTAGAGATTAACGAGAAAAAGTACCAATCTCCAACAATGGGACGAATCCCATAGGGTTAAGTCCGGGGTCGAACATAACAAGTAGTTTCCACTGCCACCAGCCAAAACTGGACGAGGGGGGACGGGACAGTGCCCCCTCGAGTAACAGATCCAGGAGTAATCGAATTACCCCGACTAGTACGTCCACAATTAAATGGTTTGTACTAGTTCTGTTAGTAAATTTAGGTCTAGTAAAGCCAATGGTGTCTTTACATGCCCGGGGAGACAGTAGTCAGTCCCTGGGTATGGAGTCTATGGTGGAGGTCCGCTAGGACGCCCCAGTGTTACGGCACATAGGGTGCGGTGTAACACACATAGAAAAACATATGAGACCCTATGGAGTAAAAGACCCCATAGCCCATAGAACACATTGACATTCAAAGGAATTACACACATACATGTCCAAGAGTGGGAGAAAAGGAGTCTCACTCTTGGCAGGATGGAAAAAAACAAACTCCAGAAATCCAGCAAAGCTGCTGGGGGACTCACTAGGTTAGGAAATTCAGCCTAATCAGAGAATTCTCCCTAACACTCGCCTACCCCAGACTAAGGGACAGGAGGATTTAATCCACCTCTAGTCGATGACATACATCCTAGAGAGACCATCAGCATTTTGGTGGTGTCACCCTGACCTGTGCTCAATGGTGAAATCAAACCCTTGCAGGCAGATCGACCATCTCAATAGTTTTGGGTTTTCCCCTTTCATTTGCATTAACCATCTCAAGGGTTGGTTGTCAATTCACAATGAGTGTAAATTGTAGATTGGGCACACAGAGGTGCTAAACCATACCCGCTCACCTTGGCGATAGAAGACTCCAATTGGAAGACCCAAAGCAGATAGGAAGATTTCCCGGAACAAATCCTGACACCTCCGCCAGAGGTAAAGTAACCCGGGTGAGGAGACAGGACTCCCAGGGAAACCCTCAAATGGGAAGAAAACCCTGGACGACTTCCACTCGAGATGGTCCGGTAGAAGGCAGTGGATTGGATGGCTCCGGCAGGAACCCTCAAGAATAACCCCGGGAATCTGGTCCGCAGAGTTGAACAAGGGGAAAAAACAGGGGAGAAGGTTTAGAGGAGAGAGCTAGGTAAGAAGAGAAATTAGGAGGTAATGGCAAGCTTCTCACCATCCGAAGATGGATCGGGAGTGATTATCCGGAGCTTCGTGGAGTAGAAGAGCTTCGGGAGAATCTAGATAGGGATAGACGAGAATAAGAAACTAGGGTAGAGGCACGAGAACCCCTAAAGATTGTGAAACTTACTCAGCTGGAGGGAAGGCAGAGACGGGAATCAATGGAGAGAGATCCATGGAACTGGCTGCGAGCGGGATTAGCGGGAATAGCGAAACCGGAGAGACGGCTCTGCAGAGGATCGTAAATACAGGTAAGTCAGAACTGTTAGTATGAGAGAAAAATGAGTTTTAGGAGAGAGAGAGTAATCCAGAAGCAAACTCACGGAGCGCCAAAGGCAGAAGCGACGCAAAGTGCCGGTCGTTTGGTTTCCGTATAAAGGGTCACATGATCTCCATGCCGCACGTGATCGCCTGTTCGCACGGCAAGGGAGCGTGCAACAACTAGACAGCTACTAGCCGGATGAGGAGAACAGGAAAATTCCCGCACAGCAGGATGTGTAGTCAAGGCACCGCACAAGCGGGTCCGAGCCCATAGGGACCACTTGCGGCGATGTGTAACATTGGTGGTCAGTCTGAATGACAAAAGTAGAACCATAAAAGTACGGCCTAAACTTCTTCAGAGCCCACACGATAGCAAAGCACTCTCTTTCGATTGTTGCCCACCTTGTTTCAGGATCCTTCAGCTTGCGGCTGATGAAGCAAACGGGGTGCTCCCTACCTTTCCCATCCAGTTGACTGAGTATGGCACCTATTCCTACATTTGAAGCATCTGTCTGCACAATGAAGTGTTGGCGGTAATCAGGAGCTCTGAGTACTGGGGCTTGGCAAAGAGCCTTTTTCAGGTTTTCAAAAGCCTGATTGCACTCCTCATTCCATTTAACCTTCTTAGGAAATTTGGGCGAGGAGATGACATTCAGTGGAGAAGCTATGGTCCCATAGTTCTCTATGAAATTCCTGTAATACCCAGTGAGGCCTAGGAAGGCTCTCACCTAGGTTTGAGTAGTCGGTGTTGTCCAATTTTGCACAGCTTCAATTTTACTGAGCAAATGCCTTATTTCTCCACCTCCTACCTCATGTCCAAGATAGACTACCTTACTCTGTACAATTTGGCATTTGCTCGCCTTTATGGTCAGATTGGCTCGTCCAAGAGCCTGCAAAACATCTCTCAGGTGGGTTACATGTTCTTCCCAGGAATTGCTGAACACTGCGATGTCATCCAAGTATGCCATGCAGAAGTCCTCCATCCCATTCAGAACCTGGTTTACCATCCGTTGAAACGTAGCAGGTGTATTCTTCAATCCGAAAGGCATGACCTTAAACTGGTATAAGCCAACGGGGGTAGAAAATGCAGTTTTTTCCTTGGCATGGTCTGTCAGGGCTATTTGCCAATAGCCTGACGTCAAGTCAAATGTGCTGAGGAACTTGGCGGCACCAAGTTTATCCACCAACTCATCTGTTCTTGGCAAAGGGTGGGCATCAGTCTTGGTGACTGCATTAAGAGCTCTATAATCCACGCAGAATCTAAGTTCTTTAGATCCGGCCTTTGGTACTAACATAACTGGGCTAGACAATGGACTAGTAGAGGGCTCTATTACCCCGAGATCGAGCATCTTGCTGACCTCAGCTTTGATGTGGGTTTGTACGTTTTCAGACATGCGGTATCCTCTGCTTTTGACTGGCAGTCACCAGTGAATATGTCGTGCTGGCCCCAAGGGGTCAAGCCTCGTGAAAGCGAGAACAGAGAGGAAAAATGATTCAACATAGATTTGCACTCTTCTTGTTGCTCGGGTGTCAGATTGGAGGAGAGATTTACTCCTTCAATTTTTTCATCTAAAGGTAAGCCTCTGAGGAGATCTGGAAGAGCTTCACTCTCTTCTTCTTCCTCGGATGACGCTAGAAGAAACACTCCTACATCAGGTCGTGAGACATACGCTTTGAGTCCGTTGGTGTGAAAGACTGTTGGAGCCTCCTTGGGATTGCCCAAGTCCACCAGATAGTTAACCTCTCCGAGTTTACCCACAACTCGGAAGGGTCCCATCCACTTATCTTGCAAGGCCCTCTGCCTTGTTGGGATCATAACGAGAACAAGCTGGTCTTGAGCGAACTCAACCATGTTAGCCTTTTGATCGTGCCAGTACTTGATCAATGCTTGTCCAGCTTTCAAGTTATCGCTAGCTTCTGTCATCATGTGTGACATTTTCCTCCGGAGACCTATCACGTAGTCAGTCACTCTGACTGGCTTGGGGAAAGGAGCACTCTTCAACCCCTCCTTAATCAGGGCCAATGGACCTCTGACGGGATGACCATAGAGTAGTTTGAAGGGCGAGTAACCTACTCCCTCCTGAGGGACTTCTCTATAAGCAAAGAGAAGGCATGGCAGTAGAAGGTCCCACTTACGCTTAAGGGGTTCCTCTAAAGCACCTATCATGCTCTTCATGGTTCGGTTGAACCGTTCTACCAACCCATTGGTTTGTGGGTGGTACGCTTTTGAGAACTTGCAAGTAACTCCACAGGTCTTCCACATGGCTTTCATGTAGTTGGACATAAAGTTTGACTCCCTGTCAGAGATTACTTCCTTAGGAAACCCGACCCTAGTAAAAATACCAAGGAGGGCCTTAGCCAAAGCCGGGGCTGTAACAGTCCTCATACGAATTGCCTCAGGATACCTAGTAGCATGGTCTACTACAACAAGTATAAACCTGTTGCCTGAGGAGGTTGGAGGATCAAGGGGACCAACAATGTCAATCCCTATTCTCTCAAATGGGACTCCCACAACGGGGAGAGGCACTAAAGGTGCCACATTCTTGGAGCCAACCTTACCAGAGGTCTGGCAGGTGTGGCAGCTCCTGCAGTGTTTTTCTACTTCGGCCCCCATCTTTGGCCAATAGAAGTAGAGAGAGAGCCTTTCCTTAGTCTTCTTGAAACTCAAGTGACCAGCCAAAGGAATCTCGTGGGCTAACTGCAAGAACTGTGGTCTGTTCTCTTGGGGTACTACAAGTCGTTTGTAGTTTCCAGGCGCAGACTCGGTCGGTTCACTGTAGAAAAGGCCATCTTCCCAGTGCAACCTGTATTTCCCAGGCTCTTGCCCTTCAGCCTGAGCCTCGGCCTGGTGGCGAAGACCTTCCAGAGTTGGACATTCCCTCTGTCCCTTACTGAAGTCTGCCCTGCTGGGTCCACCTTCTGCCAGTAAAGACTGCAGCTCAGGATGGTCAACAGGATCCAGATCTCCAATGAGTTCCTGGCCTTCCATTAGCTCTTCCTCAGAGTCTAATTCTACCACACAGGGTTGTACCTCCCTCTCAGCCTCGGCTGGAGGTGGAGTTACGGGTGTACTTTTGGACAACCGCGGGGAAGTCCGTGTTGGCTGCACTGAAATGCTGGCTGCTGGTTTCGGGATAGAAGTCTTAGGTTTCCCTTTCGCTTCTGATTTCTTGGAGACAGCGGCCGACAATTCCAGTGGAGCAGGAGTGATTTCTTTCTTCATTATCTCCTGGAGAGTACCGCGCATGGTCCTCTCTCTTGCAGGTCTGGTTAGCTCCTGTAACCGTTTACTAGGAGGTCTGGGAGTATGCGATACAACTCCGAGAGTTTTCAAATCGTTACCCAACAGTACGCGTCCTGGTACCTCACTCTGTATGCTGACAGGTATCTTCACAGTCATGTCGTTACACTGGATGAGAACTGGTAATTGGGGAAGCATCTGCACAGGCCCTCCAGCTAACTTGGTGAGGCATTTGGGTGCCTTAGCAACATCCTCAGCCTGAAAAAACGATTTATCCACCACAGTTATGCTGGCCCTAGTGTCCCTAATGGCAGGAGTCTCCTGACCATTCACCTGGACACTGTCCTTATAATACTCTTTAGTATTTTCGGGGATAGAATTATAGAATTATAGACATCTAAATTCTGTTGTTCCCACAACCCCAGAGATACTAAAGAAACGCTGGCTGAGACTCCAATGGGTTCGTCAGCTAGCAGTAGAAAGTTTCCACTTGCCATTTGGACTTCCTCCTCTGGAGCGAAGGCTAAGGAGACAAGCTGGACCCCTGAAGGTTTACCCTTACACCTGGGATCTCCTTTCACGTGGTCAGTCGAGCCACAAACAAAGCATTTTCCGAATGCTTTCTGGAATGGTGGCTTGTTCTGACCTTCTTCCGGTTTGGCACCAGAAGACACACTATTCTGCTGTGGTTTTCCTTGTGGCTTACCCTTCTGGTTTTGTTTGGGGCCCTCTTTGGAATGTGAGTTATTAGAATTCTCTTTTGAGTCTTTTTTAGGCTGTTTTCCCTCATCCTTTGTCTAAGTTGCCCCAGAATCCTTATGAGTAGCCCGGTTGGCAACCCATAAATCAGCAGCCTTAGCTAGCTTCCGGGAATCCAATTCCTTCGAATCAGCCAAGTGCTGTCTGAGCTCAGGAGAACAGGCATCATAAATAGACTCCACCATAAAAAGATTCCTAATACCCTCATAAGTGTTCACTTTGTAACCCTTAATCCATCCCTCTAAGTTTTTCAACCCTTCACTCACCCAGGTAGCCCAAGGGGTACCATCATGCTTTTTGAGGGTTCTAAACCGCTTAAGATACTGGGAAGGGGTCTTCCCGAATCTAGCTATGCTGGAACAGAAGACTCCCAACTGGGATACCATCTCTCCAGAGCCCAGCCCCAGGATCCAGTTGCCCACCCACGCCTGCCTCGGGGGTCGCCATGTCGGCGCAAACATCATCTGAGACCACTGGCGACCCCCAGAGGGCCACCAGCTTCAGTGTGAAGGAAGTGGTGTCCTGGTGGAGCATGTCCTGGGGCATTATGAAGCCCTCTTCGGAACATCACGCACCAACAAGTAAGGACGGGAGAGGATCTGGGACGACATAGTGGTTGCCATCAACGCGGAGGGGGTGGCAACCTGCAACATCAAGCACGTCAAGAAGTGCTGGGAGGACTTCAGGTCCAGGACCCTCAACAAGGCCTGGCGCCTCAGGGAGGGGGGCCGGGTCAGCATGAGTGACATCCAGATGAGGGTCGTGGAACACGCATGCCCAGCGCTCCATGCCCAGATCCTTCGGAGGAAGACCTGTTTGGAGTTGAGCGGTAAGTGGCCAAGCATTGGTGTGTGAGACAGGGCATGTTGTAGTGTGCTGGTAGTCTGATACTTGCCTGTATGTGTTACATGGGCCATGTATGGATGTGTGTGTGCAGGGACATCATGGTCATGCATGTGAGACCAGTAATGTGCGAACCGCATGGTTGGTGCATGAGTTCCAATGCTACATGGGGAGCTGTATGGCAAATGCACAAATGAAAACATGCCAGTGTCTGTTCTTGCACATGGTGGAGGTGTGAGGGATGGGTGCTGCTGTCATGTACATGTATGGTGCACATGTGTGTGTGTCTGAGAAGTGTGTCTGTGACTTCGATACGCCATGGATTCATGACACATGTCCATGATGATGTGTAGATTCACTTATGCAGTGCGGTCACCGTTGTATGCACTGTGTCTATCCACTGTGTCTGTGGTATACAAGGCATGATGCATGACCCACCGGTGATGTGTGTGCATGGGATCAGTGTGAGCCATGATGCATGTGAGTTTGAAGGCAACATTTTGATTAATAGAGGCCCTTATACATGGATGCTGATGTTGATTGCAGGCACCATGCCTGTTTATGCATGTGTGTTGCGTGCATTCACCCATGTGTTGTGGAGGGACAGGATGGAAGTGACGTTAGACACTGCCACTCATGTGTTATTGCTTCCTGTCTAGGGGAATATTGTACTGTACCCTGATGCTTGTGTTTTATGTCTCCCTCTATGCAGCGTCAAGTGAAGAAGAGGGCGGTGATGGCGCTTTGGAGCCAAGTGGCGGGGATGCCTCCATTGGGCGGCGACGCAAGGCCCAGCCACCCTCCCAGGACTTGCCATCATCTGGGAGCGAGGGGGCTGGTGCCGCGTCTGCCATTACGGCTGTGGCGGAAGAGCCGGGTGAGCCCCCACAGGGGCTTGCAATAGCGGAAAATGGTTCGGAGACATCCAGTTTGCTGGTCTCCACAGAGGAGGAGGAGCCCACTACTGAGCCGCACATAGGGCCTGGTGGGGGTAGTACCACTGGTGCAAGTGGTGCAGTCCAGGGCCAGGGTCAGGAGGCAGCACAGGTCACCGCGGAGGGGCCTGTGCATGTCCCTGTCCTTGAGCCTGTGACTGCACCACCATGCACCAGCAGGGATGCCCCGTCCCAGGCCCATCCGCAGGTAGGGGAGAGTGCCATGTCATCTGTCTCTCCACTACCTGCAGACGAGGGGTCCCATGAACGTATGAGCTTGTGTCCTGATTGGTGTCACGTGGCGCACGCGTGACATTCGTGATGACGTGCGTTCTTCCTGGGCGGAGAACGCACGCCATCACGAACAGCAGCATCGCAACGTGTCACTGTTGGGAGGGGCCCTGGTTGGTGGGTTCCAACATGTGACGCGCACGCTGGCGGACCTCTCCTCCTCTGGGGAGACTATGCGCCAGTCGTTCTCCCTGCCGTCTTCCGTCCCAGATTCCACCAGGGCCCCCTGTGGACCTGGCCTGACCAACACAGCCAGCTTGTTGGGTTGCCATACCGTACATGGAGATCCCATCCCTGCCACAGTCGGGAGTCGGCAGTCCAGCAGGGGTGGACACCACAACTGGAGACCAGCTGATGGAGGATGTGCAGGCATCATCGGACAGGGCACCTGGACAGCAGCAGCAGGAGCAGGCTCTGGGTGGGAGCAATAATGGCTCTGGGCCATCGACATCAGGGGGGCAGGCATCGGCCAGAGGGCAGGAGAACCCTGGAATGGATGTGTCTTCTGTGTGGCTGCAGTTCGGCCAGCGTATAGGTGCGGAGCGGCGGCAGGCGGAAGAGGTGTTGCTCACCATGGTCAGGGCAGAGTTCTCCATGCGTCGGGCGTTGAGGCGGGCAGAGTGCCTCAAGGCGACTCGCAGGGAGTTGGAACAGGCTATGAGTGCCTCCCTGCGAGACCTCAGGGTCAGGACAGAGGCCTGCCTCCAGAAAATAGACATGGAGTTCGATGATGCCCTGGCCGTAAACATCACTGAGTGAGCCGCAGCACTTGCCCGTCACCATTGTAAATAGTTTATAGTGTTAGGTTTCCTTTTTTTTTAAATTTTGGGGCTTTTGGACTATGTCCCACACTTTTGTAAATAGTTTTTTTGTTAGGTAGGTTATTAGATAGGTTTCATTTGTTTTGTTGGGCTCATGGACCCTTAAAAATTGTACTGTACATAGTTGGATGTTGGATTTATTTGGACATTTTAATTTCATTTCACCATGGATCAATGGATTTACCTTTTTGCATTTCATTTGGATTTAGTTTGGTGGACAGAGTTTTGGCCATTTTCTTTTTGGATTACTTGTGTTTTTTTGAGGAATTTTATTTTTTTTATTTGGATATGCATTTCATTTCATGTTTGCCATTATTTTATGCTTTAAGTACTTTCAATTGGTTTTCATGTTAATACCCTTTGGTCTTTTACTTCAATGTGTGGGATTCACTCATTGGGTTCATTCATGTTGACAAGTGGGTTTACTCAATCAATGGCAACCTGTGTGTGTGTGACGGACATGTGTTGATGTACATAGTTGACTTTGATTTGGGTCATGAGATGGGAATGTCACTGCTGGGTGGGTGAGCGGATGGGGGACATGAGTGGGGGCCTGCTGGCAGGTACCCCTCACTGCCAGGGGGTGGAGGTGCTGGGGGACATGAGTGGGACATGAGTGGGGGCCTGCTGGCAGGTGCCTCTCACTGCCGGGGGGTGGGTGTGCTGGGGGACATGAGTGGGGGCCTGCTGGCAGGTGCCCCTCACTGCCGGGGGGTGGGGGTGCTGGGGGACATGAGTGGGACATGAGTGGGGACCTGCTGGCAGGTGCCCCTCACTGCCGGTGGTGGGGGTGCTGGGGGACATGAGTGGGTGCCTGCTGGCAGGTGCCCCTCACTGCTGGGGGGTGGGGGTGCTGGGGGACATGAGTGGGAAATGAGTGGGGGCCTGCTAGCAGGTGCCCCGCACTGCCGGGGAATGGGGTGCTGGGGGACATGAGTGGGACATGAGTGGGGGCCTGCTGGCAGGTGCCCCTCACTGCCGGGGGTGGGGGTGCTGGGGGACATGAGTGGGACATGAGTAGGGTCCTTCTGGCAGGTGCCCCTCACTGCTGGGGGGTGGGGGTGCTGGGGGACATGAGTGGGACATGAGTGGGGGCCTGCTGGCAGGTGCCCCTCACTGCCGGGGGTGGGGGTGCTGGGGGACATGAGTGGGACATGAGTAGGGTCCTTCTGGCAGGTGCCCCTCACTGCCGGGGGTGGGGGTGCTGGGGGACATGAGTGGGACATGAGTAGGGGCCTTCTGGCAGGTGCCCCTCACTGCTGGGGGACATTAGTGGGACATGAGTGGGGGCCTGCTGGCAGGTGCCCCTCACTGCTGGGGGGGGAGCTGGGGGACATGAGTGGGACATGAGTGGGGGCCTGCTGGCAGGTGCCCCTCACTGCCCGGGGTGGGGGTGCTGGGGGACATGAGTGGGGGCCTGCTGGCAGGTGCCCCTCACTGCTGGGGGGGTGGGGGTGCTGGGGACATGAGTGGGTGCCTGCTGGCAGGTGCCCTCACTGCTGGGGGGTGGGGGTGCTGGGGGACACGAGTGGGACATGAGTGGGGGCCTGCTGGCAGGTGCGCCTCACTGCTGGGGGATGGGGTGCTGGGGGACATGAGTGGGACATGAGTGGGGGCCTGCTGGCAGGTGCCCCTCACTGCCGGGGGGTGGGGAATCCCATAGGGTTAAGTCCGGGGTCGAACATAACAAGTAGTTTCCACTGCCACTAGCCAAAACTGGACGAGGGGGGACGGGACAGTGCCCCCTCGAGTAACAGATCCAGGAGTAATCGAATTACCCCGACTAGTACGTCCACAATTAAATGGTTTGTACTAGTTCTGTTAGTAAATTTAGGTCTAGTAAAGCCAATGGTGTCTTTACATGCCCGGGGAGACAGTAGTCAGTCCCTGGGTATGGAGTCTATGGTGGAGGTCCGCTAGGACGCCCCAGTGTTACGGCACATAGGGTGCGGTGTAACACACATAGAAAAACATATGAGACCCTATGGAGTAAAAGACCCCATAGCCCATAGAACACATTGACATTCAAAGGAATTACACACATACATGTCCAAGAGTGGGAGAAAAGGAGTCTCACTCTTGGCAGGATGGAAAAAAACAAACTCCAGAAATCCAGCAAAGCTGCTGGGGGACTCACTAGGTTAGGAAATTCAGCATAATCAGAGAATTCTCCCTAACACTCGCCTACCCCAGACTAAGGGACAGGAGGATTTAATCCACCTCTAGTCGATGACATACATCCTAGAGAGACCATCAGCATTTTGGTGGTGTCACCCTGACCTGTGCTCAATGGTGAAATCAAACCCTTGCAGGCAGATCGACCATCTCAATAGTTTTGGGTTTTCCCCTTTCATTTGCATTAACCATCTCAAGGGTTGGTTGTCAATTCACAATGAGTGTAAATTGTAGATTGGGCACACAGAGGTGCTAAACCATACCCGCTCACCTTGGCGATAGAAGACTCCAATTGGAAGACCCAAAGCAGATAGGAAGATTTCCCGGAACAAATCCTGACACCTCCGCCAGAGGTAAAGTAACCCGGGTGAGGAGACAGGACTCCCAGGGAAACCCTCAAATGGGAAGAAAACCCTGGACGACTTCCACTCGAGATGGTCCGGTAGAAGGCAGTGGATTGGATGGCTCCGGCAGGAACCCTCAAGAATAACCCCGGGAATCTGGTCCGCAGAGTTGAACAAGGGGAAAAAACAGGGGAGAAGGTTTAGAGGAGAGAGCTAGGTAAGAAGAGAAATTAGGAGGTAATGGCAAGCTTCTCACCATCCGAAGATGGATCGGGAGTGATTATCCGGAGCTTCGTGGAGTAGAAGAGCTTCGGGAGAATCTAGATAGGGATAGACGAGAATAAGAAACTAGGGTAGAGGCACGAGAACCCCTAAAGATTGTGAAACTTACTCAGCTGGAGGGAAGGCAGAGACGGGAATCAATGGAGAGAGATCCATGGAACTGGCTGCGAGCGGGATTAGCGGGAATAGCGAAACCGGAGAGACGGCTCTGCAGAGGATCGTA
This sequence comes from Ambystoma mexicanum, assembly GCF_040938575.1. Classification (NCBI taxonomy): domain Eukaryota; kingdom Metazoa; phylum Chordata; class Amphibia; order Caudata; family Ambystomatidae; genus Ambystoma; species Ambystoma mexicanum. The sequence continues at coordinate 1,069,106,457 of NC_090935.1, forward strand.
AATACAGGTAAGTCAGAACTGTTAGTATGAGAGAAAAATGAGTTTTAGGAGAGAGAGAGTAATCCAGAAGCAAACTCACGGAGCGCCAAAGGCAGAAGCGACGCAAAGTGCCGGTCGTTTGGTTTCCGTATAAAGGGTCACATGATCTCCATGCCGCACGTGATCGCCTGTTCGCACGGCAAGGGAGCGTGCAACAACTAGACAGCTACTAGCCGGATGAGGAGAACAGGAAAATTCCCGCACAGCAGGATGTGTAGTCAAGGCACCGCACAAGCGGGTCCGAGCCCATAGGGACCACTTGCGGCGATGTGTAACATTGGTGGTCAGTCTGAATGACAAAAGTAGAACCATAAAAGTACGGCCTAAACTTCTTCAGAGCCCACACGATAGCAAAGCACTCTCTTTCGATTGTTGCCCACCTTGTTTCAGGATCCTTCAGCTTGCGGCTGATGAAGCAAACGGGGTGCTCCCTACCTTTCCCATCCAGTTGACTGAGTATGGCACCTATTCCTACATTTGAAGCATCTGTCTGCACAATGAAGTGTTGGCGGTAATCAGGAGCTCTGAGTACTGGGGCTTGGCAAAGAGCCTTTTTCAGGTTTTCAAAAGCCTGATTGCACTCCTCATTCCATTTAACCTTCTTAGGAAATTTGGGCGAGGAGATGACATTCAGTGGAGAAGCTATGGTCCCATAGTTCTCTATGAAATTCCTGTAATACCCAGTGAGGCCTAGGAAGGCTCTCACCTAGGTTTGAGTAGTCGGTGTTGTCCAATTTTGCACAGCTTCAATTTTACTGAGCAAATGCCTTATTTCTCCACCTCCTACCTCATGTCCAAGATAGACTACCTTACTCTGTACAATTTGGCATTTGCTCGCCTTTATGGTCAGATTGGCTCGTCCAAGAGCCTGCAAAACATCTCTCAGGTGGGTTACATGTTCTTCCCAGGAATTGCTGAACACTGCGATGTCATCCAAGTATGCCATGCAGAAGTCCTCCATCCCATTCAGAACCTGGTTTACCATCCGTTGAAACGTAGCAGGTGTATTCTTCAATCCGAAAGGCATGACCTTAAACTGGTATAAGCCAACGGGGGTAGAAAATGCAGTTTTTTCCTTGGCATGGTCTGTCAGGGCTATTTGCCAATAGCCTGACGTCAAGTCAAATGTGCTGAGGAACTTGGCGGCACCAAGTTTATCCACCAACTCATCTGTTCTTGGCAAAGGGTGGGCATCAGTCTTGGTGACTGCATTAAGAGCTCTATAATCCACGCAGAATCTAAGTTCTTTAGATCCGGCCTTTGGTACTAACATAACTGGGCTAGACAATGGACTAGTAGAGGGCTCTATTACCCCGAGATCGAGCATCTTGCTGACCTCAGCTTTGATGTGGGTTTGTACGTTTTCAGACATGCGGTATCCTCTGCTTTTGACTGGCAGTCACCAGTGAATATGTCGTGCTGGCCCCAAGGGGTCAAGCCTCGTGAAAGCGAGAACAGAGAGGAAAAATGATTCAACATAGATTTGCACTCTTCTTGTTGCTCGGGTGTCAGATTGGAGGAGAGATTTACTCCTTCAATTTTTTCATCTAAAGGTAAGCCTCTGAGGAGATCTGGAAGAGCTTCACTCTCTTCTTCTTCCTCGGATGACGCTAGAAGAAACACTCCTACATCAGGTCGTGAGACATACGCTTTGAGTCCGTTGGTGTGAAAGACTGTTGGAGCCTCCTTGGGATTGCCCAAGTCCACCAGATAGTTAACCTCTCCGAGTTTACCCACAACTCGGAAGGGTCCCATCCACTTATCTTGCAAGGCCCTCTGCCTTGTTGGGATCATAACGAGAACAAGCTGGTCTTGAGCGAACTCAACCATGTTAGCCTTTTGATCGTGCCAGTACTTGATCAATGCTTGTCCAGCTTTCAAGTTATCGCTAGCTTCTGTCATCATGTGTGACATTTTCCTCCGGAGACCTATCACGTAGTCAGTCACTCTGACTGGCTTGGGGAAAGGAGCACTCTTCAACCCCTCCTTAATCAGGGCCAATGGACCTCTGACGGGATGACCATAGAGTAGTTTGAAGGGCGAGTAACCTACTCCCTCCTGAGGGACTTCTCTATAAGCAAAGAGAAGGCATGGCAGTAGAAGGTCCCACTTACGCTTAAGGGGTTCCTCTAAAGCACCTATCATGCTCTTCATGGTTCGGTTGAACCGTTCTACCAACCCATTGGTTTGTGGGTGGTACGCTTTTGAGAACTTGCAAGTAACTCCACAGGTCTTCCACATGGCTTTCATGTAGTTGGACATAAAGTTTGACTCCCTGTCAGAGATTACTTCCTTAGGAAACCCGACCCTAGTAAAAATACCAAGGAGGGCCTTAGCCAAAGCCGGGGCTGTAACAGTCCTCATACGAATTGCCTCAGGATACCTAGTAGCATGGTCTACTACAACAAGTATAAACCTGTTGCCTGAGGAGGTTGGAGGATCAAGGGGACCAACAATGTCAATCCCTATTCTCTCAAATGGGACTCCCACAACGGGGAGAGGCACTAAAGGTGCCACATTCTTGGAGCCAACCTTACCAGAGGTCTGGCAGGTGTGGCAGCTCCTGCAGTGTTTTTCTACTTCGGCCCCCATCTTTGGCCAATAGAAGTAGAGAGAGAGCCTTTCCTTAGTCTTCTTGAAACTCAAGTGACCAGCCAAAGGAATCTCGTGGGCTAACTGCAAGAACTGTGGTCTGTTCTCTTGGGGTACTACAAGTCGTTTGTAGTTTCCAGGCGCAGACTCGGTCGGTTCACTGTAGAAAAGGCCATCTTCCCAGTGCAACCTGTATTTCCCAGGCTCTTGCCCTTCAGCCTGAGCCTCGGCCTGGTGGCGAAGACCTTCCAGAGTTGGACATTCCCTCTGTCCCTTACTGAAGTCTGCCCTGCTGGGTCCACCTTCTGCCAGTAAAGACTGCAGCTCAGGATGGTCAACAGGATCCAGATCTCCAATGAGTTCCTGGCCTTCCATTAGCTCTTCCTCAGAGTCTAATTCTACCACACAGGGTTGTACCTCCCTCTCAGCCTCGGCTGGAGGTGGAGTTACGGGTGTACTTTTGGACAACCGCGGGGAAGTCCGTGTTGGCTGCACTGAAATGCTGGCTGCTGGTTTCGGGATAGAAGTCTTAGGTTTCCCTTTCGCTTCTGATTTCTTGGAGACAGCGGCCGACAATTCCAGTGGAGCAGGAGTGATTTCTTTCTTCATTATCTCCTGGAGAGTACCGCGCATGGTCCTCTCTCTTGCAGGTCTGGTTAGCTCCTGTAACCGTTTACTAGGAGGTCTGGGAGTATGCGATACAACTCCGAGAGTTTTCAAATCGTTACCCAACAGTACGCGTCCTGGTACCTCACTCTGTATGCTGACAGGTATCTTCACAGTCATGTCGTTACACTGGATGAGAACTGGTAATTGGGGAAGCATCTGCACAGGCCCTCCAGCTAACTTGGTGAGGCGTTTGGGTGCCTTAGCAACATCCTCAGCCTGAAAAAACGATTTATCCACCACAGTTATGCTGGCCCTAGTGTCCCTAATGGCAGGAGTCTCCTGACCATTCACCTGGACACTGTCCTTATAATACTCTTTAGTATTTTCGGGGATAGAATTATAGAATTATAGACATCTAAATTCTGTTGTTCCCACAACCCCAGAGATACTAAAGAAACGCTGGCTGAGACTCCAATGGGTTCGTCAGCTAGCAGTAGAAAGTTTCCACTTGCCATTTGGACTTCCTCCTCTGGAGCGAAGGCTAAGGAGACAAGCTGGACCCCTGAAGGTTTACCCTTACACCTGGGATCTCCTTTCACGTGGTCAGTCGAGCCACAAACAAAGCATTTTCCGAATGCTTTCTGGAATGGTGGCTTGTTCTGACCTTCTTCCGGTTTGGCACCAGAAGACACACTATTCTGCTGTGGTTTTCCTTGTGGCTTACCCTTCTGGTTTTGTTTGGGGCCCTCTTTGGAATGTGAGTTATTAGAATTCTCTTTTGAGTCTTTTTTAGGCTGTTTTCCCTCATCCTTTGTCTAAGTTGCCCCAGAATCCTTATGAGTAGCCCGGTTGGCAACCCATAAATCAGCAGCCTTAGCTAGCTTCCGGGAATCCAATTCCTTCGAATCAGCCAAGTGCTGTCTGAGCTCAGGAGAACAGGCATCATAAATAGACTCCACCATAAAAAGATTCCTAATACCCTCATAAGTGTTCACTTTGTAACCCTTAATCCATCCCTCTAAGTTTTTCAACCCTTCACTCACCCAGGTAGCCCAAGGGGTACCATCATGCTTTTTGAGGGTTCTAAACCGCTTAAGATACTGGGAAGGGGTCTTCCCGAATCTAGCTATGCTGGAACAGAAGACTCCCAACTGGGATACCATCTCTCCAGAGCCCAGCCCCAGGATCCAGTTGCCCACCCACGCCTGCCTCGGGGGTCGCCATGTCGGCGCAAACATCATCTGAGACCACTGGCGACCCCCAGAGGGCCACCAGCTTCAGTGTGAAGGAAGTGGTGTCCTGGTGGAGCATGTCCTGGGGCATTATGAAGCCCTCTTCGGAACATCACGCACCAACAAGTAAGGACGGGAGAGGATCTGGGACGACATAGTGGTTGCCATCAACGCGGAGGGGGTGGCAACCTGCAACATCAAGCACGTCAAGAAGTGCTGGGAGGACTTCAGGTCCAGGACCCTCAACAAGGCCTGGCGCCTCAGGGAGGGGGGCCGGGTCAGCATGAGTGACATCCAGATGAGGGTCGTGGAACACGCATGCCCAGCGCTCCATGCCCAGATCCTTCGGAGGAAGACCTGTTTGGAGTTGAGCGGTAAGTGGCCAAGCATTGGTGTGTGAGACAGGGCATGTTGTAGTGTGCTGGTAGTCTGATACTTGCCTGTATGTGTTACATGGGCCATGTATGGATGTGTGTGTGCAGGGACATCATGGTCATGCATGTGAGACCAGTAATGTGCGAACCGCATGGTTGGTGCATGAGTTCCAATGCTACATGGGGAGCTGTATGGCAAATGCACAAATGAAAACATGCCAGTGTCTGTTCTTGCACATGGTGGAGGTGTGAGGGATGGGTGCTGCTGTCATGTACATGTATGGTGCACATGTGTGTGTGTCTGAGAAGTGTGTCTGTGACTTCGATACGCCATGGATTCATGACACATGTCCATGATGATGTGTAGATTCACTTATGCAGTGCGGTCACCGTTGTATGCACTGTGTCTATCCACTGTGTCTGTGGTATACAAGGCATGATGCATGACCCACCGGTGATGTGTGTGCATGGGATCAGTGTGAGCCATGATGCATGTGAGTTTGAAGGCAACATTTTGATTAATAGAGGCCCTTATACATGGATGCTGATGTTGATTGCAGGCACCATGCCTGTTTATGCATGTGTGTTGCGTGCATTCACCCATGTGTTGTGGAGGGACAGGATGGAAGTGACGTTAGACACTGCCACTCATGTGTTATTGCTTCCTGTCTAGGGGAATATTGTACTGTACCCTGATGCTTGTGTTTTATGTCTCCCTCTATGCAGCGTCAAGTGAAGAAGAGGGCGGTGATGGCGCTTTGGAGCCAAGTGGCGGGGATGCCTCCATTGGGCGGCGACGCAAGGCCCAGCCACCCTCCCAGGACTTGCCATCATCTGGGAGCGAGGGGGCTGGTGCCGCGTCTGCCATTACGGCTGTGGCGGAAGAGCCGGGTGAGCCCCCACAGGGGCTTGCAATAGCGGAAAATGGTTCGGAGACATCCAGTTTGCTGGTCTCCACAGAGGAGGAGGAGCCCACTACTGAGCCGCACATAGGGCCTGGTGGGGGTAGTACCACTGGTGCAAGTGGTGCAGTCCAGGGCCAGGGTCAGGAGGCAGCACAGGTCACCGCGGAGGGGCCTGTGCATGTCCCTGTCCTTGAGCCTGTGACTGCACCACCATGCACCAGCAGGGATGCCCCGTCCCAGGCCCATCCGCAGGTAGGGGAGAGTGCCATGTCATCTGCCTCTCCACTACCTGCAGACGAGGGGTCCCATGAACGTATGAGCTCGTGTCCTGATTGGTGTCACGTGGCGCACGCGTGACATTCGTGATGACGTGCGTTCTTCCTGGGCGGAGAACGCACGCCATCACGAACAGCAGCATCGCAACGTGTCACTGTTGGGAGGGGCCCTGGTTGGTGGGTTCCAACATGTGACGCGCACGCTGGCGGACCTCTCCTCCTCTGGGGAGACTATGGGCCAGTCGTTCTCCCTGCCGTCTTCCGTCCCAGATTCCACCAGGGCCCCCTGTGGACCTGGCCTGACCAACACAGCCAGCTTGTTGGGTTGCCATACCGTACATGGAGATCCCATCCCTGCCACAGTCGGGAGTCGGCAGTCCAGCAGGGGTGGACACCACAACTGGAGACCAGCTGATGGAGGATGTGCAGGCATCATCGGACAGGGCACCTGGACAGCAGCAGCAGGAGCAGGCTCTGGGTGGGAGCAATAATGGCTCTGGGCCATCGACATCAGGGGGGCAGGCATCGGCCAGAGGGCAGGAGAACCCTGGAATGGATGTGTCTTCTGTGTGGCTGCAGTTCGGCCAGCGTATAGGTGCGGAGCGGCGGCAGGCGGAAGAGGTGTTGCTCACCATGGTCAGGGCAGAGTTCTCCATGCGTCGGGCGTTGAGGCGGGCAGAGTGCCTCAAGGCGACTCGCAGGGAGTTGGAACAGGCTATGAGTGCCTCCCTGCGAGACCTCAGGGTCAGGACAGAGGCCTGCCTCCAGAAAATAGACATGGAGTTCGATGATGCCCTGGCCGTAAACATCACTGAGTGAGCCGCAGCACTTGCCCGTCACCATTGTAAATAGTTTATAGTGTTAGGTTTCCTTTTTTTTTAAATTTTGGGGCTTTTGGACTATGTCCCACACTTTTGTAAATAGTTTTTTTGTTAGGTAGGTTATTAGATAGGTTTCATTTGTTTTGTTGGGCTCATGGACCCTTAAAAATTGTACTGTACATAGTTGGATGTTGGATTTATTTGGACATTTTAATTTCATTTCACCATGGATCAATGGATTTACCTTTTTGCATTTCATTTGGATTTAGTTTGGTGGACAGAGTTTTGGCCATTTTCTTTTTGGATTACTTGTGTTTTTTTGAGGAATTTTATTTTTTTTATTTGGATATGCATTTCATTTCATGTTTGCCATTATTTTATGCTTTAAGTACTTTCAATTGGTTTTCATGTTAATACCCTTTGGTCTTTTACTTCAATGTGTGGGATTCACTCATTGGGTTCATTCATGTTGACAAGTGGGTTTACTCAATCAATGGCAACCTGTGTGTGTGTGACGGACATGTGTTGATGTACATAGTTGACTTTGATTTGGGTCATGAGATGGGAATGTCACTGCTGGGTGGGTGAGCGGATGGGGGACATGAGTGGGGGCCTGCTGGCAGGTACCCCTCACTGCCAGGGGGTGGAGGTGCTGGGGGACATGAGTGGGACATGAGTGGGGGCCTGCTGGCAGGTGCCTCTCACTGCCGGGGGGTGGGTGTGCTGGGGGACATGAGTGGGGGCCTGCTGGCAGGTGCCCCTCACTGCCGGGGGGTGGGGGTGCTGGGGGACATGAGTGGGACATGAGTGGGGACCTGCTGGCAGGTGCCCCTCACTGCCGGTGGTGGGGGTGCTGGGGGACATGAGTGGGTGCCTGCTGGCAGGTGCCCCTCACTGCTGGGGGGTGGGGGTGCTGGGGGACATGAGTGGGAAATGAGTGGGGGCCTGCTAGCAGGTGCCCCGCACTGCCGGGGAATGGGGTGCTGGGGGACATGAGTGGGACATGAGTGGGGGCCTGCTGGCAGGTGCCCCTCACTGCCGGGGGTGGGGGTGCTGGGGGACATGAGTGGGACATGAGTAGGGTCCTTCTGGCAGGTGCCCCTCACTGCTGGGGGGTGGGGGTGCTGGGGGACATGAGTGGGACATGAGTGGGGGCCTGCTGGCAGGTGCCCCTCACTGCCGGGGGTGGGGGTGCTGGGGGACATGAGTGGGACATGAGTAGGGTCCTTCTGGCAGGTGCCCCTCACTGCCGGGGGTGGGGGTGCTGGGGGACATGAGTGGGACATGAGTAGGGGCCTTCTGGCAGGTGCCCCTCACTGCTGGGGGACATTAGTGGGACATGAGTGGGGGCCTGCTGGCAGGTGCCCCTCACTGCTGGGGGGGGAGCTGGGGGACATGAGTGGGACATGAGTGGGGGCCTGCTGGCAGGTGCCCCTCACTGCCCGGGGTGGGGGTGCTGGGGGACATGAGTGGGGGCCTGCTGGCAGGTGCCCCTCACTGCTGGGGGTGTGGGGGTGCTGGGGACATGAGTGGGTGCCTGCTGGCAGGTGCCCTCACTGCTGGGGGGTGGGGGTGCTGGGGGACACGAGTGGGACATGAGTGGGGGCCTGCTGGCAGGTGCGCCTCACTGCTGGGGGATGGGGTGCTGGGGGACATGAGTGGGACATGAGTGGGGGCCTGCTGGCAGGTGCCCCTCACTGCCGGGGGGTGGGGGTGCTGGGGGACATGAGTGGGTGCGTGCTGGCAGGTGCCAATCACTGCTGGGGGGTGTGGGTGCTGGGCGACATGAGTGGGACATGAGTAGGGTCCTTCTGGCGCCCCTCACTGCTGGGGGGTGGGGTGCTGGGGGACATGAGTGGGACATGAATGGGGGCCTGCTGGCAGGTGCCCCTCACTGCCGGGGGGTGGAGGTGCTGGGGGACATGAGTGGGTGCCTGCTGGTAGGTGCCCCTCACTGCTGGGGGGTGGGGGTGCTGGGAGACATGAGTGTGACATAAGTGGGGGCCTGCTGGCAGGTGCCCCTCACTGCCGGGGGATGGGGTGCTGGGGGACATGAGTGGGACATGAGTGGGGGCCTGCTGGCAGGTGCCCCTCACTGCCGGGGGATGGGGGTGCTGGGGGACATGAGTGGAACATGAGTGGGGGCCTGCTGGCAGGTGCCCCTCACTGCTGGGGGGTGGGGGTTCTGGGGGACATGATTGGGTGCCTGCTGGCAGGTGCCCCTCACTGCTGGGGGTTGGGGGTGCCAGGGGACATGAGTGGGACATGAGTAGGGTCCTTCTGGCAGGTGCCCCACACTGCTGGGGGGTGGGGGTGCTGTGGGACATGGGTGGGACATGAATCGGGGCCTGCTGGCAGGTGCCCCTCACTGCCCGGGGTGGGGGTGCTGGGGGACATGAGTGGGACATGAGTCACTGCCGGGGGGTGGGGGTGGGGGTGCTGGGGGACATGAGTGGGGGCCTGCTGGCAGGTGCCCCTCACGGCTGGGGGGTGGGGGTGCTGGGGACATGAGTGGGTGCCTGCTGGCAGGTGCCCCTCACTGCTGGGGGGTGTGGGTGCTGGGGGACATGAGTGGGACATGAGTGGGGGCCTGCTGGCAGGTGCCACTCACTGCCCGGGGGTGGGGGTGCTGGGGGACATGAGTGGGGGCCTGCTGGCAGGTGCCCCTCACTGCTGGGGGGTGGGGGTGCTGGGGACATGAGTGGGTATCTGCTGGCAGGTGCCCCTCACTGCTGGGGGTGGGGGTGCTGGGGGGACATGAGTGGGAAATGAGTGGGGGCCTGCTGGCAGGTGCCCCTCAATGCTGGGGGATGGGGTGTTGGGGGTGCTGGGGACATGAGGGATCAAGGGGACCAACAATGTCAATCCCTACTCTCTCAAATGGGACTCCCACAACGGGGAGAGGCACTAAAGGTGCCACATTCTTGGAGCCAACCTTACCAGAGGTCTGGCAGGTGTGGCAGCTCCTGCAGTGTTTTTCTACTTCGGCCCCCATCTTTGGCCAATAGAAGTAGAGAGAGAGCCTTTCCTTAGTCTTCTTGAAACTCAAGTGACCAGCCAAAGGAATCTCGTGGGCTAACTGCAAGAACTGTGGTCTGTTCTCTTGGGGTACTACAAGTCGTTTGTAGTTTCCAGGCGCAGACTCGGTCGGTTCACTGTAGAAAAGGCCATCTTCCCAGTGCAACCTGTATTTCCCAGGCTCTTGCCCTTCAGCCTGAGCTTCGGCCTGGTGGCGAAGACCTTCCAGAGTTGGACATTCCCTCTGTCCCTTACTGAAGTCTGCCCTGCTGGGTCCACCTTCTGCCAGTAAAGACTGCAGCTCAGGATGGTCAACAGGATCCAGATCTCCAATGAGTTCCTGGCCTTCCATTAGCTCTTCCTCAGAGTCTAATTCTACCACACAGGGTTGTACCTCCCTCTCAGCCTCGGCTGGAGGTGGAGTTACGGGTGTACTTTTGGACAACCGCGGGGAAGTCCGTGTTGGCTGCACTGAAATGCTGGCTGCTGGTTTCGGGATAGAAGTCTTAGGTTTCCCTTTCGCTTCTGATTTCTTGGAGACAGCGGCCGACAATTCCAGTGGAGCAGGAGTGATTTCTTTCTTCATTATCTCCTGGAGAGTACCGCGCATGGTCCTCTCTCTTGCAGGTCTGGTTAGCTCCTGTAACCGTTTACTAGGAGGTCTGGGAGTATGCGATACAACTCCGAGAGTTTTCAAATCGTTACCCAACAGTACGCGTCCTGGTACCTCACTCTGTATGCTGACAGGTATCTTCACAGTCATGTCGTTACACTGGATGAGAACTGGTAATTGGGGAAGCATCTGCACAGGCCCTCCAGCTAACTTGGTGAGGCGTTTGGGTGCCTTAGCAACATCCTCAGCCTGAAAAAACGATTTATCCACCACAGTTATGCTGGCCCCAGTGTCCCTAATGGCAGGAGTCTCCTGACCATTCACCTGGACACTGTCCTTATAATACTCTTTAGTATTTTCGGGGATAGAATTATAGAATTATAGACATCTAAATTCTGTTGTTCCCACAACCCCAGAGATACTAAAGAAACGCTGGCTGAGACTCCAATGGGTTCGTCAGCTAGCAGTAGAAAGTTTCCACTTGCCATTTGGACTTCCTCCTCTGGAGCGAAGGCTAAGGAGACAAGCTGGACCCCTGAAGGTTTACCCTTACACCTGGGATCTCCTTTCACGTGGTCAGTCGAGCCACAAACAAAGCATTTTCCGAATGCTTTCTGGAATGGTGGCTTGTTCTGACCTTCTTCCGGTTTGGCACCAGAAGACACACTATTCTGCTGTGGTTTTCCTTGTGGCTTACCCTTCTGGTTTTGTTTGGGGCCCTCTTTGGAATGTGAGTTATTAGAATTCTCTTTTGAGTCTTTTTTAGGCTGTTTTCCCTCATCCTTTGTCTGAGTTGCCCCAGAATCCTTGTGAGTAGCCCGGTTGGCAACCCATAAGTCAGCAGCCTTAGCTAGCTTCCGGGAATCCAATTCCTTCGAATCAGCCAAGTGCTGTCTGAGCTCAGGAGAACAGGCATCATAAATAGACTCCACCATAAAAAGATTCCTAATACCCTCATAAGTGTTCACTTTGTAACCCTTAATCCATCCCTCTAAGTTTTTCAACCCTTCACTCACCCAGGTAGCCCAAGGGGTACCATCATGCTTTTTGAGGGTTCTAAACCGCTTAAGATACTGGGAAGGGGTCTTCCCGAATCTAGCTATGCTGGAACAGAAGACTCCCAACTGGGATACCATCTCTCCAGAGCCCAGCCCCAGGATCCAGTTGCCCACCCACGCCTGCCTCGGGGGTCGCCATGTCGGCGCAAACATCATCTGAGACCACTGGCGACCCCCAGAGGGCCACCAGCTTCAGTGTGAAGGAAGTGGTGTCCTGGTGGAGCATGTCCTGGGGCATTATGAAGCCCTCTTCGGAACATCACGCACCAACAAGTAAGGACGGGAGAGGATCTGGGACGACATAGTGGTTGCCATCAACGCGGAGGGGGTGGCAACCCGCAACATCAAGCACGTCAAGAAGTGCTGGGAGGACTTCAGGTCCAGGACCCTCAACAAGGCCTGGCGCCTCAGGGAGGGGGGCCGGGTCAGCATGAGTGACATCCAGATGAGGGTCGTGGAACACGCATGCCCAGCACTCCATGCCCAGATCCTTCGGAGGAAGACCTGTTTGGAGTTGAGCGGTAAGTGGCCAAGCATTGGTGTGTGAGACAGGGCATGTTGTAGTGTGCTGGTAGTCTGATACTTGCCTGTATGTGTTACATGGGCCATGTATGGATGTGTGTGTGCAGGGACATCATGGTCATGCATGTGAGACCAGTAATGTGCGAACCGCATGGTTGGTGCATGAGTTCCAATGCTACATGGGGAGCTGTATGGCAAATGCACAAATGAAAACATGCCAGTGTCTGTTCTTGCACATGGTGGAGGTGTGAGGGATGGGTGCTGCTGTCATGTACATGTATGGTGCACATGTGTGTGTGTCTGAGAAGTGTGTCTGTGACTTCGATACGCCATGGATTCATGAAACATGTCCATGATGATGTGTAGATTCACTTATGCAGTGCGGTCACCGTTGTATGCACTGTGTCTATCCACTGTGTCTGTGGTATACAAGGCATGATGCATGACCCACCGGTGATGTGTGTGCATGGGATCAGTGTGAGCCATGATGCATGTGAGTTTGAAGGCAACATTTTGATTAATAGAGGCCCTTATACATGGATGCTGATGTTGATTGCAGGCACCATGCCTGTTTATGCATGTGTGTTGCGTGCATTCACCCATGTGTTGTGGAGGGACAGGATGGAAGTGACGTTAGACACTGCCACTCATGTGTTATTGCTTCCTGTCTAGGGGAATATTGTACTGTACCCTGATGCTTGTGTTTTATGTCTCCCTCTATGCAGCGTCAAGTGAAGAAGAGGGCGGTGATGGCGCTTTGGAGCCAAGCGGCGGGGATGCCTCCATTGGGCGGCGACGCAAGGCCCAGCCACCCTCCCAGGACTTGCCATCATCTGGGAGCGAGGGGGCTGGTGCCGCGTCTGCCATTACGGCTGTGGCGGAAGAGCCGGGTGAGCCCCCACAGGGGCTTGCAATAGCGGAAAATGGTACGGAGACATCCAGTTTGCTGGTCTCCACAGAGGAGGAGGAGCCCACTACTGAGCCGCACATAGGGCCTGGTGGGGGTAGTACCACTGGTGCAAGTGGTGCAGTCCAGGGCCAGGGTCAGGAGGCAGCACAGGTCACCGCGGAGGGGCCTGTGCATGTCCCTGTCCTTGAGCCTGTGACTGCACCACCATGCACCAGCAGGGATGCCCCGTCCCAGGCCCATCCGCAGGTAGGGGAGAGTGCCATGTCATCTGCCTCTCCACTACCTGCAGACGAGGGGTCCCATGAACGTATGGGCTCTGTCCTGATTGGTGTCACGTGGCGCACGCGTGACATTCGTGATGACGTGCGTTCTTCCTGGGCGGAGAACGCACGCCATCACGAACAGCAGCATCGCAACGTGTCACTGTTGGGAGGGGCCCTGGTTGGTGGGTTCGAACATGTGACGCGCACGCTGGCGGACCTCTCCTCCTCTGGGGAGACTATGCGCCAGTCGTTCTCCCTGCCGTCTTCCGTCCCAGATTCCACCAGGGCCCCCTGTGGACCTGGCCTGACCAACACAGCCAGCTTGTTGGGTTGCCATACCGTACATGGAGATCCCATCCCTGCCACAGTCGGGAGTCGGCAGTCCAGCAGGGGTGGACACCACAACTGGAGACCAGCTGATGGAGGATGTGCAGGCATCATCGGACAGGGCACCTGGACAGCAGCAGCAGGAGCAGGCTCTGGGTGGGAGCAATAATGGCTCGGGGCCATCGACATCAGGGGGGCAGGCATCGGCCAGAGGGCAGGAGAACCCTGGAATGGATGTGTCTTCTGTGTGGCTGCAGTTCGGCCAGCGTATAGGTGCGGAGCGGCGGCAGGCGGAAGAGGTGTGGCTCACCATGGTCAGGGCAGAGTTCTCCATGCGTCGGGCGTTGAGGCGGGCAGAGTGCCTCAAGGCGACTCGCAGGGAGTTGGAACAGGCTATGAGTGCCTCCCTGCGAGACTTCAGGGTCAGGACAGAGGCCTGCCTCCAGAAAATAGACATGGAGTTCGATGATGCCCTGGCCGTAAACATCACTGAGTGAGCCGCAGCACTTGCCCGTCACCATTGTAAATAGTTTATAGTGTTAGGTTTCCTTTTTTTTTAAATTTTGGGGCTTTTGGACTATGTCCCACACTTTTGTAAATAGTTTTTTTGTTAGGTAGGTTATTAGATAGGTTTCATTTGTTTTGTTGGGCTCATGGACCCTTAAAAATTGTACTGTACATAGTTGGATGTTGGATTTATTTGGACATTTTAATTTCATTTCACCATGGATCAATGGATTTACCTTTTTGCATTTCATTTGGATTTAGTTTGGTGGACAGAGTTTTGGCCATTTTCTTTTTGGATTACTTGTGTTTTTTTGAGGAATTTTATTTTTTTTATTTGGATATGCATTTCATTTCATGTTTGCCATTATTTTATGCTTTAAGTACTTTCAATTGGTTTTCATGTTAATACCCTTTGGTCTTTTACTTCAATGTGTGGGATTCACTCATTGGGTTCATTCATGTTGACAAGTGGGTTTACTCAATCAATGGCAACCTGTGTGTGTGTGACGGACATGTGTTGATGTACATAGTTGACTTTGATTTGGGTCATGAGATGGGAATGTCACTGCTGGGTGGGTGAGCGGATGGGGGACATGAGTGGGGGCCTGCTGGCAGGTACCCCTCACTGCCAGGGGGTGGGGGTGCTGGGGGACATGAGTGGGACATGAGTGGGGGCCTGCTGGCAGGTGCCTCTCACTGCCGGGGGGTGGGTGTGCTGGGGGACATGAGTGGGGGCCTGCTGGCAGGTGCCCCTCACTGCCGGGGGGTGCGGGTGCTGGGGGACATGAGTGGGACATGAGTGGGGACCTGCTGGCAGGTGCCCCTCACTGCCGGTGGTGGGGGTGCTGGGGGACATGAGTGGGTGCCTGCTGGCAGGTGCCCCTCACTGTTGGGGGGTGGGGGTGCTGGGGGACATGAGTGGGAAATGAGTGGGGGCCTGCTAGCAGGTGCCCCGCACTGCCGGGGAATGGGGTGCTGGGGGACATGAGTGGGACATGAGTGGGGGCCTGCTGGCAGGTGCCCCTCACTGCTGGGGGTGGGGGTGCTGGGGGACATGAGTGGGACATGAGTAGGGTCCTTCTGGCAGGTGCCCCTCACTGCTGGGGGGTGGGGGTGCTGGGGGACATGAGTGGGACATGAGTGGGGGCCTGCTGGCAGGTGCCCCTCACTGCCGGGGGTGGGGGTGCTGGGGGACATGAGTGGGACATGAGTAGGGTCCTTCTGGCAGGTGCCCCTCACTGCCGGGGGTGGGGGTGCTGGGGGACATGAGTGGGACATGAGTAGGGGCCTTCTGGCAGGTGCCCCTCACTGCTGGGGGACATGAGTGGGACATGAGTGGGGGCCTGCTGGCAGGTGCCCCTCACTGCTGGGGGGGGAGCTGGGGGACATGAGTGGGACATGAGTGGGGGCCTGCTGGCAGGTGCCCCTCACTGCTGGGGGGGTGTGGGTGCTGGGGGACATGAGTGGGACATGAGTGGGGGCCTGCTGGCAGGTGCCCCTCACTGCCCGGGGGTGGGGGTGCTGGGGGACATGAGTGGGGGCCTGCTGGCAGGTGCCCCTCACTGCTGGGGGGGTGGGGGTGCTGGGGACATGAGTGGGTGCCTGCTGGCAGGTGCCCTCACTGCTGGGGGGTGGGGGTGCTGGGGGACACGAGTGGGACATGAGTGGGGGCCTGCTGGCAGGTGCCCCTCACTGCTGGGGGATGGGGTGCTGGGGGACATGAGTGGGACATGAGTGGGGGCCTGCTGGCAGGTGCCCCTCACTGCCGGGGGGTGGGGGTGCTGGGGGACATGAGTGGGTGCCTGCTGGCAGGTGCCAATCACTGCTGGGGGGTGTGGGTGCTGGGGGACATGAGTGGGACATGAGTAGGGTCCTTCTGGCGCCCCTCACTGCTGGGGGGTGGGGTGCTGGGGGACATGAGTGGGACATGAATGGGGGCCTACTGGCAGGTGCCCCTCACTGCCGGGGGGTGGGGGTGCTGGGGGACATGAGTGGGTGCCTGCTGGTAGGTGCCCCTCACTGCTGGGGGGTGGGGGTGCTGGGAGACATGAGTGTGACATAAGTGGGGGCCTGCTGGCAGGTGCCCCTCACTGCCGGGGGATGGGGTGCTGGGGGACATGAGTGGGACATGAGTGGGGGCCTGCTGGCAGGTGCCCCTCACTGCCGGGGGATGGGGGTGCTGGGGGACATGAGTGGAACATGAGTGGGGGCCTGCTGGCAGGTGCCCCTCACTGCTGGGGGGTGGGGGTTCTGGGGGACATGATTGGGTGCCTGCTGGCAGGTGCCCCTCACTGCTGGGGGTTGGGGGTGCCAGGGGACATGAGTGGGACATGAGTAGGGTCCTTCTGGCAGGTGCCCCACACTGCTGGGGGGTGGGGGTGCTGTGGGACATGGGTGGGACATGAATCGGGGCCTGCTGGCAGGTGCCCCTCACTGCCCGGGGTGGGGGTGCTGGGGGACATGAGTGGGACATGAGTCACTGCCGGGGGGTGGGGGTGGGGGTGCTGGGGGACATGAGTGGGGGCCTGCTGGCAGGTGCCCCTCACGGCTGGGGGGTGGGGGTGCTGGGGACATGAGTGGGTGCCTGCTGGCAGGTGCCCCTCACCGCTGGGGGGTGTGGGTGCTGGGGGACATGAGTGGGACATGAGTGGGGGCCTGCTGGCAGGTGCCCCTCACTGCCCGGGGGTGGGGGTGCTGGGGGACATGAGTGGGGGCCTGCTGGCAGGTGCCCCTCACTGCTGGGGGGTGGGGGTGCTGGGGACATGAGTGGGTATCTGCTGGCAGGTGCCCCTCACTGCTGGGGGTGGGGGTGCTGGGGGGACATGAGTGGGACATGAGTGGGGGCCTGCTGGCAGGTGCCCCTCAATGCTGGGGGATGGGGTGTTGGGGGTGCTGGGGGACATGAGTGGGACATGAGTGGGGGCCTGCTGGCAGGTGCCCCTCACTGCCGGGGGTGGGGTGCTGGGGGTGCTGGGGGACATGAGTGGGTGCTGCTGGCAGGTGCCAATCACTGTTGGGGGGTGGGGGTGCTGGGGGACATGTGTGGGACATTAGTAGGGTCCTTCTGGCAGGTGCCCCTCACTGCTGGGGGGTGGGGGTGCTGGGGAACATGAGTGGGACATGAATGGGGGCCTGCTGGCAGGTGCCCCTCACTGCCGGGGGATGGGGGTGCTGGGGGACATGAGTGGGTGCCTGCTGGTTGGTGCCCCTCACTGCTGGGGGGTGGGGGTGCTGGGTGACATGAGTGTGACATGAGTGGGGGCCTGCTGGCACGTGCCCCTCACTGCCGGGGGATGGGAGTGCTGGGGGACATGAGTGGGACATGAGTGGGGGCCTGCTGGCAGGTGCCCCTCACTGCCAGGGGATGGGGGTGCTAGGGGACATGAATGGGGCATGAGTGGGGGCCTGCTGGCAGGTGCCCCTCACTGCCGGGGGTGGGGGTGCTGGGGGACATGAGTGGGACATGAGTGGGGGCCTGCTGGCAGGTGCCCCTCACTGCCGGGGTATGGGTGTGCTGGGGGACATGAGTGGGTGCCTGCTGGCAGGTGCCCCTCACTGCTGGGGGTTGGGGGTGCTGGGGGACATGAGTGGGACATGAGTGGGGGCCTGCTGGCAGGTGCCCCTCACTGCCGGGGGGTGGGGGTGCTGGGGGACATGGGTGGGGGCCTGCTGGCAGGTGCCCCTCACTGCCAGGGGTGGGGGTGCTGGGGGACATGAGTGGGGGCCTGCTGGCAGGTGCCCCTCACTGCCAGGGGGTGGGGGTTCTGGGGGACATGATTGGGTGCCTGCTGGCAGGTGCCCCTCACTGCTGGGGGGTGGGGGTGCTGGGGGACATGAGTGGGACATGAGTAGGGTCCTTCTGGCAGGTGCCCCACACTGCTGGGGGGTGGGGGTGCTGGGGGACATGAGTGGGACATGAGTTGGGGCCTGCTGGCAGGTGTCCCCCACTGCCCGGGGTGGGGGTGCTGGGGGACATGAGTGGGACATGAGTGGGGGCCTGCTGGCAGGTGCCACTCACTGCCGGGGAGTGGGGGTGCTGGGGGACATGAGTGGGGGCCTGCTGGCAGGTGCCCCTCACGGCTGGGGGTGGGGGTGCTGGGGACATGAGTGGGTGCCTGCTTGCAGGTGCCCCTCACTGCTGGGGGGTGTGGGTGCTGGGGATCATGAGTGGGACATGAGTGGGGGCCTGCTGGCAGGTGCCCCTCACTGCCCGGGGGTGGGGGTGCTGGGGGACATGAGTGGGGGCCTGCTGGCAGGTGCCCCTCACTGATGGGGGGTGGGGGTGCTGGGGACATGAGTGGGTGCCTGCTGGCAGGTGCCCCTCACTGCTGGGGGGTGGGGGTGCTGGGGGGACATGAGTGGGACATGAGTGGGGGCCTGCAGGCAGGTCCCCCTCACTGATGGGGGGTGGGGTGCAGGGGGACATGAGTTGGTGATCATATTGCAAGGTGACATGTCGCTTGGCTGGGGGGCATGCCCATGGTGGATGGCCTGCGGGACATGACCAGGGGTGCAGGGTAGTCCCCTGTGGTGTGGGCTGCCTGCAGTGGCCGTGGAGGGGGTAGAGGGGACACCTGGGAGGGCCCACACTGCCAATTCACATGTAGGACTCCCCGCGCACCACACTAGATACACGTACCCTGCTCTCACAGGGCCAATGACGTGTGAAACCTCCTGCGAACCCCAGTAATACTCGTACCCAGCTCGCACAGGGCCAATCGCGTGTGAAACTTCCCACGAACCCCAGTAATACACGTACCCCGCACGCACAGGGCCATTCGCATGTAAACTTCCCGCAAACCCCAGTAATACATGTACCCCGCTCGCACAGGGCCAATCGCGTGTGAAACTTCCCGCGAACCCCAGTAATACACGTACCCCGCTCGCACAGGGCCAATCGCGTGTGAAACTTCCCGCGAACCCCAGTAATACCCGTACTCCGCTTGCACAGGGCCAATCGCATATGAGACTTCCCGCGAACCTCAGTTATACACGTACCCCGCTCGCACAGGGCATATCGTGTGTGAAACTTCCCGCGAACCCCAGTAATACACGTACCCCGCTCGCACAGGGACAATCACGTGTGAGACTTCCCGCGAACCCCAGTAATACAGGTACCCCACTCGCACAGGGCCAATCGCGTGTGAAACTTCTCGCGAACCCCAGTAATACACGTATCCCGCTTGCACAGGGCCAATTGCATGTGAGACTTCCCACGAACCCCAGTAATACATGTAGCCTGTTCGCACAGGGCCAATCGCGTGTGAAACTTCCTGCGAGCCCCAGTAATACACATACCCGCTCGCACAGGGACAATCATGTGTGAAACTTCCCCCGAACCCCAGTAATACACGTACCCCACTCGCACAGGGACAATCGTGTGTGAGACTACCCACGCAGCGGAGCACGTGTATTCGGAGGGGTGCGCGGGGAGTTTTACAGGCGTTTTCGAGGTTGTGATCCTGTGCGTCATTTACGGGATTTGTGCGCTGTACATGGCACACGGGGAGCGGTTGGGGGCGTAACTGGCGCTGCTGCAGGGTCGATGCGCCACTCTGCGCCACGGCTGGTTTTGGATGTTAAAATCCATGAATACGCTGTGCGCGGAAATGGATTTTAGCACACGCGGCTGGCACAGAAAGTCGCAAACGCAGACTGTGCACCAGCACCATGCCCCAATTGTGCGCATACTTCTATGAATTACCCCCTTAATGTGTATGTGTGTTGGTTTGTGAATTTGTAAAATGTTCATATGTTATGATATAACAATTAAACATACCCCCCAGACTTTTTGGGTAGTGGTGCTGTTGTCCGCATATGTCCACGGACATTAAAAGAGTTCACGGACATCAAATTCAGTAGAGGGGGTTCAGTATGTTCTATGTTACTTGTACATAAAGTCAGAGTTATTATTGTTAAGTTGCGCTACTAAAAACCTATGAAATTCACTAAATAAACTTTGTTAAAGGGACGTTATGATAAAGTTGCACTACTAAAAACCTATGAAATTCAGTGAAAAAACATTGTTAAAGGGACGTTATGGTTCCAAGTAAAACCGAAAACCCCCTGAAATTCGCCAGTTATGGTAAGCTAAGCAACCATAACTCGCGCCACCACCGTGCACTGCTAAGACTAACACCCACGACATCAAAGATGACATCACAAATGTCATTGATGACATCACTGACATCACATGTCTGTCTCCTCTTTTTTCATTTACTGACACATCTAGGCCACATGGTTTGCTTCAGTAACAGTCAGGAACTAAACATTATAAACCTACTATATTTGTAGACATATCCTTCAAGTATGTTCTTACAGTAATTCTCTTAGGGTCCAGTCATATCATATGAAACATATACATTGGGGAAGACACAAGCTTGAAAGACAGCAATCCTTCTATGCATGAAAATAACCAGTAGAGTTATCAGCACTTTCTGATAGTTCTGTTGCTTTTTTATTACTATACTATACTTTCCCTGTATATATGTTCATATTTGTAGACATTGTACTCACACTACTTTCCTTAGGGTCCAGTCTCATCATGTGATACATATACATAGGGTAAATAGCAGCTTTGCAACAGAGCAATCATTTATTAGCATAAAGATAATCAGTTAGGTTATGAATTGTTTCTGCTACTACTTATGCTTTTTTGCTTACTTCACTTTCCCTGTATAGACATATATTTGTATGTGTTATTGTGTCTTTGTGTTATATATATATATATTCAGTGAAAAAACTTTGTTAAAGGGACATTATGGTTCAAAGTAAAACCGAAAAAACCCTGAAATTCGGCAGTTATGGTAAGATAAGCAACCATAACTCGCGCCACCGTGCACTGCTAACACTAACACCCAGGACATCAAAGGTGACATCACAAATGTCATTGATGACATCACTGATGACATCACATGTGTATGTACTTTTCATGAAAACTCTGTACAAGGGATTCTTATAATGCTGACTAAAAACTGTCAAAGATCAATGGGATAAATATCATGAGCTAACTAGTGCATTAAGCAATGCATTGATATAAATAGCATTCTATTATGAAGTTCTATCCAGTATAGTAAACTACTCATGCAGAAACATAGGCAGTGTGTGCAGCATACATGATGAAGGTGCGATATTCATAATCTTGCCATGTTGAATAGTGAAAAGATAACTGCTTTCTTATTAGAGTTTTACGTACTGTGAAGGTACCGTAATTAGCACCAAGGTCCCTTTGCGCTCCAATCCTTTACGGCTGGTAAAACCAGCCGTCAAGGTGGGAACCCGCAAAGGGACCTTGTAATCAGGCGCTAAGGGATTACCGGTACCGGTACCCTTACCGGTACCGGTAATCCCTTAGCGCCAGGATCGTAATGAGGCCCCTTGACTGTTACTGAGCAAAACCATGTGGCCTAGGTATGTCAGTAAAGGAGAAAAAGGGGGAGCCAGACATGTGATGTCATCAGTGATGTCATCAATGACATTTGTGATGTCATCTTTGATGTCCTGGGTGTTAGTGTTAGCAGTGCACGGTGGCGCGAGTTATGGTTGCTTATCTTACCATAACTGCCGTATTTCAGGGGTTTTTCGGTTTTACTTTGAACCATAACGTCCCTTTAACAAAGTTTTTTCACTGAATTTCATAGGTTTTTAGTAGCACAACTTAACCATAATATCCCTGACTTCATATACATGTAACATAGAACATACTAACCCCCTTGTAGTGATTTTCATGTCCACGGACTACCGCCATGTCCACGGACATATCGAAAATCTGAGCGTGGTGAATGTAAATTTAAATAGTGTGCCCCATTTCCCCTTTGAAGTTGGCTCTGAAAAGAGCCATTTTCTTTGTTTTTTTTACAGATGCTTGACAGACACCTGTTATTTTGTATTTTTTTTCTTGTTTTTTTTTCTTACTTTACTCCTAAAATCTTCACATAACCTTCTCCAAAGCAACCCTTACATTCCAAAATAGAAAGGCATTTCCCGTAAAAGATAAAGAGATGCCATCTTCTTTAAAATTAACAGCATTACTGGCATCAATATTCTCATTATTACAGAAGAACATACCAGCTCTAAGCATGAAGGCACACATGCCTCGGTTGATGACACACCTAGCAATGTTTTGCTGAGGACAAAAAACTGAACTATTGTCCCATATTGCCCTAGGTAGTAATCCAGAAAAAATTACTTTCACATTTGGACGGATATTCATTACGGCTTGAACCAAGCGTTCCAAATCAGCCAACAAAGTAGGGGCACTGACGTTGCCCAAATGGAAAGCACCATAGTGCAAAACTACCACATGCGGACTGTTCATTGTGGCCATATCCTCACAAACTTGTACAATTCCCTGTATATTGCAATCAGGCACAGTGCTCCACACCACCTCCACTCCTTTCACATCAAAGTTCTTTGCAACATGCCTGCATTGAGCGTACTGTTGTAAACCATGCACAAACATATCTCCAAGTACCAACACCCTGACTTTCACTACCTCTGCCATCTTCACCAGTCTCTTTCAACACAAATCCACCACCTCGACATCTGATTGGCTGATCCGTACAGTTTTCTTTCCATGTTGGATTTCCTGGAAAAACCCGGATGTAGCACGCCCTGTCCACGAACAGCCGCGGTGTCCGCGGACGGCATCCACTTTACTCTCTGTGCCATTCCCTCATTGCATACAGCTAAGCAATCACACAATATGAATAACGTCCTCAGAACACCCCCATTTTGTGAATTTTTCGAACATTTCAGGACAATTATCATTTCATTATTCAACATATTAACATTACAAATATTATACTTTCATCTTGTTCTCTGCACACAATGCTATGTTTCTCCATTAGTAGCTCAGTATACTAGATAGAATCCCATAATACAATGCTATTTATATCAATGCATCGTTCAAAGCACTAATAACGGTATGATATTTATTGCAATATCCTTGACACTTTTTTCGCAACATTATAATAGAAATCCCTAGTACACAAATTCCATGCAAAGTACATACACATGTGATGTCATCAGTGATTTCATCAATGACATTTGCGATGTCATCTTTGATGTCCTGGGTGTTAGTCTTAGCAGTGCACGGTGGTGGCGCGATTTATTTTTCATAGCTTACCATAACTTGTGATTTTCAGGGGTCTTTCGGCTGTACTTAGAACCATAACGTCCCTTAAACAAACTTTTTTTAATATCACGCAAACAATATACAAACATCACGTGCAAAAACCAACTTCTCACAGATGGCTTTACACAGAATGTTGCAAAGTAAGAATTTATGCTCGTTCACAGTGAAGGTCAGCTGCTTCCATTTTTTTCTCGGGCCCCGGAGAGGATCACGAAGCGGACTATAAGGTTGTATTGTGTTTTGACCTTGACAGACAGAGATTGTGATGAAAAACTTCTCTTGAAGGAGTGTTGCTAAAACGTAAGAGAAGATAAGGATGAAATTTCTGAAACAAAACCACTTTTATATATTATATGACTATGCGAAAGATCGTTCGCACACGCGGAGTCGTATTTTGAGACTGCACTACTCGTAGACAATGAAAATTGCAATTGTACTGTAAGTAACCCTTTAGATTATTTTATACCAAATATAATTACAATAGCGTAGCATTAAAGACTGCTCAAGTTGAACTTGTTCGTTCAAAGTGGCATAATGTTTTCTACCGCGCACTATCACCGCCAAATTGATCCCCTGTTGTTTAAAGAGCTCTGAAAAAGGCAGACGACACAGGGTGGGTTAATAGAAATAATTTAACCGGTCTATAGGCGGTCAAGCGCTCTACTCACTGTGCCACTACACTCTAGCCTGTCAAGTGGCACAGCGAGTACAACGCTCGCTTTGAAATCCGTGCACAGCTTGCTAACGCAAGCTCGAATCCCGGCAAGGCCAAACTCAGCCTTACATCCTTCCATGGTCGATAAATGAGCACCAGACACCGTGGGTAATAATAAGCACCGCTTAGATACCTCTCGGTTCTTAGCGCTATATGAATGGAAAAATATTATTATTTCATTATTAACATACTCCGTTGCACTATCTTCGATAGCAAATAGTTTCACGCCCTAATAAATAAAATAATGATTTTTAATGAAGATCGGCTGGTGAGACTAATTTATGTTTTTTAAAACAGGTATGTCGCCCCATTTTGCCTATGTCACGATTTACAGACTCCAGCGGATGGGGTCTTCAACTGCCAGGTGCAGGTCCAAATATGCAACTTCATGACCCTCACCATTTTATGGGACAATCGCCAAGGACCAATATGCCCTTACGCAGTACTAGCGGCTACAAACAACATACCAACCAATAGGGTGGTCTAATGGCTCGTTGTTGGAGCAACCTTCCGATTATCAGAGCGACCATTTACTGCTTTTATCATAAACCAACAGCCTATCTACCGCAAAGGAACAATTCGTGGCTCAAAATAAACTTTTGCTGATCGACAGCAGAGACAATAGCAAATCGCTGAATATTCACTAAACATTTCATGTGAAATAAATGTACTTTACCAAATGTACAATCCTGCTGTTTACTTTTAAACCACAGTTTCATATTCCGAATTGCGGTGCACTGAGTTGTAAGCTGATCTAACACCCTCTGTACCGCAAAGGAACATCGCGTGCCTCAACATGAACATTTGCGGATCGACAACAAAGACAAATGCAAATTGCTGAATATTCTGTAAACATTTGATGTCAAATAAATGTACTTTACAAAATTTACAATCTTGCAGTTTGCTTTTAAATCACTGTTTCATATTCCGAATTGTGGTGCGCTGTGTTGTGACATAATATGTGTTGTCTTCCGGGTTCTGTGTAAAGTCACTTAGGTCTGGAGAGGACTGGGCGCGTTTGATGACGCACCCTGTAACGTCACGGAGAGAGGCAGGGAATATGAATGCTTTGATAATATCAGGCTTAAAGGCGGGAGATATGATTTAGTGTCGCAAAAGCAAGTCAGCCAGGTCAATATCGCCAGTCATAGGATTATCACATAATGTCGGCGCACACCAGCCGGATTTATCGTTTCTTTAGTG
This sequence comes from Ambystoma mexicanum, assembly GCF_040938575.1. Taxonomy (NCBI): domain Eukaryota; kingdom Metazoa; phylum Chordata; class Amphibia; order Caudata; family Ambystomatidae; genus Ambystoma; species Ambystoma mexicanum. Next base: position 1,069,131,576 of record NC_090935.1, read on the forward strand.
GATAAAAAGTCGGTTGACGCCCATAGGAAATTGTACTATTAGCGGACAAAAGGAGTGGTCTTAAAACACTTTCACCCTGACAACGAACAATACAAACAACGTTCTCAGAACACCCCCATTTTGTGTAATTGCAACCATTTCGGGACACCGCGAGTGTTCTTAGAACACATTCAACTAGACAGATTACAATACGGACAGCGTCCTGAGGACACCCCCAGTTTGTGTATTTACGAACAATTAAGTACACCGCGAGTGTTGATAGCTCATTTTTACCTTCCTTGCGAACAAAAATGACACATACTCCGTCCTCTAAACACCCCACCATTTAGTTTATTTACAAAATGTCAGAACAGCCGTGTTCTCCGCGGAGAAATCGAACACAACAAAAACGTCTAGCACATAAAAAAACAAAACATTGACCTTATCTCATACTCCCCCACCCTCCCCAAACACTCTTACACACCAACACACGGCACTAAATACAATTTCTTATCCACGTTTCACCGCGCTGTACGCGGTCGACGGCGAATACAAGATGGCGGGCGCCACAGAAAATCTGACGTGCTCCACGCCCCTCGCCGTCCAATCAGCGAACACGTCGCATGTCCGCGGACATGACGCAAGGCCCTGGGCCAATCGGGGTGCTGTCCGCGGAGCGAACAGGGAAGTCCGTCCGCGAAGCGAACACAGATATCACTGATTTTTTTGCCTTACGTTTTGGTCATTTTATAAAAAACTACTGGACGGATTTTCACCAAATTTGCAAAAGCACGCTTTCGTGACCAGGCCCCCACTCCTGCCACAAATTTGGTGTAAATCCATCCAGCGGTTTGGCCTGTGGCCGTGCGCAAAGTTTTTTCCCATTATGTCTATAGGAAAAAACACAAGTTTTGGGACCCCCCCTATAATTTCCCCCCCCCTAGACAAATCCTCACCAAACTTTGCAAAGAAATTCAGAGTGGGGGCCATATACTTTTTTTGAGAAGGTTGGTGAGGATTCGTCCAGAGGAAGGGAAGTTATAAGCCACCCAAAAAATGCTCTTCCTATGGAAACACCAACTTAACCATAACTACATGGACGCTACTGCGTCCATGTAATATATATATATATATATATATATATATATATATATATATATATATATATATATATATATATATATATATATATTCAGTGAAAAAACTTTGTTAAAGGGACGTTATGGTTCCAAGTAAAACTGAAAAACCCTTGAAATTCGCCAGTTATGGTAAGCTAAGCAACCATAACTCATGCCACCACCGTGCACTGCTAAGACTAACATCCAGGACATCAAAGATGGCATCACAAATAACATTGATGACATCACTGATGACATAACATGTGCATTTACTTTTCATACAAGGGGTTGTGAATGTAATGTTGGCAAAAAAAGTATCAGGGATCATCGGGAGATGTGTAATAAATTACATACTTCACGCAATGTAGCGTTCTAAAGAACATTCCATTGCAGTGTTCTTTCTAGTACAGTAACCTACTCATACAGAAATGTAGGTATTGGCTGCAGCATACACCACAGAGGTGCTATATTTGTAATTTTCCAAAGTTATATAATAAAACGGTGAATGCTTCTGTATCAGACTTTTCCGTACTGTGAAACATGTACTAAATAGCTAATAATGCATCACTTACTACATATTTCTACTAATACACACAAAACATAAATAGACTACAATGCATACAAATATGGGGCTTATATATGGAGAGTAAAGTAAGCAAACAAGAGGCAGTACCATTAGCAAATGTGTATAATCTACATGATTGTATTCACGCACAAAAATGATTGCTGTTTCAGGCCTGCTTCTACCTCTATATATGTACATCATAAGATGCAATTAAATTCTATGGGCCTCATTACAACCCAGGCGGTAAGTTCCCTACTTTACCACCATGGTGTAAACTCTGTTTACACCATGGTGGATGGCAGATTTACCGCCCCATTCCAAGGTGAGTGGGGCGGTAAATCCCCATTCCCCATTTACCCTTCCCCATTCCCATTTTTGCCCCATAGGGCATAATGGGAGTGGGGAAGGCGCTAATTACGGCACCGTAAATTACGGTGCCGCAATTAGCACCAAGGCGGGTTAGCGACTTGCATTTTAACGCCTGCTAAAAGCAGGCGTTAAAATGGTAATCAGGCGTTAAGGGTTAACGGCGCCGACGCCGCCGTTAAACCCTTAACGCCTGGGTTGTAATGAGGCCCTATGGAAAGTAGTGTAAGAACATGTGTGAATAGGAACATCTATAAATGTAATATGTTTAGAAAGTTAAGTTTCTGACTGTCAGTAAATAAACCCACCTGGCCTAGATATGGCAGTGAACAAAAAAGAAGGGGCTAGACATGTGATGTCATCAGTGATGTCATCAATGATATTTGTGATGTCATTTTTGATGTCCTGGGTTTTAGTCTTAGCAGTGGACGGTGGTGGCGCGAGATATGGTTGCTTAGCTTACCATAACTGGCGAATTTCAAGGGTTTTTCAGTTTTACTTGGAACCATAACGTCCCTTTAACAAAGTTTTTTCATTGAATTTCATAGGTTTTTAGTAGCGCAACTTAACCATAATGTCCCTTTAACAAAGTTTTTTCACTGAATTTCATAGTTTTTTAGTAGCGCAACTTAACCATAACGTCCCTTTAACAAAGTTCTTTCATTGAATTTCATAGGTTTTTATGAGTGCAACTTAACCATACCGTCCCTTTAACAAAGTGTTTTCATTGAATTTCATAGGTTTTTATTAGTGCAACTTAACCATAACGTCCGTTTAACACATTTTTTTTTAACTGAATTTCATAGGTTTTTGTTAGTGCAACATAACCATAACGTCCTTTTCAATAGATGAAGACCACTAGCATCCTAGGTCCTCAAAGTGGGAACCCCGGGCGGTAAATAAAGGATTTTTCTTCCCAAACCGGGACGCCTGTGGCATCCCGTTGTAGGAAGGAAAATCTTTTACCAAGATGGCCACCATGGAAAGGGAAGGCGGAGTGTATAAAGAGAACAAAACAGGGCATTAGTGGGGGGTGTGGGGAACAAGAGGTCAACAAGGGGCATCATAGGAGGTGGGGACAAGAGGAAGACACGGGGCATGAGCGGGGGGAACAGGAGGAAGACACCGGGCATGAGCGGGGGGTGGGGGGAACAGAACAGGAAAGAGACACGGGGCATGAGCGGGATGTGGGGGGTGCATGAGGGAGACATGGGGCATGAGCGGGGGGTGGGGGGAAACAGGGCAGACACGGGGCATGAGCGTGGGTTGGGGGACAGGAAGGAGACACGGGGCATGAGTGGGGGGTGGGGGGAAAAGGAGCGAGACACGGGGCATGAGCGGGGGTGGCGAAATGGGAGGGAGACACGGGGCATGAGCGGGGGTGGGGGGAACAGGGGAAAAATGGGGCATGAGCGGGGGATGGGGGGAACGGTAGGGAGACACGGGGCATGAGCGGGGGTGGGGGAACAGGGGAGAAACAGGGCATGAGCTGCGGATGGGGGTTTAAAAGAGGGAGACACGGGGCATGAGCGGGGGGTGGGGTGAACAGGGGAAAGACACAGGGCATGAGCGGGGGGTGGGGGGAACAGGGGAGACAAAGGGCATGAGCGGGGCGTAGGGGGTAACAGGAGGGAGACACGGGGCATGAGCGGGGGTTGGGGGAACAGGGGAGAGACACGGGGCATGAGCGGGGGTGGGGGGAACAGGGCAGACACGGGGCATCAGCAGGGGCTGGGGGTAACACAAGGGAGACTAGGGGCATGAGAGGGGGTGGTGGGAACATGAGGGAGACACGGGCATTAGCCGGGGGTTGGGGGTACAGTAGGGAGACACGGGCCATGAGCGGGGGTGGGGGGAACAGGGCAGACACGGGGCATGAGCGGGGGGTGGGTGGTAACACGAGGGAGACACGGGGCATGAGCAGGGGGTGGGGGTTCAGGTGGGAGACACGGGGCATGAGTGGGGGGTGGGGGAACAGGCCAGACACGTGGCATGAGCCGGGGGGTGGGGGGGAAAGAAGGGAGACACGGGGCATGAGCAGGGGGTGGGGGGAACAGGGGAGACACGGGCATGAGCAGGGGGTGGGGGGTTACAGGAGGGAGACACAGGGCATGAGCGGGAGTGGGGGGTACAGGAGGGAGACATGGGCATGAGCGGGGGGTGGGGGTACAGAAGGGAGACACGGGGCATGAGTAGGGGGTGGGGGAAGAAGGGAGACACGGGGCATGAGTGTGGGGTGGGGGGGAAGAAGGGAGACACAGGGCATGAGCGGGGGGAAGAAGGGAGACACAGGGCATGAGTGGGGTGGAGGGGAAAAGAAGGGAGACACGGGGCATGAGCGGGGGATGGGGGGAAGAAGGGAGACACGGGGAATGAGCGGGGGTGGGAGGGAAAGAAGGGAGACACGGGGCATGAGCGGGGGTGGGTGGGAAAGAAGGGAGACACGGGGCATGAGCTGGGGGTGGGGGGAAGAAGGGAGACACAGGGCATGAGCAGGAGGTGGGGAGGGAATGAAGGGAGACATGGGGCTTGAGCGGGGGTGGTGGGGGCAAGAAGGGAGACATGGGGCATGAGCGGGGGAAAGAAGGGAGACACAGGGCATTAGCGGGGGTGGGGTGGAAAGGGAGACACGGGGCATGAGTGGGGGGTGGGGGAAAGAAGGGAGACACGGGGCATGAGCGGGGGTGGGGGAAACAAGGGAGACAGAGGGCATGAGCGGGGGATGGGGGGAAGAAGGGAGACACAGGGCATGAGAGCAGGGTGTGGGAGGGAAAGAAGGGAGACAAGGGCATGAGCGAGGGGTGGGGGCAAGAAGGGAGACACGGGGCATGAGCAGGGGAAAGAAGGGAGACACTGGGCATGAGCGGGGGGTGGGTTGAAAGAAGGGAGACACGGGGCATGAGCGGGGGTGGGGGGAAAGAAGGGAGACACGGGGCATGAGCGGGTGGGTGGGGGGAAAGAAGGGATACACGGGGCATGAGCAGGGGTTGGAGGGGGAAGAAGGGAGACACGGGGCATGAGTGGGGGGTGGGGAGGAAAGAAGTGAGACATGGGGCATGAGCGGGGAGTGGGGGGAAGAAGGGCGACACGGGGCATGAGCGGGGGGTGGGGGACAGGGGAGACATGGGGCATGAGCGGGAGGTGGGGGTGAACAGGGGAGACATGGGGCATGAGCGGGGCAGGGGGGAACATCAGGTAGACACGGGGCATGAGCGGAGGGTGGGGGAGAATGGCAGGTAGATACGGGGCATGAGCGGTGGGTGGGGGGTACAGGGGATACACGGGGCATGAGCGGGGGTGGGGGAACAGGGAGACATGGGGCATGAGCGGTGGGTGGGGGGAAGAAGGGAGACACAGGGCATGAGCGGGGGTGGGTGTAACAGGGCAGACACGGGCATGAGCAGGTGGTGGGAGTTAACACGAGGGAGACACGGGGCATGAGCGCAGGGTGGGTGGAACACGAGGGAGACACGGGGCATGAGCAGATAATGGGGGTACAGGAGGGAGACACGGGGCATGAGCGGGGGTGGTGGTGGGAGGAGGCAGATTTGGGGCATGAGGGGTGGTGGTGTTGGAAGAAAGGAGACACGCGGCATGAGCAGGGGGGGTGGGGGAAAGAAGGGAGACACGGGGCATGAGCAGGGATGGGGGGAACAGGGGAGACACGGGCATGAGCGGGGGTGGGGGGCACAGGAGGGAGACACGGGGCATGAGCAGGGGTGGGGGGACAAGGAGGGAGAAAGACACGGGGCATGAGCGGGGGGTGGGGGGACAGGAGGGAGACACGGGACATGAGCGGGGGTGAGGGATACAGGAGGGAGACACGAGACATGAGCGGGGGTACAGGAGGGAGACACGGGCATGAGCGGGGGGTGGGGTACAGGAGGGAAACACAGGGCATGAGCGTGGGGTGGGGGGACAGGAGTGAGACACAGGGCATGAGTGGGGGTTGGATGGAACAGGGCAGACACGGGGCATGAGCGGGCAGTGGGGGGGAAAGAAGGGAGACACAGGGCATGAGCAGGGGGTGGGGAGGGAATGAAGGGAGGACATGGGGCTTGAGCGGGGGGTGGTGGGGGCAGAAGGGAGACATGGGGCATGAGCGGGGGAAAGAAGGGAGACACAGGGCATGAGCGGGGGGTGGGGTGGAAAGGGAGACACGGGGCATGAGTGGGGGGTGGGGGAAAGAAGGGAGACACGGGGCATGAGCGGGGGTTGGGGGAAACAAGGGAGACAGAGGGCATGAGCGGGGGATGGGGGGAAGAAGGGAGACACAGGGCATGAGCAGGGGGTGGGGAGGGAAAGAAGGGAGACAAGGGACATGAGCGAGGGGTGGGGGCAAGAAGGGAGACACAGGGCATGAGCAGGGGAAAGAAGGGAGACACTGGGCATGAGCGGGGGGTGGGTTTGAAAGAAGGGAGGACACGGGGCATGGAAGCGGGGGGTGGGGGGAAAGAATGGTGACACGGGGCATGAGCGGGTGGGTGGGGGAAAGAAGGGATAC